>NC_080693.1:28405515-29010201 GCF_030445035.2 Dasypus novemcinctus
GGAGTAAAAGGATTAAAAAAAAAATCCTTGGTTAAATAATGACTTTGAGACTTTGTCAAAGCATTCAAGTTTTGGCAGTAACACTGCTAGATTTTTAAAAAATGTAATTGCTAGTTTTTTAAAAATATATATTTTTGTTACAGAACTTGTGAACTTACAAAACAATCATGCACATGTAGAATTCCCATACAACACCCCTTCACCAACACACTATACTCTGGTGGAACATTTGTTACAGATTATGAGATAATATCATTTGAATATTATCACTAACTGTGGTCCCTGGCATTTATTTGGCATGCTTTTTTCATGCACCCCCTCATTATTAACGCAGTACATCATTGGGATTGATTAATTGCTAGATTTTAAAAAGGACACAGGTCAAAATATAAAATACCATCATACTTTTAATAATATCAGAGCTTTTATTCAGGTAGAGCAAGAAGGGTGTAGACTAGCAGGATACCTATGACTCCTTTTTCCTTTGCTCTCTTTTGCAGATGGCATTGCTCTCTTCTCTCCTCCTCCCTGTCCCTTTTTGTTAGGGTATGGTATGGATTTAAGTTTTCAACAGTAAATGTATCTACTGATTTTTTTATTCTCCACTGAACAAATTTCCTGTATTTAGAACCCCTGATTGATGAATATTCAGTAACCCCATGAAAGAAAAATTCCACCTTCATGTTTAGAAAAGTAGTAGTGGTACTAATTCATCACCATTCTGGAGCTTTTTCACTCTGATGCCAACAAGGAAGATAGTATTTCTGGGAAGGTGATATTTTAATGAAATATTATATGTGGAAGACCCTACTGAATACTTGCCTGGAACAAAAAATTATTCTTGTAGTTCTCAGAATAAGATGTTATCACAGCCTTAATAAAAATCATTTCTCTTTCACCTAATAGACATGGTTAAAGCAGAGTAGGGTTAAAGTTATTTAGTCATTAAAGAATTATACAGGGAACTGGATGTGGCTCAACTGATAGAGCATCCGCCTACCATAGAGGAGAGTCAGGATTCAAACCCAGGGCCTCCTGGCCGGTGTAATGACCTGACCCACAAGCAGTGCTGCTGAGCGCAAGGAGTGCCATGCCACACAGGGGTGTACCCTGCACAGGAGAGCCCCACGTGCAAGGAGTGCACCCCTCAAGGAGAGCTACCCTACATGAAAAAAGCGCAGTCCGCCCAGGAGTGGCGCCGCACACACCGAGAGCTGAAGCAGCAAGATGATGCAACAAAAAGAGACACGGTTTCCGGGTGTCGCCAAGAATGCAAGTGGACACAGAAGAACACACAGTGAATGGATACAACAGAGCAGACAATGAGGGGGGAAGGGGGGGAAATAAATAAATACTTGGAAAAAAAAAAAAGAATTACACAGAAAACACTAACTCACTGCTAAAATTGTGGCTCAAAATGTAAGAACTATGAAAGTGTGTTGGCAGGAAGCAGATATGGCTCAAGCAATTGGGTTCCTGTCTACCATATAGAAGGTCTAGGGTTCAGTGCCCAGGGCCTCTTGGTGAAGGCAAGCTGGCCCACATGAGTGATGGCCTGTGCGGGAGTACTGCCCCGTGCAGGAATGATGCCCCACGCAAGAAAGCTGGCCTGCGTGGAGAGCTGGCGCAGCAAGATGACTCAACATAAAGAGACACAGAGTAAAGAGAGTAAGAGACAGCAGCAGATCAGGGAGCTGAGGTGGCGCAAGAGAATGGTCACCTTTCTCCTATTCTGGAATGTTCCAGGATCGGTTCCTGGAGCTGCCTAATGAGAATACAAGCAGACACAGAAAAACACAGTGAATGGACACAGAAAGCAGACAACAGGGGGCAGGGAGTGGATGTGGCTCAAGCAGTTGGGCACCTGCCTACCACATGGGAGGTCCTGGGTTCGGTTTCCTGTGTCTCCTAACGAAGACAAGCATGACAGCAAGCTGACATGGTGGGTTGGCACAACAGTCTGACACAATGAGACACAATGAGGAGATACAACGAGAGACTGAACAAGCAGGGAGTGGATGTGGCTCAAGCTATTAGTCACCTCCCTCCCACGTGTGAGTTCCCAGGTTCGGTTTCTGGTGCTTCCTAAAAGAAGACAAGGAGACAGAGTACCCAGTGAACAGACACAAGAGAGCAGACAGCGTGCACTAACAGTGAGGGGGAACAAGAAATAAATAAATCTTTAAAAAAAGAAAGTGTATTAGAAGGAAATATAAGGGTTTTGTTAAACAAAGAAGACCTAATGAATACAGTGTAAGTTAGAATTAGGGCAGACAGAGGGAATAAAAATTACATTTAAGGTGGGGAAATGTCAAGAACACATTTAATTCCTGAATAAATGAATTAAACTAGTAATACATCTTTCATGTCTAGATATTGGGGCTGAAATCAGGCAGCATGGTAAAATGGGATGAGCATGGGATTTAGTTTAATGCCTTAAATCTTGATTCTGTCTCCTGCTAATTGGTGTGATGTTAGGCAAGCCACTGTATTTAAGTGAGTTTCATCTAAGTGGTATGCTCCTTTTAATATGCTGGTTAGAATTTGAGGTAACAAATGTGAAGAACTTAACTACCTTAGGAGACATTCAAAAGTATCAATTTCCCCTTTCTCTTTTATTGCAAAATATTACAGGAAACTTATTTTACTGCATAAACCTATGTTGTTGACATTAATTCAGCAAGAGGTTATTACAAAGACACTATACAGAATTTTTTTGTTTGTAAGAGTAGGTGTATTCATTTCCTGAGGTGGTTGTAACAAATTACCACAAACTGGGTGGCTTAAAACAATAGAAATTTATTCTGTCATTGTTCTGGAGATCAGAAGTCTGAGATCACCATGCCTAAATCAAGGAGTTAACAGGGCCATGCTCTCTCCGGAGGCTCCAGGAAAGAATCTGATACTTGCCTCTTCTGGTTTCTGGTGGCTGCCGGCATTCCTTGGCTCATGGCCACGTCATTCCAGTCTTCAGGGCCAGCATCTTCAAACCTCTCCCTGCTCTGTCTTCCTATGGCCTCTGCTTCCCTCTTACAAGGATACATGTGAATTCTTGGTTGATATGGTTTGCAAATATTTACTCCTATTCTGAGGGTTGTCTTTTCATTTTCTCATGTCTTTTGATAAACAAAATTGAAAATTTGGTAAGATCTCCAACTTACCCACTTTCCTCATGTAATTTGTGGTGTGGTGTGTTTTTTTTGTCCTGTTTAAGAAATCTTTGCCTAATCTGAGGTCACTATGATTTTTTTCCCGTTTTCTTCTAGAGATTTTTTTTTTTTTTTTAGTTTTAACCCTTACATTTAGATTCACGTTAATTTTTGTAAATGGAAAGACATACAGGTTATAGATGTGTATGTCTATTTCTCTGTCTGGATTCTGTGCTATTCCAGTGTTTTGAATGTCTATCTTGAAAGTTTAGAAAAAGTTCAGTTCTAGGTCTGAACCTTGGGGTACTGCTTCCTTTTAGAGAGTGGATAGTCAGAGTGGGAGGTGGAAGAATCTATAGAAAAGGTTCACAATAAGAAAACTAGCGTACAGAGTATAGGTATCTGAAAAGAAAAGAGCTTCCAAAAGAATGGGCTGATTGAGAGTCAGACACTGCAGAGAGGTTGAGGTACTTGAAGGATGAGGAAAAGGTAATTGAAGTGGGTGATTTTGTCACTGTAGCTGAGAGTTTCAGTAGAGTGGTATGGGTAAAAGCAGTGTTTCAAAAGGGTAGGGAGGTAAGGAAGGAAGCAGTGAGCAAAGAGGAGTCTCTTTAGAAATTGGTGGAGCCTTCTCCAAGGGCTTGCTAGACTAGGCAATCAAAAGTAAAACAACATGGAAAAGAAGTTTGTCTGTGATGGGTTACTGTGACCCTGCTTATATGGTTAATGAGATGAGCGGTAGAGAAGGAGGATGTCTTAGAGATGCAAGAGTTGTTTTACTGGCACAGATGGAGAGAGGAGATAAAATTCTAGGCATTTGGGATATCTGTTTTCTTCACTTTTCATTCAGCTCTGGGCATCATTTTGATAACCTAATTTTTTAAAAATCACTTAATTGGGGTCAGCAAACTACAGCCTGCTACCCTCTTTAATCTGTGGCTTGTTTTTGTTTGTTTTTATACTTTTTTACTTTTTTTTAAAAGATATATTTTACATACATAAATGTTACAAAAAAATATAGGGAATTCTCATATACTCCACTCCCTACCCCTCCTATATTTTCTCATATTAACAACATCTTTCATTAGTGTTGTACATTTGTTATAATTGATGAATACATTTGGAGCATTGCCACTAAGGGTGGATTATAGTTTACATTGTAGTTTACACTCTTTCCCACACAATTTTGTAAATTACGACAACATATATAATGGTCTGATCTGCCATTGCAGTGTCTTTCAGGACAATTCCCAAGCCCTGAAAATGCCCCATATTACACCTGTTTTTCCCTCTCCCTCCTCTCAGAACCTTCAGGGACCACTGCTTCCACATCAATGATAAAAATTCTTTCATTGCCAGAATCACAATAAGTCTGTAATAGTATACCAGTAAGTCTACTCTACTCCATCGTTCATACTCTAATCCTGAGGATTCTGGGATGGTAGTGCCCACTCCACCTCTAATTGAGAGGGGGTTGTTTGATCCCATGGGGCAGTTGGATGGGACTGTCTTGCTTGCAATTGCAGGCTCTCTGTGTTCCTTGGGATGTCTTTGTCCATCATCATCTCCTTATTAATGGTCCTGGGTGAGTCCAATGAAATGGAGAGTAGGTGTTGCAACTCTGTTGAGATTTAGGGTCCAGCTGGCACGTGGATAGGCCAAAGATTTAAATCTCTTGGACATAAACCTATCAACTCTAGTAATGACTATTGGTTCAAATAGAAGGGACAGAAGAGCCATGTGTAGGGAATCCACAACTGAGTCCATATCTCACTGGGGAGCATAAATTCCCAAGTGGGGCCCACTGGCAAGGTGCCAAACTCTTGAGCTGTCTGCCCTGCCTATAGTGTCTCATGTCTCCAGAGCCTTCAGAAGCCCCACTATTTGAGGCAGTATTTACTTTGGCAGTCAGTGAGATCCTGCTGAGTCATGCATTAAGTGTAACTTCTGGAATGACCTCCCGACTCACTTTGAAGTCTCTTTGCCATTTATGTTTTTACCCTTTCCCTCTTTTGGTCAAGGTCCTTTTCCATTTGCATTGGTAGTTGGTGCTCTGGCAGTAATCCCTCAGGGCCAGGGAGGCTTATCTGTGGGAGTCCTGTCCCAAGTGGGGGGGGGGGAGGTGATGCATTTATATGCTGAGTTCAGCTTAGAGAGAGGCCACATTTGAGCAATAAGGAGGCTCTCGAGGTAACTCTTAAGCGCACTGTAAGACTAGGCTAAAGTTCCTATTTCAAAAGTAAAGGTTCTTAAGTACAGTCATCAATATCAAGGACCTGTCAGCGGTCCATCCTACCTTCACTAGTCACTCCCCCTGTACTTGGGGGACTCTTGCTGTTCCCTTAGAGAATGTGACAGAGCTCCCCAGGATGGTAAATCAAAATTCTTTCAGTTATTGTGTGACTCTCCACCCACTGTGACTATATCCCATGAACACTTGAACACATTTATATGCCTTATAGGTATGCCCCAGGTGAACCTTCTCCCATGTATTTCCCGTCACTGACACTCCACACCAGTGATCCTCCCCTGCCACAGTTGTAATCCTTCTGTAATCTAAAACTTCTTTAAAAATGAAGCCAACAAAATAACCAAATACAATTAATAAGAAAATGAAGGGAAGTGGATTTGGCCCAACAGATAGGGCGTCTGCCTACCACATGGGAGGTCCAAGGTTCAAAGCCCGGGCCTCCTGACCAATGTGGTAGCTGGCCCATGCGCAGTGCTGATGTGCTTAAGGAGTGCTGTGCCATGCAGGGGTGTCCCCTGCATAGGGGAGCCCCATGGCCAAGGAGTGTGCCCCATAAAGATAGCTGCCCGGCATGGAAAAAGTGCAGCCTACCCAGGAATGGCGCCACACACAGGGAGAGCTGACACAGCAAGATGACGCAACAAAAAGAGACACAGATTCCTGGTGCCGCTGACAGGAATATAAGCAGACACAGAAGAAGACACAGTGAATGGACAGAGAGCAGACAATGGGGGGAGGGGAAGGGCTGGGAAGGGGAGAGAAATAAATGAACAATCTTAAAAAAAAAAATAAGAAAATGAAATAATGATAGTTTTAAAATTAACAAATACAAAAATTTTTTTAAATTGGATTAATAAAAAATAACTAAAAATATAAAATTACAATTTTTGATATTATGTCTTTCATCACTGTAAGATCTGTTGTCTTATATGTACAGTGACATTTTCTGACATTTTCTTCCCCCACCCACTGTCTTTTTTTATTCTTTCCATTTTCTCTTCAAAGAAGCTTTAGTTTATAGAAAAATCATATACAGAATATAGGGATTCCCATATACCCAACATCCTCCTGCTTTTCCCTTTTCCCCTAACATTGTACATGTTAGTACATTGTATTGCTTTTACCCATGTACATGGGGATGGTACAATTATTGAAACATTGCTACTAACCATGGTCAGTGATTTACATTATGATTTACATTTTGGACCATACACTTTTATACATTTTGATGAAATTTAATGTGGTCTGTATACATCATTGCAAGTTCATGTAGAACACTTCCATCACCCCCAAAATGCCCCATGTTCCATCTATTCTATTCCTCCCTCCCCCTCCTTTTGGGACCTGTGGCAACCACCAAGCTTCAGTCTTTGGAGAGCAAGATTCATAGTTACTTGCAACATCGAGGGCCTGACATACTGGCACTGCCTATGCTCTCAAGAGACTCCAGTCCCTATATTTGAGAACATAGTAGGACTCCCAAGGATGAGGTCCAACACCTCCCCTCTCATTAGGTGGGTCTCCACCCACTGATATAACACACTATGACAAGATGGACACTCGCTCCCTAGAAATCTGCCCCAGGGGCATCCTGCCCCTCATGGCCCCATATCCAACACTCTAAACCAGTAACCCTCCCCTGTCATATTGCCAGAAGAACATTCCCAATGTTGTAGTTTCAACCATATACCCACCAGTCCCCAGTGTTCACCTGCTCCCTCCCCAACCCTCCCCCCTGTTCATGCACAGTCCAACCCATCCTCCCCACCCTACTCCCCTGTCAAGCTTGCATCCCCCAACTTAATAGTATCACTACACCCCTGTCATATCCCTTCACTGCACAACTACTCACTTCCACCTTGTCATAGATTTCTCCCATATGGGTATTGGCTCACAACTTTTTTCTCCCTTTCTATTTCCTGTAAACCTTTCTTCCAGACTCTAGCTTTCTGAGTCTGCTCAATTTGCTTAATGCATATCAGAAAGGTCATTAATATTTGTCCTTCGTGCCTGGCTTGCTTCACTCAACATAAGTTCCTCAAGATTCATCCATGTTATCCCATGTGTTAGTTCTGTATTCCTTCTTACAGCTGAGTAATAATTGCATTGTGAGTATATACCACATTTTGTTTATCCATTTATCTTTTGATGGGCATTTGGGTTGATTCCAACTTTGGCAATAGTGAATAATGCTGCAGTGAATATTGATGTGCGTATACCTGTTTGTGTCCTTGCTTTCAATTCTTCTGGGTATTTACCCAGCAGTGGAATTTCTGGATCATATGGCAGATCTATAGTTAGTTTTTTGAGGAACTCCCAAACTGTCCTCCACAATGGCTGAACCGTTCGTTCTACATTTCCACCAGCAATGGATGAGGGTTCTCATTCCTCTACATTCTTTTCAACACTTGTAGTCCTCTGTTTTTTTAATAGCTGCTAGTCTAAAGAGTGTAAGATGATATCTCATTGTAGTTTTGATTTGCATTTCCCTAATAGCTAGTGATGTTGAACATCTTTCCTGTGCTTTTTAGCCATTTGTATTTCTTTGCATGGCTTGTTTTTGTATGGTCCACAAACTAAGAATGATTTTTGTATTTTTAAATGATTGAAGAAGATAATACCTGGAATCTATAGAAACATACAAAGAAGAAAAAGCTCCCATAATCTTCCCACTCAGTGAGATCTACTGATATTTTGTTAATTTGTCTTTTTACTCTTCATATATGTGAACATGTATAAATTGGAATTATGAAGTATATTTAGTTTCACAGCTTGATTTTTTTTCCAAGGATATATGTTTTTTGAATATCCATATTCAAGGTTACATATTTATTTGAAAGATTAATGGTTGCACAATACTTCCAACTCATTTGCCACTTAGTTTAACCCTTCCTGTATTATTATTTTTTGTTTAGGTGAAATTCACATAATATACAGTTAAACATTTTAAAGTGTACAATTCAGTAGTATTTATTAATAGTATCTTCATGAACTTGTGTAAACACCATCTCTCTCTAGTTTCAGAACTTTTCATCAGCCCATAAAAACATCTGGTACCCATCCCCTGTAACTTCCACCTGCTTTCTGTCTTTATGTATTTACCTATTCTGGATATATCATAAAAAAACAAAAAAGGAACCATGTAATATGTTGCCTTTTGTGTCTGACTTCTTTCACTTAGCATGATGTTTTCAAAGTTCATCCAAGTCGTAACATATATCAATACTTCATTCCTTTTCATAGCTGAACAATATTCTGTCATTATTCATAAACTTTATCCATTCATCTGTGATGGACATTGTATGTATATCCACAGATTGTTTATCTGTTCATCTGTTGATGGATATTTGGGTTGTTTCCATCTTTTGGCTATTATGAATAATGTTGCTATAGACATTTGTGCACAAATCTGTGTGGACATATTTAATTTCTCTTGGGTTTATATACCTAGGAGTGGAATTGCTGGGTGATATAGTTCAATTTTAACTTTTTTAGGAACTGCCAAACTGTTTTCCACAGCAACTGTACCATTTTAGATTGTGTGTGTGTGTCTGTGTTTTTGATTAAAGCCATCCTAGTGGATATAAAGTTGTATCTCATTGTGGTTTTGATTTGCATCTTCTCAGTGACCAAAGATGTTGAACATCTTTTCATATGCTTATTGGCCATTTGTATATCTTCCTTGGAAAAATGTAATTCAAGTCTTCTGTCCATTTTAAAATTTTTGTTTGTTGAGTTGTAGGAGTTCTTTATATATTATGGATATTAAACCCTTATCACATATGATTTGAAAAATATTTCCTTCCATTCTATAGATTGTCTTTACAGTTTCTTCATTATGTCCATCACTGCACAAAGATTTAAATTTTGATGAAGTCCAGTTTATTTTTTTAAATTTTCTTCTATTTTTTAAATTATATATATTTTAAAGTTAATAGATCACACAAAATCTATTTTTTTCTTTTGTTGCTTGTGCTTTTGGTGTCAAATCTAAGAATCCCTGAAGATTTTCTCCTGTGTCTTCTTCTAAGAGTTTTTAGTTGTTTTGGTTTTTTAAAAATATTTATTTATTTCTCTCCCCTCTACCCCCAGCCTGGTTGTCTGTTCTCTGTGTCTATTTTCTGTGTCTATTTGCTGCGTCTTCTTTGTCCGCTTCCGTTGTTGTCAGCAGCACGGGAATCTGTGTTTCTTTTTATTGCATCATCTTGTTGTGTCAGCTCTCCGTGTGTGTGGCATCATTCTTGGGCAAGCTGTACTTTTCTTTCACGCTGGGCAGCTCTCCTTACGGGATGCACTCCTTGTGTGTGGGGCTCCCCTACGCGGGGGACACCCCTACGTGGCAGGGCACTCCTTGCACGCATCAGCACTGCGCATGGGCCTGCTTCACAGGGGTCAAGGAGGCCCGGAGTTTGAACCACGGACCTCCCATGTGGTAGACGGATGCCCTAACCACTGGGCCGAGTCCGCTTCCCTGTGTCTATTTTTGTTGTGTCATCTTGCTGTGTGAGCTCTCCATGTGTGCAGCACCACTCCTGGGCAGCCTGCACTTTTTTCGTGCAGGGTGGCTTTCCTTGCAGGACGCATTCCTTGCACGTGGGGCTACCCTACGTGGGGGACACCCGTGTGTGGCACAACACTCCTTGTGCACATCAGCACTGCACGTGGGCCAGCTCACCACATGGGTCAGGAGGCCCTGGATTCGAACCCTGGACCTCCCAGGTGGTAGGCAGGTGCTCTATCAGTTGAGCCAAATCTGCTTCCCAGTTTTATAGTTTTAACTCACTATGTTGTTTTCAACATAGTTTATAGTATCTGTGTTTATAAACAATCAACTAATGGGTTGTGGGTGGGGGGAGATAAAGTTGAGGAGAGGAAAGAATCCTGTTTTACAAAATTGGACTTGTTCAAATAAGTTTATTCTGTATTTAGTGAGCATCTGTGTATCAGACCCTATGATAGACGAAGATGAGATATGATGAACGAAGGCCTGAATTAAAGCCATAGTAGGGGGAAGCAGACTTGGCCCAGTGGTTAGGGCGTCCGTCTACCACATAGGAGGCATCTGCGGTTCAAACCCTGGGCCTCCTTGACCTGTGTGGAGCTGGCCCATGCACAGTGCTGATGCATACAAGGAGTGCCCTGCCACGCAGGGGTGTCCCCTGCGTAGGGGAGCCCCGTAAGGGCGCAAGGAGTGTGCCCCGTAAGGAGAGCCACCCAGCGCGAAAGAAAGTGCAGCCTGCCTGGGAGTGGTGCCACACACACGGAGAGCTGACACAACAAGATGATGCAACAAAAAGAAACAGATTCCTGTGCTGCTGACAACAATAGAAGCGGACAAAGAAGACACAGCAAATAGACACAGAGAACAGACAACCGGGGTTGGGGGGAAGGGGAGAGAAATAAATAAATAAATGAATCTTTTTAAAAAATCCATAGTAGGAATGGTGGTACAGAAGATAAGAAAGATTCTCTGACATATTTAAGTGGGAAAGTCAATAGTTTTCGCTGAGTGATGGGATAAGGTTGGGCCATATGAGTTAGCAGGAAACATCTAAGATTACTCTCAGATTTCTTGTTGGGGTTACCGGGATGGATACTGGCATCTATAGCATAGGGACCATAGGAGGAAAGAGCAAATTTGCTTGAAGTTTTGTTTTGAGCATAGTGAATCTGAGGTCCTTGTGAGCCACTAGGGAAAAACATCTGTTGGGAAGATGGATAGATAAAGTAAATGAGAAAGATCTGTACTAGAGAGAGAGATCTATGGCTCATTGGAATGTAGACTGAGGTTGATGCCAAGGACCTGGTCAAGACTGCCTTGGAAGACAAATGAGTTTATATGGCTCAGAGTATTCAAAAGAGTCGGGAGGTCATCAGAGGGGTCATACTTAATGCACACCTCTAGCAGGACCCCAGAAAAAGCCAAAGTAGATACAACCCTAGGTACTGGTTTTCCTGAAGGCTACGGAGACCCACAGGGGATATGGTCATGGCACATGGATTTGGAGTTCTGTGCCAGGTCAGAGGGCCCTTTTGGAATTTGTGCTTCTGAGTGTGATGGAGTTGGACTCAGATGTGACCTTTCTATACATGCCCCTTCTGTCACTTTTACTGAACCTGTGGTTGGTGCTAGGGATGGTGTATACTCAAGGCGACTTGAATCTCTGGACTGCCCATGTGCCAGCTGGGCCCTGAGCCTCAGCAGAGTGGTGACTCCTATTCTTTGGTTCGTTAGGCTTACCCAGGTAAGCTAACAGGGAGGTGAAGATGGTCAACCACCACACCATGGAATCAAGAGTGCCTACAACTGCAAGCAAAAGAATTGCATCCTTCATCCATATGAAATCTAAGCCCCTCTTGATATAGAGGTGGAGTGGACATCACCATCCCAGGGTCCACAGAATGGAGGAATAAAATATGGATTAGAGTGGACTTACTGATATTCTACTATAAAACTATTGGGACTAGTAATAGAAGAAATTGTAGCATTGAGGTGGAGGAAGTGGCCACAGTAGTTGCCGAGGGCAGGGAGAGGGAAGAAGAGATGTGATGTGGGGGCATTTTGGGGACTTTGAGTTGTCCTAAATGATATTCCAGGGTCAGATGCTGGACCTTATATATCCTGCCATAACCTACTGAATGTACTGGGGGAGAGGGTGAACTGCAGGATAAACTATTATCTATGTGGTGCAGCAGTGCTCCAAAATGTGTTCACCGAGTGCAGTGAGTGTGCCACAATGATGGAGGAGGAGGTTGGTGTGGGAGAAGTGGGGTGGAGGCATGGGGGGTATACGGGAACCTCTTGTGTTTTTTTAAGGCAACATTTTTGGTGATGTATATATCTTCAAAAAAATACAATTTACAAAAATGATGGGGTGGGGAGTGGGTTATATGGCAACCTCTTATGTTTTTTAATGTAACGTTCTTTGTGATCTATTAACTTTAATTTTAAGAAGTGTAAGAAAAAAAAAGACTGCCTTGGGAGAATGTAGAGTGGAGAAAGGGCCAAGAATAGAACCCTGGGAATGCCAATCTAAAATGATTGGGTGGGATTCAGAGAAGCATGTGAAAGAGACAGAGAATCAGAATCAGAGAAAGGTGGTTACTTAAAGAAGAGAAGAGAGGAATGGACGAAAGGATCATATCCTTTGTCCTACAGGTCTAAGAGGAGAATAACTGGCAAGAGTCTATTGGATATGACATTCATAAGGTCATTGCAAGAGAAGTTTCTAGAGGGTGGTGGGGGCAGGTTGAGGAAATGGCAGGTGAAAAGCAGGTGAGCAAATGGTGTGTGGTAGCTAGAGATGGAAGGGAGAGGTTGTTAGGTGTTGTGTGGAAGGAGAGTTTTGTTTTAATAGAGACTTGATCAGATTTATGTACTGATGAGAAGGACCCAGTTGAAAAAGAGATTGAAGTTGCCTGAAAAGGGGTGGTTGGTGATAAAGCAAAGGTCCTGAGGAGGAGGGGGAAATGATGGGAGTTGGAGCCTAGGTGAATGGATTAAACCTGGATAGGGGAGGGGTGCTTTCTCTGAGAACGTTCAGGGTCGGTGGGAGTAGTTGTTGGTAGGTTGGGAGGTGGTGACAGTAGCTCAGTTTTCTCAAGTTGGGGGCAGAGACATTGGCTGAGAATGAGGCAGGTTGGGTGAGATGGACTTGAGAGGAGAGTCAATATTTGGAATATCCGCGGTGGGGAGGAGAGTGGTGACGGGACCGAGGCCCGGAGGATGACTGTAGCAGCACTGTAATGCTGTAGCTAGAGACCTTGATTTATAGAGGAACCGACCTGCACATTTGCATAAATCCCCAATCCCATCCTCTGCCATGACTCTAGAGCCCAAATAACGAGGAGGGAAGTTTCATGACTGTTGACTTCCTTATGGAAGCCTTCCCTGACCTCCTAAGTTAAATATCTTTATTTATAGGCCCTGGTAATACTGTTCTTTCCTTCTAGAACGTATTACAGTTGTAGTTTTGCATTTGATTATGTAATTATTTGATTTATGTATACTTTTCCCAGTAAACTATAAGCTCTGAGAAAAGATCTGTCTGATTTTGCTTACCATTGTGCATTTTCTGGCACTTAGTAGACACTCAACTAATACTTGCTAAATTTAATGAATCAAGTACAGTCGTTCTCAGTTTTTTTTATTGCCTCAGCATACCTATGAATTATGACTTGCTTCCATCTGAACTATTAATTAACCATCCCAATCCTTACCTGAAGGAGGGCTGAGGCCATGTAGTATAGGGTAGTAGTGTGGTTAATAAGATCTTAGGCTCTGGAATAAGAAAGCCTGGACTCATATCTGTGTCCCACCTCATCTCTCTGTGCCTTAGTTTCCTCATCTGTGAAATGTGGCTAGCAAATAGTCACACACCTCAAAGAGTTGTCACGAAGATCAAATGAGAGAAATGAGGGAACTCATGTAAAGCTTTTAAAACATGTGGGGCATTTAAGTTAGTTATTACTATTAGAGGTTTGAAAAAGTCCTTTTGGGTTCTTATATCCTTCTCTCCTTAACACTTATGTCTGACTCTACAGTAAAGGATTGGCAGTGCTAGTACCTGTCACCATCTTTATGTGCATCCATTCATTTTCATATATTGAATATTGAGTTTCAAGAAAACTTAGAGAGGGGAAATCCCTGGACCATGATGGTCTGCTTCACCAAGTGACCAGGGCTGGGAAACAAAACCATTCTTTTTCTTCTAGGAGTATGGTAAAGAAGAGTATAAATATCATGTGGCTAGTCACTTTGGTAACCATTCCACCTGTGGGATCAGGGGATAATGAATGGTGTCTCTTTTATGCTTTCTATGGTAAATGTGAATTCTTTGTTTTCCTTG
Organism: Dasypus novemcinctus; assembly: GCF_030445035.2. Classification (NCBI taxonomy): domain Eukaryota; kingdom Metazoa; phylum Chordata; class Mammalia; order Cingulata; family Dasypodidae; genus Dasypus; species Dasypus novemcinctus. The sequence goes on from NC_080693.1 coordinate 28,419,765, forward strand.
CAGAGGAGGTGGCCAAGCTGGAGAAGCACTTGATGCTTCTCCGACAAGAATATGTCAAGCTGCAGAAGAAATTGGCAGAGACAGAGAAGAGATGCACTCTTTTGGCAGCACAAGCTAACAAGGAAAGTACCAGTGAGTCCTTCATCAGCCGCCTGCTGACGATCGTGGCAGACCTCTATGAGCAGGAGCAGTATAGGTGAGTTCATGGACACGGGGCCTGTTTGGGGAAGCAAGCTCTTTCACTGGTTTCCTGGGCCACATCGCAACTTTTCCTGCCTCATTGACTTTCTTTCTTTTTTTTTTTTTTTAAGATTTAATTTTTATTTGTTTCTCTCCCCTGCCCCCCCGCCCCAGTTGTCTGTTCTCTGTGTCCATTTGCTGTGTGTTCTTTTGTCCGCTTCTGTTGGAATCTGTGTTTCTTTTTGTTGCGTCATCTTGTTGTGTCAACTGTCCACGTGGATAGCGCCATTCTTGGGCAGGCTGCACTTTCTTTCGCGCTGGGCGGCTCTCCTTATGGGGCGCACTCCTTGCGCGTGGGGCTCCCCTAGGGGGGGACACCCCTGTGTGGCACGGCACTCCTTGCGTGCATCAGCACTGTGCGTGGGCCAGCTCCACACGGGTCAAGGAGGCCCGGGGTTTGAACCGTGGACCTCCCATGTGGTAGATGGACACCCTATCCACTAGGCCAAGTCCGCTCCCCCTCATTGACTTTCTTCTCCAGTTTATTTCTGTCTGATCAGAATATTAGTCAGCAAACCTTTATTCCCTGGAATGTAAGCTCCTTGAGGCAAAGGTTCTTTTTTCTTGTTTATTGCTTATATTTAGTAAAGTATGGGAGTCATGGTGAAAGCATCACTAATGCAGAGAGGAATTAGATATGGCTTATGTGTCCAGAAATTCGGAAGAGAGAGGTCCTGAGCAAAGTAGAAGTCTTGGAACTAGTGGGCCATATAGTAGAAGGGTGAGTGTTCTGTTGGCCACTTACTAGCTGTATGATCTGGAGCTATATTATATGCCTCAGTTTCTAATCTATAAAATGGGGATAATATTTACTTTAGGGTTGCTGTGAGGATTAAATTAATAAATACATGTAAAGAACACTGCTGGCACATAATAAGTATTCAATTAACATTAATCGTGCCTCGGGTGTACCTTATTGGCTACTATACTGCCACTGCACAAAGCTCACATAGTAAATATTCAATGTTAGCTGCAGATTTTAAGTGAATTTTGAGGTAAATGTTAAAGTTGTTAGATTGTAATAGGTAAAGACAGTGATGTTACAAATAGAGTTAGAAGAGGAAAGGCTCAAAAGTAGGAAAATACAGAGGATTTAGGGGCCAGTTTAAGGAACCTATCAATGTAGGGGGGAGCATTGGGAGAGGTGGGAAAGGTTAGGTGGACTACACCGAGATGACAAGGTGAGGAGATTGGGTTTGATCCTCTAGGAAGTGCGGAGCAGAATGTTTTTGAGTATGGGACTCTCATAATCTAAGAGGTGATTCAAAAAGATTAGTCTGGTAACATCATATAGGTGAAAGAGAGGAGACAGCAGGGAGAACACCAAAATGTTGTTGTGAATGGTCCGGACCAAAAATGATGGAAGGACTGAATTGGGATTGTGGCAGAGGATGTAGAAAAGAAACATAAACATGGGCATGCATATGCATATAGGAAGGATTTGGCTATTAGGGAGATGGATGATTGAACTCTCTATATGTAGACAGAATAAATTTTCCAAATAAATTATGACATAAAATAGATAAAAATCCAGGACTTCCATTGAACCTCTTAATAATTTCTAAGAGAAAGAAAATTTTATACCAAAATAATAGAATGTATATAGAAGTAAAGAAGTAAATAGAAGTAAGGATAGTCCTTTAAATTGAATAGAGTTCTCGTAAAATTTAGTTGTCTTTTTTTAGGAGGTACCTGGGATTGAACCTGGGACCTCATGTGCTTAACCTTTGAGCTACATCTGTTCCCCCATTGTCTTTTTTTTTTTCTGTTTTTCTATGTACTAGTGGAAGTTTTGTTTCCTGCTGGCCTAGGGAAGGCTGACACGTTTCTATTACAGACACATCTCCCACTCTCCAAGGCTCTTTCCCCATTAGAACTCCCATCATTTACTTATCAGTCAATTGAATTTATTATGCTTTAGTCCTCCTAGGACACAATGGGAATGAAACTGGGCATTTCCTCTTCTGGCCACTTTATAACTACTCAGCTATTGTATGATCTCACAGATCCAGTGAGTCTCTATTCAGCTTGAGGGCTGAGTGTTTGACTTTGGGTAACTGAATTGGGAAATCAATTTTGAAAGTAGATACTCTTTTAACCAAGACAGGAAAAAAACAAAAACCTTTGTCCTGTAAACAGGTATTTTGTCAAAGAATTTAAATAGTGGTTTTGGTGAATCTCAGTAACTGGCGTAACTGAAGAAAGAGTAGGTTTTAAACTTTTTAAAGTGGGAAATGTGGAAGAAACTTAAAATTATTATTTTTTCTTATTTTCTTTTTTTAACAAGTCAAATTTTATTGATAAATATTAATAAAGCATACAGTTCATCCAAAATGTATAAGTAATGGTATTTGGTATAATCACATAGTTGTGCATTCATCACTTCAGTCATTATTAGAGGATTTTCATTATTTCAAGAATAGTAATAATAAACAAAAAACAAACCAAAAAACCAAGAAAATTCTCCACATCTCAATCTCTCAATGCTCCCCTGCCATACATAGCTACAATTTCTGGCTATTCTTACATGTTTTATGTATTCGCATACCATACAGTCTATCCAAAGTATATGATCAATGACTTTTAGTATAATCACAATGTTGTGCATTCATTATCATAAAAGATTGTGGAACAATTTCATTACTCCAAAAAGAAAAACCCCACTCCCCTTAGCAGTCACGTCTCAATTCCTCTATCCTTCCCCAGCCTTAAATAACCACTAATCTAATTTCATCTTTAAATGTTTAAGTAATGGTATTTGGTATAATCACATAGTTGTGCATTCATCACAAAAGCTAGCATTTCCATCACTTATGAATGTATGCAATAAATAAATTATAGTAATATTCATTTCACCTGACTGACAAAGGTGCCGGTGGAACAAAATAAGTTACGTACCCCTGGATTAAAGGATTTTAGAGTCATCTCAGCTTCCTTCCAGTGTTCATACCAGACACTTTTCTTTCTCCAACACTGGCTCCAATATCTTCTATTGACCAGGTTGGAAATCCCTACTGGAGATTTGTTCATTCCTAGGAGATGGAAATGGTGGCTGTGGGGCTTAAAGTCAGATGGGAAGTTGGACCATAAGGGATACCCAGCAGAGACCCCTGGCACTACGCCCCCCCCCAAAAAAAATTAGTGACTAGCAACAAGATCATGAAAAAGCTCAGAGAAAAGAATGGTGATGCCAAATATATTAGCTTATGAAAATCAAGTCATTGGTATGAGAGAATGTCCTGTTTTTCAAGCCTCAGCTTATTTGACCCTTATAGAGAAGGGATTTAGTGAGTTCACAGTCTATGCTCAGTGATTCTTAAGCTTTAACGTGCTTATTAATAAAACAATAGCAGTTTCCTAGGCTTCATTACCATAGATTCTGATTAGGTTAAATAGAAGTGGGGCCCATGAAGCTGCATTTATAACAAGCCCACAGGTGATGCCAGTGTTATTGGGTCTTTAAGAGCCACCCGCTGAGGACCACAGCTTTAAATATTTTAGCTCAGTGTTTTTCAAACTTTAAAGTGCAAAGAGTCACCTTGGGGATCTTGTTGAAATGGAGATTCTGATTCAATAGGTCTGGGGTTGGGCCCAAGATTCTGCATTTCTAGCCAGTTTTCAGGCAATGGTGATGCTGCTTGTCTGCAGACCACACTTTTTTTTTTCTTTCATTTTCTAGCATTTCCTCTTTTTTTTTTCTCTAATTTTTTTTTAATGTTAATTTAAAAAAATGAGGTCCCCATATACCCCCCCACCAGCCTTAACATACTTAAAAAATGTTTTTTTAATTTTTTATATCTTGTAGTATTAACATATATTTGTTCAGTTTTAAAGAAAAATGGTCTCACATATGCAATTTTACCCATATTCATATTTCACAAGCAGTGTTACTATGCTATACATTCTGCTGTTACATTTTTTAGCTTTCCTTTCAGTAATATACATAACCTTAGACTTTTCCTTTAAACCATTGTCATACTGTTACAACAGAACTGCTAGTTACAAACATGTTGTGCTTTTACCTTTTCTTTTCCTTTACAGAAATTAACACACATCCATTTTACCAGTTCTGCACAATTTAATCCTCAGCTTTCCATTCTCAACCTTATTCTATTTTCTGGCGACCCATATTCAAGTTATTACCTTCATGAGATTACATAACATATTTAGTTCATAGTAGTGCAGTCATACAGTATTTGTCCTTTTGTGTCTGTCATGTTTCACTCAACATAATTTCCTCCAGGTTCATCTATGTTGTCATATGCTTTACAACTTCATTTCTTACTACAGTTGCATACTATTCCATCATGTATATACACCACAGTTTGTTTATTACTTTAGCTACCCCTGATCCTTTTTGGTTACTGTTAGCGTGGAATATCTTTTTCCAAACTTTGACTTTCAGCCAGGGCTAAGGTGAGTCTCTTGTAGGCAGCATATAGGTGACTCATGTTTTTTTTAATCCATTCTGCCAACCTATATCTTTTGATTTGGGAGATTAATCCATTCACATGCAATGATATTACTGTAAATGCATTATTTACTTCTACCATTATATTCTTTGTTTCTCATGTATCATTTTATTTTTGTCTGTCCTTTTACTCTTTTGGTTTTCCTTTCTGCTATTTTTGCTTTCTACACTTTCCTCCAAGCCTCACTCTCCTGTCTTTTTCTTTCAAGCTGTAGGCTCCCTTTACTATTTCCCATAGAGGTGGATTCCTTATTACGAAATCTTAGTTTCTGTTTGTTTGTGAATATTTTAAAGTCACCTTCATATTTGAAGGACAGTTTTGCTGGATAAAGAATTCTTGGCTGGCGATTTTTCTCTCTTAGTATCCTAAATATATAATACGACTGTCTGCTCACCTCTATGGTTTCTGATAAGAAACCCACCCTAAGTCTTACAGGTATCCCTTGTACATGATGGTTTGTTTCTCCCTTGTCGCTCTGAGAATTTTCTCTTTATCTTTGATGTTTGACATTCTGAGTAGTATGTGTCTTGTAGTAGGTCTCTTTGCATTTATTCTGATTGGGGTACATTGTACTTCTTGGACGTGTAAGTTCATTTTCGTGAGAGTTGGGAAATTTTCAGCCATTATTTCCTCAAACACTCTTTCTGCCCTCTTCTCCTTTTGGTCATGACACATATATTCTTGCGTTTTAACTCCCTGAGCCCCTGCTCAATTTTTTCCATTCTTTTCTCTTTTCAATGTCAGGTGTTCTGTCTTCTGTATCATGTATTCTTTCTTCTGTCATATTGAATCTGTTGTTGTATGTCTCTAATGTGTTTTTTTTTTTTTTAAGATTTATTTTTTATTTATTCTCTCCCCTTCCCTGCCCCGCCCCCAACAGTTGTCTGCTCTCTGCATCCATTTGCTGTGTGTTCTTCTGTGTGTCCTTGTATTCTTGTCAGCGGCACCCAGAATCTGTGTCTTGTTTTAGGTGTATCATCTTGCCACATCAGCTCTGTGTGTGCAGCGCCATTCCTGGGCAGGCTGCACTTTTTTCACACTAGGTGGCTCTCCTTATGGGGTGTACTCCTTACTTGTGGGGCTCCCCTACGCAGGGGACACCCCTGCGTGGCCCTGCACTCCTTGAACGCATCAACATTGCACGTGGGCCAGCTCATCAGAAGGGTCAGGAGGCCCTGGGTTTGAACCTTGGACCTCCCATGTGGTAGGCGGACGCCCTATCCGTTGGGCCAAATCTGCTTCCCTCTCTAATGTGTTTTTGATCTTACTTATTGTGTCTTTCCTTCTCATGACCTCTGTTACTTTTCTATTCAGGTTTTCAAATTCTTCTTTGTGCTCTCTCTGTGTATTCTTGATGTTCTTTATCTCTCTCTCTTTTTTTAAAAAGATTTATTTATTTATTTCTCTCCCCTTCCCCCCCGCACCCCGGTTGTCTGTTCTCTGTGTCTATTTGCTGTGACTTCTTTGTCCGCTTCTGTCATTGTCGGCGGCATGGGAATCTGTGTTTCTTTTTGTTGCGTAATCTTGTTGTGTCAGCTTTCCGTGTGTGTGGCACCATTTCTGGGCAGGCTGCACTTTCTTTCGTGCTGGGCAGCTCTCCTTACAGGACGCACTCCTTGCACATGGAGCTCCCCTACGCGGGGGACGCCCCTGCGTGCACGGCACTCCTTGCGCACATCAGCACTGCATATGGGCCAGCCCCACACTGGTCAAGGAGGCCTGGGGTTTGAGCCACGGACCTTCCATGTGGTAGACAGACGCCCTAACCACTGGGCCATGTCTGCCGCCCCCTTTTTTTTTTTTAAGGTTTATTTTTATTTATTTCTCTCCCCTTCTCCCCTCCCCCTAGTTTTCTGCTCTCTGTGTCCATTCGCTCTGTGTTCTTCTGTGACCACTTCTGTCCTTATCAGGGGCACCGGGAATCTATGTTTCCTTTTGTTGGGTCATCTTATTGTGTCAGCTCTCCATGTGTGCAACGCCATTCTTGGGCAGGCTGCACTTTTTTTTGCGCTGGGTGGCTCTCCTTATAGGGCGCACTCCTTGCGCGTGGGGCTCGCCTACATGGGGGACACCCCTGCATGGCAGGCCACTGCTTGCATGCATCAGCACTGCACATGGACCAGCTCCACATGGGTTAAGGAGGCCCGGGGTTTGAACCGTGGACTTCCCATGTGGTAGGCGGATGCCCTATCCATTGGGACAAGTCCGCTTCCCTCCTTTATCTCTTTACCATATTGTCTTTCAACTCAATTTGATTTTGGAAATTTGTGTGTCTCATTGATTAGTTGTCTCAAATCCCGTGTCTCTTTTGGGGCTTTGATATATTCCTTTTCTTGGGTCATTTCTTCCATTTTCTTAGTATGGTTTGTAATTTTTTGCTGATGTCTAGGCATCTGGTTATGATGGTAAGTTTACTCTGAAGCTTGCTTTCTCTTTTTTGGGGACTTAGTGGCAGGAAGCTGTGTGTTACTGCCATTCTTTGATTTTTGGTTTAACCTGATAAGGGTCTTTAGGATTGTCCCTGTTAGTTACTCGGATCTGGGGCCTGGACCCAGTAATGGGTTGCAGACTTCCTTCCAAGGTCCTTGGGGAGGGAGGCTGCAAAGACCAGAAAAAGCCTCTTATTTTTAATTTTCTCACATGCACTTCCTTGGCCCACCACCACATGGCACTCTTTGACAGCCGTCTCCGTTCATGTCCTGTCCGAGTGTGTTTGCTGCAACATGGCCCAGATCTATGTGATAGAGGATCCTGCCTGGAGGCCAAGGGCCTATAATTAAAAATTTCTCAGAGACAGTTTTCCAACCTTTGCTGGCAGTCCCCTCTTTTCCCTGGTAGGAAATAATCCACTCCCTTCTGGGTCTGCAACACCAGACCCAATCAGTAGAGAGGGAGATTGAGGGTAGATCTCTGGGTCCCATGCTGGCTCCCAAGGCAAACAAGGTGCAGTCTCATCTGGCCTGGCAGGGCTGGGGGGACACTGCAGACTAAATTTGTGGCTCAAAAGCTGAGTCAGCCTTAGGCTGTGTCCTCTCTCTTCCCTTTCTGAGGGTGGTGAATCCCTGGGGCCTCCTTTGTTCTGTAGTTGCCACCCTGAGGCCTGAGAATTCCAAAATGTTTGTAGGGTGGGGGAGGATGCTGGCCGGTGCACCTGCTGCTCTCACAGTTTTGCTGTCACTATTCTTTTCCTTTGCCCCTCCAGCCTTCCGCTGGTGTCCAAATCCCTAAAAGACTTTTTTCCAGGCCATTTCTGTCTGTCCACTAGCTATTTTCTGGGAGAGAAGAGAGTCCCTTGTCTTTCTAGTCTGCCATTTTCTTGGAAGTCCCGTTTTTTTCTAGTTTTGATTTGCAAACATTCTTTACCCACCAATCAAAACTTCCGCTTACCCCCTCCCTTCCCCTGCTAACCTCTAATCTACTTTCTGTTTCTGGGAATTTACTAATTCCATATGTATCAATAGAAGCAACATCATACAATATTTGTTCTTATGTGCCTTGCTTATTTCACTGAACATGTTTTCAAGGTTCATCCATGTTGCAGCAGGTCTCAGAACCTTGTTCCTTCTTATGACCAATTATACATTTATTTTTACTAAATTTAGGAGAAGCCTTTTTATCCCAAAAGGTACTTAAAATGAGTTCATGGAGTTACTCATTATATTCATTCTTTTTTATCCACCAAGGTTAAACTTTTTCTTATTGAGTTGTTAGAGAAACTCTAGCAATAAGCTGTCTTTTTCCAATAAAAATATCCTGGTGTCCATATTTTAAAAAGAAATACTTCCTAATTGACTTATAGAATGAAATTTTTAAAAATGACTAGACTTAATCGTTTTTCAGTATTCACTTTTACATCTTTCATTTTATCCTTATTAAGAAAAATAAATTATTCCTTTCAGTTTAAGCAAGAATTATTTTTTATGAAGAGACATAGTAATAACTATTAATCAAAACTTACAGGGAAGTGGACTTGACCCAATGGATAGGGTGTCCGCCTACCACATGGGAAGTTCACGGTTCAAACCCCGGGCCTCCTTGACCTGTGTGGAGCTGGCCCATACGCAGTGCCGATGTACACAAGGAGTGCCCTGCCACACAGGGGTGTCCCCTGCGTAGGGGAGCCCCACGCGCAAGGAGTGTGCCCCGTAAGGAGAGCCGCCCAGCGCGAAAGAAAGTGCAGCCTGCCCAAGAATGGCGTTGAACACACGGAGAGCTGACGCAACAAAATGACCCAACAAAAAGAAGCACAGATTCCCGGTGCCACTGATAAGGATAGAAGCAGTCACAGAAGAACACATAGCGAATGGACACAGAGAGCAGAGGGAAGGGGAGAGAAATAAATAAAAAATAAATCTTAAAAAAAAATTTAACATCTAAATATATTACAATTTAGTTTAATATCAACTTAACTTCAATAGTATGCATATATACTTTTCCTACCCTCTGTCTACTATCTTTTTATGTATTTGTTACCACTTAAATCTTTGTGCATTGTATGTTCAGAACGCTAGATTGTTATTTTTTTATACATTTGCGTTTAGCACCTGTAGGAGGTTAGAAGTGGAGTTACATACCAAACAATACAATACAATAATACTCTCATTTATAATTATCCAAACGGTTAACTTTACCACAGGTCTTTATTTCTTAATGCTGCTTTGCACCAGTTTTTTGTTTTTTTCTTTTAAGATTTATTTATTTATTTCTCTCCCCTTCTTCCCCACACCCCGGTTGTCTGTTCTGTGTCTCTTTGCTGCATCTTCTTTGTCTGCTTCTGTTGTTGTCGGTGGCACGGGAACCTGTGTTTCTTTTGGTTGTGTCATCTTGTTGTGTCAGCTCTCCGTGTGTGCGGTGCCATTCCTGGGCAGGCTGCACTTTCTTTTGCCCTGGGCGGCTCTCCTTACGAGGGGCACTCCTTGCACATGGGGCTCCTCTATGCGGGGGACACCCCTGCGTGGCTCAGCACTCCTTGCACACATCAGCACTGAGCATGAGCCAGCTCCACACGGGTCACAGAGGCCCAGGGTTTGAGCCGCGGACCTCCCACGTAGTAGACGGACACCCTAACCACTAGGCCAAGTCCGTCGCCTGCACCAGTTTCTAATGTCCTTTCGTTCCAATCTAAAGAACTCCCTCTAGCATTGCTTGTAGGCTTGTAGGGCAGGTATGTTGGTGATGAACTCCTTCAGCTTTTGTTTATTTGGGAAAGTCTTAACCTTTAATCTCTCTTTTTTTTTTAAAAGGTACTGGGGCAAGGGGTTAAACCCAGATCTTGCGTGTGGGAAGCCGGCACTCAACCACTATACCACATTAGTTCCCCTGAGTTGGTTTTTTCCCCATTTGCTTGTTGTTTGTTGGTTTTTGTTTTTTTAGGAGGCACAGGTTGGAAGCAGGTGCTCAACCACCTGAGCCACACCCATTCCCCTCCCTCATTTTTGAGAATCTCACCTAATATAAAAACTTTTGACTGGTAGTTGTTTTCCTTCGGCACTTAAATATTTCAACCCACTGCTTTCTTGTCTTCTTGGTTTCTAATAGAAATCTGCCCTTAATCTAATTGGGATTCCCTTGTGCATAATACGTTGCTTATTTCTTGCAGCTTTTATAACTTTCTCCTTGGCATTTGATAGTATGCACAATATATGATGGAGTCTATTTTTCTTCATGTTTACCCTGTCTGCTGTTCTCTGAGCTTCTTGTATATGTATATTCATGTCTTTTGCTATTTTTGGCAAGGTCTCTGTCATTACTTTTTTTTTTTTTAAGATTAATTAATTTATTTCTTTCTCTCCCCTTCTTCCCCACCCCACACCGGTTGTCTGTTCTCTGTGTCTATTTGCTATGTCGTCTTCTTTGTCCACTTCTGTAGTCAGCAGCACGGGAATCTATGTTTCTATTTGTTGCATCATCTTGCTGTGTCAGCTCTCCTTGTGTGTGGCCCATTCCTGGGCAGGCTGCACTTTGTTTCGCGCTGGGTAACTCTCCTTACAGGGCGCACTCCTTGCGCGTGAGGCTTCCCTACACGGGGAACACCCCTGCGTGGCAGGGCACTTCTTGCGTGCATCGGCACTGTATGTGGGCCAGCTCCACACGGGTCAAGGAGGCCCGGGGTTTGAATCGCAGACCTCCCATGTAGTAGACGGAAGCCCTAACCACTGGGCCAAGTCCGCCGCCTCATTATTTCTTTTCTATTCCTTCTGCCCTTTCTCTTCTTGGACACCCATAATGCATATATTGGTATGCTTGATGGTGTCCCATAGCTGTCTTAGGCTTTTTTTGCTTTTTTAACTTTTTATTTTTTTAAAGATTTATCTATTTTTCAGTATTTATCACCCCCTGGATGGTTCTCTTGTCAATCTGTTCATTGTTTGTGCGCCTTCTCCAGGAGGCACTGAGAACGGAACCAGGAACCTACCACATGAAAGACAAGTGCCCAATGGCCTGAACCACATCTGAGTTAAGCTGTGGCATATGCTGACTTGTGGCACCTGCTCATTGCAGTGGGGGGTGGTGTCTAACTCGTTTGTGGCAGGGGTGGCAGCTACCTTGTTTACAGCAGGGGCAGCATCTGCTCATCTTCTTTTGGGAGGCACCAGGACCCAAACCCAGGACCTCCCATGTGTCAGGCAGGTATTCAACTGGTTGAGGCACATCCACTTCCCTATTTTTGCTTTTTTTTTTTTTTTTAATTTTATTGGGTCCCATTTTTCTATTTTTTCCTTCTTTATTTTTTCAGGATTTATTTTTTCATTTCTCTCCCCTTCCCCACCCCCCCCGTGGTCCGTTCTCTGCGTCTACCCACCATGCGCTCCTCTGTGTCCGCCTGCATTCCGGTCAGCGGCACCAGGAATCTGTGTCTCTTTCTGTTGTGTCATCTTGCTGCGTCAGTTCTCCGTGTGCGTGGCACCACTCCTGGGCAGGCATCTTTTCATGTGGGGTGCAACCCCTGCACGTGGGGCTACCCCATGCAGGGGACACCCCTGCGTGACACAGCACTCCCCACATGCATCAGCACCATGCGTGGGCCAGGTTTGAACCCTGGACCTCCCACGTGGTAGGCAGACACTCCATCAGTTGAGCCAAATCCACTTCCCTACTTTTGCTTTTAATGTTTCTTTTTTCTGTCTGCTTCTCAACCTGATTCATTACAAGTCTTGTCTTGTCTTCAGTTCACTGATTCTTTCTTCTCCTGGTTCTTGAAAGCTTCCTGGCATTTTTCATTTCAGTTATTGTGGTCTTTAACTCCAGTAGTTCTGTTTAGTTCCTTTTTAAAATTTCTCTTTTCTTAGAACCTCATATTTTTCATTCATTGTTTTCCCAATATTCTATAGTTCTTCTCTGTGCTTTCCTTTATCTCCTTAAGCATTTTTAAAAATTTATTTCTTTAATTTTACTTTTTTGAAGATACATAGATCACAAAAAATGTTACATTAAAAAATATAAGAGGTCTCATATACCCCACCCCCCACCCTACCCACTCCTCCCACATCAACAACCTCTTTCATCATTGTGGCACGTTCATTGCATTTGGTGAATGCATTTAGGAGCATTGCTGCATGGTGTGGATAATAGTTTACATTCCCTTAAGCATTTTTAAGATCTATCTTGTTTTTTGTTTTTTTTTTCCAAAAAGACTTTTTTCAGTATGTCCACAATCTTGTCTTCTTTGGTGTTTTCTCTGCTTTTATTCTCTTCCTGGGCCATCATTTCCTGTTTCTTTGTCCTGTACTCTTTTGTTTCACTGTATATTTTACTATTTTAAAATGTTAACTCAGGTTTCCTCTCTGGGATGATGTACCCAGCTGGTGAAAAGACAGATTTTCTTGAGCTTATCGGGAAGGTCTGCACAAGGTGAATGCAGTGTGCAGGGTTTTCCCTGTCTTCCTGGACCTCTGTCTTGTCCAGGGCTTTTGGTTGTTGTTTTGGAGTTCCTCTGTTTACTCTTGTTTGGTTTTTCCCACTATTTCCCAGGGGGACAGACCTCCCTCTCACAGATATTTAAGCTTTGTCCCAGACTGTCTGCCTGTGTAGTTTTTTATATTCCTTTCCTCACCCTGCTTTTGCCTGGAGGGCATTTTCTGGGAGGAAGGTCACCTCAGGGAGGACTTTCCCAAATTGGTCTGAACCAGTCAAACAGGACCAGGGACTCGGAAGGGAGTGCAAACTGGCTCCAACATACCTTGTGGAAGGGATTGAAGGGGTCCAGAAGGGTGCCAGAAGCTTCTCCAATGGCTCTGCAAAGCTGGGCTTTCCTGGCCTGCTCAGCAAATGTACCCCCACTTCAGCCAACTGTCCCCCTAAACCCTGAAAGAACCCTGCTTTAAACTCTACCATCTTTGCTGCTGTCCTGGGTGGGGTTGACACAATGGCAGCCACTACCTTTGTCCAGGACAAGTTGAAATAATAGGTGCCCTCAGAGCCAGGACCCAGCAGTCTGAATTTGCTAATCAGAAGCACTGATCATGGGAGCAGATGTAACTCAAGTGGTTAAGTGATTGCTTCCCATGTACAAGGTCCAAGATTCAATCCCCTGTACCTCCAGAAAAAACAAAACAAAACAGTGATTGGCCATGCCCACCCCTATTCTTAGCGAAAAGGATTTTTATGTCCTTTTTTGTCACCAGCAGCTACGCCAGGGACTAAACCCCACAGCAGCCTGGAACAGAAGTGGGGGATAGGTGCTCGGTAGCCACCAAACAGTGAGAGCAATTTACTGTTCTTTATCCTAGTTTATCAGCCTCTTCCTCCCACTTTTCCCTGGATGCTGTACAGTGTTCTTCTGGCCTTTGGAGCTTCAAAATAGTTATTTCAGACAGTTCTTGCCTGTTTAATAATCATTTGGTAGAAGGACTGAGCCCTGGAGCGCCCCACTCTGCCAGCTTCTCAGAAGTCTCAGAATCATTCAGTTTTATAATTTGTGGCAAAAAGCCAGAATTGTATTTGAAATAGTACAGACAGTAAAATCCATTTAAGTTATTAGAATTTAATACTTTATAAATAAATTTAGATTGTTAAAATTATTTGTGCTTTGCAAATAGCCATCTTTCTGTTTTAAATAGAGATTATTTTTTTTCTTCTTTATTAACAATGTCCTGTGTTAACATTAGTTTATAGCAATTTGGTATATACTCTATTAATATCGTGATCTAGCATAATTTGTTGCAGCACCGGCTTTAAAAGAACTAGAATTGTTGATATTCTTACATGATTGTAAAATGTATTCTCGGCAATGCTCTTGTGTGCCTGATCAAGTATTATTTAGAAACAATACTGTTTGGGTCTCATTTTAATTGCATGGGTTAATGCTGTATAAATACTTTTGCATATTTAGTTTCTAAAGTTTTCCCCACCTAATAAGTGATATTAGAAGAGAAAAAAGCATATAAATACAAGCAGGATGATCATAATTAATGAGTTTGTAATTAGCTTTAGATTGCTACCAACACAACAATATGGCACATACTCATACCAGCCCAGTGGATCATCCTTAATTAACTTTTTGTTAACTCCATTAGTGTTACCATTTCCAAGTTAAACATGTGTATCTGTTTAGAAAGCTCTTTTCAAAGGATGGTATGTTTTAAATAAGAAAAAAACATGTTTTGAAAAAAATTTTTCTCCTCACCCCATTTCTTTATCAATGGTTAAGTAAGACCTGGCCAAAATTAGGTCTGAATGTTTCTGGTAAGAGCAAGGTGTCCAGTTATTGGATTTCATATTCGTAATTGTTTTGGGAAAGGTACTTTGTTTACAGTTTTTCTATTTAACCTCACTTGAGCATTACTATAGAACGTGAAAGTACTGTAGTCTCAAAAAATGTCATCACAATCTTAAAGCTTTCCATCTTTCTCTCCCTGATGATTTATCTTGATATATTCTTCTTATTTAAAAGCTTTTCTAGTTTTTATATGAATATTAGTCATTCTGCTTTAACTTTTAGGTTTAGCACCATAAGTGTCCTCTTAGGAGATGTCTTTGAAAGCAAAGTATCCCTTGTGAAATAAAGCAACAAGTTAGAAATAGGAAACATGTCTAATAACATATTATATATGGGGCCCATCAGAACTCAGTGCTAGCACATAGAAATAATTTTGTTGTGGACTTTTTCTTTTGCAGATAACATGTTAATTATCAGTGCCCATATATTTATAAGCTGTAAATCCTAGCTAAACCTAGTTACCATGACATTGCTCTTTTTATATCTCTGGATATTTTTCTTCATCAGTGATCTGAAGATAAAGATTGGGGGCAGGTATATCAGTGCTCACAAGTTTGTCCTAGCGGCCCGCAGTGACAACTGGAGTCTGGCCAACTTGTCTTCCACTGAGGAGCTGGACCTATCAGGTAAGCCCCTAACCACTCTAGGATTCAAAACGTCCAGTACACACTCTTGACAGAAGGTGACGGTGTCTCTGAAATATGTGTGGGTTAATGAAAGTAGAATACTATTCTTCTCAATGGTTGGTGACCGTGAACTCGTTAAATGATTAGAGAATCAGTAGGTTGTACTTTTGTGGATGCGTCTGTTTAATACCTGGCTAATCAATAAATCAGTAAATATTTGAGTATCTACAATGTTCTTAGAATTAATGAAATATAAATATAGGTCTCCAAACTCTTTACACATTATAGCATGATAGAAATAAGAAAGCATGTGTAGAAAAAATTTTCCTCAACTCCAGGAAAACAGCCTGCTCTCAAATTGCTTAAAATATAGTAATAGTTGCCAACTCCATTTTCCTGGTCTACAAGAACTGAATCCAAAAGAAATAATTACTCTGAAAAATAATATTCTCTAACATCAAAAGATGACCATCAGTCATCTTCAGAGTTTGAATAGGTACATTCAACCATTTAATGTTACAGTTAATTGTTTTATGCAACATTATGTCATGTAGAATTTGGGTAAATATAATGGTAAGTAGACTTAAAAGTTTTGTTTTGTTTTGTTTTTTCTTTCAAAAGCTGACCCCAAACTCAACATTCGGCAAGGATGCAGAGAAATTACTTACTTAATTACTGTTTGGTGGAAAAAAAAAAAGAGCCCTCATTAACTGTTGGTGGGAATATAAAATGGTGCAGGCATTGTAGAAATCAGTTGGGTGATTCCTCAAAAAGTTAAAGATAGAATAACCATATGACCTAGCAATTTCTTTTGTGCGCTTATACCCAAAAGAATTGAAAACAGGGACTCCAATAGATGCTTGCATACCAGTATTCACAGCAGCATTATTTACAGTGGCCAAAAGGTGAAAACAACCCAAGTGTCCATGGACAGATGAATGGACACAGTGGAATATTGTTCAGCCGTAAAAAGAAATGGAAGTCTGTTATATTCTACAAGTTGGATGAACCCTGAAAACATTGAGTGAAATAAACAAAGCATATAAGGACACATATTGTATGCTTCCACTTACATGAAATATTAAAATAAGCAAATTTGTAGGAACAGAAAGTAGTTTAGAGGTTGCCAGAGAGAATGGAGAATGGGGCATTATTGCTTAAAAGGTCACAGTTTCCGTTTGGGGGTGATGAAGATTTGATGGATCATGGTGATGGTAGCACAACAGTGTGAATGTAATTAATGCTGATGAATTGTACACATAAAAATAGGTTAAAATGGCAAATATTTTGTATATATAAAACCACAATAAGATAATTTTTTTTAAAAAAAGGAAGTTTTGATATATGCTACAATGAAAACAATATGTTAAGTGAAATAAGCTGGTCACAAAATTAAAACTATTGTATCAGACTATATGAATATCAAAAATAGGCAGAGTCATGGAGATAGAAAATAGATTAAGAGGTTACAAGGGGCTGATGAGGGGCAATGGAGGGCTTTTGCTTAATGTGTACAAAATTTCTGTTTTGGCTGATGAAACAGTTTTGGAAATAGATAGCATAACATTGTTAATTTAGTTAATGCCACTGAGTTGTATACTTGAAAATGACTGATCACTTCTCACCCACTCACTAGGATGGCTGTTGTTTTTTAAAAAGTCAAACAAGCCACCCCAGGGTCCTCAGGATAGAGGAATAAAATATGGATTAGAGTGGACTTACTGATATTCTATAGAAATACTGTGACTCTAGCAATGGAAGAAATTATTGATGTAGAGACAGTGGCCATGGGAGGTGCTGAAGACAGTGAGAGGGAAAAAGAGGTGTGATATTGGGGCATTTTCAGGACTTGGGGTTGTCCTCAGTGATATTGCAGGGACAGATGCCGGACACTATATATCCTGCCATAACGCACTGAATGGACTGGGAGAGAGTATAAACTACATCATAAACTATAATCCATACTGTGTAGCAATGCTCCAAAATGTACTCATCAAATGCAGTGAATGTACCACACTAATGAAAGAAGTTGTTGATATAAGGGGTGTGGGGAGTGGGGTATATGGGAACCTCTTATATTTTTTAATGTTTAGTGTGATCCATGTATCTTTTAAAAAAATAATTTTTAAAAAAACAAAATAATGTTAGCAAGGATGCGGAGAAATTACAATCATTTTATGTAGTTGGTGGCATTGTAAAATGTATATCTATGTGAAAATCACTTTGGTACTTCCTCAGAAAGTTGAAAACAGTATTACCATATGACCTAACAATCCCACTTTGGGGTATATACCCAAAAGAATTGAAAGTAGGGATATTTGTACACCAATGTTTACAGCAGCAGTATTCACAATAGGTAAAATGTGGACACAATCCATGTGTCTAATTAACAGATGAGTGGATAAACAAGATATGGTATAGACATGCAATGGAATATTCTACTGTAAAAAGGAATGAAGTTCTGATACATTCTACAACATGAATGAATCTTGAAGACATCATGCGGAGTGAAATAAGCATACAAAAATTGTATGATCTTCCTAATATGAAAAATCTAGAATAAGCAGATTTCATAGAGTCAGATAGTAGACTGGGTTACTAGTGACTAGTGGGGAAGCAGAAGAGGGAATCATTGCTTAATGAACGCAGAATTTCTGTTTGAGGTGATAAAAAAAAAGTTAGGGTAATAGTTATTGGTAATGGTAGCACAATATTGTGAATGTAATTAATACTACTGAATTTTTCACATGAAAGTGGTTAAAATTGGAAACTTTGAGTTCTATTTCTATATGTTACTATGTTAAAAAGTGAAAAGAATGGTTAAAACTGGCAAATTTTGTCTTATTCTGTACCACAAATTTTTAAAAAGACAAGAAACAAAATTTTTACTTAATTCTATTAATTGTCATGAGAATTATAACATATGGCGAGGATAATACCAAGCATTAAGATATAAGGTAGGGAAGTGGACTTGGCCCAGTGGATAGGGCATCTGTCTACCACATGGGAAGTCCGCGGTTCAAACCCTGGGCCTCCTTGACCCATGTGGAGCTGGCCCACGTGCAGTGCCGATGCGCGCAAGGAGTGCTGTGCCACGCAGGGGTGTCCCCGCGTAGGGGAGCCCCACACGCAAGGAGTGCGCCCCGTAAGGAGAGCCGCCCAGTGTGAAAGAAGTTCAGCCTGCCCAGGAATGGCGCCGCACACACAGAGAACTGATGCAGCAAGATGATGCAACAACGAGACACAGATTCCTGTGCTGCTGACAACAACAGAAGCGGACAAAAAAAAAAACAACACGCAGCAAATGGTCACAGAGAACAGACAAGTGGGGCGGGGGGAGAGAAATTTTTTAAAAAAGAAAAAGATATAAGGTATTTTCAGAAGAGATTGGCTATATGGAAGTTCTCCTGAGTTATATCTTTGCTCCAAAGGTTCACAGTTCAGAACATACTGTTCTTCATGTTAATAATGCTAAGAACCCAAAGGTGACTCATAGTCCCTTCCATAATGAGGCTTATACTCTGTAGGAAGAAACAGACTACTAACAAATTATTTCAGCTATGGTCATATATACAGTAATATAATTGTTTGATACATGAGGTACAGAAGAGACTAACTTGGGAAGATAAGTGCCACATAGGTGTGGTTTCCAAATATTTTCTCCTGTTGAGTAGATTGTCTTTTCTCTTTTGTGATAGCCTTTTGCACAGAATTTAAAAATTACTGAGGTCCCGTTTTTCTATTTTTTCTTTTGTTTGCTTGTACTTTGGGTATAAAGTCTAAGAAACCATTGCCTGATATAAGGTGTTTTCTTCTAGGAGTTTGATAGAACTACGGATAGCTTTTAAAACCCCTTAGAGCGTGTAGTGTTCTTCATGCATGATAAGGTCTTCTTTTTTTCTTTAAGGAGGTACCAGGGACTGAATCTGACACCTCGTGCATGTGAAGCACGTGCTCAGTCACTGAGCTACACCCACTGCACTTGGCAGAGTCTTGATCACATGAACAGAGAGGGTACAAAATCTAGAAGAGATGATAATAGGGAATATATTGAACTGTGTTAGAAAAAGTTAAGAATAAGTTAACCATTTTTTTATATCTACGTTATCAATAATTGATGATCCCAGTAGTTGTGAGGCTTATGAAGTTGGTACTCCTGGTCATTGCCAGTGGCATTATATGGCTGTGACAGTTTTAGAAGGCAGTTAGACCACTGTGCTATAAAATATTCTTTCTTTTTACCTTATCATCTGACTTCTAGGATTCTGTCATAGGTAATTCAGACATCGTGGTTTAATTTATAATTGAAACATTGAATGCAACCAAAATGAATAAATGGGGAAAGTAAAATATGACTCTTCCCTCTTTCAAACAAAATTATATAAAAACACAGAAAATTGCATTTAGGTATCAATTTAAGGATGGAATTTTAAATTTTGGCTCATACTGAACTTTTTAAAAGTACATCATAACATTGGAGCAGCTTTAACTCAGGGTTTGTCTAATTACAAGATTGCTTCACTTTGAATCAGCAGGTTTTATAGCGTTTAGGAATGTATAATATTAATACCTTTAAATGTCCCT
This sequence comes from Dasypus novemcinctus, assembly GCF_030445035.2. Classification (NCBI taxonomy): domain Eukaryota; kingdom Metazoa; phylum Chordata; class Mammalia; order Cingulata; family Dasypodidae; genus Dasypus; species Dasypus novemcinctus. The sequence goes on from NC_080693.1 coordinate 28,439,405, forward strand.
GGAATCTCCTCCCATTGTATATAATGTGATATACATGGTTTGATCCTTGCTACAGGATTTGTTTTCAGGAGTGACCCACTACAAAAGTAAATGGTTCTTATCAAGATAGCTTATAGGGGAGCAGCTGTGGCTCAAGAGGTTAAGTGCCTGCTTCCCACATTGGAGGTCCTGGGTTTGGTCCCCAGTGCCTTCTAAAAACTAAAATAAACAACAGGCAAACAAATGAAAAAAACAACTCAGGGGAGCCAATGTGTCTTATGGTTGAGTGCCAGCTTCCTGCATACGAGGTACCGGGTTCAATCCCTGGCCCCAGTACTTCAGAAAAAAAAAGATAGCTTATAGAAGAATTCGTGACATCTTATTTTTCTCTATAAAATTTATCTTTGAATGGTGTTATCAGGGAGGGTTCTAAGGTTGTGGTATCAGACAGTGTGAACCAATTCAAGTATACTTTTGTTCTAGAAGCCCAGCAATTCCTGCTGTATTGCCTGGACGTAGGTGAGATTGCCTCAACCTGGGGTGACAGCAGCTGAAACTGCCTCTGGAATCCCTGTACTAGCCATACCTGGAAAAGCTCTGACTGCATGGCTTGCCAGCAGTTTGAGGGAGATTGGAAATAGGCTCTTGTATACAAATGGATAAATATCATAAAAGCTATATTTTCAATGGTTGAAGTTTTTCCACACTAGTACTTGGTTAAAATGATTTTACAAATTCATTGTAAAATGAATTTTTGTAGCACTTTTCAAGGTGCTAGGGTTATATAGCAGTGGGCAAAATTAAATTCCTGCCCACATGGAACTTATAGTCTTAGTCACTTTCTAGGCACCACTATTTTTTTTTTTGTAAGTTTTGTCTAATGAGTATTTCTTAAAATTCAAAAGAAACACAAATTTAATTCAGTTAATTATAGGAATTTTAGTACATGTTAACTAGGATTTGACAGGCATTGTGTACCAACTATTTAAAAAGAAACTTAAAAAAAAACATACCTTGTTCAAAAACATTTTTTAATGTTTTGCTCCTTGTATAATGTACTGACAAAGGCACAATCCTACTTCTGTAGGAGTCTTACCATAAGTGCATAACATCAGTCTGTCATGAAATAATATCAGACAGTTACAAATTGAGGAACATTCCATAAAATGACTGGCAGTGTGCCTCAAACATACCAAAGTCACAAAAGACAAGAAAGACTAAGAAACTGTTACAGATTTGAGGTGACTAAGGAGACATAATTAAATGCGTTGTGGAATCCTGGATCGGATTCTGGACCATAAAAGGGATATTAGTGGGAAAACTGGCAAAATTCAAAAAAGGCTGTAATTAGTTTTAATAGTGTTGTATCAGTCCTATTATCTAGTTTTGATAATTATACTACAGTTATATAAGTTATTAGGGAAAACTGTGTAAAGGTATATGGGAACCCTGCAACTTTGTCAAATTATTTTAAACTATAAATGAATAAATGTTTTTCTTATTAAGTGTCAAGAAATAAGTTTGTAAAGATTATTGTTTCATCATTTGGGAAGAGAAAGAATATGACTATTACCTCAATTCAGTATACAAATCTTGAGGCTGGGAGAAGAACACTATATTTACTTCTTTGTAAAATAAAGCAGTTTGCCTCAGACAGAATAATTTGTTTGTAACTTTTCTATAGCTCTTAACCAGTAGCAGTTAACACTATGAGAGGTTCAAATGCATTAATATGGTGGTTTCAAAGCTAGAGATTTCTTGCATTCTTTCTCCAGTAAAAGATCTTAATGGTTCCCTTGCATAAGATCTTACAGTGTGAGTCAGTCATCTCTCCTGGAATGTATCCTGGGTTCTGTCAAGCCATTCCAGAGAGCAGAAAGCATTCTTCCTTTCTTCCTTTTCAGTCTGGTTATGAAAGCTATACACTGAGGAGAGCGTGCAATGGAAGTTTCCACTGCAGTTGGAAGAACATAGGTTTCCAAACTCTGCTAAGGCACCCCAAGGTGTTACAGTAGGGAGCTATGTGATATTTTAAATTTTTAAGAGAAACACAGCAGTATTCTATATTTGTCAGATACCACTGAGCTTAGCTCAGTGCTGCTCAGTTTTAATGTTGATGGTGCTATATTTCTTTTGATGACATCCATGGTAGTTTTAAAATATGCCCACCAGTTCTTTGATAGTCCTCTCTTCAGATGTGAAGCTTAGTTGCCCTCCTTTTAAGTGTAGTCTGTATTTAATGACTTACCTCTAATGACTAGAAGTGGCAGGCACATGCTGTCTATTTTAGAGATAGGATCGTAAATGGCATTGTAGCTTTCTCCTTGCTTTCTCTTTTGGTTTGCTCACTTTGGGGGAAGTTAGCTGCCGTGTTATGAAGACACACAAACAGCCTGTGGCCTCCTTCCAACAGCGACATGAGTGAACCATCTTGAGAGGGGATCTTCCAGTTCAAATGACTGCTGCCCTGGCCAGCAGCTTAACTGCAGTCTCATAAGAGACTCTGAGCCAGAATGATCCAGCCACATTGATCTCAGAAACTGAGATAAACTGTTATTTTAAGGTGCAAAGTTTTGATGTAATGGAAATCTAATATTGTGTCATATCTTTGTGAAGCTAGGTTGTCAGCAGTCATGATAAAAAGCAAATACCATGTAAAGATTATTGTGGGATAGAAAATGAGGTGCCAGCGTTGAACCTGATTCCAAGGTTTGAGAAACTGTGTGGTGCCTAATGGGTACTCATATCTCATTAATAGAACTTGTGGTTATTTAAGAATGAAATAATATTTTTTATTCTATTTTTTTTAAAGATTTATTTATTTAACCACCACCCCCTCTCCAAGTTGTCTGCTCTCTGTGTCCATTTGCTATGTGTTCTTCTGTGACCGCTTCTATCCTTATCAGCGGCACCGGAAATCTGTGTTTCTTTTGTTGTTGTTGCGTCATCTTGTTGTGTCAGCTCTCAGTGTGTGCGGCGCCATTCCTGGGCAGGCTGCACTTTCTTTTGCGCTGGGTGGCTCTCCTTACGGGGCGCACTCCTTGCACTTGCGGCTCCTCTACTCGGGGGACACCCTGCGTGGCACGGCACTCCTTGGCGCATCAGCACTGCGCATGGGCCAGCTCCACACGGGTCAAGGAGGCCCTGGGTTTGAACTGTGGACCTCCCATGTGGTAGACGGACGCTTCCCTATTTCTGTTTTTTCAAAGTTATTAAATTGTTAGGATACAAACACTAAGTTGTTTAAACTGAGCTACTTAAAGAGATCCATTAGGTATTTTTTTTGCCCTAGGGAGTACTGTGAAAAAATTTCTGGGAAGCTACAGGCACCATGAACAGATAAAGTATGGAAACCTCTTGCATAGGTTTTGAACTCGCTGTTCATGGTTCCACTCCCCAACTCTGCTCTTCGCTGACTTTGAAAATGAAGAAAACAAGTTAATTTAATCTCTTTGAATCGTCTTTTAATTGGGGAGAAGAATGATAGTGTTATGGACATATTTAAGTAGTGAGACAAGTAATGCTTCGCAAACCTTAATGTGTATGTGATCACCTGGAGCTCTTGCTGTGCTGTAGATTCTGATTCAAGAGATCTGCATTTTTTTAACAAGTATCTCGTTGAAGCTTATGTTCCTGGCCCATAGACCAACACTTGGGCTAACAAGAAGCTAAAGAACTGGTTCTGAAATTTGGTTGCACATTGAAATCATGCAGTGAACTTTAAAAAATACTTATGTCTGAGTCCCACCCCCAGAGATTCTGATTTAATAGATCTGACCTGGTTATCGAGATTTTAAAATTAGCTGATAGGGATTTACTGTAGATGGTTGATGAAGGCAGGCTGGAAATGGTAATTGCAGAGGCTGATTCTAGGGGTCCTGTAGCTTTAGGTTACAAGAGGAGAGCTATAGCTAAGAACACAGACTATTAGTTGTTTCAGCATAAAAGTGGGTGACAAAGAAAAAAGAGTTAATCAGTGGAGAGCAGAATAAAGGGAGCCACAGTTGAACAATCATAGGATATTTTAAAATAGCTTATTTTTCTTGTTAAGGATTTTTCTTTGTACAAAACACTGAAAAGAAAAAAAGAAAGAAACATGTTAAAACAGGAAGAGCCTCTGTAGAGCCCTCCTGACCAGTTGGAGATTGTTCTAGGACAAAGGGTTCAGTCTATTCTGTTTTGAGTTCTAAAACAGCTATTTTATCTGTGTTTATATCCCCTTACTCAATACTAACGTCGTTTTTGTGTTTTTCTGTTCAAAGTTTGGTTTGACTTGCTAAATTTGTCTGTTTATTGGTTTATTCCAGATTTGGTTTGGGATGATTTTTTCTTCTTCACTTTTTTTTATCTTTTAAATGATGCTTCAATTACTAAATGTTACAGAGAATATATAGGGGATTCCCATATTCCCCGCTTCCCACACCTCACACATTTTCCCACATTAGCAACATCTTTCATCAGTGTGGTACATTCATTGCAATTGATAACACATTTTGGGGCATTACCACTAAGCATGGATTATAGTTTACGTTTGTAGTTTACACTCTCTCCTATTGGACTCTGTAGGTTATAGCTAGATAAATAATGGCCTGTGTCTGTCGTTGTAGTGTCATTCAGAATGATTCCCAAGTTTGGTTTGGGATGATTACTTGTGCTTTTAATTTTTATTTATTTTGAATCAATTTAATAATTTCTTTTTACCTTTATTAAATATTTCTTTGAAATTCTTTTATTTTTTTATGATTGAATAGAATTTGTCTTGTCTCATATTCTAATAAATTTAAGACCATGACTTCTTTGACAGTGTGAATCTGGCTGCACCCTAAATATTTGATAGACACTGTTTTCTTTGTGATGAATTTCTAAATAGTTTACTGTAATAGTAACAGCAGCAAACTTTATAGCAATTGCTGCATGCCAAGTACTGTTCTGAGTGCTTTGCATGTATTCATTTACAGCACTTTGAGACATGTACTATTGTTTATTCCCATTTTATAGATGAGGAAACTGTGAAGCACAGCAATATTAAATAACTTGCCCAAAGGCACAAGCTAGTAACTTGGAGCTGGGGTTTGACCCTAGGTGGTTTGGCTTCAGAATCCATGCCGTTAACCACAATGCTGCTTTGCCTCTCACCTTTTGGTTTCTTTTTCTTCCAACTTTATTGGGTTATATTGGAAGTATGATAAACTGCCCAAATTAGAAATGTACAATTTGATTAGTTTTGACATATGAATACACCTATGGAACGATCACCTCAATCAAGAAAACAAACATTTCCATCTCCCCTGAAAGTTCTTCATGTCTCTGTAAGCCATCCATTTTTTCATCTACATCCCCAGGCAACCACTGATTTACTTCCTGTCAGTATAGATTGGCTTGCATTTTCTAATCTTTAATAAAAATGGAGTCATCATAGATCCTATAGTTCCTTTTGTCTGGCTGCTTTCACTCAGCCATAAAGGTTTGAGATTCATTTGAGATTTCAGCCAAAATTGCAGTATATTTTGGTATTTCAGTTCATTCCTTTTTATTGCTGAATAGGGTTGTTAACCAAGTTAAAAATTAATAAATGATTATGATTGCTAAATCATAATGTAGATGCTTTTTCTTATTTTTCCAGTATATTATAAAATAGCCAGTAGTTAATATCTGAAATTACTGAGGCTGGCTAGATCAGCCTCACCCTTGTGTATACTTACTGTTGTGATGGTAATTCTAGACTGACCTTACCTTTGTTTATGGTTATTTCACCCTAGGCTTACCCTGTTTATACTTACCATTGTGATGATAACCACTCCACTCTCCCCTGTTTGAATCCATAAAAACCCTAAAAATCCTAAAAACTAGGGAGGCAGTTTTGGGGGGCATTAGACCACTGTTCTCCCTTGCTTGTGCAAACAAACTTTTTGTCTCTTTGAAACCATGGTGTCTCAGAAATTGGTTTCAAGCCCATCAGGAGGAAAGAACCCACTTTCGTTCTGTATCAGTATTCCACTGTATGAATATGCCACAGTTTACCCGTTGATGAACATTTGAGTTGTTTCCAGATTTTTTGACTCTTGAAAATAAAATTACCGTGTTCAAGTCTGTATAGGTCTTTGTAAATATATATATATATAGATGTATATTTTTGTTTCTCTTGGGTAAATTACTAGGAGTAAAATGGCTACATCATATGGTAGGTTACTGCTTAATTTCAAGAAACTAGGAAACTGTTTTCCAAATTGGTTGTACCATTTTACATCCCCACCAGCAGTGTATAAGAATTCCAGTTGCTGTACATCCCTATTAACACTTGGTATGGTCATTTTTGGCTTTGTTTTGTTACTTTTAGCCATTCTAATGGCTATGGAGTACATTGATATTACCAGGTGGCTCTAGTTTCTGGGCTTCTAGGTTCTTGGCTTATGTTGCATAAAAGAATTTAAGAACATGCCATCTGGTAGGCAAGGGAGTAAAGAGTTGATTAAGAAACAAGAAAATGAGCAAAGTACATGGTCTGAGGCATGCACCATGGGCATTGTACTTTTAATTTTTATTTAAAAGGGTGAGTTGCGTGGATTTGGCCCCAGGTCAGGGTTTTTTAAGTCTGTTTGCTGTTCTGATTGGTTGTCCCACCTGCCCTTTCTCAGGTGAGACCTTTTGAGAGTATCCAGGCTTTCCCTTGACTCTGAACAGGATTTTCCTTTCAAAGGAGATTCTCCTGGCAGGGATCTCTCAGGATCTTTCTGGCAGCATTCTTCTCAGGAGGTTTCTAGGCGAGGTCTCACGGCCATGTGGCTGTCCGGCTAGCCTTCTTCCCTCTTTCATTATACTAACCTGCCTCAGGTTTTTAAAAAGATTTATTTATTTCCCCTCCCTTTCCCCCTCCCCTTCTGTTTTTGCTGTCTGTATCCATTCACTGTGTGATCTTCTGTATCTATTTCTCTTTTGGTCTTCTCTTCTCATTTTTCTCCTCTAGGATTCACTGGGATTCGATCCTGGGGACCTCTGATGGAGAGAGTTTCCCTGTCAGTGCGCCACCTCAGTTCCTGGTCTCTGCTGCATTTCACCTAGACTCTCCCTTTGTCTCTCTTTTGTTGTGTCATCATCTTGCTGCATGACTCACTTGTACGGGCACTGGCTCTCCACATGGACACTGACTCGCCACGCAGGCACGCCTTCTCTTCTTTTTCACCAGAAGACCCCAGGAATTGAACCTGGGTCCTCCCATATGGTAGGCGGAAGCTCTATCACTTGAGCCACATCCGCTTCCCTCATTGAGGTTTTATTTTGCATTTCCCTTATGATTAATAATGTTGAGCATTGGTTCATGTGTTGTTGGCCATTCATGTATCTTCTTTTATGGAATCCTTTTCCTATTTTTCAAAATTGGGTTGATTGTCTTATTGAGTTTTAAGAGATCTGTGTGTAATCTGGACACAAGTCATTCTGAAAGCAAGCATCCTTGCCTTGTTCATAATATCCGAGAAACTATTTGATCCCTTATCATTATGTATATACTGGTAGTTGTCAGTTTTTTGGTAGATGTTCTTTATCAATTTGAGTATTCCTAGATTTTTTGAGACAAGCTGTTCTGAATTGGTGGTGTATTTTGTTAAATACTCTCTTTTTGCATCTATTGGATTATGTAGTCTTTCTCCTACAAATGTTTTCAAAATGTTTAATTAGTTTTGAATTCTTGGAATAAATCCATCTTGGTCATTACTTATAATTTTGAAATATATTGTTGAGTTTGAATTGTTAATATTTTGTTAAAGGAAAAACAGATATGGCTCAAGTGATAAGGCGTCCGCCTACTATGTGGGAGGACCCAGGTTCTATCCCTGGGGCCTCCTGGTAAAAAAGAAGAGAAAGTGTTCCTACACCGCGAGCCAGTGTCCATGTGGCAAGCCAGGTGCCCACATGGTGAGCCAAGTGTCCATGCAGTGAGCAGAGTGCACATGTGCGTACCTGCATGGTGAGCCAGTGTCTGCACAAGTGAGTCACACAGCAAGGTGATGACGCAACAAAAGAGAGAGGAAGGGAGAGTCTAGGTGAAGCACAGCAGAGACCAGGAACTGAGGTGGTGCAATTGACAGGGAACCTCTCTCCACATCAGAGGTCCCCAGGATCAAATCCTGGTGAATCCTCGGGGGGAAAGATGAGAAGAGAAGACAAAAAAGAAATAGATACAGAAGATCACACATCGAATGGACGCAGACAGCAAAAAAAAAAAAAGTTACTTTATTAAGGATTTTTATGTCAATAATTGTGATTGATAGATTGGATGTAATTTTTTTTTTTTTTTTTTTGTAATGTCTTTGTCAGGTTTTACTGTTAGGGTTATGCATGCCTCATAAAGTCAGTTGGGTGGTAATCCTTCATCTTTTTTTTTTTTTTTTTCGGAGAAGTTTTACATGATTGGTCTTTTTATTTCTTGAATGTTCAATAGAATTCACCACTGAAACCATCTCAGTCTAATTTGGGGGAAAGGTTTTTTTTTTTAACCTTTTATTTTGAAATACTTTAAAATGTAAAGGAATGCTCCAAAAACAATACAAATCATATACAGCAAACTCCAACATACCTCTACCCCCACCCCCCAGATCCACCAGTTTTTAACATTTTGCCTGTAAATTCAGGATTGTCAAATTCCCCCTTTAATTTTGTCAATCTTTTCATCATATATTTTTAACCCCTCATTATGCACATACACATTTATAATTATTATGTCTTCCAGATGAATTGTGGTTTTTATCATTCTGAAATGTCTGTTTTTGTCTTTGGAATACTGTTTGTCTTGGAGTTTATTTTTTCTGATAAGAGTCCCTCTAGCCTTCTTATGCATTTTGTTTGCATGGTGAATTTCCATTTTATTTATTTCCAACTTATCCATGTCTTTGTTTTTAAATTATGCCCCTTTTAGGCAGCATTTATTAGGGTCTTTGCTTTTTATTAATAATTGAAGTATATAGACCATTAGTATTTAATGTATTTATTTTTATCATGGAGGATTTTTATTTTTCCTTTTTTTTTTTTTAAATGTATTCTCCTTTACTTGCCTTCTTTTGGATAATGCGAATATTTAGTATTCCATTTTAATTTATCTATAGTTTTTTTTTTTTCTTTCTTTCTTTCAAGGTGCCAGGGCCAGGTATTATTGAACCTGGAACCTCGTATTTGGGAAGCTGACACTCAACCACTGAACCACATCAGCTCCCCTGAATTGGTTTTTCATTTGTTTGCTTGTTTTTGTTTTTAGAAGGCACCAGGAACCAAACCTGAGACCCTCCTGTGTGGGAAGCAGGTGCTCAACTGCTTGAGCCACATCTGCTTCCTCTATGGATTTTTTAACTAAGTCTCTTTGTATTATTCTTTAGTGGTTACTATAGGACAAGCTTCCTCAACACCAATTCTGTTGACATTTTGGGCTGGATAATTCTTTGCTGTAGTGGGCTGTTCTGTGCATTGTAGGATATCTAACCATATCCCTAACCACTACTCACTAGATGCCAGTTGACTTCCCCCATTTGTGACAACCAGAAATATCACCAGACATTGCCAGATGTCCATTGGGGGTCAAAATCATCCCAGATTGAGAACCATTTGTGCAGGGATTACTATATATACTCAACCTTTTATTGTCTCTTTAGAATCTACAGTCTGTGGTCCCTTGTACAACATCATGTAAAATGTAGAAATCTTGCAACCATATAGGTCCCTTTAACACCTTCATATTGACCTTTATGTTATAGTTGTCATATGTATTACCGCAACATACGTAGAAAATCCCAACAGAAAATTTTACAGTTTTGATTTTAACAATCATATAAACTTAAGGGAATAAAAAAAGTCTATTTACTCATATATTTCCATTTCTGTTGCTCTTCCTTCATTTTTTTGTTTTTTTATGATTTATTTTATTTATTTCTCCCCACCCCCTCGCTGTGTCTGTTTGTTGTGTACTCATGTTTCTTTTTTAGGAGGCACTGGGGACTGAACCCAGGACCTCGTATGTGGGAGGGAGGCACTTAATCGCTTGAGCCACCTCTACACCCTGCTTTGTTGTGTGTCTCATTGTTTTCCTTCTTGCATCTCCTGTTGCGTCATCTTGTTACATCAGCTTGCTGTGCCAGCCCATCTTTAGGAGGCACTGGGAACCAAACCCAGGACCTCCCATGTGGTAGGCAGGAGCTCAATCATTTGAGTCACATTTGCTTCCCACTTCATTCTTTCATTTTTTCATTTTTTATTTTTTAAAGATTTATTTTTTTCTCTCCCCTTCCCCCTCCCCCCGCCCCAGTTGTCTGCTCTCTGTGTCTATTTGCTGTGTGTTCTTCTTTGTCTGCTTCTGTTGTTGTCAGCAGCACGGAATCTGTGTTTCTTTTTGTTGCATCATCTTGCTTCATCAGCTCTCCGTGTGTGCGGCGCCATTCCTGGGCAGGCTGAACTTTCTTTCACACTGGGTGGCTCTCCTTATGGGGTGCAGTCTTTGTGCGTGGGGCTCCCCTACACGGGGACACCCCTTCGTGGCATGGCACTCCTTGCGTGCATCAGCACTGCGTGTGGGGCAGCTCCACATGGGTCAGGGAGGCCCAGAGTTTGAACCATGGACCTCGCATGTGGTAGACGGATGACCTAACCACTGGGCCAAGTCCACTTTCCCTGCTTCATTCTTGAAGATCCAAATTTCCCTCTGGTATCATTTATCTTCAGTCTGAAGTTTCCTTTAGCATTTTTTATAGAGCAAATCTGCTGGTGACAGCTTACCTTGATTTTCCTTCATCTGAGAGTATCTTTCTTTTGCAGTTATTTCTGAAGGGTGTTTCTGCTGGCTTTAGAAATCTGGGTTGCTGTTCTCTTTTTTCTAGCAATTTAAAAATGATCCACTATGTTCTGGCCTCTGTGGTTTCTGAGTAGAAGTCTGTGGTCTTTGGAATCTTTCCTCTGAATGTAATTTATTGTTTTACTCTAGTAGTTTTCAAGATTTTGTTTTCTGCTTTTGGTTTTCAGCAGTTTGATTATGTTGTGTCTAGATATGATTTTCTTCTTGTTTGGAGTTTGCGAATCTTCTTGAATCTATAAACTCAGGTCTTTCACCAAATTCAGAAAGTTCTTAACTATCATTTCTTCAAATATTTTTCTTTCCTGATTTCTTTCTCTCCTTCTGAGATTCTATGACAAATATAAAAGAACCTTTGTTACTATCCCACAAGGCTCTGTCTCTTTAAAAAAAAAAACACACACATTTTTTTTCTTTCTGTTCTTCACATTGGATAATTTCTGTTCATCTGTCTTCAAGTTCATTGCCTTTCCTCTGAGCATCTCTATTCTGCTTTTGAGCACATTGAATGCGTTTTTTTTTTTTTAAAGATTTATTTTTTATTTATTTAATTCCCCTCCCCTCCCCCGGTTGTCTGTTTTCTGTGTCTTTTTGCTGCGTCTTGTTTCTTTGTCCGCTTCTGTTGTCGTCAGCGGAAGTGTGTGCGGCGCCATTCCTGGGCAGGCTGCTCCCTCCTTCGCACTGGGCGGCTCTCCTTACAGGTGCACTCCTTGCGCGTGGGGCTCCCCTACGCGGGGGACACCCCTGCGTGGCAAGGCACTCCTTGCGCGCATCAGCACTGCTCATGGGCCAGCCCCACACGGTCAAGGAGGCCCGGGGCTTGAACTGCGGGCCTCCCATGTGGTAGACGGACGCCCTAACCACTGGACCAAAGTCCGTTTCCCTGAATGAGTTTTTAAGTGTTGTATTTTTCAGTTCTATAATTTACATTTTTCTTTTGTGTATTTTATTTATCTGCTGAAAACTCCTCTATCTTTTCATTTCAAGTGTGTTTTTCCTTTATATCATTTGAGCAGTATGTAAACTAGATGAAGAAAAATAGTTGGAAACTCAAAGAGAATGTCATTAAATCAGAGTCATAAAAGATTTAAAACACCTCTCTCAGCTTCTGGTGGATTAAATAGGAGATTCAATAAATTCAATATGCTTCATTTAATAGTTAATTGTATATAGATAAATTAATTCCCATTCTTTACAAATGTCTTATAAAACATTTTTTTTTTAAATCAAAACAAAACAAAAACTACACAAGGTAGAAAACCACAAGTTCTTAGAGTGTCTGTCTCCTATATCCTGGACCACAGTGAAAAGTTTTGATGTTTCTTTTCCTTTTATCCTTGGAAGTCACAGATTTTTGCTTGCTTATGTGTTGGGCTTGCATATTTACCGTGGAGAGATCATAGAGGCCAACTGATGTCCCTGCTCAGAGTCCACTCTTTTTTTTTTTTTTTTCTCTTGAGGTACTGGGACCATGGATTGAACCTGGGACCTTGAAAGTGGAGTGCTGATATTCAGTCACTGAGCCATCAACTCCCCTGTGTTGGTTTTTTGTTGTTGTTGTTTTTAGGAGGTACTGGGAACCGAACCCGGGACCTCCCATGTGGGAAGCTGGCACTCAACCACTTGAGCCACATCTGCTCCCCTACACTTCTTTTAAAGTTAACTCCTGGTTCATGAGGTCATCTAACTTTTTGTCACTTGCTTAAGTAGATTGAATTGACTTCATAAGACTTGCCTAAAAGTACATAGTTGGAAAAATTTACTTTGTCCTATTTTGGTCAGTGTTCTCTGACCACCTTTATCTTACTGGCTGCTTAGTCTGAATCTCAAAATGGATTTATTCTCAGAATAATTTGGAGATTAAGGGAAGAGTTAAGACACAAATTGGAAAACTTGGAAATCACTTGAACCTTGTTTTATTTGAAATGGTGAAAGTTGCCAGGAAATTCCTGCTGAAGGTAAGTTTAAATTTATTCAGGTTTTAGTTTGTCAGTTATACAGCTCAAGTTTATTGGTTTGGACAATTTGAGGAAGAGTTCTTAAAGAAAACCAGCCAAGATTTTTTTTCCTCTTAATGCTGTTTTTAATTATGGTAACATATATATATAGTACAACATAACCATTTTAACCACTTTCAGGCATATAATTTAGTGACCAGACAAGTTTTAAAATGGAATTAAAGAAATGACGACAGAGAGGATCTTTAAGGACAGTAATGTTGAAAATTCATTAGGAATAACTTGCCTCCCCAAGACAGTGCTATATAAGAGGAGTAGTATATGTTTTAGCATTTTTTATGACTCTAGACAAACATAGGGCCTACATATCTTTTCTTCTCATTAAGTTGACTACTGAGGTATTAAACCCAATTTACAAAGCTAGCATAGAAATTCACTCCATTCTCAAAATCTAGTTGAATACCTTATCTTACCTTTTCTTGAATATCTTCAAGAAAATTGCCTAAATCTAATTAGTTCCAAACCATTTGCTTTCAATTAATTTTCATAAAACATTTAAAAAGTGTTATTAGCACATTATTGAGTAATAGAGGAAAGAAAAAATTACTAAAGACATTATTAGTGTTTTAGTGTATTTTCTTTTTCTTTATTCTTTTTTTAAATACCATGCCTTTTTTTCTTTTACTATCTGGTTAGTTGTTTTAGAGTATGGTGGTGAGTTAACCTGGTTGCAAGTAAAACAGGGACCTTGAATTCTACTGTTTTGAATTCCCCTCAACTCTCTCTTCTCCATTAGTCAGAAGAAAAGAGGGTAAATCATTTAATCAGCCGTTGGCCTAATTACAAAGTTAATAAGGGTCCCTAGTCCATATTGCACCTTATCGCCATATCTAGATAATTAAAATTTGAATATAATTTTATTTAACCCCATGTTTCTTAAGCCTTAGTGTGCATCAGAATCAGTGGAGGGCTTGTTAAAACACAGGTGACTGGGCCCCACTCCCAGAACTTGTGATTCAGTAGGTCTGGGGTAGGGCCTAGAATTAGAATTTCTAACGATTAGAATTTCCCAGGTGATGCTAATTCTGCTAATCCAGGATATACTTTGAGAATCTTTGGTATAGAACATGGTTTTGAATTGTCTTCTGACCATCACTCTCCAATCTGATTAATCAGAAGTTGACTCTAGGGAAACAGATGTGGCTCAAGTGATGGAGCTTCCACCTGCCATATGGAAGTACCTGGGTTTGATCCCTGAGCCTCCTGGTGAAAAAGAGAAAGGGTGCCCACACAAGTGCCTGTGTGGTAAGCACAAGTGCCTGCCCAGTGAGCCATTGCCAGTGCAAGTGAGTCATGCAGCAAGATAATGACGCAGTGAAAGAGAGATAAGAGGAGAGTCGGGAAGCGGACTTGGCCCAGTGGTTAGGGTGTCCATCTACCACATGGGAAGTCCGTGGTTCAAACCCCGGGCCTCCTTGACCCGTGTGGAGCTGGCCCATGCACACTGCTGATGCGCGCAAGGAGTGCCGTGCCACGCAGGAGTGTCCCCACGTAGGGGAGCCCCACGCGCAAGGAGTGCACCCCGTAAGGAGAGCCGCCCAACGCGAAAGAAAGTGCAGCCTGCCCAGGAATGGCACCGCACACACACACAGCTGACACCACAAGATTACGCAACAAAAAGAAACATAGATTCCCGTGCCGCTGACAAAACAGAACCGGACAAAGAAGAACATGCAGCAAATAGACGCAGAGAGAACAGACAACTGGGGGGAGGGGAGAGAAATTTAAAAAAAGGGGGATGGGGCAGAGTCAAGATGAAGCGCAGCAGAAACCAGGAACTAAGGTGGTGCTATTGACAGGGAACCTCTCTCCACATAAGGTGTCTCCAGGATCGAATCCAGGTGAATCCTAGAGGAGGGAAAATGAGAAGAGAAGACAACAGATAGTAAAAAAAACAGCAGGGTGGGAAGAGGGGAAGGGGGAAAAATAAATAAAATCTTGGGGAAAAATAAAAGATGATTCTAGTTGACAGAGTTTAGAGGAGGAGGAACAAATCCTGGTGATCAAGGGCAGCGTTGGTTCCATTCATTTATTCACAGATCATCTCAACTCTTGCTGCTTTTTTGTGACTTCTGAACAATCCTGGCATCTTTTAAGAAAGATTAGTGAACATTACATGTTCTTTAGAGATGGTTAAACTCAAAATTTTACAATTTCTTTCAAGTAGTTTGCTAAGTTGCCCAGCAAGGTTTTCCCCTTATTTTCTATACAGTTGCTTTTAACAGTGAAAACTGCTCCAAAACAGCAGAACTATCCCAAATCCAAGGGCCATCATCTCACAAGGAAGACTACAACAATGAGGACATGGGTTAGTTCTTAGCTACAACTGAAATAACTTCCAGGAAATACCTGCTCTCTAAGGTCATTCGTGGTGCTCAGGGTCACCACAGAGTTGCCTCTTGCTGCTGGTGACATAGAAGCCACAATAAAGCAAATGCAACAGCACTCATAATTCTACTATAATACTAATTAAACTTGCTCTGATGGCAGGGACCACCCACCAATGGAGCAGAGAGAGTGAATAGAAGCTTTATTTGATAATGAGCATGTCCATGTGTATTGTCTAGTGCTCCCACTTACCTATATATATTTTTTCTTTTTGTTTTTTTTTTTTCTTTCTACTAACTATATTTCTTTTGTACTTCTATTTTACACCTTTATGAGGTATAATTGATGTACAATAAAGTGAACAATTTGAAAAAAAAGTTGACTAGTAGAAATCATAGTTTAGATATTTTATCCAATGATTTTCATCACAAATATTTCTCCCTTGCTAACAGTCTTTATTTTTTGAAAATCATACAAGTAATGCATGTTCATTAATAAAAATCAGGAAAAAATAAGCTAAAAGAAAAAAAATTGTTAAGAATTCTACCAGATTTGATAATTTAGTGTATGTATGCATACTTCCAGTCTCTGCCCCTTTAGATAGATATGCATACAGATATGCACACAAAAAACTTTATGTTGGGGAGAGGATGTGGCTCAAGCAGTTAACTGACTGCTTCGGACACTGAATGTTCTGGGTATGGTCCCTGGTGCCTCTTAAAAACGACAACAACAAAAAAAAAACAACTCAGGGGAGCCAATGTGACTCGGTGGTTGAGCGCTGGCTTCCCACATATGAGGTCCCAGGTTCAATTCCCATCCCAGAACCTCAAAACACAGAACAAAACAAAAATATATGTATTTTTAGCTTACTTTTTTTTAAAGATATATTTTATTTATTTATTCCCCCCCCCTCCACTTTGCAGCTTGTTTGCTCTCTGTGTCCACTCACTACGTGTTCTGTGTCTGCTTGTCTCCCTTTGTTGTGTCACCTTGCTGCGTCAGTTCTCTGCGCGGGCCACAGGTGAGCCTGCCTTCACAAGGAGGGCCTGGGATGCAAACCCAGGGCCTCCCATATGGTAGATGGGAGCCCAATTGATTGAGCCACAGCCACTTCCCTTTAGCTTACTTTTTTTTGCTTGATATATAGTGAATATGTTTATGCTGAATATAGATCTAGATATTTTTAATTGCTGTAAAATTTTCCAGTGTGTGTATATACTATAATTTACTTAAACACTTCTCAATTGTTGGACCCTTAAGATGGGTTCCAGTTTTTCATTATTAAAAATAATGCTATGCTGTGTATCTTTTTGCTTTGTGTGTGTGTGTGTGTGCTGTGTATCTTGAACATACATTTCTCTGTATTTGCCCAGTTTTTTTTTTTAGGACAATAATCACGCATTGGTGTATGAAAGACATTTTTTAAAAAATCTTTGCTACTCTGAGAGATGAAAAATGTATTCTAGTTTAAATTTGTGTTTTGTTATTAGGTTTATTGGCCATTTTATTTATTTTTTGTGAATTACCTATTTATAGCTATTGTCCGTTTTTCCATTGTGTGTCCATCTTTTTATTTTTATTTGTAGGGTCTTTATTAGAAAGTAAACTTGGTCATGTGTTTCAAATGTTTCTCCACAGTTTATTTGACTTATGTCTTTGCTTATGGTGAGTTTATTTCCCCCACCTCCTACCTATGCAAAACCTTAACATTTTTCTGGAATCAGATGCTGCCCAGACTACTTAATCACTATTTTTAGACGGTGTGTATGATTTTGTTTTGTAGGATGTACCATAATTTACTTCATTAGCTTCAAATTTTAGGGATTCCTCAAGAAGGCTTAGGTGTGTCATGTGGTACTTTGTTTTCCAGTTTTTCTTTTTACCTTCTTTCGTTAACCAGATGCTAACCCTGAGGTGACCATGACAATGCTTCGCTGGATCTATACAGATGAGTTGGAGTTCAGAGAAGATGATGTGTTCCTGACTGAATTGATGAAACTTGCTAATCGGTTTCAGCTACAGCTCCTTAGGGAGAGGCAAGTCACAGCAGATATATTCAAGCACCTCAGATGGTGGTGGCTGAGCTTTAATTATGCCAACCTCTGGGAAAACAGCTTCTTCTGCTAATGTAAATAACTTTTGCAAGGTGTTCTTTTAAAGGCAATGGTGGGGAGAGAATTTACCTCCCTTGCTCTGTGTTATCTTGTAAGCTAAATTTTGCCAAAACTTTTAGGTGTTCTCTTTTCTTGTACTGGTCTGTTACCTAAGATTATATAATTGTATGCACTGATAAATCCACAGTCATAACCTCTTTATTGGAAGAATATTAATGCCTAAATTTATTACATGAGAGAATGGTTCAGTTAAGTTTCTTAGCCAGTGTTTCTAAGATCTCATTTCATTTATTTTTTTTTAATTTTTTATTAAAATTAATAAATCACAAAGAATGTTACATTAAAAAAACAAGAGGTTCCCATATAACCCACTCTCCACCCCGCCACCCCCGTCATTTTTGTAAAGTGTGTTTTTTGAAGATATGTACATCTCAAAAAATGTTACATTATAAACATTAGAGCTTCCCGTGTACCCCCCACCTCCCCACCCCATCATTTCATTTAAGTTATTGCTTTTCAGGTTTCCAAGGAGATGCTTGTAGTGTTTTTTTAGTATTGCATTTTCTCTTGCTCTCATAAATCTGCATTTTGGAAACAAAATATTCACCAAATGGATGCCCTTAAGCTTCCTTGGGAGATGTGGCCTTGGTAGTCAGCTTGCTTGGAGTGTCTCTTTACACCACTTAGTGATCTTTTGTATTCTTCTGGGTGTGTGAAGGGATGGTTTCAGCCATCAAGAGGCACTCCACCTGTTGCTGTGTGTTGCTCTCAGAAAGCCAGGAGAGACCTTACTACCAAGAGCTGTGCTTGCTCTTCACCATGGGGCTGGCGTTTCCCAGGGGATGGTTTGCTAGGCACCACCTGAGTTAGTAGACAGGTTACTCCTAACTACCTATAATTGATGTGGGCCTGGGTCCGTTTTAACACCAAATCCAATACAAAAAACAATGTCTAAGATTTGAAGGTACATATAGTATTTGTTTAGTAAAGCTAACTTTACTTTAGAGGCTTTGCAATTAATTATTTTTTTAGTTTTGGAACCATCTGAGAGTAAAATGAGAATGATTTTAATTAAGTTGAGGGTAATTTATATCCTTTTTTTTCTTTTTCCAGATTTCCTGAGCTTTCTCCCATTGACATTGTCAGATTTGTTTCTAAATTAAAGTGCTTTGGAAAAAAAAAATGCCCAGAGATCGGAATAATTTAGATAATTGTAATCTGTGCAATGGATTCTTTAATTAAAATGTTTGTTATTTATTGACTGATTAGGCTTCATAAGTATCAATATTACCATATGCTTAATTTTGTGCTGTTGGATGTGGGTATTAAGTTTTTATCTATTGTGGTTTTGATGAGACCCTGGGATAGAAGAGAGACTGGAATGCCGGCCTTTAAAAGGCCACAGAGTGCCCACTTATGTCTGCGGGACAAATTACACTTTTGGAGATCGGCAGAAATATGAAGCAGGCATATGCTCCTTTTTGTAGCATGGGGGTCTTGATGGTTTTGGAATGCTTTCACCAATTTGATGAAGATGAAGTTGTTTTGGAAGAGAGAATTAATAGTTTTTGCTAAAGAATGACAGTTACTAATTTAATTTTTCCTTGATTATAAAAACATAACACATGTTCCAGGTATGATATTTGGAAAATATAGGAGGATATAAAAAAGAAACTAAAAATAATTTTTGATTCGACCATTGTTAATAAACTTTTGTTATTTTTCCTTTAATTGGGTTTCTCTATCTTACACTCATACAAGGAATTGATACCAAAACCAAATGGAGTGAGTAGGTGTAGCTCAGTAGTTTGAGCACCTGCTTCCCATATACGAGGCCCTGGATTCAATCCCTGGTACCTCAAAAAAAATTTTTTTTTAATTAAAAAAAACAAACATGGGTTTGTGGGACACTCAGTACATGCTTGATTTTGTCATTTAAAAGTTTGGCTCTTTGTGCATCATACTTCAAAAATTAAAAATAACAGGAACAACATTATCTTCAAAGGAAAGTTAGTCCATCTTGCTACTTTTCAAAGAGAAGAAGATATGAACTGAGTCTCTGAATTTTTAAGTAGGTGGGATTACATCTTCTTCAGTTGGGTAGATATATTGTTACTATTTGTGGGCTATCCAAATGGTGACTGGTACTCTGGGGAACCCAGACTTTTGTGAAAATGAAGTGTCTGCCAGTTTTAACAGAACATCTGTCCTCATAAAATACATTCAGATCCCTGGGTGCTATGTCATTTGGCAATAAAAAGGAGGAGAATGGCATTTCTAGACTCCGAGCATTTGCCTGTAAAAATGCTTTATAAAGAGTTCTGCAGCTGTGACTGGGCCTCCCTGAGATCTCACCATGTGTTAGGCTGACTGGTGTTAGGATGTTAGGATGGCAAGGCCATGAAATTTGCCTTTGTAAAAGGGGTAAAAATTTCATATATCTGAAAAGGATTTTTCTCCTGGAATGCCCTGATTTCATGGTTGAGGTCGGATTGACTTTGCTAAACATCCTGTGGTGTGGTTTGAGTTTGGGAGAAATCAGTGGTACAGAAAACGGAGGGTCAGAAATACAATATACTGTTAAATGTAACGGACGTTATTTTAGATATTGTAACAAAAGGATTTAAAAATTCCCTGGGAGAGATGCTTCTTTAAACCAAGTCATCAATGCTAGTTATAGACAAAGCACCTGAGCTCAAGCCTTAGTATAAAACAGGTGCCTCAGTTTTCTACTGGATGAGAAAACCTCCAAGATCTTGGTCCTAGGCTAAGGTCCTATTTGTGAGATTTTGAAAATTAGTTCCTCATTCCCCCCAGGTCTTTCTCACCACCCTTCACCTCTCTTCCCCCACCTACTATCACTAATGGTCTTTTCTCACTTCTGTTACCTAAAGCACACCTGTTAAAATTGGCAATTATCTGCTGGCCAATAAGTTCTTCTTAACTTATAATAGTACTAAAATCCATGCATACTATTTATTGAATTTTATGTTTTCCTTTTATACTTTTTCGTTTTTCCCCTAATAAAGGAATTTCAGGCCTTAAGAAGAGGGGTAGGAGAGAAATCTGAAACTTACTGAACATACCTGTTGTGTGCCTCATACTTGGCTAGAGTATATATAGTATATGAGTATCTATAGTTTTCCTTTATCTTGAAAGACACCCAGAGATCCTCCAAACCTCTGAAATGGAATCATCCTTTATTTTACAGACACAGACAGGAGCACAGAGAGGTAAAGTAATTTAGCTTCTAAACTCAGTGGACCTCAGCTTAGGTCTTTCTACTCCACAGTTCATTCATCCTCTTTCTACTACATTCTGCCCTTGTGATCAGAAAAGGGCTTTTGAGGGGGTTGTGGGACAGGGGAAGCAACAATGAGATGTTAGGGAAAGCCCCTGAAACTGTATTAGGCCTTTGTGTTTCCATTCAATATGAATCTGAGTTTTAGAGAGCTGTGGAAGCAAAGGATTTGAAAGGACCATGCCATGGCCTCCTTTTCCCCATCGGCCTGGTTCCGTGGGAGCTCACTGAGGTTAACTGCATTTCTGGGTCAGAGGGAGCCTGGGTCTTTCTAGCCCTGCATCTTCTAGGTTAGGTGTGATGCCTGCTTTGTCTACCAGAGACTTCTTGACCTGTGTGAAGTCTCTCTTCCCTTACATACTTGATGTTCTTTGTTAGTGAATGTGAAAGAATCGTTTTGTTATTACCAGGATTTGTGAGGATATACACTATGGACAACTTTAAGAGTAGACTCTTAATTGTTTCTATACCTTATAGATATTTCAGGTGGACTTCGTTTTTCATAATAGCTTTACTGAGATAGTATTCACATACTATACAATTCACCTTTTGGCTGGATTTTAAGGTTTATTGAGGCATAGAGCCTCAATATTTTTGAAACTATTTCTAAGCCGCTTTGATCATGTAAATATAGTTGTGCTGTTGGGAACTGCAAATATACCCCATTCAATTACATATTGTGTAATTGTGTGTTTGATATTACAGTTGCCTGTGTATATGATCAGTGAGTTGATTACTTTTAACGCAGTTGGGGTGTTACGCTTAGCACATTTTTTTCAAGTTATTTGGTTCTGACCAGAATTGAGAAATATAATAGGATAATGGAATTGTAGTACTTTTAAAATATGGGAACCTGGCCATGATTTATTAATAACTTCTTTGCTTAACTTTATACCTTAGTGTTATTGAATATAGCTAGTCAGTGCACAGGTTATTGCTCTAGTTTGTTCATTTATGAATATATATCTCCTAATAATACTACTCATCGTTAATATTCTCTTATAGATGTGAGAAAGGTGTTATGTCTCTGGTAAATGTCAGGAATTGTATTCGTTTCTATCAGACTGCAGAAGAACTGAATGCCAGCACATTAATGAACTACTGTGCAGAAATCATTGCAAGTCATTGGGTGAGTGTGAGACTGAAGTATGTGGACAGAGCACTCACTGCATGTCAGAAGACCTGGCTTGGAAGCTGGTTCTATGCAAAGTTACCTCTCTGGGACCTGGTACCCTATTGTTACAAAACTGAAGGTTAACCAGTTGAGTTAGATGATCTATGAGATTCTTCCCAGTTCTAAATCCTGTAGTTCTATGATTTCAGAGTGGAGAGGCAAAAGATAGATCAGGTCAAAAACCAGGATTGCTAACATTTTGTGTGATCCATGTATCTTTTAAAAAAAAAAAAAAGATAAAGAAAAGAAATTAAAAAAAAAAATAGGATTGATTCAAAGATTTACCTGCTTCTCTTGCCTCACCCTCTGCATCTGTAGAAGCTACACTTGAGCCACAGGAATAGCGTGCTTCTGTGGGAGCAGCTGGCCCTGTGGAGCTCTGCAGCACCATTTCAGAGCTTTCCCTAGCTTTCTCAGTTGTATAGAGAGCATTCTATTTATTTACTTGTTTGTTTGTTTATTTTAGGAGGTACCAGGCATTGAACCTGGGTCCTTGTACATGCAAAGGTTTACCCACTCCCCAAGCATTCAATTTAGATTCACCCTTCTTAGGTAGTTTTCATAAAGAATAGCTTTTGCATTTCTTCATGTTGTTTGTTTTGCATTTTAAAAATTTGAGGGAGTGGTTGAGCACCTGCTTTCCACATGGGAAGTCCCAGATTCAGTTCCTGGTGCCTCCTAAAAACAAAAAACCAAACAAAAAACCAACTCAGGGGAGCCAGTGTGGCTCAGTGGTTGAGTGCTAACTTCCACATACAAGGTCCCGGGTTCAGTCCCTGGCTCCAGTGCTTCAAAAAAAATTTTTTTTTTTAATTGAAAAATTGAGGCTAGTACTATATTTTTTCAACTAATCTCTGGGAATTGTTTGATATTAACACTGTGAAAAGAGTCTTGGTATTTAAGAAAAGATGTCTAGAAGAACTGGAGTTTAAAAATTGAAATAAGATTTTTCAATTCCTGTTGGAACCTTTCCACAATAGGTAGAAATACACAGAGACCCACAGTAGTAGAGACCAACTGTGACCCTGCAGAGTGAGTTGTCTGTGGAAGTTCTGTTTGATTCTGTAATTGCCATCTTTGTATGTGGGGAGGGAGGGAGGATACTATTCTGACATGGAGGGCTCCTCTCATGGTTTAATTTTGGTTGGATGTCAGTGTTTCTTGTGTTTGAGGATCTCATTTAGAGTCAGAGCAGTGCTGTTGTCAGGAGTATAGGCCCTGGAGTTGGACCTTTTCACTCCAGGTCCTGACTTGGCTATTTACATACCGTGTAACTTGCTCAAGTTATTTAGCCTCTTTATGCTTCACTTTCTTCATCTGTAAAATAGGGATGGTACTAATACCTTCCTCATAGAGTTTTTGTGAGGATCAAGTGAGTCAGGAACCATAAAGCCTTAAAGTAGACCCTGACATAGCCTAAGAGCTTAATAATTGCCAGTTGTTGTTGTTATTGATAGGTTGGATCTGTTTCACTTTGCACTTTTTTCAATCCTTAGGATGACTTACGAAAGGAGGATTTCAGCAGCATGAGTGCTCAGTTGTTATACAAAATGATCAAATCCAAGACTGAGTACCCATTACATAAAGCTATCAAAGTGGAGAGAGAAGATGTTGTTTTCCTCTATCTAATTGAAATGGATTCGCATGTAAGCACTTTTTAACATTTTTCACACCTTTTCCCCAAAGTGTCCTTTGCTTGAGTTGCTCTCTCATGCTTCTCACTTTCTTCTGAGCACACAGTCTTTAACATCCATATTTCTACTTAGAGTCTTCAAGGTGATTCGTGCTTTTTCTGTCATGCTCCTCAAAATTCTTCCAGCCTCTGCCCATTGCCAAATTCCAAAGCCTCTTCTATATTTTTAGGTATTAGTTACAGCAGTACCTAACATCCAAATACCGAACTCTATATTAGTTTCTTGGTGCTACTGTAACAAATTACCACACACTTAGTGGCTTAAAACAAGACAATACAGATTTATTATCTTACAATTTTGAATGTTGAATGTCCAGTACCAGTCTCACAGATCTAAAGGTAAAGATTTCGGCAGCTCATGTTCCTTTCTGGAAACTCTAGGGGAGAATCCATTTCCGGCTCATTTAGGTTGTTGGCACAATTCAGTTCCTTGCAGTTATTTGCAGCTTCTAGAGGCCACCACATTCCTTGGATCATGTCCCCCGTATTCCGTCTCAAAGTTAGCAATGGCAGGGCTAGTCCTTCTCATGTTGCATCTCTCCAACCTCCCTCTTCCACTTTTAAAGACTCATATGATTAGACTGGGCCCACCACGTAATCCAGGATAGTCTCCCCGTTTCAGGGTCCTTAACCTTAATCCCATCTGCAAAGCCCTTTTTGCCATGTAGGGTAATTACTCACGGGTTCAGTGTAACAAACATGGAGATCTTTGGGGGGCTTTTGGGGGGCCATTAGTCTGCCTGCCACACTCTTAGATGAAATGACAGATGGGAGTGTAATATATTTTATCATGGGTGTTCAGTGTGTCGGGAAGACAGTAAACTGCTAGGAGGAATTAGATAGTGAAGCCATAATCTTTGATGGAAATGTTAGCTGTACACCATAGAATTCTCTGAGCCTCCACCTGGCACCTGAGCTCCTTCAGCACTCCGTCTCCATTTTCCCTTGGCTCCTTACATTGTTCTCTAGTTTGTTTACTTCTGCTCTGTGATCCCCGTTAATTCTGTGCTCCATGAAAAGCATATGCACTGAGGAGGCCTGATAGAAGTTTTTAAATTCAATTGAAATTGTGGAGTAAGGAGTATTATAGCTCTAAAATTTAGTTTTGGTTTATGAGAAGATTAAAATTGATTGAATGAAAGACAAAGGTCAATTGTATTCTCTACTCCCTGGGTACTAATTTATAAACTACCTGTGCAGCTCCCTGGGAAGCTGAACGAAGTGGATCATAATGGAGATCTTGCCTTAGATCTTGCCCTTTCTCGTCGACTAGAGAGTATTGCCTCCACGCTGGTTAATCACAAAGCCGATGTAGACATGGTAGACAAGAATGGCTGGAGCTTGTTACATAAAGGAATCCAAAGAGGTAGGAAGTGTGTTTTGTATTTTCTCTGAGGGTAATTTTACTTTTATCTGAGTAATTTTTAAAGGCTTGCTAACTCTGTCCTAGAAATTCCCAAGGGTTTCTTAAGTCTATACTTGCAGGTGACATGATTTAGAATTTGTGATCACTGGATCAGAAGAGGCATAACCTGTGTTAGGTAGACTGTTCATAGTACCAGCAGGGCTCTAGAAAGAAAGACTATAAAGATGGAGAATGTCTATGGTAAGTACCTTTCCTTGCAATGAATTGATTTGTTTGTTCACTGTATTACTTTCTCCAGGAATTGTGCTAGGAAGACTTCACTTGTAACAGTTACTATAAGAGAGAGAAAGTATCAAAATCACAAATGTTTAAACATATTATCAGAATCAGAGTTTTCACTTTTGAATTCTAAATTTCTCTTCATCATGGCAAAGTGATAAAGTTTAATTTAGTTGCAGGAAAATTGTTTTAAATTATAGCTGTATTTTGATTACCTTATTATTTGTAGTGAGAAGAGTATAGAAGAGCCCAAGTTGAGAAAAGGGCATTTTAATGTTAATAAATTAACCTTTCAGGGAGGAAAAGGTACTCGTTTCTGTTTTGTTTTTCCTGGGGCCACCTTAATTTGTAAGTCTGAGCTGTGTCCACCTGAACTCTACTTTGCAGTGTTCATTTTTGTCAGTGCAAGGGTACGCAGAGAGGCGGCATTCCAGTTTGACCTGATGTTTTCAGCATTCCAGTTTGGCATGAGAGCTTTCAAGAATGCCAAAGCCTTAGTTTTATAGAAGGATAATTGAATTGATTGACGTACTTGACCATCGATGCTTTTTTGTTGCTTACATGTGTAGATCAATGGCAGAATATACTGGTTTCCTCATAATCATGTGTATTCTACCCTTCTGGCTATGTATTATTATACACCATTTTCTCTACTACATTTTTGCCATTCACGAGTTCTCCCAGTTGGTGGAATATCATTACTTCAAGATGCGGTCTTTTTGCAGCTGGCTTAGCTCTTTTTGGGCAAAGGTTTTAATATAAATATCTTTTTAAACTGTGTATTAGAGTGAGCTTGCTGGCTGGTGGAGAGGAAAATTTTGCTCATCACAAGGAAGGAAATCCTTAGAGTATGTCAGTTGCAAGAGCAGATGCATTTTTCCCAAGCCCCATTCTGTGCTGTGCATAGTCACCAGACACATAACACTGGGTGTGTGTTCAGTGGGGAAAGTTTCTACCACATAGGGAATTATTCTTTCCCACACTGTTTAGTGTCTGAGATGTTTATTTTGGAAACAAATACGCTTGTTACTAAAAAAACCAACTCAGAATTATGTTTCTTTCCTCTTAGGGAGTTAAATTCTTATGTTTAATGAAAAAACATCTTTGACAAGTTGTTAAATATTTTGATGATTGCTTAGTTACATGAATTGCCAAGAATTGGTGATACATTTTTTATCTTATTTTCAAATGATTCAATCTTCCACTCTGAGTTTATGATTTGCCTGCAAGCATGTGGGTTACACTGATGGGTATAATAAACTTGATTGTTGCCCGTTTTGGAAAAAACAGCCTGGTATGGTGGACAAAGCACTGGCTTTGGAGCTTGGCTGTACTAAGGTTTGGAACCTGGCTCATCCATTTTCTCTGGGCTTTGGACAAGTCACTGATCCACTTTTGAGTATTCTTTTCCTCATCTCTAAAGTAAGAGACATTTGAATAGTATACTAAAATTGTGCTGTAAACCTTCCTCTTAGTTCATTGTTATATGAGCAAAGATCTTTAGTATGGGAAATTTAGATCTAGTTCTGGAGCACCGTGTTGGAATCTGTAACACTATAGCTAGTAATCATCCTGATAACTTGTATACTGGTCAGCATATTTAAAGAATGCAATAGATAGGCAATGTATGCAGATGAGACCGTATGAGCACTAAGTGTGCCTAGAGGATGCCATCTCTTCTGATTAGCCTGATCTGGGCAAAAAGAATACTCCTCCTGACTTTTCCAAAAAATCTATTCTTGCTGGACTTTCTTTCCTTAATACCAGTATCAGTAAATGGGTTTTCTTAAACAGGATGTTCCTTTTCAATTATTTGTAGTTGGAGCATCATGAGCTATAGTTTGTTTTAATGGCATCATGGAGGTTGCTGGCTGTCCCTGAATAAAACTTCTTTTGGAAAGCTAAGTTGAAAGAAAAATTATATGCAGGTTTTTTTTAATGTTAAATTTTTCCGTTAGGAATAATGTTATGCAGATATTATAGTAATGCCTCATTCACCTGACAGTGTATAAGGTGATGAAATGCCTGAAACTTTAAGGATCAAAGAGTTTTTATTTTAACTGTTTTGATGGAAATCTTTCTAAAATGTACTATACATTTTCTTATAGACAGAACCTTTATAAATGTGTTTTTGGCATTTTCCAGTCCCTCCTTTTATTCAGTTCTTTTGATATATTTGTCTTTTTGCTTTTTAGGTTTTGCACCTTTTGGACTGACTTTTTTTATTGTAAAACCTCATTAAATTTCCATTTAAATTAAAATTTTCTATTCCAAAATATTTTTCTCCGAGGCATATATGTAGGTATATATTTATAATTATGAGTAAAAATCTTTATCTTTGGATCTTATTAATAACGTAACTCTAATCTAAAAGCAGTAGTTCTTTTTTTTTAAATTTCATTAATTTATTCTCTTGCCCTCTTTGTTGTTTGCACTTGCTGTCTGCCGTCAGCTGTCTGCACTGGTGGCATGGGCCAGCTTGCCTTTACCAAGAGACCCTGGGAATTGAACCTAGGGCCTCCCAAATGGTAGACGGGAGCCCTATCACCTGAGCCTCATTCGCCTCCCCAGTAGTTCTTTTGAGGTCTTACAATATAAAAATTTTTTATTGTACCTTAGTCTGAATCTAACCATTGATATGTTTTCCTATACCCTTATTTCTGTGTATAGTTTTCCCCAATTTATCTTCCACATACAAGTTTTTATTAAACATCCCCCCCCTCTCTTTTTTTTTTAAGCTTTATCCTGTTTATTTCTTAGTTTGGAATATATGCCAAGTTTAAAGGCAATGAAATCACATTCCCTACTCCCCACCACAGTATTCTCTATCTCAGGCTTTCAGGCTTTTCATTAAGGCTCTTGTTCCTAATGATTCTCAGTTTTCTTTCCACTTCCAGAATGTAAGTGGCTTCCTCTAGGATATTTTGTTCAAATGTTAATGTATTGTTCTTTTTTTAAATCTTTTTCTGAGGTGCAGGAATTGAACCTGGGACCTCGTATGTTCATATGTGGGAAGAAAAGTCCGTGCTCACCCACTGAGCCACTTTGGCTCCTCTGAGTTGGGTTTTTTCATTTGGTTTTTGGTTGGTTTTTTGTTTGTTTTGTTTTTAGGAGGCACTGGGAACCAAACCCAGACCCTCCCATGTGAGAAGCAGGTACTCAACCGCTTGAGCCACATCCACTCCCTACTGTTCTTTACATATTCCCTCTTGGACTGACTCTCTGTGAGATATGTTTGTTTACAATACACTTCAGGACCCATCCAGAACCCCACTAGGTATATGTATATATGGGTAGCAAAGGCCTGGCCCAGCCCAATCCTCTTGATACGCATGTTTACCTCTTATTTTCAGGGCTTTAAAGACATCGTGTTTTAAGGAAACCTGAACTTTGACCCTTGCACATGATGTTCATAAAAACTTCTCCCTTGCCCAAAAAATTGGAGTCAGAAGAAAGGAAATATTTCAGGGAAAGGAGTTAGTTAGAAAAGTCCAAGTCACCTTAAGTCAGAATTAGATCCAGTCTATTAAAGCGCAATCTAACAGTCCTAACCTGGCAATCCAGTTTCTTCCCAAACATCTCCCCAGTGCCTCTTTTGTATAAACAGTGGCAGGGTAGGGGGTGAGGGTACAAACTAAATCAGACCTGGGCCAGTCAGTGTCTGTGGCACCTACTGGGCCCACTCACCTCAATGCCAGAGCTCATATTCTCCAGAAAGATCCTCCCAAAGAAGAAAGCTCATAGCAGACAGGAAGGAAGCACAGAAAACTAGTTGATTTTGATACTTTCATGCCCACTGAGGACCAGATGAAACCTATATATTTGGATGAAAATGAGCATAGGGATATGCTAACAGCCTTGAGAGCATTACCACTCCTGAAGAGCCTAAGTCCCAATCTAATTGTTGAAGAAGATGAAATGATACAGCAAGAGGTAAAAGAAAATTTCTCATAAGTGACTTTGGAAGAGAGAGAAAAATCATCTGTGGAAGTTCTGGTTCAAAGGAGTCTATGGCTATCATACTAACGGAATTAGAAATAGATGAAAATATCTGATGAGAAAACAAAAACAGGTAAACCTGGTAGTGCTCCATTGCCTGTGATTGATATAGTAAAGAAGTTCCAAGGCACCTTCGACAGCCTGCCATTCATCTCAAGACACCCAACAAATTTAAGAAGTATAGTCAATGTTCATGGGACTAATGAATCCAACTCTAGAAAGTTGCTCTGTATTTTGGGGATCCTCCAGTTGGAAGAGAATGTGATTTATAAGAAATTGATCTATAGACCTTGGTGAAGTAGAGCCCGAATCTTCAGAAAGTAGCTCTGAATCCCAGACAAGTTTGAGGGATCATTTAGATATGTATACTGGCACACCCATCAAAGTTAAACACATGGACTGTCAAGTGGAAAAGTCCGATTTGGAAGTTTGTCTGATTGGTGCCACCTGGAGGCTACCAACAGAAACAGATTCCAGTTAGGTGAAATGCCAGCAAAGCTTTCATCCAGCACTGTGACTGGATGGTTTCTCTGTTACTACTTCATTATCTTATGATGAATTGTTATTTTTGCCTTATTTTTTTTTTTCTTAAGAAACATCAGTTTTGCATATCGTGAATATTTTGCATGTTTTAAATTGTAAATGGAACTAAATGCAAGGAAGATTGAACTTTAAGCAATCTTGCAACAGACTTAATTGTTTAATCCCTGTCGTCCTCCAAGGTAACTAACTCCTAGTATTATTTAACTGGCTTTCCTCTTGTATTGAAACATTAAATCACCACTGGTCAGATTGTTTCATTCTTAATTTAACCATGTATTCATGGTATCAAGCTAGAATCAGCTTTTCTTTGTTGGTATCTGACAAAGTATTTTCCGAATTGGGTATTTTTAGTATCTTTACATAAACTTAATTTCTGGGCTTTGTCAAGATGTCAAGATGGTTTTTTCCTCATACAGAGTGCTAAATAGTCCTAAGGTAGTAAATTGATTTATTAAAGTTAATGCATTTTAAAGTGTAAATTATTTGGTCTTAATTTGGTATTTGAAAATAATCCAGAGGAGTAGGTATAGCTCAAGTGGTTGAGCTCCTGTTTTCCATGTACAAGGGCCTGGCTTGATCCCCAGTACCTCCTAAAATCAATAAAACAAACAAACTAAAACACCAGCTCTCATTGTGGAACAGATGTCCTTCAGTGGTCCTGTGTTCAATCTCTGGTACCTCCTAAAAAAGAGAAAAAGAAAATAGTCCTAGGGAGACTTCTATTTATAATACTCTATGAATTAAGACAATGGATGCAATTTAGAAAAAACTTTTTTTTTTTACAACCAGTTAATTTATCATGAGAAAGGTTTGTAAATAGTAATGCATAGATATTTTCTGCTTCATTTATTCAATTGTGAATTTCTTATTAAGACTGTATGTATATAATGAGAGTGCAAAAAGAAAAAGAAAAGAATTTTCATAGTACTAATAAATCAGACTTGGTCTTACCTATGGCTAAACTGAACAGTAGCCTGTATGTAAGTGAAGTAGATTGTGGATAAGTGTTGCTTAGGTACAAGCTGTGATCAGCAAATGGGAGGGAGAGAAAAATTGTGCTGGGGGAGAGCCTTAGAAGCCCTTTTATATATAAATATTTATATATATATATAAATAATATAAATATATCTATATATAAATATTTTTAAAGAAGTTGTGAACTTACAAAACAATCATGCATAATATGCAGAATTTTCATATATCACCCCTCCACCAACACCTTATATTATTGTGGGACATTTGTTAGATTATGAAGGAACATCATCAGACTCTTACCACTAACTATGGCCTGTAGTGTACATTAGGTATATTTTTTTCCATACCCTCCTATTAACACCACATATTAGTATTGTACATTTATTATAATTCTTGAGAGAACACTCTCATATTTGTGCTGTTACCCACAGTCCACCTTCCACCACATGGTTCACTGTGTTATACAGTTGGAAGCCCTTTCTGAGAGATGACCAGAGGAGACCTTTCAAGGATAGAAGTCTGATAGTTCCAAATGTGAAGTGATGTCGAAGTGAGGAGGCAGAATAGATGATGACAGGTAATCAGAACATGAAGAAAGCCTTTTGAATTAGAGTATGTAACTCCATAATCTTGATGATGAGTTTTCTCTTACAGGTGTCCCAAGAGTTCATCCTTTGTCTATTTTCTTTGTCTCAGTTACTGACAAGTGCCAGAATAGCTTACACTGGGTGTTGTCATGTGTGACCATTTCTTCTTCTATTTCTTTTCAAGGAGATCTGTTTGCAGCCACTTTCCTCATTAAGAACGGGGCTCTTGTCAATGCTGCTACCTTAGGGGCCCAGGAGACACCATTGCACCTTGTAGCGTTGTACAGTTCAAAAAAACACTCAGCAGATGTAATGTCTGAAATGGCACAGATTGCAGAGGCCCTCCTGCAAGCTGGTGCCAACCCCAACCTGCAAGACAGCAAGGGCAGGTAAGTTGAGGATCAGGTAGGCTACGCCCTTAAGACTGTTCCCAAAAGGTCACTTTATGGTGGCACATAACTAGCATTTGTTCTTTAGTTTAGAATTATTCAATCAGATTTTTATTGACATCACAAATTTTGGTTTACTATGCAAATAAGAGGCATCAATAAGGCCAGACACAAGTGGGGAAAACATTTAAATCCTGGGTAATTGAGGTCTTTGAATTTATAAGCAATTTCCAGCATGCTCATGTTAGAAGGAATCAGAATGGTTATCTATTCCAACTCCTTGAAGGGAGACACCTACCAGCATCTTTGTTACAGTTGCTTGGACACTTAGAAGAGAAGCACACTATCTCAAGGCAGTCTATTTTGTTTCTCTGAGGTCTAATTGATAAAAAATTCTCTGAATTAAACCCCTCTCTACCTTCTTGTAAATACTCCCACTTCAGACAACTCTGTTTGCCCCGGTTGCCACCTTCTCATATTTACAAGTTATCTTGTTTCTTTTGCCCCTGCCCAGAAATATTTAGTTGAAGATTCCTTGTGATTTGAAATGTAAGAAAGATTGCATGACTTTGGGGCAGCAGTGTGGGAGGCTTTAAAGGGGGAGTAAAGTCAGCTGAATCACAAGAGGTGAGACCAGTTCTCATCATAACAGCTCTCTATTTTATACCTTTGAAAACTAAAAAAATAGGAAGATGTTCGGTGAAGTCTGGTTGTCAGAATAGGAAAATGAAATTTGTGATGGATAAAGTACTTAAATAAGATGTATTTTGTTGAATTCTCAGTATCATTTGATGATTACTTTATTTCTCAAATAATTGCATTTTTTTTCCCCTGATAATTCTTTGATTCCCTCCCCCTGCTCCCCACCCTCCACCCCCCAATTAACCCTGGCAGTCTGTATGTCTGAGATAGATGCCAGCCTCAGGGTCCCTATGCTCTACAGTGGCAGTCTCCATCAAGGCACTTGAGGGCCAAAAAACAGTAGATGCCACTTTAACCAGTCACTAGTGAAAATAATTTCTTGCCTGTTGCCATCTGAGTGTGTTTGAGTATAACAGAATTATGGGGAAGAAAAAAAAATTTGCAGAATTGGTGGAGGGTGGGTAGGGGAAAATAGGCATACCTGTGGCAGAAACTGCTATTTTAAAAGATATGGTAGGCGGCGGACTTGGCCCAGTGGTTAGGGCGTCCATCTACCACATGGGAGGTCCGCGGTTCAAACCCTGGGCCTCCTTGACCCTTGTGGAGCTGGCCCATGCGCAGCACTGAAGCGCACAAGGAGTGCCGTGCCACGCAGGGGTGTCCCCCGCGTAGGGGAGCCCCATCTGCAAGGTGTGGAGCTGGCCCATGCGCAGTGCTGATGCACGCAAGGAGTGCCGCACCACGCAGGAGCGTCCCCTGCATAGGGGAGCCCCATGCCCAAGGAGAGCCGCCCAGCGCGAAAGAAAGTGCAGCCTGCCCAGGAATGGTGCAGCACACACGGAGAGCTGACATAACAAGATGACACAACAAAAAAAGAAACACAGATTCCCGTGCTGCTGACAACAACAGAAGCAGACAAAGACGACGCAGCAAAATAGACAGAGAACAGACAATGGGGGGAAGAGGGGGGAAATAAATGAATAAATAAATCTTTAAAAATATATATATTATATATACATATTCAGTAAAGGGACATTCTTGAATTAAAGAATATTTTATATCTCATTTACTGATTCTTGTCCTTTTGGCCACTGAATCAGTGTTAACATGTAAGTGAATCCATTTTCATACTTTGATACTTGGTCATGGTTTTAGAAACCAGTTTGCCAGGGTAGAAAAGGACACTGCTGCAAGAATGTGGCATTTCTTGTGGTTTGCAGTTCTGCTTAGAATTCTAGTTACCTCCTGCTGTGAGGAGTCCCACAGTAGGCCTGTCTTGAATTGACACTTCTTTTTTTTTTCCCCACCCTGTAGGACTCCTTTACACTTGTCCATCATGGCCAGGAATGAATACGTATTCAATCAGCTGCTGCAGTGTAAACAGTAAGTAGAGAGAGGTGGAGAAATGAAAAAGTAGTTGTAAGGGTGGGATTGTGAGTGAAAAGTAATTCTTTTAAAATGTATTTTTAGTGTTAAAAGTTTTTATTTTTTAAGTAAAAGTAAAACCAAATTCATTCAAAAAAACATTTTTAAAAAAAGAATGAGACTGTTGGCAATAGAGCATGTCTGAAGAAGATTAGATTTGTTGTGGCATTGCTTCCTTTTTTCAGGCTAGATCTAGAACTGAAAGACCACGAGGGCAGCACAGCTCTGTGGCTGGCAGTGCAGTACATCACTGTGTCTTCTGACCAGTCTGTAAACCCTTTTGAAGATGCCCCTGTGGTAAATGGAACTTCATTTGATGAAAACAGCTTCGCAGCCAGACTCATTCAGCATGGCAGCAACACCAATGCCCCGGACTCATTGACAGGTAACGCATGGATCACTAAGAGGTCATGCTAAAGTCTGGAGGCACCATGAAACAGGGTTTGCATTTTTTTTTACCAAAAATGTATTAGAGAAATTATAGGTTCACAGAAAAATCATGCAGAAAATACAGAGTTCCCATATTAACACCCACCTCCGAACATTAATGCCTTGCATTAGTATGGTACTTCTGTTACAGTTTATGAAAAAATACTGTTATAATTACATTTTTAATTCTAGCCCATAGTTCACATTAGGGTTCACTGTCTTATACCATACTGTTTCTTTTTATTTATTTTTATTTTATTAACATATATACATCCTAAAATTTCCCCTTTTAACCACATTCAAATATATAATTCAGTAGTGTTCATTACACTAACAATGTTGTGCTACCATCACTACCATCCATTACCAACACTTTTCCTTCATCCCAAACAGAAACTCTGTATCCATTAAGCATTAAATTCCCAATACCCCCACCCCAACCCCTGGTAAACTGCATTATAATTTCTGACAGTGAATTTGCTTATTCTAATTATTTCACATCAGTGAGAAAATTACATTTGTCCTTTGTATCTGATTATTTCATGTAACATTTCCATGTTGTTGCATGTATCAGAACTTCATTTTTTTAGGAGCAGTATGTGAGATATATTCAAATACCATACAGTCGATCCAAAGTGTACAATCAATGGCTTGTAGTATAATCACAGTGTTGTGCATTCATCACCACAAAAAATTTTAGAACAATTTCATTATTCCATAAAGAAAACTCCACACCCCTTAGCAGTCACCTCTCAATCATCTCTCTATCCTTCCCCAGCTCTACATAACCACTAATCTGATTCCATCTTTATAAATTGATTTATATTTACATTTTATATACGTGGAATCACACAATATATAGTACTTCATGTCTGGTTTCTTTCACTTAGCATACCGTTTGTTTTTTGCCTGATATTAACTTCTTGTAGCATTAATATACATTTGTTCGGTTTCAAAAGAAAACAACCTTATATAATGCACTATTACCTATGTTCGTATTTCACTTGAGGTTTTACTATGATATACTGTCCCATGTTACATTTTTTAGCTTTCCTTCTAGTAATACACATGACCTTAGACTTTCTCTTTCAACCACTGACATGCCCCTATAATAGTACCACTAGTTAGAAACACTATGTTGTGCTTTCACCTTTGCTATTCATTTCCAAAGATTAACAAACAGCATTTTTACCAATTCTGCCCAGGTTAACCCTCAGCTTTCTATTCTCTGACCTCATTCTATTTTCTGGTGACCCATATTCAAGTTGTTAACTCCATGAGTTTACACAATATATTTAGTTTATAATAGCATAGTCATATGGTATTTGTCCTTTTGTGTCTGGCTTGCTTCACTCAACATATGTCCTCCAGGTTTATCCATGTTGTCATATGCTTCATGACTTTATTTTTTCTTACAACTGTATAATATTCTATTTTGTGTACACATCACCATTTGTTTATCCATTCATTGGTTTATGGACCCCTGGGTTGTTTCCATCTTTGTATGATCATGAATAATGTTGCTGTAAATGTTAATGTGCGGATGTCCATTCATGTCACTGCTCAGTTCTTCTGGGTATATACCCAGAAGTGGTATTGGAGGGTCACATGGCAAATCTATGTTCACCTTCTTTAGGAACTGCCAAACAGTCCTACACAATTGCTCTACCATTCTACATTCCCACCAAATAGTGAATAAGCATTCCTTTGTCTCCAAGTCCTCTCTAACACTTATAGTTTTCTGCCTTTTTAATAGAGACATTTTAATAGGTGTGAAATGATATTTCATTGTAGCTTTGATTTTGCATCTCCCCAGTCACTAGTGAAGTTGAACATTTTTTCATGTGTTTTTTTGTCATTTGTATTTCTTCTTTGGACAAATGTCTGTTTAAATCTTTTGCCCATTTTAAAAATCGGGTTGTCTTTTTATTGTTGAGTTGCAGCATCTCTTTATATACCATGGATATTAAACCCTTATTGGATATGTGCTTTCCAAATATTTTTTCTTTTGTGTTGGCTGCTTTTTCACCCTTTTGACAAAGTCCCTGAAGTGTTTAATTTTGAGGAGGCCCCATTTGTCTATTTTTTTCTTTTGTTGTGCATTCTTTGGGTTTAAGGTCCAAGAAACCACCACCTACCACCAGATCTTGAAGATGTTTCCCTACATTTTCTTCTAGTAGTTTTACAGTCCTGGCTTTCATATTTAGGTCTTTGATTCCTTTTGAGTTGTTTCTTATATAGGGAGTTAGATACACTTTTATTCTTTTGGTTATGGATATCCTGTTTTCCCAGCACCATTTGTTGAAGAGACTGTTTTGTTCCATTAACATGGGCTTGGTAGGTTTGTCATAAAAAACAGTTGGCTGTAGAGGTAAGGGTTTATGTCTGGATTTTTAGTTCTATTCCGCTGATCAAAATGTCTGTCTTTATGCAAGCACCATGTTGTTTTGACCACTGTGGCTTTGTAGTATATTTCAAGGTCAGGCAGTGAAAGTCCTCCCACATCACTCTTAGAATGCTTTTGGTTATTCAGGTATATTTTCCCTTCCAAATAAATTTTGTAATTGCCTTTTCTATTTCTGTAAAGTAGGCTCTTAGAATTTTGATTGGTATTACACTGAATCTCAAAATCAGTTTCAGTTAGACTTAACATGTCCATGATATTTAGTCTTCCAGTCCACTTTTCCTGAACTCATTTAATAGCTCAAGTGGCCTTGTGGTAGACATTTCAGAATTCTCAAAATATAGTATCATATCATCTATGAATAGTGAGAGTTTTACTTTCCCCATTGAGTATGATGTTGGCTCTGGGTTTTCATATACACCCTTTATCATATTGAGGAATTCTCCTTCTATTCCTATCCTTCAAAGTGTTTTTATCAGGAAAGGATGACAGATTTTGACAAATGCCTTTTCTGCATTGATCAAAGTGATCATGTGGTTTTTTGCCCTTCAGTTTGTTAATGTTGTGTAGTATATTAATTGATTTTCTTATGTTAAACCAGCCTTGCATACCAGGAATAAATCCCACTTAATCATGGTGTATAATTCTTTTGATATACTGTTGAATTCTATTGACAGGTATTTTGTTGAGAATCTATGTTCATTAGAGAAATTGATCTGTAATTTTCTTTTCTTATAGTATTCTTTATCTGGCTTTGGTATTAGGGTGATGTTGGCTTCATAAAATGTGTTGGGTAATTTTCCCTCTTTAGTTTTTTGGAAGAGCTTAAACAGGATTGGTGTTAATTCTTCTCGAAATGTTTGGTAGAATTCATTTGTGAAGCCTTGTGGTCCTGGACTTTTCTTTGTTGGGAGACTTTTCGTGATTGATTGAATCTCCTTATGTGATTGGTTTGTTGAGTTCCTATATTTCTTGTAGAGTCAGTGTAGGTCGTTTTTGCATTTCTAGGAATTTGTCCATTTATCTAGGTTGCCTACTTAATTAGCATGCATTTTCTCATAATATCCTCTTATGATCCTTTTTATTTCTATGGGGTCAATTGTAACTTTGCCCCTTTCATTTCTAATTTTATTTACATCTTCTCTGTTTTGTTTTGGTTTTTTTTCTGTTAATCTAGCTAAGGGTTTGTCACTTTTATTGATCTTCTCAAAGACCCAACTTTTGGTTTTGTTGATTTTCTGGGTTTTTCTGTGGTTGTTGTCCTCAATTTCGTTTATTTCTGCTCTAATCTTTATTATTTCTTACCTTCTGCTTGTTTTGGGAATGGTTTGCTTTTCTTTTCCTAGTTTCTCCAGTATTTCATTTAAATCTTTGATTTTAGCTCTTTTTTTCTTTCTTAATGTAGGTGGTTAGGGCTATAAATTTCCCTCTCAGGACTGCCTTCACTGTTTCCCAGAAGTTTTGATAAGTTGTGTTCTCCTTTTCATTAGTCTCAATATATTTACTATTTAACTTACGCTTTCTTCTTTGGTCCTCCGATTGTTTAGGAGTATGTTGTTTAGCCTCCACATATTTGCGAATTTTCCCCTTTCCTGTCTTTTATTGATTTGCACTTTCATTATATTATGATCTGAGACGTTTTGTATAATTTCAAACTTTATTATTATTGAGACCTGCCTTGCAACCTAACTTTTGGTCAAATCCTGGAGAAAGATCCATGAGCACTTGAGAAGAATATATAACCCTGTGATTTGGGAGGCAAAGATCTGTATGTGTCTGTTAAGTCTAACTCATTCATGTTGTTCAAGTTCTCCGTTTCCTTTTTAATCTTCTGTCTAGCTGTTCTATCTAATGATGTGAATGGTGTGTTGAGGTCTTCAACTATTATTGTAAAGATATCTTTCTCCCTTCGCTTTTGCCAGAGTTTGCCTCATGTATTTTGGGGTACCCTGTTTAGGTACATGGACATTTATGACCTGTATTTCCTCCTGGTGGATTGTCCCTTTTATTAATATATAATGACCTTCTGTATCTCTGAACTTTTTTGCATTTAAAGTCTCTTTTGTCTGATATTAGTGCAGCTACCCCTGCTCTTTTGGTTACTGTTTGCATAGAGTATCTTTTTCCAGCCTTTCCATTTCAGCCAGTTGTATGCCTAGGGTGTAAAGTGAGTCTCTTATAGGCAGCATATAAATGGCCTTTTTTTTTTTAATCCATTCTGTCAGCCTGTATCTTTTGATCGGAGTTTAATCTATTAAACATTCAATGATATTACTGTAAATGCATTATTTGCTTCCACTATTTTATTCTTTGGTTTTCATATGTCATTTTTGTCCATCTTTTTACTCTTTTGGTTACCCTTTCTACTATTCTTGCCTTCTACCCTATCCTCCAAGACTCTCTCCCCTGTCTTTCTTTTGGGCTTTTAGGCTCCCTTTACTACTTCCTGAAGAGGCAGATTCTTTTTTGTGAACTCTCTTAGTTTCTGTTTTCTTGTGAATATTTTAAACTCACCTTCATATATGAAGAACAGTTTTGCTGGATAAAGAATTCTCAGCTGATAATTTTTCTCTTTAAGTATCCTAATTATATCATACCACTGTTTTCTTAACTCTGTGGTTTCTTGTGAGAAATCTGCACTTTTTAAAAAATATATTTTTATTACAGAAGTTGTGAACTTACAAAACAATCATGCAACACCCCTTCCCCAACATACCACACCATGGTAGAACATTTGTTACAGATTATGAGATATCATCATCAGAATATTATCACTAACTTTGGTCCCTAATATACCATAAATGGAAAAAAAATTGGCATATTTTTTCCATACCCTCTTGTTATTAACACAGTACATATTTGTCATTGATAGAATATTATAGTATTGCTGTTCACTATAGCCTGTAGGTTACATTAATTGTATATTTCCCATGCTTCTCCACTTTTCCATTACCGTACAATAGTAATATATATCTTTCTTCACTAAGTCTTACTTGTCAGCCTTTGTATGTGATGGCTTGCTTCTCCCTTGCTACTCTCAGAATTTTCTCTTTATCTTTGATGTTTGACATTTGAGTAGTGTGTGTCTTGGAGTAGGTCTATTCAGATTTATTCTAATTGGGGTATACTGTGTTTCTTGGACATGTAAGTTCATTTCCTTTAAGAGTTGGGAAATTTTCAGCCATTATATCCTCAAATACTCTTTTTATTATACTTTATTTAATTTTTATTCTCTCAAATACTCTTTCTGCCTCTTTTACTTTTTCTTCTCCTTCTGTCATTCCCATGACGTGTGTGCTGTCATTCAACTCCCTGAGCCCTTGCTCAATTTTTTCCATTCTTTTTGGTTCGCTTTCTTTGATTTCAGCTGTTCTGTCTTCTGCATCATTTATTCTTTCTTCTGTCATTTTGAGTCTCCTGTCGTATGCCTCTTTATGTGTTTTCACTGTCACCTATTGTGTCTTTTCATTCCCAGGAGCTCTGTTATTTTTTTCTGTTCAGGTTTACTTTTTTTTTTTTTTTTGGAGGTACTAGGGATTGAATCCAGGACCTCACACATGGGAAGCAGGCACTCAACTACAAGCTACACTTGCTCCCTTCAGGTTTTCAAATTCTTCTTTGTGCCTACTTATTTTCTTTTTTTTTTTAAAGATTTTTAATTTATTTCTCTCCCCTTCCCCCCCGCCCCGCCCCAGTTGTCTGTTCTCTATGTCCATTTGCTATGTGTTCTTCTTTTGTCCACTTCTGTTGTTGTCAGTGGCATGGGAATCCGTGTCTCTTTTTGTTGCGTCATCTTGCTGTGTCAGCTCTCCGTGTGTGCAGTGCCATTCTTGGGCAGGCTGAACTTTATTTCGTGCTGGGTGGCTCTCCTTATGGGGCACACTCCTTGCACGTGGGCTCCCCTATGCAGGAGCACCCCTGCGTGGCACAGCACTCCTTGTGTGCATCAGCACTGCGCGTGGGCCAGCTCCACATGGGTCAAGGAGGCCTGGAGTTTGAACCACGGACCTCCCCTTAGGTTCTTCTTGATGTCCTTTATCTCTTTACCATATTGTCCTTCAACTCATTTATTTGATTTTGGAAATTTGTACGGAGCTTATTGATTACTTGTCTCAAATCTTGTGTCTCACCTGGGGTTTTGATATATTCCTTTCCTTAGATCATTTCTTCCATTTTCTTAGTGTGGTTTGTAACTTTTTGCTGATGCCTAGGCATCTAGTTATGATGGTGGATTTACTCTGATGCTCAATTTCTTTCTCTTTTGTGGGGATTTAGTGGTGGGGGGCTGTGTTACGCCATTCTTTGATTCTTGGTTCAGCCTTTTCTAGATCTTTAGGATTGTGCCTGTTAGTTTCTCAAATCTGAGGCCTGGATGTAGTAATGGGTTACAGACCTGCTTCTTAGGGTCTTGGGGAGGGAGCTGTACAGACCAGAAAACACCTCTTTTATTCATTTACTTTTAATTTCCTCACATATTCTACCTTGGTCCGCCAGCAAATGGCGCTCTTCAACAGCCCTCTCAGCTCAGAGCCTGGTCATGACTGTAACATGACCACAGCAGTGTGACAGAGGATTCTACCTTGAGACTATTCAGAAACTCCCAATTCAAACTTTCTCAGAAGCTGTTCTCCAGCCTTTGCTGGCAACTCCCTCCCTTTTGTGAATAGGAAACAATTCTACTCCCTCCGCATCCTCAACAGCCAGTCCTGCTCAGTGTGGAGAGTGATTGCGATGGTCTGTCCCTTCAGTCCCACCACGGCTCCCAGGGCAAACCGTGGCTTGGCTCCTCCCAGTCCGGAAGGTTTGGGGACACTG
Organism: Dasypus novemcinctus; assembly: GCF_030445035.2. NCBI lineage: Eukaryota > Metazoa > Chordata > Mammalia > Cingulata > Dasypodidae > Dasypus > Dasypus novemcinctus. The sequence continues at coordinate 28,480,696 of NC_080693.1, forward strand.
CAGACCAAATTTATTGACCAAAAGCTTTATCAGCCTTAGGCTTTGTCCCTCTCTTTCCGTTTCCTGGGGAGGTGGATCCCTGGGGCCTCTTCTGTCTGTATCCTGCCACACGAGGCCAGAGAATTCAAATTTTCTGCTTGTAGGGTGGGGGAAGAGTGCCGGTGGCTGCAGCTTCTACTCTCTTTCCCGTGAGCCTTTTTTTCCTGTGCCCCTCTCTCTTCTAGGTTGTGTCTAGTCTTCCCCTGGTGTCCTAAACCCTGGAACATTTATGCTTGACCTCCAGCTATTTTTCTGGGAGAGAAGAGAGTCCTCTGTCTTTCTAATCTGCAATTTTCCCAGAAGTCTCAGAACTTCATTCATTTTTACAACTGAATAGTATCCCGTTGTATGATGTCTTCGATTACCACAGGGTTGCCAATGCAAAGTACCAGAAAGGGGTTAGCTTTTATAATGGGAGTTTTATTTAGGGTAAATTCTTACAGTTCCAAGGCCATTAAATGTCCAAATTAAAGCATCAACAGAAATGCTTTCTCACAAGAGTTGCTACTGGTAGTCTTGGGGTCCTGCCACATGGCAAAGCAAGATGGCTGCTGATCTCTGCCAAGGTCCCTGCCTTCCCCTCTAGAATCTTTCATCTCCCAGAGCACAACTGTGAGCAACCAGGCATATGGCTTGTCTCTTCAGCCTTGAACTGCTCCGTGAGCCCAGCTTCTTGGGGGCTTCTTGCTTAAGCTTTGGCTGCTAGCATTCCTTTAGTCATGTCTCACATGGCAGGATCAAAAATGGCAGAGCCTCTTTTCCCTGTGTTTCTCTCTCTCTGTATCAGACCTGAGTTATGCCTCACTGGTATCCTATCAAAAGCAGTCTAACCACATGATTTAAAGTGAATCTAATACAGAGGGTACTGCAAGAATAGATTATTTCAAAACATCATCTTTTTTGGGACTCACCAAGTCCAGGCTGTCAAATATGGATGTACCTCATTTTGTTTATTCATTCATCTCTTGGTGAACACTTGGGTTGCCTCTGTCTTTTGGCAGTTGTGAAAAATGCCATTGTGAGCATAGATATGCAAATATCTGTTTAAATCCCTGCTTTTAATTCTTTTTTGTTACATACCTAGAAGTTGGATTGACAGGTCATATGGTAATTCTGTACTTAACTTTCTGTGGAATTGCCAAACTGTGGTGGGGATAGATTTTTAAAGACTGAGAAACACTGTAACAGTACTAAAACCATTTTGAGAAAAACAGAATCAAAACATTTTGGTTTTTTATTTTCTTTCCAAGATTTTTATTTATCAGAGGAATGGTAGTGCTAAGCAAAACATTGCTAAGCTAAGAACAAACATATTTAGGGGCATTTTCTATCTTTGAAATGGGCATCTAGTCCAGCAGTTCTCAACTGAGGATGGTTTTGCTTATAGACATTTTTTACTGTAAAAGTAGGCTGGTGATAGGTACTACTTGTATCTGGTGGGCAGAGACCAGGGATGTTGCTGATCATCATACAGTACACAGTGCAGTCCCCTACAACAAAGAATTATTTGGTCCAAAATGTCAGCAGTGCCACTGTTTGGAAACCTTGCTCTAACCCAATCTTGGAAAGTAGTGCTAACTTTCTTCTGAATCTGGGACGGCTAATGGCAAACCCAGGGAAGAATGAATGTCTCCTGACTTCCAGACCAAGTCTGTGCTCCAGCCCAGGCTCTTCCCTGTCTCAGTGTCTACTTACACAGTGCTTGTGTGGACTCACATGATACCTGCATCTCTTGTTGATTTGCCATTTGTAACAAGTGATGGTGAAGGATAGGGTGTGGAACTTGACCACATTTTATGCAAATGAAACGACGAATGTGTGCTCATTTTCTTCTAGGAAATTGCTTACTACAGCGGGCAGCTGGAGCAGGAAATGAGGCTGCAGCTCTTTTCCTGGCAACTAATAGTGCCAATGTCAACCACAGAAACAAGTGGGTAAGTGTGACAGGGTAGCCACGGGAAATGGTTTTGGGATGTGTTAGAAATGACAGCAGTAGATGTGTAAGGAAAAATGAAATAGGTTCTTTTCCAGTTTTTGTCAAAATAATACACGACATGTTTAAAAACAAAAAAATGGAGCGAAACAGACTCTTTAATGTATCTTCAAATATTGACTGAGTCATTCATTCAGCAAGCATCTCCTAAGCAGCAGTTGTATATCAGGCCCTGACTTTATAGTCTCATAGAGATTCTCAAGCAAGCACAAAAAGCTATTTTTTTCCTATCACTTTACATTTACTGTGTCTTTCCTATGTAGATTTTTTTTTGGTCCATAGCATGAGCTAACAAGGTATATTATTTAGTGCTTTGGTTAAAAGAATGGCTTTTGGAGTTGAGCATGCCTGGGTTTACCAGGTTTCCCACTCCCTCCCTGTGTAGTCTGAGCCAAGTTACTTAATTTTTAGCTTTCTCATATGTAAAATGGGGTCAATATTGATTTCACAGGGTTGTAATTAAGATGAAAAGAAAAGATATATTTCAGAGCTTACTAGCATAACATCCAGAACAACACTGGAAATCCTAAGTGATTTTTATTTTTACTTCAATGTTTTCACATATGATTTTTTTTTTAAAGAGGTACCAGGGATTGGACCTGCAACCTTGTACATGGGAAGCAGGCATTCAACCACTGAGTTACACCCACTCCCTTGAGGATATTTTTAAGATCACACTGAGTTTACAATAACTTTGCGCTAGAAACTTGATATTATTCCTTTTAATTCTCACAGTGGACCTAGAAGCAGCAGCTATTATTAGGATTGAAAAGATGTTTTCCACATTTATAAAACCCTTATTTCAGAATTTTAGATCTTGAGGTTCTGAAAGGTTGAGTGGCTCGTAAATAATGGAGCCAGTATTAAAATCCAGGTACTGGGATTTATAATTGTGCATTCTCTCCACAATGCTGGATAGAACAGTGGACAGTAAACAATGAGCTTGTTATCTAAGACATATCAAAGTGCCTTGAAAGTACAAGGGAGAGGGGACAGGACAGCACCATACTTTTCCATCATCAAATCTTCCAGCCTGCCAACCTAAACCCACACAGCTAGAATGGATGGGGTGTCCCTGTTCTCATCTTTATTTGGGCTCTGGATCTCATGACTCCTTCATCACCTTCTCAGTGATGTTGCTCTTACTATTATGTGTTTCTGTCTCTGTCTGTTTTTCCTCAGTTTTGCCCACTGTTCATTTTTCTTAGCATATAGACTCGCTCTACTATATCCTGACTTTTAAAAATCCTCCCTTGAGCCCACATTGTCTACCAACTGCTGTCCCTTTTCTGATACCCTTCATAACAAAACTGGGTGTAACATAAAATGTAGCGGAGATCTGACTTTTAAGCCTGTGACACCCACACTAGAGAAGGACCTCGTGTTTGGACATTATTCTGTGGGTAGAGAAGATCCTCAGGGGACTGAAGGTTTGGGCAGAAAAGCAGTATGACCGTTTTTAGAAATGAGAAAACTGCCTGGGATGGCTGGTGTGGAGGGTATACTTTGGAGGTCCAGGCTGGAGCTCCTGGTTTCTACCACTGGATTTGGTTCCAGAGGGACAGGTTTCAGAGGACTTACAGAATTATAGTCACCAGGACTTGCCCATTTATGGCTGTCAATGCGGGAAGAGAGGTGTTAAAGCTATTGTGATGTAGCCATTAAGAGAAAGAAGGACCTGGTCAGGAGGAAGAACTGGTGTGCAGGGAGGGAATTCAATTTTGTCATTGTTGAACTCCTTTAGAAACATTCAGATGGGGCTGGATAGCCAACAATGGAAAACTTAGGTGTGATTATAGGGCTGCAGACTTGGGTTTGAGACTCTGTTGCTTGTTTCGCTGGTAGAAGCTATGAGAGTGGTAGCATACTACGTGAGAATGTGTAGGGAAGAAGGGCTGGTGCAGAGGATGGCCCCATGGAAGAGGACACGCTTGTGAAGCCTCTCGCCACAATTGTTACACAACTCTGTGGGGAGGATGTGGGATGGGAAGAGGGCACATGGAGTAAAGGATAAAGGAGTAAAGGACCTAGAGCCTTACTTTACATGGGGGTAAGTCCCACAAACAGTGCCCGAAGCTGGAAAATCAACAGGCAAGAATAAAAAATATGTTAGGTAGAAATAGAGAGATTACAAAAACCCAGCTGAAAAAGTTAAAAAAGGTTCCCTCTGAGAAAGGAGAATCCTTTTGAGGAGAGGGGAGGGGAGATCTTGCAGTTTTTCACAACAAACCTTATCCAACTCTGAGTCTTTAAACAGCGGCGCTATTTAACTTTGATAATAGAACAAAGTGCTGAGCAGTGTGTTCAGTTCCCACTTTGGTGAAAAAAACTGCACATGTGTATGCATACACATATACATAATACACATGTGTGCATACGTGTGTGTCTGCCACTGGAGAGAAACATGAAACTGGCAATAATGGTTCCTTTAGGGAAGGTTAATTGGATGGTGAGGTTCAAGTGTGAGAAGAGACTTTTTTTTATTTTTATTTATTTTTGTTTTATTTTTTAGAAGGTACGAGGGATTGAACCCAGGACCTCATACATGGGAAACAGGTGCTCAACCACCTGAGTTACATCCGCTCCCAAGAGACTTCTTTTCACTGTGTATTCTTGTACCCTTTGAATATTTAATCAAGTACCTGTAATGCTAATTTAAAATGTTTTTAATTTTAAAATGGGGGGTTCTTGATCAGAGTTCCAGATGAGGCTGATATAAGCAGGTCCGGAGACCAGGGCCTAGGTGTGGTTGTGAGGGTGAAAGAGAAGTGATGGTCAAGCTCTTACCACTGCTTGTCTCTGGGGCTGTGATTGTGAGGCTCTCCCATCTTTTACAAAGTTTATTTTGGTGACACTTGGAGGGTTCATTTTTAGTAACAATATATTAAAAAGCATATATTACTTTTGTAATTTACAAAAACAAAGTAAAGGGAGGTTAAGAAGATGATTGGGGATGAAAACAATGGGAAGCCAAAGTATTTGGAAGGTGCTTGAGAAGAAGTTGAAGAAACTAAAGAGGAAGGGAAGAGTGCAGGAGAAGAAACTGGGAAGAAGGAGTGGGGTGAAAGCCACAGAGGTCACCTGGTGACAGGATGAGCTGAGGGCTGTGGCTGGCCCTGGGGCTTATTTCCACGTATCTGTTGCCATTATCCCTTTGTGAAGGGGACACCTTACCTGTAAATGCTCAGATTGGAGCTGTTTGATTTCGTTCAGGGTGAAACTCCATTGCACACAGCCTGTCGGCACGGCCTGGCCAGCCTCACTGCAGAGCTCCTGCAGCAAGGTGCCAACCCAAACCTGCAGACACAGGAAGCTCTGCCTTTGCCAAAGGAAGTTGCATCTCTTACCAGCTGTACGGACAGCGTCTATCTGCAGACACCCCTGCACATGGCAATTGCTCATAATCATCCAGATGTGGTGTCTGTCATCCTGGAGCAGAAAGGTAGGTTGTGGGGCACTCCTGCCAGTCACCTGGACTTGTGACGGCAGTTTTGAGTGGCTCATTACAGAGATGCTGTTTTTTCCATGCTGAGTTTTACATAGCCGTTTTCTAACCCCGTTCCCAACCCTCCCAAAAAAATCCTTTTGGGTCAAACTAAGTAAGCGTTTAGTCTGGTTCTTGACTGCTGCCTTTCCCTGTGTATGTTTCCAGGATGAGGCATCTCATGTCACCTCTTGGGCTAAGGTTAACCTTTGGCTCTACCATCTCTTACACTTTGAGGGGAGGGACTTCAGGCCATTTTAGTGTAAGACAAGACAAGCCTTTGCCCTGGCATGAGCACTGCCTTTGAGAACTCTGCTGCAGCATGTCTTCTGTGAGCCTCCCTGGCAAGTGAGCCAGAAAAGGGGAGGGCGCAGGAATCCCCTGCCGTGGAGCTGGGCTCCTTCCCTTACAAACACATCCTCAGATTTTTCTCTTTTCTTTCCTGAAATTTGGTTTACCCTTGTTTAAGTCCTTGTTAGGGCAAGCATTTTTGGTATTGTACTTATGGAAAGAAATGAGGTTTTAGGCAGAATGTGTCTATTTTTTGGTCCTCTACAGAGTTTTAAGATTTTATATATTAGGCAGACATCCTTCAGTACATTGTTTTAATCCTCTTTTTAATAATCTGGTAATCAGAGTATGTTTCCGCAGTGAAGTATGTTTTCCTTATATGAAAATTCACTGCTTTCAGCTTTTGAAAAACTCTCTCCATAAGCTTTGTTCTAAATACCAAATTTCCAGGCTTCCATCCCCCACAAAAAGATTTATCAGTTCTTTTTGTACAAAAGTGATCATATCTTAGCCAGTCAATTTGAAACTGAGCTCTCGTTTGCTTGAGTGCTTTCATTGTGATCCATAGGACAGTGAAATCAAGTGTTCTTTTCCTTTCTTAAAATTTAGCCAATGCTCTTCATGCCACTAACAACTTGCAAATCATTCCGGACTTCAGCCTCAAGGATTCCCGAGACCAGACTGTGCTAGGCCTGGCTTTATGGACTGGTAAGACTGCCAGAGGCTGCTGATGACTGCAGACACCCATTTGTTAGGGGGTGGGGGAGAGAGAGCAAGAGAAAGGGGGATGTAGGTGGTGGAGGAGGAGGTGGGGCCCATCATTTGATTGTGAGTTAAGTGTGTAATATCCCGTGGAAAAATGCTGGCTTTGAGAAATTGAGAGGAAGTGTTTGTTGTAGTAAGATGTTGGGGAAGTAGGAAAAGCTGAGCATGTATTCATCGGGCTTATTTATTTCCCAGGCATGCACACGATTGCAGCCCAGCTTCTGGGCTCCGGGGCTTCCATTAATGATACCATGTCAGATGGGCAGACCTTGCTGCACATGGCCATACGACGGCAGGATAGCAAGAGCGCGCTCTTTCTCCTGGAGCATCAAGCAGATATAAATGTCAGGTAGGATAAAACAGCCACTGTAGCACCAGGTCACATTTAACAGGGTTTAAAGCATTGCCTTGCTTGTGGAAAATATTTTTGTTCCTTATTAAATAAAGGAAAGGAAACAATGGCTCTGAAAAAGTACAAAATGCAATATAATCAGTAAGTAGCCTTATGGGGTGGAGATGGAGAACTGTGCTTTGCTCTTGTTTGAACCTTTCAGGACCAGTACAATATTGCACAAACCTCAGTATAAAGGACAATTGGAAATCAGTGGTTTAAGTAGGCATTTCATTTGTAATGAAAACCGTTCCAGCAAATGAACTCATCAAAGACTTGAGGGGGAAATGTACCCATAGTTAAATTTTTGTCATCATATTTTCAAAGGAGCTTATTTCTGCCTCCAAAGTCAAGTGACTCTGAATGAATAAGTGAGTGAAAGAAGTGTTTTGTCAAGTGGGTGTTAGGGTTGGCATTTTATTAGGATGCTGTTAAAAACAGCTGTATGCCCATAAGATTTCAACACACTGGGACGTTGGTCACTCCTCTGAATGCAATAGGGTGGTATAGCAATATTTTTTAAATGGCAGAAGGGTCAGATGGTAATGACTTTTAATTTCCCTGAGAAAATACAAAGGAATGTGAGTCAAGTGTCTTTAAGGAATACAGTGGATGCTGGCCTCTAGAATGCCCAGGAGGGCGGCTTTATTTTTCTGCTTAGATACAAATGTTGGGTTTTGGTGTGTTTCTCCCAACAGGACTCAGGATGGGGAGACAGCCCTTCAGCTGGCCATCAGAAATCAGCTTCCACTTGTAGTCGATGCAATATGCACCCGAGGAGCGGACATGTCTGTGCCAGATGAGAAGGGGAATCCCCCACTGTGGCTCGCGTTGGCAAATAATCTGGAGGACATTGCATCGACTCTGGTGAGACAAGCACCACTTGAGCCTCTGTTTACAGATGGGGCAGGTTGTGCCAGAGATGGACTTGGTATCTATGTAGTAATCACAAGGGGCAAAGTTAGTGAACTGCCAAGTTAACAGATTGGGTCAGGGAGGAGCAGTTGACAGTTATGTTCAAGAAACCTGCTGTTCAGCATAGTCCTGGCCCAAACTTTCATTTTAGGTTGTCTTTACCAAGAAAGCTACCAAGAAGCAAGAGGGTGAAACATTTCATCAGGAGTCTTCTCCTGGGGTGGGTTATTTTGGTATGGGCTGCCCTCATTATCACCATAGCAATAAATTCCCAAGCTCAGGTTTGTCTCCCTTGTTCAGAAGACCATCACCCAAAGTGGGGGTAAACTTGGAAGTCTTCATTTAGCTCTCTGAAAGACAGGCCTGCACTGTGACATCAAGGCATTTTGCATCTGGGGTTTTACCCAGTTGTTATTGAGATTACCTTTAAAGTACAAGTATGTGTTACAGGAGTTTGTGTGTGTGTGTGTGTGTGTGTGTGTTTACATGCACTTGTATGTGCTTTCTGTCTGTTCTAGAATATAGCTATAGAGGGCACTAAACACAATATCTCCAAAACCCCTACTACAGGACCTGTGTAAGAACTTACACAGAGCAGACTTTAATCAGTGTTGGTAAAACTATAATGAATGATACAGATTAAAGTAATTAGTTAATTATTTACTGCATCTTGCCTGAAAAATGAACCTAATGATGTGCATAGAGCTCTGAGATGATAATAAGACTTGTCTTTGCTAAACGGTGTTTTTGAGTAACCTGTGTTTTTGTGCAGGTCAGACATGGTTGTGATGCCACATGCTGGGGTCCAGGACCTAGTGGGTGCCTTCAGACACTCCTTCACAGAGCCATTGATGAAAACAATGAAGCCATTGCCTGCTTTCTTATTCGCAGGTCTGAGAAGCCCAAGTATCTCTTTAGATCTTATTCTGATTTTTGCAAACTAGCTCCTTTATTATTTTACTCCGCCTACAGTCTTAACATGCCTATAGCTGGCTTGACTTTCATAATTAAAACTGAGGTCACTGTTCATTATGTCAGGTCATTCAAGGGCTGAGCTTACTTATAAGGGGAGGGATTCATGCCCCTGGATCACAGAATCTAAAACCTAAATCCACTTCCTGCTTAGGGAGCTGCAGGGACTTCTGTGGTTCTTTCAGACCAGTTCACACCATGAAGCCACAAGACAGGGGTGGAGGAGACTAGATGGCCTCCACAGACGGCTCCCAGCCATATTCCCTCACTAACATGCATGCGCCCTAACATGGCTCCCTCATTGCAGGATGAGGATATGTTGGGCAAGGTTATTCAGGAAACCTTTAGAGCAAGGGTTCTCAAACTTAAAATGCATGTATATCCCCTGGGGCACTTTTTATAATTCTGACGCCCAGGTTGCCCCTAGGACCAATTGCATAAGAATCTATGGGCGTGGGTTCCAGATATCAGTATTTGAAGCCAAGAACCAAAGACAGTAATCCCTGGCAGGAACTTTTTTGTAGGATTGGATGAGACTGCTCCTCTGTATTTAGCAGCATGCCTGTAGGCTAGGTAGAAACCTGGCTCTGGAAGCCTTCCTCTTATTTCCTCTTTCCTTTCAGTGGCTGTGATGTGAATAGTCCCAGACAACCAGGTGCTAATGGAGAAGGGGAGGAAGAGGCCAGAGATGGACAGACCCCCTTGCATTTGGCAGCCTCTTGGGGACTAGAAGAGACGGTGCAGTGTCTTCTGGAGTTTGGTGCCAATGTAAATGCACAGGTATATAGAATTTCTCTTTTCCAGGGAGGTGGTTACCTCAGAATTAGAAAAATTTCCTCCTATGGCAAGGCACCTGCAGACTCTCCAGTCCCAGGTCTGCTTTACCATGCGTGGGACTAAAGTGCATACAGACGAAGTGATTTGCTCCATCTCTTATAGCCTGCCTAGTAATATTAATGATTCCAGGTTAAGATTTCTCTTTTATGTGCCTGTTGTCCTTACTACAACATGAGGAAGATTTCTTTTACTATTTTCCCCCTTCGTTATAGATTTCAATTGTGAGTTTATTTTAGTCCCAAGCTGAATACTGTGGTTAGGAAAATGTTCCAGGGTTCACTTGACACCCCTGAGCTATGTTCCTTGATGCTTTTTGATGTTCTAGCCTATGAAGATTTATGTATGAGCCACGTAGCCAGGTAAAGAGTGGTATAATTTAGAGCTCAGGTTAACTGCAGATCTTCTAAAACAAATGTGTTTTTGCTGAGCCCACTGTCACCATGGATTTGCTGGGCATGGATAATAGGGAGCAGCTTCCAGGTATTGCTGTGGTTTGGCCTCTTTGATATCAAATACAAGGCGGTAGTATTGATTCTCATAACTGGAATTTAAAAGTTTTCCCCCTTCATATTTTTCCTGAGTTTTGTCTTTCAATTGGACATTGAATCTTTGCCTTGTCCCCACAGGATGCAGAAGGAAGAACACCTGTCCATGTGGCCATCAGCAACCAACACAGTGTCATCATTCAGTTGTTGATTTCTCACCCTAGTATCCACTTAAATGTACGAGACAGACAAGGGCTGACCCCCTTTGCCTGCGCCATGACTTATAAGAACAACAAGGCAGCGGAGGCCATTCTCAAACGAGAGTCTGGGGCCGCTGAGCAGGTAAATGACCAGCACCTGACACTCTCCACATTGCCCTGAGCACAACTTAGCCTGTTATGTGGAGACTAAAAGATGTCAGCAACTAAGCAGGTCTCTTATGTGACATGTGTTGAAATCATGCTCCCCTTTCTTGAAGTTTGGTCATTAAGATGTCCTATCAGTGTTGGATGGGCTTGTATGACAGCCACCTGATAGTGTCACGTTTAGATTGGAACAGGAGATTGCTAGGTCTGTAATTCTGTGATTTGAAAACTAAGTTTATATTTTGCTTTGCTTGGTTATTTATTTGCCCTAGTCATGAATGTCTTGAAAAGATTTAAATTAAAATTGCGGAGCCTGTGTCATGATGTTAAGCAACTTTGTTTAGAGGAATTAAGTCATTATCATTTGTCTTAACTGACTAAGTGACCTTGTTCTTTATCAGTTGCTAAATCTGTATAGTGATTTGTTGATCTGCAACAACAGATTGGGTGGGAAATGACAGCAACAACTGATCTGAAGTAGAAGCTTGGCAGGTACTAAGTCAGTCTTACAGAACCTTACTTGGATCCTTGAATCTCCAGCTAGCACTTAGAATACTGCCAAGATCTATGAATAGCCATTTATGAAGGCAAAAGGGAAGCTTGGTATTTCAGGCTTCTGTATATCACCTTTCTTCAATATTTGTATAAGAAATATGTAGGTGTTAACCTATACTTGCTCAGATAAAGTAAAGCATTTATGAATAGAGATAAAATCATCTCACCTTTCTTCTCCATTTAGTATGGAACTGGTACTATTGATCAAAGTTCTTTGAAGAGGATTGCTTGTTTTACCAGCACGTGCTGTGTTTGTATGTGAGGGAGAAGTGGTAGTAGGGTATGTGTGCCGTTTCGGTGTCTCTTACTTCTAACTGGCCACTCGTACTATTCACAGCTCTTCAACTACATTATACTGTGTGGCTTGATCTGAGCAAGCTCTTGTCTGCTTGACTTCAGTGGAACAAAGCCCGGGACATGCAGTTGGCTGCCTCCCTCATTGGGTATTATCCTGTAGTTCCGTAAAAGAGGAAGTTTTCTGAAACCAGGAACCCTTTGTTTGACTGCTCAGGGGTCAGGCTGGTGTTCGCATGCTGGTGCTTGTTTTAGCCAAAGCAAAGAGCTTCCCAAAGCTGGTCTCCACATTTTCCTCTCTCTGAACACGATAATAAGCTGGCGCTTTCCTTTCCCTGTCCAGCTCCTGCTATAGGAGGACAGGTTTGAACTATTATAGTAGCTCCTTCCCCTGACCACATGGATGTGACAATGCACACGTGGTCACATGCACAAATATGTAGAGTGGGTCTGGTCTGTGTGTGTGTGCTCACGTGCACAGGGGGCATTATTTAGTATTGGTTCTTGGGAGGATCTCGCCAATGGTCAGCGTGGCCCACAGGAGTTGAGGAGATATTTTGGCAAGGGAGCCTACTAATATTTTGGTCCCCACTCATTGCCTTAGGTGGATAACAAGGGCCGGAATTTTCTTCACGTGGCAGTTCAGAACTCTGATATTGAAAGCGTCCTATTTCTGATCAGTGTCCAGGCTAATGTGAATTCCAGAGTCCAGGATGCTTCCAAGTTGACACCTTTACACCTAGCTGTCCAAGCGGGCTCAGAGATTATTGTCCGCAATTTGGTAAGTGACGCATAAACATTTGATTGCATCTAATGTGTATAAGGCAGAATTTCTTACCACAGGTATTTGCCAGCTATTGTGAAAGGCCAGTGGGCAGCACGTCTGAGTGCCCAATAGGCTGCACGGGCAGCAGAGCTGGAGGGGGGCCACAAGGGAGAGCAAGCTTTAGCTGGCAGAGGCAGGGTGGAGGGGCTGTCAGGGAAGGGATGCGTTTCAGAGCTTCTGTAGTCTGCCTGTTTTGTTTCAGGCATTCAACTCTGCTTTCAGCTGGGCCGACTCTCTTAATGCTCAGAACTCTCCAGAGAATATGTACCAATAAATTGATTTGTTTTAAAAACAAAAAACAAACAAAAAAACACCTTCCAGAGGAGGGGAGCAGATGTAGCTCAAGTGGTTGAGCGCCTGCTTTCCATGTACAAGGTCCCAGATTCGATCCCCAGTACCTCCTAAAAAAAAACAAATGAAGAAACCAACTCTCATTACGGAGCAGTTATAGCTCAGAAGTAAAGAGCCTGCTTCCCATGTATGAGGTTCTGGGTTCAATCTCTGGTACCTCGTTAAAAAAAAAAAAAAAAAAAACTCCAGAGGGGTCCAGGAGAGAGTATTCACTTTCATTTTTCCTTTGAACAGATTATGTTTATCTGAAGAATACTATTCTCTATTTTTGTTTACAGATGAATTATAAGCTTTGTATGTATTTATGTATATATGTTTGTATCCTTAATGTCTAAATAACTATCAGTGAACCAACACAGAGGATTGGTGTATTAACCACTGTGCAGCAGTGTGATAAAATGTAATGTAAGCACTAAATTCTGCTTTGACTTTGTAGGTAAGAGATGATTTTAAACACTTTCAAGTATACAATTCATTGGTATTAATTATATTCACAATGTGATGCCACTACCATCTCTATCATCTATTAAACCAAAACTTTTTCCTCATCCCAAACACTCTACATCCACTAAGCATTAACTTCCCATTCCCAGCCCCACCCCCAACCTATCCTCCTACTCTGGTAGCCTATAAACTACTTTCTGTCTCTCTGAATTTGCATATTCTAAGTATTTCATGTAAGTGAAATCATACAATATTTGTCCATTTTTGTCTGACTTATTTCACTCAACATGATGTTCATCCATGTTGTATGTATCAACTTTACTCCTTTTTTACAGCTGAATAATATTCTATTTTATGCAGTTACCACATTTTGTTATCCATTCATCTGTTGTTGGACACTTGGGTTGCTTCCATCTTTTGACTATTGTATTCACAATAGTGAATGTTGCAATGAACATTGGTGTAACAAATACCTGTTTGAATTCCTGCTTCCAGTTCTTTTGGTTATGTATTCGAAATGGGATTGCCAGGTCATTTGGTAATGCTATACTTAACTATCTGAGGAACCACCAAATGTTTTCCACAGTGAATCTACAATTTTACACTCCTACCAACAATATAAGAGGGTTATTGTTTCTCCACATTTTCATCATCTGTTTCTTTTTTTTTGAATTAATAGCCATCCTAGTGGGTATGAAGTGGTATCTCATTGTGATTTGGGCTTGCATTTATGTAGTGGCCACCGATGTTGAAATTTTTTCATGTGCTTATTAGCCATTTGTATATCTTATTTGAAAAAAATGTCTTTAAGACCTTTGCCCATCTTTTAAATTGGTTTGTTTTTTGTTGTTGACTTGTAGAATCCTTTATATATTCTGGATATTAAACCCTTATCCAATATATGATTTCCAAATATTTCTCCCATTCCTTAGGTTGTCTTTTCACTTTCATGATATTTTTCTTTTTTTTCAAAGATTTATTCATTCCCCTCTGCCCCACCCTATTGTTTGTGCTTGCTATCTGCTCTCTGTGTCTGTTCGTTGTATGCGTGTCTTCTTTTTTATAGGAAGCACCAGGAACCAAACCTGGGGCCTCCCATGTGGGAGGGAAATGCCCAACAGCCTAAGCTACCTCCACTCCACAAAATGTGTCTCTCATTTTGTTTCCTCATTGTAACAGTTTGATATGGTTATGAATTCCAAAAATAGATATTGGATTATGTTTGTAATCTGATCTGTACCTGGGCATGATTAAGTTATGATTAGGGCTTTGAGGCCAGTTGAGTCCCTACCCCTAGGTCGGTGGGGACTCACAGATAAAAGGCATGGCAAAGGACAGAGTTGAGGGTTTTTGATGTTGGAGTTTTATGCTGAAGCTTTAAGCTGGAGCCCTGGGAAGTAAGCTCACAGAGGAAAGAGAAGCAAGTCTCAGAAAGAGAGAAATGCTGAGCCTAGGAAGAAGCAAACCCTGGGAAGAGAGAAACTGTGAACCCAGAGAGAAGCAAGACCCTGGAAGGGAGGAACCCAGGAAGCCCAAACCCTCACAGACGTCAGCAGCCATCTTACTCCAACATGTGAAAATAGACTTTGGTGAGGGAAGTAACTTATGCTTTATGACCTGGTATCTGTAAGCTCCTACCCCAAATAAATAACCTTTATAAAAACCAACTAATTTCTGGTATTTGCATCAGCACCCCTTTGGCTGACTAATCCACTCGTTGTGTCTCTTTGTTACATCATCTTGTTGCATCAGTTCACCACACCTGCCTGTCGCATCAGCTCGCTGTCTTGCTTGTCTTCTTTAAGAGGCACCAGGAGGGAAGCGGACTTGGCCCAGTGGTTAGGGCGTCCACCTACCACATGGGAGGTCTGCGGTTCAAACCCTGGGCCTCCTTGACCCATGTGGAGCTGGCCCATGCACAGTGGTGATGGGCGCAAGGAGTGCCCTGCCATGCAGGGGTGCCCCCGCATAGGGGAACCCCACGTGCAAGGAGTGGGCCCAGTAAGGAGAGCCGCCCAGCACCAAAGGAAGTTCTGCCTGCCCAGGAGTGGCGCCACACACACGGAGAGCTGACACACAAGATGATGCAACAAAAAGAAACACAGATTCCCTTGCCGCTGACAACAACAGAAGAGGACAAAGAAGAACACACAGCAAATGGACACAGAGAACAGACAACTGGGGGGTGGGGGGAAGGAGAGAGAAATAAAATAAATCTTTAAAAAAAAAAAAAGAGGCACCAGGAACCAAACTGGGACCTCCCATGTGGTAGGCAGGCACCCAAATGCTTGAGCTATGTCCCCTTACCTCATGATACTCTTTTGAAGTAACAGGACTGGGGATTGAAACCAGAACCTTGTATGTAGGATGTGGGTGCTCAACCACTGAGCCACACTGGCTCCCCTGATTTGGTGTTTTCATTTGTTTGCTTATTGTTTGCTCTTTCGTTTTAGGAGGAACTGGGGATTGAAGTTGGGACCTCCCATGTGGGAAGCAGGTGCTCAACTACTTGAGCCACATCCGCTCCCCCATGATCGTCTCTATTTTTTTTATCTCTCCCTCTCTACCCCCCCAGATGTCTGCTCTTTGTGTCCATTGGCTGTGTACTCTTCTCTGTTCGCTTCTATTCTTGTCAGCGGCCCAGGAATCTGTGTCTCTTTTTTGTTGTGTTATCTTGCTGCATCAGCTCTCTGTGTGTGCAGTGCCACTCCTGGGCAGGCTGCACTTTCTTTCGCACTGGGCAGCTCTCCTTACGGGGCGCAGTCCTTGCACGTGGGGCTCCCCTATGCCGGGGACACCCCTGCGTGGCGCAGCACTCCTTGTGCACATCAGTGCTGTGCATGGGCCAGCTCCACACGAGTCAAGAAGGTCCTGGGTTTGAACTATGGATCTCCCATGTGGTAGACAGACACTCTATCCATTGAGCCAATTCTGCTTCCCATCATAGTCTCTTTTGATGTACAAAAGCTTTTAATTTTAATGAAGTCCAGTTTACGTATTTTTCCTTTTGTTGTTTGTACTTTTGGTATAAAGTCTAAGAAAATCCTAAAGATATTTCCCTAAGATATTTCCTTAGATATTGCTTCTAATAGTTTCATAGTTTTAGTTCTTATATTTAGGTTGTTGATCCATATTTTTTTAATGGATCCATATGCAGTTAATTTATGTAAATAGTGTGAGGTAGGGGGTCCTTAGTCATTTTACAGTTGAAATTACAACCAGAAAGAATGTTCTTTTTCCAAGTTTATTTATTACCTTGACAGTAGTATAGCTGGGACTTTAACCATTTTATTTGACTCCAAAGATGGTTTTTCTAGTACAACATAATGCAACTCAGGCTGAAGGGAAGGCCTGAGCAAAGATGATGTGACCAGAAAGTGCACGTGCTATGCTTTAAGCAGAAATATTTGGTTGAAATTTAAGTAGAGAGTAGACAGAAATTAGTTTGGAAAGGCAGGTAATGCCAGATTGTGAGGTCTCGTATTTCCAGCCAAGAACTGTGACCTCCTTTATCTTTTAGGCAGTGGGGAAACCATTGAAAGTGTTTCTGCTGAGAATACCCTGGTTCAGAGCTGATGGCCACTGGTGCCTCCTGTCAGCCCCAGGTGCACACTGCAGAACTGGGCACTGGGGGGGCACCTGACTAGCCTTGATATCTTGGCATTTTTGTTTTTGAAAAATACTTTTTAGAAAAACTTTTATGACTATATGTGATCGACTGTGAGAGCATTTTAAAGAAGATACTTTGGGGGTGGAATATAAGGGCGTGGGACAGGGCCACCAGCAAAGAGGCCTGGGTGAGGCAGTGGCTAGAAAATGATAGAGGAGGTGGATCAGGTGGACGCAAGGGATAGCGGCAGGCCTCGAAATAGGGAATCAGGCTGCATGTCCATGGATCTGTCTGCCACCCTGACAGTGCAGGGCAGTTTGAGGGTCCTGGCCCTTTCCCCGAGGTAATGTGCCTGCCTTAGTAATGCCTGACCTCAGGGGTGAAAGGGGTCCTGGAAGCATCTGCTCTTCCACACAGTGTCCATGCAGTCCTTGCCCTATGAGTTGGTTCAGCTTAATGTTTGATCTCTTCTCATTTGAAACAGTGCCTTTGCCCACACCCCTCCCCTCACCCAAGTTAACCAACTTTGGGGTTAGCTCTGATCCCCAGAACAGTACTGGTGGCCTTGAATATCCCTCTACAAGAGGGGTTCTTAACCAGGGGAAAGATTTGAGGGGGTCCATGAGCTTGAATTGAAAAGTGAAAAAACAAAACAAAACAAAGCATTATTCTTGTGGGGGTATGATGTATTTATTAAATACCTCTACTTCCTGAGAAGGGGTCCGTGGTTTTCACCTGACTGACAGAGGGGTCCGTGGAACTAAAAAGGTTAAGAACCCCTGCTCTACGATATGTCCTGTCTGGATCTATGTGTGATTTGGTTGAATGCCCAGAGGTTTGGGGAGGCCAGAACTCAGAAGTCAAGGACAGAACGAGAGCAGTTAAGCGATGCCTAGATTCTCATAGAGGCAGGGTTGCCTGCACGTATACACGAGGGGACCAGGGGTGGCCTCAGACCTCATGAGAGGCAGACTGGTTTCTGATGGCGAAGTACAGATTATTTTCTGTGTTAACAGCAACTGTCATTGAAATTGTCAGAAAGCAGATAATGAGTAAACTTCATTCACTAAATGAATAGGCAAGAATTAAATTTAAAGGTCCTACCTGCTTTTGATTCTGTAATTCTTTTTATTTCCCTTCTTTCAAAAATAATTTAAAAACAGTTCATGCTCATTGTGGAAAAACTTAAAGCACAGAAGGATATAAAGCAGAAAGTATCTCCCTTTCACCCTCAACTGTTCTCTGAGTTCGGTGTTTGTGATTTTAAAAACACTTTCAAAGTGTACGTATGTATATATGTATGTATATGTATGTATGTGTGCAAATACATATATATAGATATACAAATATAGATAATCTATATATCCAAATGGTGTCATGCTGTCATACTGTTTTCTAACTTGCTCTTCCCCTCCCCCCTTTTTTTTACTTAATATATCATAGACATTTTTCCATGCTAATACATAAATATTTATCATCTTAATGGTTACTTATTCAATTGTTTGGCTATAATTTTTATAATCAAATCCTTTTTGTAACCAGGTTTTACTGTTACAAGCAGTGGACATCATTACATAATGCAGCGAACACCACTGCAGTCCTGAGCGGTTTTGTTTTATTTTGTTTGTGTATGTGAGCAGTTTTTTATGTACTAAAGTCCTAGAAGTAGAATTTTTGTGTCCAGAGGAAATGGTTAATATTCGGATAGATTATGGCCAGTGTGCCCTGGGGAAAGGTTTTGCTGGCTTACACCTCGCCAGGAGTGTGGCTGAGGTCCTTTGGCTCCCAGGTTTGCCAGCAGAGCAGACCACTGGTCTCTGTGGATGTTAGCAGACAGGCAGGCGAGGCCCTTGTAAGTGGGCCCTTGGTTGTGGTAGAGAGGCTGCTTATGCCAGCAACCTCAACAGCTTCTTGCAGGAGCCAAAGTGAATGAATTAACCAAGCACCGCCAGACTGCCCTCCATCTTGCCGCCCAGCAGGACCTGCCTACCATCTGCTCCGTGCTCCTAGAGAATGGAGTGGATTTTGCTGCTGTGGATGAGAATGGAAATAATGGTAATTCCTGGTCATTCCTCTCTGTCCAGTACTGAGTGCCTGGAGCTACCCTCCTTTCTAGGGTTGTAGCTGTGCTGCACACCCCAGGTCTTCTGTGCCTCAGGGGTCGGCTCTTACAGGAGCACAGCTGACAGAGGAAATGCTCTGAACCGAGCATCCAACCTGCCCCTGACTAGGCTCTGAGCAACCCCCCACCCCAATCTGATTGGTAATCCAGTAACCCTGGAAGCCTCAAGTGGCTTCTTGTGGAAACCATTAAATCTCATCTTTTGAAACAGAAAGCCAAGGATCACAGGGTTGTATGTGTGACTCACTCTCAGGGGGTGGTGAGGACTGGGAAGGAAAAGATTGTTCTGTGTGTGGCCAGTGGTTGCTCTGGCTGCGTCTTGCCTAGAGGGAGGTTGGCGAGGATGAGTAGAAGTCAAGTTTTTCTGCATATGCTCGTGGGCTTGCGCACTAAGAGGATTTTCTCCCCAGCACTTCACCTGGCTGTCATGCACGGTCGGCTCAACAACATCCGGGCCCTCCTGACAGAGTGCACTGTGGATGCTGAAGCCTTTAATCTAAGGTGAGTGTCTAACGAATATTGTTGGGTGCACATCCCGGGCTCGGCGTTACCTGGCCTGCTCTCTGAGCCCCGGGTGAATGCTGCAGAACGGGGTGTTGGGGCACATAAACAGCCTTTGGTGTCCTGGCACTTTGTTTTTGAAAAACACTTTATAGAAAAACTTTTGTGAAATGTTTTATATCCTTTAGATTTATCCACCATCATAGAGGTCAGAAAATCTTATTTTTGTGTATGATGGCCATGGCAAATACATACCTAATTTTTCCAACTTACTTTTTCAGAGGTCAGTCACCACTGCACATTTTGGGACAGTACGGCAAAGAGAATGCAGCAGCCATCTTTGATCTCTTCTTGGAGTGTATGCCTGAGTATCCTCTAGATAAACCAGATGCAGAAGGAAACACGGGTATGTAATAAGGGATTTGTATATCCCATCTTACTTGTGACCCTATGCACATGTTGTTCTTTAAGGCCATTAAGCTAACTGCATTTATGCTGGGCTCTTAGAGCGCCTGTCACAGATCCCTGTCATGAAAGTGGTAGTGTCTAATTTTAGGCATAATCACATCTGAAGTATATCTAGTGCTCCAAAGCCAAACCCATGTCCAAACAGCCCTGTCCACCATTTTTATTGGCCCCATCTTCTTGTCCAGTCAACCAGGGCCCTGCCCAAGCTCCCAGATCCCAACAGGGAGGTAAATATGACCACCTCACAGGGCCTCTGGAGGAAGAGCTGTGCTCCAGTCTGTGTTGACTGGAGCTTTGAGAAAGTGACAAGTGGTGACTTATTATTAAGGGGGATAAATAGGCCTTTCTTATGGTGGTCTTCTAGCAACCCACGTGCACTGTGTTCATTTGTACAGTTTTTGTACAAAAAAAAAAAGCTGTTTTTAAAGAATTTTTGTACTCATTTTCTTATTGAGTACTCAAGCCCATGGGGTAGGCAGTGCACATGCTTCCCACATGGGAGGTCCCAGGTTCGGTTCCTGGTGCTTCCTAAAAACAAAAGAACAAACAACAAGCAAACAAAAGTAGCCAACTCAGGGGAGCCAGTGTGGCTCAGTGGTTGGGTGCTGGCTTCCCACATACAAGGTCCAGGGTTCTATCCAGCTCTTTTTCCACACAGCCCAGGGCTCCCTGAGCGCTTCGCTGCTACCTCACTCCCGTTGCTCCACCCTCAGGCCCGGCAGAACCTCTGTGGCCTTGGCGGGAATGCAGTCACCCAGGGGTATCCTAAACTTTTGTATGAACAAATATTTTATCACCAGTTCTTGGCCTTGGGAAGAATTGTGATATATGAACATGTTTTTAAAGCGAGCTGGTAGAGATGGGCCTGCGCTTCAGAGGAGTCAGCCCCTGAGCATAAGTCCCTGGGCCCAGCATGTACTGCAGTGAGTGCCATTTGCGGGGTGGGTAACCAGGCAGGCAGGATGGAGGGCAGCCTGGCAGACAGGTGCCGTACGTCCAGACTTCTGACTTACACAGACCTGTGAGTTTTCTAACTCTATGCCTGTTTCCTCACTTGATAATAGGAAAAGTAACCCTCATCTTACTGGATTATTTTGAGAATAAAGAATTGAAATAGAGTGTGTGGTAAAGGTAAAGGGGAGCTGCTGTCTGCTGTAATTGTCAGTAGAGAGGACCAGCATGACGGTCTAGCCAGATTGCCTTCTGTCGGGCTTGCACTTGACAGAGAGAGGCTCCAGTGGGCCGGAGAACTTTCTGAGGCATGCTCCCCAGGCAGGTTTTCCCCGCAGTACATTACTCACAGGTCTTTAGATGTAATTACATTGTATGAAAAGAGCTTGGTTCTTCATGGTGAAACTGTTTCATGCTGGAGGAAGGCAGCTGAGACCGCTTGTATTTTTACCTTCAGTGTCTTATCCCTACTTCAGTTCTCTTGGTTTCAGAGCTCCAAAGGGGAGAGTTTGTCTGGCGGGTGGTGACTGAGACTGTCCTGGAGCTGGAGCAGCTCTAGAGGTCTCACCAGAGCCTCAGAGGGCCGCTGTGGGTATGTGGGGACTTTCCTAATGAATGTCTTGCCAGGGGTCTGTCCTGTCCTCTTGTCCTCTCCTCTTGTCCTCTGCCAGCCCTTCAGTGGGGCCAGCCTAGGGCCAGATAGGAAGAAGTCCTGCTGTGATTTTGTTTTCTAGTGCTGCTCCTAGCATACATGAAAGGGAATGCCAACTTGTGCCGCGCCATCGTCCGATCCGGGGCTCGCCTTGGGGTGAATAATAACCAAGGAGTCAACATTTTCAACTATCAGGTTGCTACCAAGCAACTTCTGTTTAGACTGTTAGGTGAGTGGCCTCCTTTTTGCTTTTCAAGGCAAGCCTGGTTACAGTGTTGATTACCCAGATGTATTGGTGATTCTTAAATCTCGTAGTGACTGACCTACTCTAAGACCTGCACCAGTAGTTCTCCAGGCACCATAGAGACTTTTTCTCTGAATGAGATGAAGGGACTTTGAGCAGTAGTGGCAGGGCTGCTGTTAGCAGCCTCTTTGCAGAGTGCTCCACGTTGGCGCCCCTGTCAGTTTCCCATTTCTCCTGAAGCTACCAGAAATCCCCAAGCTCTAGGCAGGTCATCCTTCCCATATCTCCTGGCAGCTTATCAGCACACCCTCCCTCCTTTGCCTGATTCAGTTCTCTACATCCTTCAAAATTGCCTTCTGCTTCAGCCCCCACTGACACTTCCTTCTCTGGGTGCCTTTTGTGGAGAAGGGAGTTTCACTTTTTTTTCATTCAAGCAAGGTTTGTTGTGTTTTTTTTAATCTTTTTTTTTTTAATATACATATATCACACAAAATGTTACATTAAAAAATATAAGAGGTTCCCATACACTCCCACTCTCCACCCCACCCCACTTCTCCCACATCAACAACCTCTTTCGTCAGTGTGGCACATTCATTGCGGCACATTCATTGCATTTGATGAAGCTTCACTCTTGATTTCATATTTACAAGTCTTAACTCCTCCCCATGATGTGGTAGAAATAATCAGAGTGCCTCGAAGGCCTGGCATGACAAAGGGCTCTGTCATTGCAACTCAAGGAAGACAAGAAGCTCAGAAACACCCAGTGGCTGTGTGATCTTGATGTAGCTGACTTGCCCACAGTCACAGAGTTGGTTTGTGGCACAGCCAGCGTGAAAGCCCATTGTTGCAATGGTGACAAGGCTGCTGTTCTGTTCCCCATGCCATGCACTGGGCCAGCCTTTTCAGAGCCCAGAAGACATGCTTGGCTCAGGGCTGGCCTGTAGAATGTGCTCCGTCGTGATGGACTCGTGCCCTGCCTTCCTGCCCCCACGTCGTGAGCTTGGTCTACCTCTGTGTAATGAGCACTGAGAACAGGGCCTGGCATGTACTTAGTGCTTAGTAAACCCTAGCGATGTTTGTTATTATCTATATAGGTAGCTCTCCACTCTTTATTTGTAGGCCAGGCTTCTGGAAACATCCTAAAATATCTAATCCCATGTATATTTAACTCCAACCTGAATGTTTCACAGCTTCCTCAAAAGCAAAGCTGAGCTCATCTGCTCTGGTTCTTTCTTTTATGTCTCTTCTCCACAAACTCAATCACTCCTTCTAGAAACCTGGGAATCACCTTCATCCCCTTCCTATTCCTTCTTTCCCTCTCATACTTTACTTCAATTCAGTCACCAAATCGTCCAGATTCTGCCTCCTCCCTTTCTCTAAACTTGGTCACCTCCTCCCTGTTTCACTTATCATTTGGTCCTTGCCAGCCTCTCGAGCCCTGTGGTTTTTGCCATGCCGCCCCCCACCCCCCACTCCAGCTTTCCTGACTCCATCTGGGTCCTTCACAGACACTGTGAGGTTTTTCCTACCTTGAATATCATTTCTGTCTTACCCAGTCTGCTTGGCAAACACTGATTCTCCATCTTCTCCTCTGCAGCATTCCCTGACCCAGCTAGAATATAATGCTCCTTCATCCTTCATGTCACCCTGCGATGTGTTGCATTATTTATTCCCCAGCTACCTTTTAAGCTCTGGGCCATGAATTGGTCTCTTCCTGCCTGTGTTACAGATATGCTGTCCAAGGAACCTCCGTGGTGTGACGGCTCCAACTGTTATGAGTGCACTGCCAAGTTTGGAGTCACAACTCGCAAACATCACTGGTAAGACCTCTGCCTCACTTTTCAGAGAGGCGAGAGAACTTCTGCTCACGTTATTGCCTTCACTCTTTTCCGTGATAAGCCATGAAGTGGCCAGAGCTCCCTGAACTGAGAGTGCACTCTCCTGGGCAGAACTTCACCGAACAGAGGGAGGAGATGCCTAGGTCTTGCGCACACCCAAGAAGCTTACTGAGAAAGCATACCATGGGCTGAGGCAGGGGCGCTCGGCGTGGCTTTCCTGCTGAGTGCCAAGGACCCACAGATCCGTCTTCCCCAGTCTCCTGGCTTGTAGCTCTACCGAGGACTAAGGTGGTGTTCCCATTAAAACGAGAGCGTTTGTTCTAGTGCTAGTGCTGAGTTGCTCCTGATTGCTAAAGAAGAGTCAGCTTCAGTATCATTCTAACTTAATTATTGAGCTGAATTTTGTTTTCATAGACTAAAAGATACACATGAATTGGTATAACTTGACTGGCAAGTGGCAGGGTTGACCACAGGGTCCTAGCCATGGGTGGCCTTCCCTGGTCTGCCGAGGGCACTCTGGGTGTCATGGGAATTCTCACCAGACCAGGAAACAGTCTGCTCTCTAGCACCCATCTCACTCACGCCTCTTTTTTTTTTTTTTTTTTTTTTTTGCTTCCACAGTCGTCACTGCGGACGTCTTCTCTGCCATAAATGCTCGACCAAGGAGATTCCTATTATAAAGTTTGATCTGAACAAGCCTGTGCGAGTTTGCAACATTTGCTTTGACGTCTTGACTCTGGGTGGGGTCTCCTAGTGCGCACCTTGGAGGGTCCAGGCCATGGCCCTGGTCACCTCCCCAGCAACTGCTCTGCTTACCAGCCTTCCCCACCCAGAGCAGGAGCTGGGGATCATCTTCCTGCGGCAACAGACTGGGACAGTTAAGGACCACGGTGTGACAGATCCCATTTCAAGTGATTCTGTATGATTGTCAGTGTGTCAGACTGATTGACTTCACTAGATGTCTCGCTAATTGGATCGGACTACGTAACATCAGTGGTAAATGTGATAGGAATTAGATCCCTTTCTGCTAGCAGCATATGAGAATACTTCTAAAACCATTTTCCCTTCCAGTAGCTTAGTGTCCCTCTCAGAGAATTCATTAAGTCTTCCTGCGTGGACAGAGTCACTAGTCCTGAGTAGGACAGAGTCCTGAGTAGGAAGCTGGCATCTGGCTGCTCAATGAGAGCTGGCTTTACCCTCGGGTAAATCCAGCTGTGGATTTTTCTTCACAGCATTTTCCTAAAGATAATAGGATCCTCTTGCCCTGAAGACTTTTTTTTTTTAAGCTAGCTGAATTTTTAGTGAGCTACTACCCCTTTAGAAAAGGTGAAATCTTTCTAAACAAGGTTCAAAGATGAGAGCTGAAAAATCGTGGCCTTAACAGCTGAAAGCTTTACCAGTGTTGGTGCTCCCAAGGTGTCAGGAGCATAGTTTGGCAGCTCACCACCTCCTCAGCAGTGTCTCATCCTCTCCTCTTGCTGTGTCCTGTCTATGGAGTCCTTAGTCACTCTGCCACTAGAGTGCACTGGAGGGAATGCACTTTTATTGTGCCGCACTTTTTATATAGCTGTGATATTGGTGATTCCAATTTGAAAACACATTCAAAAATACCCTCACACATCCTTGCATCAGTGATTCTAAAGATCAGCTTTGACTGGACCTCAGCTCACACTAAGTCTTAAAGAAAAAGCTCCTGCAGAATGTCATTCAGAGCAAGACATCACACAGGCCATGTAATGAGTAGGGAAACCGACGAGGCTTGGGCTGCAGGGACATCTCCAACCTAAGACCGGCAGGCCCTGTCTCTTTAACAATGAATGCCTCTTGCTGAAGCCTCCCCTCGTAATGGTATGAGCGTTGTTGATCCCAGACCTCAGCTCTGTGTAGTGTGCCCTGCCCCATAAGAACCAACAGCCAGGCGCTGGCCGAGAGTGTGCTGACCCTGTTTTGTAAGGCTCTGGCTTGTATGCTGAACGAGGTCCCCTGAGCTGGTTGGGCCTTAGTTGCTGCTGGTACACATTAATCCTGCGGTGTTAAACTTTTAAAGGTTTGGCCAGTTTTGTTTTTTTTTTAATGCACATTTAAAGAGAAACTTCTACCACTGCTTAAAAAACAAAAAAGCAAAACTCTGAGATGATGAACAGTATGTGTTATAAAGTTATACTCAGAGATTAAGTCTCGATCATACATACTGATTTTTTTCAGACATTTTATAACCACTACATTTTTTTTGCATTAATGAAGTAGGGATGTCTGTGTAAAAGGGACTAAATATTTTTTAAACAGCCTGTTTTTTTGTTTGTTCATTTCCTTTTTAGATAGTGTGTGTCCCATGTTGCTGTAGGTTTCTACATCCTATCGCCTAAATATGTGTGTAAAATGAGCTGATAGATGAGTGCTACTTTTTTTTAAAAAAAAAATTGTGATTTATAAGATATATAAGCTTTCTATGTTAATATGAGCTTGTGCACAATATTTAAAGGAAAAAAATTAGAATTCCCCCATTCCCCAAAGTCTGTGACATATTTCATATAGAATTTTTATAGAATAACTTAACTAGTATCAGCAGACATTAACCATGTGAGGCACATGGTCAGTTTCTATTTTCTGTTGCCTGAGACAGGCCATGGTGAAGTAGGGCTTAATTAGGGACTTGATTCTTTAACTGGAAAGTAAGATAATTATGCTCAGATATGAATCGAGAGGGTCAGTAGATTTATACTTGTTATGTTACCATTTCTGGTAGAGATGGGAAGATGAGAATTCAGTCAGGGATGAGGCTGATTGTCTTGCCCTTGCCCTACCACACTAATTTCAGTCACAGTCTTGCCTATAA
The DNA here is from genome assembly GCF_030445035.2 of Dasypus novemcinctus. Lineage (NCBI taxonomy): Eukaryota > Metazoa > Chordata > Mammalia > Cingulata > Dasypodidae > Dasypus > Dasypus novemcinctus. The sequence continues at coordinate 28,506,925 of NC_080693.1, forward strand.
TTGCACAAAAAAATCTTAAGATCATGTCTGAAATATGTTGAGTCAAGCTTCTGCTTTTTTCGGAGTCCAGGAACAGTGACCAGCCATGGACTGGGGAACATTTTGTGAGTTGTTCATTGGCCTTGGTGCATTCTTATAGACAGGGAAAACAGTCTTTCCACATCCTTAGGAAGTCTCCCTGAGCACACTGATGCTCCCTGGGCTGAGCTCAAGAGGCTCCTAAATGGTGGCTGCCCTGGTGGGACGAGACATCCTCTGAGACCCCTTTGTGCTCTCCAAGCTATCAGGTCTTGACTACAAAACTGCCAAGCCGTTTTTTGTTAAATTTTAACCAGTAGCTTGAATACTTATAGCAAAAACCTAATTTTATTCATTCAGAAAGTTGCCAGTTATGAGTAGAACAGGTAGAATAAACTTTACTATAATTTGCTGCATCAGTCAACATTGTTATGCTAAATTAGCTTTTTAACTGCCTCTTGCTCATCACCAGATTTATTATACAATGTTGTTTTTGTTTTTTGTAGGGTTTTTTTTGAGGTACTAGAGTCAGGGATTGAACCTGAGAACCTTGTATGTGGGAAGCCGACACTCAACCACTGAGCCACATCGGCTTCCCTGAGTTGGTTTTGTTTGTTTGCTTGTTGTTTGTTTTTATTTTTAGGAGGCACTGGGGATTGAACCCCAGACCTCCCAGGTGAGAAGCAGGCGCTCAACTGCTCAAGCCACATCCACTCGCCTACAATGTATTCTTAAGAGAGTAAGGTACAAACCATGTGCTGTATACAAATCGAATGGCTTAAACTAACTTGCTATGATTCTCTAACACAGGAATTTCCCACAAACTATTAAGTGCCTACACTTAGGACATCTTAACTTTCAGTTATCTTTTTAGTGGTTTCTCACCGAATGATGTATGAGAACTGTTCCATTAGAGGTTTTTGCCTATGCACTGTCAACCCCAATTGCCAATTTAGTCGAGGCTGGATTAGACTGCTCGGTTCACTTGCCATATTCCCTCCAGGAGTGGGATCCATGGGACCTGTAGTCCTCTACCTCAGAGCCCTGAGTCACTCGTGCCCACCCCGTTCAGCCTCTTCACTCTTCTCCCTGAATGGGTCCCTGCATGGAGCTCGTCGTGCGTGTGGGCTCACCACTCTTCCTGATTCCTGTTCCATTCCTGTTGTCCCGAATATTACGATGCTCATCTCATCCCTAGGCGTGGAGTGGAGGGCGAGTCTCAGGTGGGCAGGAGGAGCCTGGATCTCCATCAAGATTTCTTTTATCTGGAGAAAAAGGAAAAACACTTTTGAAGAACTATGTAATGATTAGATCTAGAAGGCAAAAGAACTACCAAGTTGACAGTAACACGAACAAGTAAATGTAAAGCTTCCATGAGAAACACACTTGGATCTTACAGGTCGAGACTGTGAAGGAGCTTGGGAACAAGAAACTTCCAGGGCCTGGGATTGTTTCCCACAGGACAGGCCCCAGCAGAACTAGGAATGGGGTTGGAAACCTGAAGCACCAAAGCTCCCTACCTCCAGCCCCGCTCCCGGGGAGAGGAGCAACCAGAAGGGAGCAACTCTCTGAAGGGACTTGAAAGCTACCTTCTCACGTTATGGAAGTAATTTTGTGAACTGATTATTTGACAAGATAGTAACTTGTCTTTAATACATTCTTATTAAATTTCCAGATGTTATAGATGCCTTAAAGACTTTCTTAGGGAGATCATTGCCTATACAATTCCTTTTTTTGTGTGGCATAATTAATATATTAACTTGTTATAACTGACAACCTTGGTTTTCTATAGCCAGGGAGTCTTCAGTGGGCAGACTGCTGCGACTTACTGATGTGCCCTTGTCAGGCAGCGGTGTAGAGCTGGCGGTTCGGCAACATGCCTAACCGGGCACGCCGTGTGCTGCAGCGCACGAGGAAGGGCAGGCAGGCAGAGACTGCAGGCGCACATTCGGGCTCATCCCTGCGGCCTCCCAGCCATGCAGGGTGTGCTCAGTGTGGGATGACGGCATCGTGTGGGACCATGGCGCTTCTCAGCATTGTTTCTTTGGAGTCCATGTAATGGAATGTATTTTTCAAATATTGATATTTGCATTTTCTGTAACAATTCCTTATAATAAAATGAGGTAAAATTGTGCATTTAAAGGGGAAACTTTAATAAGACACTTGTAGTTATTTCCAGTGCAGAAGTATCAGTAAGCTTTAAAAACAAGCAAGCCAAAAAAACCTCCTGACGTGAATAAATTTCCTTAACAATTACCCTCTAGAAAAGTTTGAATCCCAGCATTTTTTGGAAACACACAGTTTACAGCCATCAAGACGTAGCTATTTTAGACATAATGACAAGTGCCTGGATTTACTGTGCTCTTGGCCCAGACTTCAGTTCAAGGCAAAGTGCTGTGATCGCTGCTGCAGTCTCCGTTACCTGACCCACTGGAGCTCCCCAGATGACCCTGGAAATTCCCTCTCAGACTCCACGATTTAGGAGCAACGCAAGAGGCTCCACCGTGGTGAACTATGTGCTGGCCGAGGTTTGAAGGGAGGCCTGGCACTCATGAGAGTGCTAATGAAGGTTTAGGGGCTTGCAGATTAAAATCTAGTGAGCTAAAGCCCTGTACAAATCATCCAACCCAGTAGCCCACCTGGCCCTCCCACTTTCCTGAATCTGAGGTATCCTCTTTCTTTACCTGTCCTCCATTTTGCCTACCCTACTTCAGACCAGCTGTCATGATAATATATTCTCCTGTGACTATTCTTTCAAGTAATAGGCATTAAGTGCTTCCACATAACTGCCCCAGGTAATCCTGCCAGCCTCCTTTGAGGCACACAGTACTCACCCACTCCCTCACTGGTCATGCATAATGGGGCATTGCAAACAAGAACCAGGCACACACCAACTTTCACACATTTCTGCCCACCAGGGGTGAGACCCAGTTTTCTGCTTTGTCATTGATTAGCTGACAATATTGGGCAAGTTTCATCATTTTTGTTTCTTAGTTTCCCCATCTTAAAAATGGATGTGACCCTGGTCCTCCTAGCTCCCAGGGTCCCCTCTGGTGAGGCTGATGGGAGCACTGTCTCCTGCCTGCTTGAAGGTACCTGGGCGTTCTGGCAGTAGGAAGTGCTCTCATGGGTGGGGCTTCAGCCTGGTGTAGTCCTCAGAGGGGCTCCATCAGATTCCTGACAGCCCCACCCTGTCATGGGCCGAGATTTCAGATCAGTCTCCGCGTGAAACAGCTCCCTTTGTTTTGTAGTCATGCAGTGGCTGGTTGTAGCCAAAAAATCTCAAGACTGAGTTGAGTTCTCGGTGACTCCGTTAGGGAGGAACTGCCTTCCTTCTCCAGGGACCACCTGTACTGGAGAGAGGAGAGGCATTTCTCCAGTAACTACCAGTTTCTAGTGGCTGAGTCTTTCAGATCGTGAAAACGACAACCTATTCTTGCTGAATCCTTTTATGATTGACCTATTGCCCTGATGTGAGGTGACTTTTTATCATAAGTGGGTGACTTTCGAAGAGAAAATGATTCTCGTTAAGCACTGAGCAGGCTCCTGAGGCTAGTTGAGTTTATCCTGGAGCTTGGGTTCAAGGTTCTTGCACCAGAGGGCAGCACCTTCTAGCTTCCTCCAAAGGCTGGCTGCACCTTTTTCAGTCTGTTTTTGGAATATCTCTGGACCTGGCCCTCACGCTATCCCTGCACTCCTGACCCAAGAATGAACTCTGGGTGCTCTAACCAGGGCTTTTCCTGCCATCCTGTAAACTTGAGGTCAAGAGCCTCCTTGGTCCCCCTTCCCTGTCCCCAACATGATGCCTGGCACATAGTAGGTGCTGGTAAATATTCATAAAATGACTAAAAGAAGAGCCACAGCAGTGGCTAAAACTAGTCGGGGAGCGGATGTGGCTCAAGCAGCTGGGCGCCCGCCCAGTGCCTCCCTAAAGAAGACAAGCAGGAAAACAGATGTGGTTCAAGGGATTGGGCTCCCATCTACCATATGGGAGGTCCAAGGTTTGATTCCTGGGGCTGCCTGGTGAAATGCAAGCTGGCCCATGCAGCATGCTGGCCTGCACAGAGCTGGTGTGGCAAGATGATGCAACAAAAGACACAGGAGAGACAATAAGAGGTGCAGCAGACCAGGGAGCTGAGGTGGTGCAAGAGATTGAACATCTCTCCCCCACTCGAAGGTCCCAGGATTGGTTCCCGGTGCCACCTAAAGAGAAGACAAGCAGACAGAGAAGAACACAGAGAGCAGACAGCAAGTGCAAAACAATGAAGAGGGGGAAAAAAAAAATGAGCAGACAAGTGGAAAGAAGGAGTAGAGACAATATGCAAACAATGAGCAGGCAGAGGGAGCCATAGGGGAGGGGGTATAAATACCCTTAAAAAGTTAAAAACAAAACTATTTCTCAGCCTGAAGCACTGCTTTCCATTAACAGAGAAGCCTCAAGCACCAAGCTCAAGCTGTCTGGAACTCAGAACAAGGTCTTAATTTTCGCTCTTTTCTGCCTGCTCCTGCTCCAGGGAGAGCAGAGACCTACAGAAATACAGAGGAGTGAAACTAACTCTGAAACAGGAATCAGGACCCCTGCGTTCTAGGCTCAGCCCCATTGCTTTGTGATCCCAGCAAGTCCCTTGAGTTCTTTGAGCCTTGGTTGCTGCTTCTCTAAAATAGATCTGTGCACTTAGCACATTCTAGGCACTGTAGACTGGAGGACAAAGCTGAGTAACCCTGGGTCCCTTTTAAGGAGTCTGCAGTCCAGATCTAAGAGAGGTTGATGAAGAAATTCTTTGGTCCACTGTGATTTGTTATTGTAGGAGTTGGCACAGGGTGCTGTAGGAACCTAGGGAAAGGACACCTAAATCCAACTGCTGGGCCAGTGGTGAATGAAGGCTCCAAAGAGGTACTGACTAAGGAAGAAGTATCACCCAGTCAGAAAGAACAGCTTCTGTGAAGGCATGTGGGCATTATGCAGTGAGATGGAGGCTGGGAGAGGAGGGTGCCGGTGGGAGAGAAACTAACAGGAGATGGACCACAGAAGTGCCACGTGTGCCAAGCTGCCGAAGAATTAGCACTTGATCCTTGCACTGTGGGGAGCCATCATCATCAAAAAGGATGACTCCAGCAGCAGTGTGGGGGATGGATTGGAGGGGCTGCGATTCCTGCAGTAATCCCAGGGAGAAATGACAGCCTAAACCAGAGGAGGAATACTCGGAATAGATAGGAGGGGATGAGAGAGAATTAAGAATCACCAGGACCTGGAGCCTGGTTGAGGAGAGGGGAGAAGGAGAGAAAGGCATTGCAAATGATTGCTAGGCGTCTCTGGTGATGTGACTGGGTGTGGGTGGAGGTGCCGTCCCCTGGGGGAGCTGGAACATGGAGTTGGAGGTGCTTAGAGAACTGCTCAGGAAAGTTGTCTGGGGCATCAATCCTATTTGGCAGCTGAAGTTAAGAGGGAAGAGCCATGGGAAGGGGTTCCCGAAGGAGAGGAGGCATTTAAGGAGACAGAGAAGGAATGGCCACAGGGAAAAAAAGGGAAATCAGGAAAAACCCAAGGGACAGTTTCTTAGTGTACTTCAATGGTCAACAGCTCAAAATGTGACAAATAAGAATTCAAAGTAATAAATTACAAATGAAAACAAAGAGTTCAATGTGACTGTGGGATTTGCCACTGCAGAATTTATCCTGCTGTTGAGAGTAGAGCAGGGTGAAGCCCAGTGACTGTTGTCCAGCAAATGGGGGGAGGGGGGAACAAAGACTGAATGTCAGCAGCTTCCTCACAAGCTTGGCTGTGACAGGAACTAGAAATGGTAGCTTCAGAGGAACGCAGGGTTGCGGGAGAGTGCTTTATTTATGATGTGAAGGAATTGAGCCTGTTTACTGCATAATTGGGGGTGGGCCAGAAGGCAGGGAGAGGTTAAAGATCCAGGAAGTGCGGGCGAGGAAGGTCCCAGGGTGGCAAAAGGAGTCAAGAGCCAGAGCTCACACAAGGGTGGTGAGCCATGAGGCTGGCAGTGAAGGGGAGACAACCTCCATTTTCTAGCCATTGAACTGGAAAGTTCTGTGGTAGGATTAATGATGGAGAAAAAAAGGAGAATAGAATAGTAATAATTAGAAGTTGTGGGGATTAGGAAGGGGAGTTGAGGTGAAGCCTCAGATGAGAAACTATGTAATAGCAGTCTCGTTTCCTTATCTGTAAAATAGGAGCACTGCTCGCCCCCCATCTACACAGATTAAGAACCCAGGAGGGGGAAGTGGACTTGGCCCAGTGGTTAGGGCGTGCGTCTACCACATGGGAGGTCCGCGGTTCAAACCCCAGGCCTCCTTGACCCATGTGCAGCTGGCCCATGCACAGTGCTGATGCGCGCAAGGAGTGCCCTGCCACGCAGGGGTGTCCCTCGTGTAGGGGAGCCCCATGCGCAAGGAGTGCGCCCCGTAAGGAGAGCCGCCCAGTGCAACAGAAAGTGCAGCCTGCCCAGGAATGGTGCCTCCCACACGGAGAGCTGACACAGCAAGATGAGGCAACAAAAAGAGACACAGACTCCCGTGCTGCTGATAAGGACAGAAGCTGTCACAGAAGAACACACAGCGAATGGACACAGAAAGCAGACAACTGGGGGGTGGGGGTGGGGGTGGGGGGGAGGGGAGGGGAAGGGGAGAGAAATAAAAAAAAATAAATCTTAAAAAAAAAATAAAGAATCCAGGAGGTAAGGGGTATGAAGTATCTTTGTCAAATGATTACAGATGTACAGATTGCAGTGGTCCAGCTCCAGTCAATTCAGCATATCTTTTGCTTGCAAATGCAAGCTTGCCTAGTGGTAGAGGTCTTAGAAGAAAAGTCATAAAAATCCAGGGTCACCAGTTCAGCCAGTGGGGAACCTGGGACAGAATATGTTGAACTGTTTGATTTATATGACTTCTTGGGCTGTGTCTGCATGATTCTACTCAGCGGTAAGGGGACTGTGTCACCTTTTTTGCTAGTGCCCTGACAGGGTTGGGAGACGCTGAATTACAGCAGAGCTCAGGGCTCCTGGCAGTTGATCCAGGCCACCCAGGAACCCATGGAAATGAAGCTTTTGGAGTCCAGAGCTCTTTCGTTTGTTTGTCCAGTTATTGACAATGGGTTTAAAGGAAGGTGGCAAGTGGATCTAGAGGAACAGTGGCAAAAACAGATGGGCCAGTACCAGGCAAGCTGCCCAGCTCTGGCCTGCCACCAGCGTGGTGAGCACATGATGAGGCACAACGTGGCCAGAGTCTTCCCAGGCCCTCCTGTTTCATGTCAAGAGCCATCCTAGGGTGCATGGGGGTCAAGGGCCTCCTAGGGCTCTGGGCAGGGCTCACTGCATGTGTTTCAAGAAATAAGGGCAGCAGCTTAGAGTGGCAAGGAGCACGTGATGGCTAGGGGTGGGCAGCCTGCGTACTCCCCCAAGCTGGGGTGGTCCAAGTCCCCTCGATTCCTGTGTGTAGGATTGTCCGGCGACTGGTCACTAGGGGGGCCGGATGTTCTCACACACACGCAGCGGGGCTCCTTGGCACCTGGCTTATACAGCTTCCTGGGTACACCAATCCAGTCTCGGCTCACGCCTCCGCTAAGGAAAGAAGGAAAGAGGACTTCTTAAAAACACGAACTCATGCGTCTGTTGGGGAAGGGGAGAGGAGGAAGCAGTGAGCTAAGACGTATGAAAAGGAGACACCATTCCATTTCCCATCCTGGTGTTTTCCCGAGGCGGCAGACTGCAGTGTTCAAGCCCTGCGCCCTCACGCTGTCTCCACACTGCCTCCAGCATCTCCTGCTCAGTACCACTGCCCCTTTCTCCAGGCCAAGAGCAGAGTCCACGTTTCTGTCACTGCTCCCGGGGTCCCCGCCCTGCCCCTTCCCTGGAGGCCACGCCATTCCTGCATTCGTGGCAGGCAGCGGTAGGGTTTCCCCACCAGCCTGTGGGCTTCTCAGAAGCAGTGTCCACATCTAAGTCGCATCTCCCTTCCCCACTCCATCTCAGCCCAGGGCTGAATGTTGATCTTAGGGTATGAGGCACTTGAGTGGAAGTGGACACCTGAGGAAACAACCCATTTGGGGCCCATCTGGCCTTGGCCATAAAGGTCAGCCTTCCTGGGAAGGCGCTTCACATAGGGGGTAGTTGCAGCTGCTCTGGCCCCGCACAGGTCCACTCCTTGATGTCCCCACACTCCAGGACATGGATGGAGGTCAGGTCTGGCCCAACATAGCCTGAGCAACCTCCTGGGCAGAGGGAGCAGAACTCACCCAGGGTACTGGGTCCATTCTCCAGTGCTCTCACAGCCCTTGCAAAAGGAAAATGAGTGTCTTGATATTGATGTCCCAATGCCTGGGACCAATATCCCTTGCTGTCAGAGAAACTCTGTCACCCTCTGAGAAATCATCCCACTTGTAGCTTTCCCACTGACAAAGCTGTCGGGGTGCTGAAGTGCCCTCTTCCATCCCCCATCTATCCCATCATCAGTGGTCCTTACTCCACACCGGGCTTTGAGCTGAATGACACCTGACCCCTGCCTTCGGGGATCATTTCTAATGGAGGCTACACATGTAGGTAGAAGACACCAAATCAGGCTGAGGCACAGGGATAGGGCCCCTAACGTCATCATGGGTGAGTCTGGAAGGGCTTTGTGGGGAAGGCAGAGCATAAGCAACTCAGTCCTGAAAGCAAGGGCTGTGGGGGAGAGAGAGGCAGGTTCTCCACGGAGCTAAGTCATGCATCTGGAAGCACACAGGCCTCCTGGCTCTGCCTCAGGAGGAACAGTGCTCTCTCTGACCACCTGCCTTCAGGCTCGTATCCGAGGAAGGCCCATCCTCGTCCTAACTTGTCCCCTTGAAACGGGCAGGCCAAGTTCTCACAGCCCTCTTCTTTCTGGAGACATGAAGACAGTAGAAACTCTCTTTAAAGTGGGGGCCAGGAGAGGGAGCTTTCCTTCCTGCTAGCTTCACAGAGGCAGAGGAAATGCGTGATGGATGCAGCAGCTGGGCCCAGAGGAAGTGGGCAGCTTTGGCTGTTTGCTCCCGTCCACGCCATCACTCAGCTCAATGAGAGTAACCAGGTAGGCCTCTCCCTCCAATGATGTGGCTCAGCACAGAGGGGGCCCTTCTCCCGTAGCCCAGAGGAGATTGCCCTGCCCCTTCTCAGTGGGTGCTGGGCTCTTTGAGGCTGGAGACCTTTGTCTAGTTTCTGGCTTCTTTTGTCTCCTTACTGGAGCTAAAGGAGATTTGAGGCATTCAAGTTGCAGTTTGAGACTAGGCTGGCCTGATGATTAAGGAGGAAAAAACAAATTTTCTCCAACTTCCCAAACCAACCTGAAATAATCCCGGTGGCATCATTTCTAATGGGACTTACTCACTTTACTCTTACAAGAAAGGACTTTCCCGTCTAACCTGTACTCCTTTTTGGTCAGCCAGGAAGAACTCAGAATTTGCAGTGTTTTTTCTAAGCCCGCACCTCAGGGCATCCCTGTGCCCTGCGTCTCTCTCCCTCCCTGTCCCTAGCTCCTGTGCGCAAGAATGATTTGTGCTGACAAGCAGGAAACAGAGCCCCTTGGATGGCCCCTTGGATGGCTGAACAGGCAAAAGAAGGGGGAGAAACAGTACTTGTGCCACCTGGTTCCCAGGCCAGGTTTCCTGCAGCAGGGTCTTTGGGGAATTAAAAAAAAATCAATAAATAAAGATGCCCATGACTCATTCTGATTCAGTTGTTTGGGATGAGGTCCATCATCAGTAAGTTTTAAAATTCCCCAGAACATTCTAATACAGAGCCAAGATTGAAAAATCACTTCACAGAGCAATTACCCTTAGTTAACAATCAACTCAAGGCTTCACTGAACAACATATACGGGATGATCTCGGAGTTTGATTTGGGAGAAAGGAGGATAGGAGCTGAGGGAAGCCTGTTTACCTCTTTTGGGAACACCAGAACCGGCTGCCCCTGGTTGAGCTCCACTCGGCATTACAGGGAGGAAACTTTCGTTTCTCTTGCATTTCCTGTTTGTTTGCCTCCAAGGCTTTGAGGATCTTGGCTTCCACTTGGGCCACTTCTGGGGTAGGGAGTCCATCTTCACCGTAGAACCGTCCTGTCACCATTCCTGTGATGACAGGAAAGCTGATGTCAGAGGAACAGCGGGGGTGTGGCACCGACAGAGGCTCAGCTTCTTAATCAGTTGTAAAGCCCACTCGCCAGGGTTGCTGGCAGGAGGGCTCTACCACAGCCGACTGGGTGCTCGTATTGGAGGGATTTCTGGTGCCTTCTATTTCAATCTCCTTCAACATCTTACAAGACCACAGACAGAAGCATTCCTGTTCTAGTTGTAGAGTCCTCCAGTACAGAATAATAAAATCTTTCTGACTTGGGGTAGAATCATGTGGAATTGACTTCTCCGTGCACCAAAGTGCTGGGGCACACAGCAAGTGGTCAATAACTGTTTGCGGAACAAATGGCTTATTGGCTAAACATGTTTGTGGCTTAATTCTTCCCAAAATCTAATTATTTTGTCTTATACAGTTAAAAATAAGCCTTTCATTGAGGCATATATGAGCGCTTTTTTCTAATTATGAAATTAGAATAATTAAATTATTAATCAGCATTTATATATTATAATTGTGCAAGTTTACATAAAATTTATGACACTGTTGTATTACACATTGAGGGGGAGGGTTAAAAAACTGTTTATTTTGAAATAACAGATTTACAGAAAGTTGCAAAAATAGTGCTTGGAAAGTCCTAGGGATCTTTGGGGACAAAGGGAAACTCTTACATAACTATAATGCAATACCAAACTAGAAAACAGACACTGGTACAGTACTGTTATGGAGACTTCAGCTTCATTCAGATTTCACCAGGTTTTACAGGCACTTCTTTGTGTGTGGGTTTCTGTGCAATTTTATCCTAATCATAGATTCATGTGATGCAGACACATTTTTATTCCTCCTAACTTTTGAACTGAGGTATAACTTTCCTGGTGTAAGGTGCACAAATCTTAAGTGTACATCTCAACAAGACCCAGATCAAGCTGTAGAACTTTTCATTCCCAGCAGGCTCCTAGTAAAGAGCACCCCCTCTGATTTCTAGCTCTATGAAGTAGTTTTGCTTGTTCTTTTTTTTTTTTTAAGACTTATTTTATTTCTTTCTCCCCACCCCCGTGTTACTTTTCTTTTCTTTTTTTTCCCCAAGGATTTATTTATTTATTTATCTCCCCATCCCCCCCATTCCCTCACCCCGGTTGTCTATTCTCTGTGTCTATTTGCTGCATCTTCTTTGTCTGCTTCTGTTGTTGTCAGCGGCACGGGAATCTGTGTTTCTTCTTGTTGCGTCATCTTGTTGTGTCAGCTTTCTGTGTGGGTGGCGCCATCTTGGGCAGGCTGCACTTTCACACTGGGCGGCTCTCCTTATAGGGCACACTCTTTGCGCATGGGGCTCCCCTACACAGGGGACACCCCTGCGTGGCACGGCATTCCTTGCATGCATCAGCACTGCGCATGGGCCAGCTCCACACGGGTCAAGGAGGCCCGGGGTTTGAACCGCGGACCTCCCATGTGGTAGACGGATGCCCTAACCACTGGGCCAAGTCCGCTTCCCTGTAGATTGCTTTAGGCATTATTGACATCTTAACAATATTACATCTTTCAATCCATGAATGTGGGATGTCTTTCCATTTATTTTGGTTTTCACTATTTTCTTTTAGCACTGTTTATATAATTTTTCAGCATAGAAGTTTTTACCTCTTTGTTTAAATTTGTTCCTAGAGTGTTTCATTCTTTTAGAGGCTTGATTTCCTTTTCTGGTTGTTCATTACTGGTGTATAGAAACCAAACTGACTTCTACATATTTATCTTTTTCCTACAACTTTATTGAATTTGCTTATTAGTTCTAGTAGCTTTCTTGTGGATTATTTGGTAATTTTTACATATAGGATGTCATTAGTGAATAGGGATAATTTTACTTCTTCCAAAGTAGATGCCTTTTATTTCTCTCTCTTACCTGATTGTTGTGGCCAGAACTTCCAGTACAATACTGAATAAAGTGGTGACAGCGAGCATCCTTGTTTTGTGCCTGATCTTAGGGGGAAAGCCTTTAGTCTTTCACCACTGAGAATGGTATTTGCTGTTGGTTTTTCACAAATTCCCTTTATCATATTGAGAAGGTTCCTTTCTATTTCTAGTTTTCTAAGCATTTTTATCATGAAAGATATTGGATTTTGTTCCTCAATTACTCCATTACTGACTTTTTTGCATTTAGTTGCTTTTTTGTAATGTAGCATTTTGGTTCCCTTCTTTTACTTTGTCAAATGCCTTTTCTGAGCCAATTGAGATCATGTGCTATTTGTTTTTCCCTCATTCTATTAATGTGTTTTACATTGATTTTCTTTTTTTTTTTTTTTTTATAATTTTTAGTTCTTTTCTTAGTTGTTACAGTTGTAATTACAATGAACACTTAAAGTAATAACAATGTTTGACTAATACCAGTAGTATACAAACTCTCTACTCCTATATATATCTGCTCTTCCCCCTTTATATTGCTATTGTCTCAGATTTTATCTTTATACATTGTATGTTCATTTACACATTTGTCTGTTTCATCAAGGGGTGGGGGGAGGCAGTGCAAACCAAAGATCAACAATTCAAGATTTTATATTGACTATGTAGTCAATTACCTTTACTAATGAACCTCCTTATTTCTTCTTATGGGTTTGAGTCTTATGTCATTTTATTTCAGCCTGAGGGACTCCCTTTAGCATTTTTTTTCAGGAAGTACCAGGGATCAAACCTGGGGCCTCATACATGGGAAGCAGGTGCTCAACCAACTGAGCAATATCCACTCCCCAACATTTATTTTATATATTTTTATTAGAGAAGTTGTAAACTTATAAAAAAATCATGCAAGGGAAGTGGATTTGGCCCAACAGATAGAGCGTCTGCCTACCACATGGGAGGTCCACAGTTCAAACCCAGGGCCTCCTGATTCATGTGGTGAGCTGGCCCACATGCAGTGCTAATACATGCAAGGAGTGCTGTGCCACGCAGGGGTGTCCCCCGCATAGGAGAGCCCCATGTACAAGGAGTGTGCCCCACAAGGAGAGCCGCCCAGTGCGAAAAAAAGTGCAGCCTGCCCAGGAGTGGCGCCGCACACTCAAGAGAACTGACGCAGCAAGATGACGCAACAAAAAGAGACACAGATTCTTGCAGGGGGTACCTCTGCGTGCCACGGCACTCCTTGTGTGTGGCAGCACTGTGCATGGGCCAGCTCACTACATGGGCCAGGAGGCCCTGGGTTTGAACCCTGGACCTCCTTTATGGTAGGCAGACGCTCTATCAGTTGAACTACATCTGCTTCCTGTTCCTGGCTTTTATATTTAGGTCTTTGATCCACTTTGAGTTGATTCTTCTGTAGGGCGTGAGATGGGGTTCTCTTTCATTTTTTTGATAACACAGTACTTCTCTGACATTGATGCAAGAATATTACAATACTGCTGTTAACTATAGTCCATAGGTTACATCCTTCAGCATTTCTTATAGGACAAGTCTTCTGGTAATGAATTCTTCCAGCTTTTTTTTTTTTTAATCTGTAAATGCCTTAATTTTTCCTTCATTTTTGAAAGTTAATTTTGTTAGATAAAGAATTCCTGCTTGACAGTTTTGGGTTTTTTTCTTTAAGGATGTTAAATATGCCATTCCACTACATTCTGGCCTCTATGGCTTCTGATGAGAAATCAACTGTTAATCTTATTGGGAATCCCTTATATGTGACAAGTTGCTTCTCTCGCTGCTTAAAAAATCCTCTCGGGAAACGGACTTGGCCCAGTGGTTAGGGTGTCCATCTACCACATGGGAGGTCCACGGTTCAAACCCCAGGCCTCCTTGACCCGTGTGGAGCTGGCCCATGCACACTGCTGATGCGTGCAAGGAGTGCTGTGCCATGCAGGGGTGTCCCCCATGTAGGGGAGCCCCACACGCAAGGAGTGTGCCCCGTAAGGAGAGCCGCCCAGTGTGAAAGAAAGTGCAGCCTGCCCAGGAATGGCACCGCCCACACTTCCTGTGCCGCTGATGACAACAGAAGCGGACAAAGAAACAAGACAGAGCAAATAGACACAGAGAACAGACAACCGGGGGAGGGGGGGAATTAAATAAATAAATAAAATCTTAAAAAAAAAAATCCTCTCTTTGTCGATGGATTTTTGACATTTTCACTATAATGTGTCTTAGTGTATCTCTCTTATTAGAGTCTATCCTGCTTGGAACTCACTGAGATTCCTGGATGTTTATATTCTTTCATCAAATTTGGGGAGTTTTTTGGCCATTACTTCTTCAAATTCTTTTTCTGCCCCTTTTGCTCCCTCTTGTCCTTCTGGAAATCCAGTGATGAGTATATTGGTAGGCTTGATGGTATCCCAGAGTTCCCTCTGTTCATTTTTCTTCATTTTTTTCTCCCTTTTGCATGTGGGCGTGGGGGGCACCTCTGCGTGGCACAGCACTCCTGCGCATGGCGTCAGGGATGGTTTCCTACCTCTCTATAATTTCAATTGCCTTTTTTTTTTTTTTAAAGATTTATTTTTATTTCTTTAATTCCCCTCCCCTCCCCAGGTTGTCTATTTTCTGTGTCTTTTTGCTGCGTCTTGTTTCTTTGTCCGCTTCTGTTGTCGTCAGCGGCACAGGAAGTGTGGGCGGCGCCATTCCTGGGCAGGCTGCTCCCTCCTTCGCGCTGGGCGGCTCTCCTTATGGGTGCACTCCTTGCGCGTGGGGCTCCCCTACGCGGGGGACACCTCTGTGTGGCACGGCACTCCTTGCGCGCATCAGCACTGCGCATGGGCCAGCTCCACATGGGTCAAGGAGGCCCGGGGCTTGAACCGCGGACCTCCCATGTGGTAGACAGACGCCCTAACCACTGGGCCAAGTCCGTTTCCCAATTTCAATTGTCTTATCTTCAAGTTCCCTGATCCTTTCTTCTCCCTGTTCAAATCTGCTGTTGAATACATCTAATGAATTTTTCACTTCAATTATTATATTTTGTATCTCCAAAATGTTTGTTTGGCTCCTGTGATGGTTTGGAGTTATGCACTCTAGGGAAACATGTTCTTTATCTCAGACCATTCTGTGGGTATAGATCCATTGTAAATAGGATCTTTTGATAAGATGACCTCAGTTAGTGTGGCCCAAAAGAATCAGGATGGATCTTAATCCTATTACTGGAAGCCCTACAGAGAAGGCCACAGAGAGGGAAGTCCTGGGCAGCAGTCAGAAGCTAGAGGTCAACAGATCATGGAAGGGAAAGGAGAGACACCACCATGTGCATTGCCATGTGATGGAAAAGCCAAGGAGCCCCAAAGACTGCCAGCCACCAACCACAAGAGGAAGCAAGCCTTCTAGCTTCTGAAATTGTGAGCCAACACAATTCCCATTGCTAAGCCAATCTGTTGTATGGTATTTGTTTCAGTAGCTAAAAATTATAAAAGTTTTCTATCTTTTTATTTTGTTCAGACATTTCCCTATCTTTAGTTCTTTGAGTAATATGGATTCCTCTCACTAACTGAACATAATTAAGACAGTTGATCTGAAGTCTTCAATAATTCCAGTGTATGAGCTTTATCAGGGATGGTTTCTGGCACCTCTGGAGAGCTGATCTCTTTTCACTCTGGCCTATAGGCTAATGGATTACTTGCTTGCTACTGTCATAGGTTAGAACATGAAAATTCTGACAGGGATTTTAGGGTGGAAAAGCAAGTGTAAACTAAAACTGTCCTGTTTGTGTATTTTGTAATTTTTTGTTGAGATCTGGTCATTCTCAGTATTATGTTGTTATAACTCTGGAAATCTAATTCTCCTACCCCTAAGACATTGCTAGTATTTTGTTGTTGTTTTTGTTGCTGATGGCTGGAGCCTTCAATTTTTGGCTTTTCAAAATTATTTTTTGCTCCCAAATGATGAATGGAAAGAAAAAAGAGAGGGGGAAAAAAGAACTGCCTCTTTAAAAAGACATCTCTGCCACTTTTTGCCTGAGGATGGTTGCAACAATTGCCTCCCTTACAGCTGGCCCTCAAGCTCTCTGAAGAAGTTGATGAGAAGTAGTAATCAATGATCTGACCCCCAGGAGCCTGGGCTGCAGTTTCCCCTGGTATCTGCCACATGGTTTGGGGATGGGGAGTGGTAGCAGCTACAAGAAGGGTGAAATTCAGTGGTATCTACCACCATATACATGTCTCTTCCTCCAACTCTTCCCTCATTGCTGCAGTGTCCTACTAGGCTCCAGAATTTCAAATTAGTTTCAAATTAGTTCCTGCCGGTTCAGTAGCTGTTTTGGTTGAGGGACTGATTCTTAAAGCTTCCTACTCCACCATTTTCCCATAATCCTCCCCTGTATGCTAGCAATTTACTCATATATGTTTAAAAATTTTCTTGTGGTAAAATATATATGCATAAAATTTGCAATTTTAACCATTTTTAGGTATACAATTCAGTACCATTAATTACATTCACAATTTTGTGCTATTATCACCATCATCAATTACCAAAAGCTTTTCATCACCCCAAATAGAAACTCTTACCCATTTAGCAATAAGTCTCATTCCCCCTCTCCCCAACCCCTGATTACCTCTAGTCTACTTTCTGTCTCTATGAGTTTTCCTAGTCTAGATAGGTAAGTGAAACTGTGTAACATTTCTCCTTTTATGCCTTGCTTATTTCACTCAGCATAATTTTCTCAACGTTCATCCATGTTGCACCATGTATTAGATTGTCATTCCTTATTTTGGCTTACTAACATTTCATTGTATGGCTATTGCAAACATTTTGTTTATTCATTCACCCACTGATGGACACTTGGGTTGTTTCTACCTTTTACCTATTATAAATAATGCTGCTATGAACATGGGTAAACAAGTATGTTTGATCCCTTGCTTTCAATTCTTTTGGGTATATACCTATGAGTAGAATTGTTCGGTCATATGTTTACCAATATTTTTTAATTCTCAAAACAATCCTGTGCGAGAGAAAGCATTGTTTCTACATTCATACGAGTATGATTGGGACGCTAGATAACTCAGGGAAGTTTATGAAGCTAGTAAGTTGTCTGATACCATGCCTGTGTTCTCACTGCCATCTTTTTATTTTTAGAAGGTACCAGGGCTCGAACCTAGGACCTCGTACCTGGGAAGCAGGCATTCAACCACTGAGCTACATCCACTGCCCAATAAGAGTAGTATTTTTCATTTGTTTGTTTGGTTTTTGTTTTTATGAGGTATTGGGGACCAAACCCGGGACCTCGTACATGGGAAGCAGGCGCTCAACCAATTGAACGACATCTGTTCCCCATTCATCACTGTTTTTTGGCTCGCTCTTTCCAGTGGATGTAACTAAAATGAAACTGGTTTTAGTTTACACTTGCTTTTCCACCCTAAAATCCCTGTCAGAATTTTCATGGTCTAACCTATGACAGTAGCAAGCAAGTAATCCATTAGCCTATAGGCCAGAGTGAAAAGAGATCAGCTCTCCAGAGGTGCATGTAATTTCATCTCCAGGTCCTAATGTATAACTGGATTTCTTTCTTTCTTCTTTTTAGATTTATTTTTATTTATTTCTCTACCCCCCCTCCCCATTGTTTTTACTCGCTGAGTCTGTTTGTCTTCTTTCTTTGGGAGGCACTGGGAGCTGAATCCGGGACCTCCGATGTGGGAGGGGGCTGTCTCATGTCTAAAACCTGCAACACAGGTCGCCATGTGATATAGAGCCCCTTTGTAGCAGAAGGTTCTATGCCAAGCCAACTCAGAGACTGCAGACCCGTGACTAGGACGTTGCATCATCTTGCTGCGCCAGCTCTCCGTGTGTGCGGCACCATTCCTGGGCAGGCTGCACTTTCTTTTTTTTTTTTAACATAATATAATATAAACACCAACAGATTTCTGGAATTTGCATCAGCACCCCTTTAGCTGACTAATACAAGTGACCTTCTGCCTGTCCATGAACAGGGCTTCCCATGGTGGTGGATGGGTGAGATGGAGGCTCAGAAGACGTTGGGGAGTAGGATTGTAGGCCACATAGATGGAAAATCCATGGGAGGGCTCCAGGGGAAGGTGCCAGGTAGGATATGGGCCCTCTGGCCTTCCCCATGTGTCTCAGGAGACCGGTGAGGAGATGTCACCCATGCTCTCACCCAGGTGCAGCACTGACAGGTAATCCTGAACTGCTCCTTTCCTGGCTTCTGTGTGGAACTCTGTAAAGACAGTGCCTAGTAGCCAGGCTGCACTTTCTTTCACACTGGGCAGCTCTCCTTACGGGGTGCACTCCTTGCATGTGGGGCTCCCCTATGCGGGGGACACCCCTGCATGGCACAGCACTCTTTGCGCGCATCAGCACTGCACATGGGCCAGCTCCACACGGGTCAAGGAGGCCTGGGGTTTGAACCCTGGACCTCCCATGTGGTAGACGGACGCCCTAACCACTGGCCCAAGTCTGCTTCCCATCTGATGTTGGAGTTTGATGCTGAAGACAAGCTGGAGCCCCAGAAAGTCAGCATGCAGAGAAAAGTGAAGCAAGCCCTGGGAAGAGAGGACCTGAGCCAGGAGAAGAACACAGAGGTATCGAGACAGCTCCTTAGACATGGCAGAAACCCCAGGGAGAGAGACAGAGCCGTTCACCTGATAGTCTGCAGCTGACCTTGTGGAGAAAGGCAAAGCCTAGAGAGCCTCATAGTCTACAGCTGACCTTGTGGAGAAAACAGAGGAGCTGAGCCCAGAGGAACCCAGGAAACCTGAACCCTGGCAGACGTCAGCAGTCATATTGCTCCAACACGTGAAAACAGACTTTGGTGAGGGAAGTAACTTATGCTTTATGGCCTGGTATCTGTAAGCTCCTACCCCAAATAAATACCCTTTATGAAAACCAACCAATTTCTGGTATTTTGCATCAGCTCCCCTTTGGATGACTAATACAATCTCCTTCCTGCTGAATGAGCTACTAGGGCAGGAAGTGTATTCAACTCAGCCCAGATCCCCATGAGGACCAGAATCATAACTTATCCAGAATAGATGTCCAGGTATGTCCTGAGTTTAAAATCCTTTGGAGAGAGCAGATGTGGCTCATTCAGTTGAGTTCCCACCTCCCACACGGGAGGCCCCTGGTTTGGTTCCCAGTGCCTCCTAAAGAAAATAAACAATGAGCAAAAACAATGTGCAGTCAAGCAAAAAATACTAAAAAACATTGAACTGTACACTTAAAATGTGTGAATTATAAGGTTTGTGAACTACATGTCAATAAAACTATTTTTTAAAAAAATCCTTTGGAGGTATTTCTGACCTATGCGTCTTCACACCCCTACATTAACATGTTAGTCAAATGAGACTAGTCTATTCCTCTTACTAAACTTATCAGGCACAGTTTTAGTTTCATGCACATTCCTTATTCCTTTGTATTGAGTTTTGTTTTTTTTAAAGATTTATTTATTTCTCTCCTCTCCCCCCACCCCCAGTTGTCTACTCTCTATGTCCCTTCGCTCTGTGTTCTTCTGTGTCTGCTTGGATTCTCATCAGCAGCACCAGGAATCTGTGTCTTGTTATGTCGCATCATCTTGCTGCATCAGCTCTCTGTGTTGTGGCACCATTCCTGGGCAGGCTGCATTTTTTTCGCGCTGGGCAGCTCTCCTTACGGGGCGCACTCCTTGCGCATGGGGCTCCCCTACGGGGGGACACCCCTGCGTGGCATGGTACTCCTTGTGCGCATCAGCACTGTGCATGGGCCAGCCCATCACACGGATCAGGAGGCCCTGGGTTTGAAACTTGGACCTCCCATGTGTAGGTGGGTGCCCTATCCGTTGGGCCAAATCTGCTTCCCTGTATTGAGTTTTCTTTTCCTTATTCACCCAATAATGTTCCAACCTTGCTTTGGCAGCCTTATGGAAAAAAGGGAGAACTGAAGTCCTCCTAGGAGCAGATGGATGGCAGTAGGTTCCTGTGATGACTGTAGCATCAGGAATGTTCTGAGCCAGGGTGAAAACAAAGGAGGGCATGTGGCAAGTTGGGATGATAAGCCCAGCAATGGAGTGCAAATTTGGAAACTGAAAGGTACAACTCTATTATTTTTAAAATATTTTTCCTCCCCGAGGAGGCTTCCTCATCCGTGTGCATTGTTTTTTGCTCATTGTTGTGCTCATTGTCTGCTTGTTTTTTCTTTAGAAGGCACCAGGAACCAATCCCAGAACCTCCCATGGGGGAGGTGGGTGCTCGATTGCTTGAGCCACATCACCCCCTGCTCATTTGTGGTTTTTTTAATTTATGCACTCCCCTTGAGGCTTGCTTGCTGTGTGCTATGTCCATTCACTGTGCATTCTTCTGTGCTTGCTTGTCTCCCTGTGTTGCGTCGTCTTGCTGTGTCAGCTCTCTGCGGTGTGGGCCAGCTTGCCTTCACGAGGAGGCCCTGAGATGTGAACCCAGGGCCTCCCATATGGTAGACGCGAGCCCAGTTGACTGAGCCACAGCCGCTTCCCTGCTTATTTGTTTTTCCTCATTGTTTTTGTTCAATGTTTGTTTTTTTTAGGAGGCCCTGGGAACTGAACCTGAGACTTCCGTGAGAGAGGCAGGTGCTCAACTGCTTGAGCCACATCTGCTGTCCTTTTTTTTTTTTTTACATTTTTTAAACCTTTATTTTTAAAGAAGTTTTAATTTACAGAAAAGTTACATTGAAAATATAGAGGAGGGAAGTGGACTTGGCCCAGTGGATAGGGCATCTGTCTACCACATGGGAGGTCCACGGTTCAAACCCTGGGACTCCTTGACCCATGTGGAGCTGGTCCACGCACAGTGCTGATGCGCACAAGGAGTGCCCTGCCATGAAGGGTGCCCCTGCAAAGGGGAGCCCCACACGCAAGGAGTGCGCCCCGTAAGGAGAGCTGCCCAGCGCGAAAGAAGTTCAGCCTGCCCAGGAATGGTGCCGCATACACAGAAAGCTGACACAGCAATATGATGCAACAAAAAGAGACACAGATTCCCGTGCCACTGACAACAACAGAAGCAGACAAAAGAACATGCAGCGAATGGACACAGAGAACAAACAACTGGGGCGGGGGGGGGGAGGGGAGAAAAATTAAAAAAATAAATCTTAAAAAAAAAAAAGAAAATATAGGGGATTCCCACATATCCCACAACCCTCCCCCTCTCACATTTCCCTCTATTAATAACATCTTGTATTACTGTGGTACATTTGTTATAATTGATGAACAAATATTGAAGTGTTGCTACTAACCATGGTCCATAGTTTACATTATGGTTTACATTTTGCACCATACAATTTTATAGGTTTTGACAAAATGTATAATGGCCTGTTTGCCACTGCAATGTCATGTAGAACAATTCTAGTGTCCTAAAAATACCTTATGTTCTACCTATTCTTCCCTTCCTCTCCCCTCAGAACTTCTGTTAACCACAATTTTTATATCAATGTTGCAAGTTCTTCCATTACTGCAATTATAATGTCTACTTTGGTCCGTGGTTACATTCCCCCCTTGTTTATTAATTCTTCAATCTTGAGGATTTGGGGATGGTGTTGCTCACTCTGCTTCAGACTGAGAGGGGGTTTAGATCTTATGGGTCAGATGGAAGGAAGTGCTTTGCTTCCATTTGTAGATACTCTGCTTTTGGGGATGGGGGTTGTCCATCTTTATCATTTTGTTAGTTGTACTGGCTGAGTCCAATCAACTAGAAAGTAGATGATGGCTGCAACTCTGCTGAGATTCAGTGTTCAACTGGCATATGAACAGACTGAAGATTTAAGTCTCTGGGACATGTATTTAATGGGTATAGTGCTAATTAATGGTTCAAACAAAAGGGGTAGAAGAAACACGTTGTAGCACTTTGATATGGTTATGAATTCCAAAAACAGATATTGGATTATGTTTGTAATCTGGCCTGTACCTAGGTGTGATTAAATTATGATTAGGGCTTTGATTGGGCCACATCATTAGGGCATTTAGTCTCTACCCCTTGGTGGGTGGGGACTCACAGATAAACAGCATGGCAAAGGACAGAGCTGAGGGTTTTTGATGTTGAAGTTTTGATGTTGGAGATTGATGCTGAAGCCTTAAGCTGGAGCCCCGGAAAGTAAACTCATAGATGAAAGAGAAGCAAGTGGCAGGAAGAGAGGAACCCTCAGCCCAGGAAGAAGCAAGCCCTGGGAAGAGAGGAACCCTGAACCCAGAGAGAAGCAAATCCCTGGAAGAGAGGAACCCAGAAAGCCTGAACCCTTGCAAACGTTGGCAGCCATCTTGCTCCAAAACGTGAAAATAGACTTTTGTGAGGGAAGTAACTTATGCTTATGGCCTGGTATCTGTAAGCACCTATCCCAAATAAATACCCTTTATGGAAACCAACCAATTTCTGGTATTTTGCACAAGCTGACTAATACACATGTATAGGGAAATTATAAATGAGTGTAACTCTGTTACATTGGAGAAATTGGTTATTACTAGTCCAAGGTAAGGCCAACCGACAGAGTGCTTATTTCATGGGGTTGTGTGTCTTGCCTATATTGTCTAGATGTCTCTAGAGCCCTATGCGAGGCTTTGTTTACTGTGGCAGTTATAAGTGAGATCTGAATGAGACATGTATAAGCATAACCTCTGGAATGACCTCCCAACTCATTTTGAAATCTCTTAGCTGTAAAAACTCTTTTGTATTTATTATTTCCCCCTTTCAGTCAAGGTCTTTTTCCAAATGCATCACTGGTTGGAGCTTGGTATTAATCCCTTGGTGCCAGGGAGTCCTATCCCTGGGAGTCATGTCCCATACTGGGGGGACAGTAGAGAGTTATTTGCTGAGTTTGGCATAGAGAGAGGCCACTTTCAAGTAACACAGAGGTTTTCAGGAGGTAACTCTTAGGCAATAGTATTAGGCTAAGTTTCTATTTTACAAGAATAAGGTTCATAAGTATAAGCATTAATATTGAGGGCTTGACATATTGATCTGTTTTCTTTCATTAGGCACTGCCTATGTACTCTAGATTCTTGCCACTCTATTGGAAAATGTAGCATGACTCCCCAGGATGGGAATTTAATATTTTGTTGATTATTGTGTGGGTTTCCACTGAGATAACACCCTATGACCACATGAACACATTCATATTCCACAGAGGCATGCCCAAGTGCAACCTTGGGGACCAGTGACTCTCCCCTGCCATAACTGCCAACAGAACAAACCCACAGTTATATTCTCAACCACAGTTCTCAACCTCACCAGAGCTCAACTATTCCTTCCTCCAGCCCTTCCCCCAGCTCTATGGATAGCCCAATCCACCCCCCCAACCCTGCTCATAATCACACTCCAGCATCGTGGACCCTACTCACACCACTATATCACTGCCAAACCATCCCCATCCATCTTATCAAAGCTTCTGCCCAGATTGAGCATTGGCTTACTACTCTCTACTCCCTTTCTATCTCCTGGTAATCTATCTTCCAGACTCTAAATCTGTGAGTCTGCTCAATATCCTTAGTTCATATCAATGAGTTCATGCAATATCTGTCCTTTTGTGACTGGCTTACTTCACTCAACATAAAGTCTTTGAGATTCATCCATGTTGTTGCGTGTGTCCATACTTCATTCCTTCTTACAGCTGAGTAATATTCCACTGTATGTATATACACATTTT
The DNA here is from genome assembly GCF_030445035.2 of Dasypus novemcinctus. Classification (NCBI taxonomy): domain Eukaryota; kingdom Metazoa; phylum Chordata; class Mammalia; order Cingulata; family Dasypodidae; genus Dasypus; species Dasypus novemcinctus. The sequence continues at coordinate 28,530,578 of NC_080693.1, forward strand.
GTTTATACATGAACCCGTTGAGACACTTGATGGTTGCTTCCAATTTTTGGCAATTGTGAATAATGTTGCAATGAACATTGGTGTCCATATATCTGTTCGTATCCCTGCTTTCAGTTCTTGTGGGATTACCAGATCATGACAATTCTATACTTAGCTTCCTGAGGAACTGCCAAACCATCCTCCACAGTGACTGTACTGTTACATTTCCACCAGTACCGGATGAGTGTTCCTATTCCTCCATATCCTCTCCTACACTTGTAGTTTTCTGGTTGTTTTTGTTTTTAAAACAAATCAATGGTATTGATACACATTAATAAAGCATACAGATCATCCAAAGTATACAATCAATGGTATTCGGTATAACCACATAGTTGTGCATTCCTCACTTCAATCTTTTTTTTTTTAATAGCAGTCATTTTAATAAGTGTAAGATGATATCTCATTGACGTTTTGATTTGCATTTCCCTAATAGCTAGTGATGTTGAGCATCTTTTCATGTGCTTTTTAGACATTTCTATTTCCTCTTTGGAAAAGTATCTATTCAAATCTTTCGGCCATTTAAAAAAATTTAAAAAAAAATTTTTTTTTTTTACATATAAGATTCCTTTATATTAGGCTCTTATCAGATAGGTGGTTCCCAAATATTCTCTCCCATTGAGTAGGCTGAAAAGCACAAATTTAGATGTTAAAAGCCTTGACTAACTGGATGTGGAGGGAGCAGGAAAGTTAGTGAAACTGCCACGGTTCTTAAAAAAGGTAACCCGAATAGTAATGACAGAAACAGACATTTTCAGAGGCATTAGGGGGAGGGAAAGAACTCTTCAAATTTACATCTATTCCAATGGTGAAGTAACACTGATGTACCCCAGGAAGTCAGCTGTGTTTGAGTGGGGCTCCAATGAGAAGCCAGAGCAACAGACACAGAAGAGGGAAGGGCCCCAACCACTCCTGCTTTTAGAACTTAAGAATCCATCTAGGGTTTACTGTCTTTACCATTTCTGTTGGATGTTGTTGGGTGTCCTGCCACTTAAAAGGTGAGTCCACTCATATATAACCAGTAAGGAGCAAGTCATTGCCCTACTCCAGTGGCTTTAGTAAGTGTTAAATTAGCAACTGACTTCCATTTGAGAAAGATTTCACGCAGATGGACAAAGGCTAACCTTTATTTCTCCTTAGAGACGAAATAAAAGGAAATTTGTCAAAACTGCACCCAAATTTAAGCTTCAATCTTTTCTGGCTGTGTGCTAAAGCCAGATGCCTCGTGTCCAGTGAAACAGAACTAATTGTTCAAGAATGCAGGAGGCAACTACTGAGTTTGGGACAACAGAGGCCAAAGCAAATGGCCTGGCAGTCCTCTCCAAAGAGTTAGAATGAGGGCAACAAGTGCCTCATCCATTTCCTTCTAAGGTTCACTGCTCCACTAACAACCAGGGTTTAATATGAAAAATTCATAGCTGTTTTTCAGATTTTAACCTTGAACCTGATCCCAAAGAATCCCAGCCCCCTAAAAAAAATTGCAAGGCAACCAACTGAAATCTATGCAAATGACCTACCAATGAATTCATAATTCTTCTCATAGAATGAAAGCCAATTTTGAAGTGTCAGCATATCAGAAAATGACAAGTCAGATACATCATCCAGAAGGCCTGCTTCAGAGTAGTCCCCAGTCACAAATGCTCTCGATGCATCTCGGCCTATAGGAGAGAAGTTTCCAGTAGGTTAAGTTGTGAATCTCCAATCCTGTACCAACTCAAGAATCTCTTTCCTCAGAAACAGCTTCTGAAAACTCCCACTCCTCTCCCCCGGCAAAGCTAGTCCCCTCTCTGATTCAGATGCTCCTGGACTTTTGACACACATTTCTTTGGCATTTGTCACATTCTTTTATTTACTCTCAGCAACATTTAAAATAGCTGACCACTCACCATGGCTTCCGTGACTCTACACTCCTGGTTTTCCTCTTTCCTCACTGGCTCCTCCTTTTCTACCATCCTCAATTCTTGCTCACCTCTTCTGTTCCATCCAAACCCTCTCACTTGATCCACTCTCATGGCTTAAAATACTACCTCTCTGTCAGGGATTGCCAAATTTACCTCAAACCTCTCTAGAGTTCCAGACTTGTATATGCAACTGTCTACTCCACATCACTTAGCTCTTCTACAGACATCACAGGTTCAGAAGGCCCACACTAAACTAATAGTCATCAGCACTCCCAGTCCCAGGAAACCTGCATTTGTTTTCTCAAAGAAGATTTTAGGGGAGAGGTTGTAGCTAAGTGGTTGAGTGCCTACTTCCCAAGTTCAATCCCTGTTACCTTCTAAAAAAATAAAAAAAATTTTTTTAAAGCACTTTTACTGAGATATATTTACATACCATACAGTCTATCTAAGGTGTACATTCAGTGGCTTTTGTTATAATCAGAGTTGTGCATTCATCACTGCAACTGATGCTCTAAAATTGAATGTGGTGATGAATGCATCTGCTTTAGTATTCCCTATGGCAGTAAATGTCATCATACCCCCGAAGTTGTTTGATCCAGAAATGCAGACCTTGATACCTCCCTTATCCCTTACATCCAATCAGTCCCCAAGTCCTAAAGAGTTCTTTTATTAGTCTACCTGCCTCTATCTCTACTACCACTAACCAAATCCAAGCCACCATCACCTCTCATCTGAACTACTAAACTCCTAGTGCATCTTTCTATATTAATTCTTGCCCCACTAATCTATTCTCCATACAACAGGCTGCTATTTTAAATACAAATTGGTCATGTCCCTCCTCTGTTTAAAAACCCTCAGTGGCTTCCTTTTGCCCTATGATAATGTCCAAATTCCTTAACATGTGCTTCAGTGCCCTACACTTCACCCACCCAGTAACAACAACCCGGTTTTGCCATATCATTACTCACTGTATTCCAGCCAGGCTGAACTTCTTCAGTTACTTCAGTTACTTCTATAGCCAAGCGCCTTCTCACCTCAAGGTGCTTACATATGCTGTTCTCTGCTCCTGCAGCTCCACCTGACCATCTCCAACTTAATTTCCAGATTCTTCAGGACAACTTTCCCAATCAAGCCCCCCTCTTCCTGCCACCCCTGTACTTCCTCCTCTCTTCTGAGCCCCTACTTCACACTAGGCTAGGGTCTCTCATAACACCAGTAATCTTTCCTTTTACTACTCATCGCAAAAAAATGATTCATTGTTTGTGTGCTGTTTAATGTCTGTCTTTTCCACTAGTCTGTAAATTTTATCAGGGGAGAGAACACATAGAACTCATTTACTGTTGATTCCCCATTATCTGGCACAGTCCCTGTTCCTTGGTAAGTGCCCAATAAATAATGACTATACATTTATGGCCCACTGATGTTCAACAAAGGTAGTAAGACAATTCAATGCAGGAAAAGAATAGTCTTTTCAACAAATGGTGCCTGGACATCTGGACATTCACATAAAAAGAAGAAAACTGGACCCCTACCTCACACTATATATAAAAATTTACCCAAAATAGATGAGTGACCTAAACATAAGAGCTAAAACTATAAAACTCTTGGAATAAAATTCTAAGGGTAAATCTTCATGACCTTGGTATTAGGAAGTGGTTTCTTAGATATAATACCAAAAGCATAAGCAACCAAAGAAAAAAGAGATAAATTGGACACCGCATCAATATTATATCTGATAAGGGTACAGTATTCAGAATATAAAAAGAATTCTTACAACCCAACAATAAAAAGACAAATAACCCAATTAAAAAATGGATAAAAGATCTGAATAGGCTTTTCTCCAAAGAAGATGTATAAATGACCAGTAAGCACATGAAAAGATGCTCAACATTGTTATTAGGAAAGTACAAACAATCAAAACCACAATGAAATACCACTTCAAATTCACTAGGATAGTTATCATAAAAAAGATGGACAATAACAAGTGTTGACCAGGATGTGAAGAAATTGGAACCCTCATAGACTGCTGGTGGGAATGTAAAATGGTGCAGCTGCCTTGGAAAAGTTTAGCAGTTTCTCTAAAAGTTAAACATAGAGTGACTACACGGTCCAGCAATTCTTCTCTGACGTATAATACCCAAGAGAACTGAAAAAAACATTTTCATACAAAAACTTGTTCATGAATGTTCTTGGCAACATTATTCCGAATAGCCAAAAGTGGAAACAACACAAATGTCCATTGATTGATGAATATACAGTATAAACAAAATGTGGTATATCTATACAATAGAATATTATTTGGCCCTAAAAAGGAATGAAGTACAGATACACAGATGAACCTTGAAAACATTATGCAAAGGGAAAGAAGTCAAAGACAAAAGGTCACGTAGTGCCTAATTCTATTTACATGAACTTCCCAGAAATAGGCAAATCCATAGGGACAGAAAATAGCTTAATGGGAGGAAAGGGAAATGGGGAATGACTGCTAATAGGTATGAGGTTTCTTTTTGGAATGATGAAATGTTCTAGAACTAGATAGTGGTGATGTTTATACAATTCTGAGACTACTAAAAACCCCTGAATTATGTAACTTTAAGAAGGTGAATTTTATGGTAGGTGAATTACATCTCAATTACAAGTAATAAAAATATTGACTGAGTGAAAAAATAAATAAATGAACTTATCTCATTCTCTACTGAACTGAGTGGGCAGTGGGGGATATATTTTAGACATCTCTAGTTCTACAGCACCTGGCACAAGGCAGGCCACATGGTAGTATTCAAATAAATAGATGTTGAATGAATATTGGGCACATAGGAACTCAGTAAGTGCTTGAAGAACGAACTAAAAATAAAAATGACAGTGGAGCACATTGCAAAGGAAAAATCATCCCAGAAATGGGTTTCATGTCCACACTTGCGCATGTAGTCAAGAGTCATATCATCATGATGATGGGAGGGAGTGTTGCTGGGGGGGGAGAGGTGGGGTGGGGGTGGTAGGGTTCAATGGGACCTCATATATATATATTTTTAATGTAATATTATTACAAAGTCAATAAAAAATAAAATAAAATAAACCTAAATAAAAAAAATAAATAAATGAAAAAAAAAAAGAGTCATATCAGTGTATCAGATAGTGCACAAAATGCACTCTTTCAAATTGTAGGAATCAAACCTTGATTCCAGTCGCAGCTCTACTTCTAATTCACCGTGTAGCCCTGGCTAACTCCCTTTTCCTGCTGAGATTTTTGAGGAGTTTGGCAAGACCAGCTGAACTTATTCCTTCCCTGTTAATGTTTGTATTTCTGTAATTCTCCCTGGAGAGAGGGAAGAGACTTGTATTTAAGTGCCAGAAGGAGCTTCCCAATTCCCCTAATAACAAACGGAAATTTTTTTTAATTTAATATTAGCCTAGTCACCAGCCCTAAACTTGCTCTTTTTTTTTTTTCATCTGGGCGGTAGTCAGTTTCCCAGACTGGTCGGGTAACATCTCTAAAAGTAATAGGCTGGTGGTCCTAGTCAAGGTCCTGTCGGTGCTTAGTTGAAGTACTTAGTACTACAGTGAAGGCTGTAAGCAAATCATATCCCTCCAAGCCCTCAGCTATAAAACAGGACAGCAGAATAAATTTGATAAAAGTTATTTGGGCTCTAACATGTGCAGTTTTAAGTTCTGAGAGACTGTAAAGGTGACTAAGACCTTTTGTCCTCTAACTTCACAATCCTTTTTAATGAGGGCAGGCAAGTGTATCTGTACTAATAGCAAAAACGACTCAAACCAAATGCACTATTTTAGGGGAAACCTGGGGTAGGGGGAAGAAAGGTTATTTCGCACCGGGGTATACTGAAGAGACGACGACACTTAGGGAATTCTGCAGGCAAGGACAGGTCTCATTCATCTCTATGCCTTGAGAAGTCTGTCACAAAACAGGTATGCTGGGGCTTCTGACAGAGTAAACGGATAACAAATTACAAGAGATGTGTTTCTCGAATAGAAGTCACGCAGGGCGGTGGGGAATGGTGAGAGTAGAGGCCGGTAATAGTTGGCCACCGTCTCGTCCAAGTCAGAGACCAGATGGATAGCACAGCCGAGCCTGGCCCGCCGCGCTGGTCTGATGGAATGTGTAGGCTAAAAAAGCAAATGAATACATGAATGGATGAACGACGCACAGGCTGCAAATGGCAGATGAACAGGAAAAAACATAAGCCGCTTCGCTGATACCTGCGAAGCCGCTATAGTGAGCTCCAGGTTCGTAGTGCCTCCGCCCAGAGGACACATCGTACACGCGGCCGAGCAATGCCAAGTAGAGGCCCGGATCCCCAGGGCCGCCGCGGTAGCGGGCCAGCTCCTCGGGGACGAAAAGGCGGAATCTAGCGCGGGAACCCCACCACTCCATCAGCCATACTGCAATCACGGCCGCCACCGCTACCGTCAAGCCCAGCAAGAGTCCACACCCGCGGAACCTCAGCATTTAGACAGCCGCTCCCGCTCGGCACACTCTGAAGTTTCCTCTTCTCCATCCACAACTAAGATGGTGGAGACAACAAAACTATGACGTCACCGCCGCGACGCACTCTTCCTTGTCCGCCTGCCACTAAGGGTACAACGGAGGATTGAGTTAGTCGTCTGCGTCAAGAAATTCACTCTTTGACTCCTACTCTCTCTCCTATTCTTCCAGCAAAGCATGTCAAAGTGAAGGGATGCTGAAAAAGTGGAGCAGCGAAAGGACGTTTTGGCTTGCAGCCTATTCACCCCCAACAAAGATGGCGGCAAAGGAGGCTGCGGGATGACGTAACGTTATGACAGACGCGCCCTCTTGGATATCAGGGTTCCGCCTTTTGCTCCCGCTCTCTTCGCCTAGCTACCGGTGGGCATGCTCGTCTGCTTGACGGCGCCTTTGCGACAGCAGTCCACGCTTGACGGCAAGGAGGCCGGAAGTCGCCGCCGCCGCCGTCCCCTCCCCGTCCCTGCCTGCCGGGTGCCGTCGGAGGTTGACAGGTCGTGGCGGGGAGGCGGCGGCGGCTGCGGCGGCCAAGCCGGGCGCCCAAGACGGACTCCCCATGGGGAACGCTCCGAGTCACAGCAGTGAAGACGAAGCGGCAGCCGCCGGGGGCGAGGGCTGGGGCCCGCACCAGGACTGGGCCGCGGAGTCGGTTACGAACCCGGGTCCGGGCCCCGCCGGCCCCGCGCTGCCGCCTGCTGCGGCGCTGCTGGAGCCGGCCCGGTTGCGCGAGGCGGCGGCTGCCCTCCGGCCTTCGCCGCCCTGCGAATCGCTGGTATCGAGGCACCACGGCGCGTTGTTACGCTGGCTGGAAGAGCGACTGGGCCGCGGTGAAGAGTCTGTCACCCTGGAGCAGTTCCGGGAGCTGCTGGAAGCTCGCGGCGTTGGCTGCTCCGGCGAGCAGTTCGAAGAGGTCAGGGCCGGCGGGCGACTGAGGGGGCGGGGAAGGGTGGCGGTGCCCGAGGGCGTGAAGGGGTGGACGGGGGCTTGAAAGAGGCCAGGCAAGAACCCATAGGGTCCGCACCTTCCGAGAATGGGAACGTGAGGGTGCGGGGACTCATATGGGGTGCTTCTAGCCTGCTCACTTCGTGCACTTGCCAGATTGTCTCTAACCTTAGAGGTTTGGAAAACCCGCACTAGGCCATCCTTGTTTTGAAGATCTAAGCAAGCCCAGATGTATGTTGTTGTACAGACATTTGTGCAGTTGGCTGACGCTGAAATCAGTTGCTTTCTGGACCCCATACTGGGCTTCAGAACAGTTGTAAAGAAAAGAGGTGAAGGATTAAGGGAGTGGCATTGAAAAGCATTCTGCGTTATTGACCTCTGAAAGTTCTTGTAAAGCATCTTCCCGATCTAATGAATGTGGAAAGAGAATAATGTGTAAGGGGAAAACTCATATTCTAAAAGACATTTGCAGCACGCAGAAACGAGTTTTTCCAAGACACACATTTGTTTTTATATTTTTGAAGGACCTTATATATGTTAGACTCATTTTAAACCCCCATAGGACCTAAAACTGATAAGCAAATACCATGTTTTTTGTGAATACTTATAATTGCACTGATTTTGGTATAATTATCAGCATCATCTCTATTAAGTCATTAACAGAGCAAATTGATTTGGCAGCAAAATGTCATCCTTGGAAGGGATCTTAGAATTATCTGTACTGAACACTTCATTTTAGTTAAGAAGAAACTGATCCAGGGTTATCCAGTGAGTATGGCCTAGATCTCTTTATTTTTTTATTTTTAAAATTAATATCTCACAACCTCCTTCTTGGGGTCCTATTTAACTCCATTAGATTATGACAAAAAAATTACTTGTGAAAATGACCAAGCCAAGGAGAATCTCTTCAGTGTAAAGAAAGGGTGAGTATGGAAAGCAGTAAACTGACAGGCTTTTGTCATGCCATTAGAAAGTACTGTACACTTTTAAAACTAGAGCCTTTTAAGATATTTTAGTAATATTTTCCTGTACATGGTCAGAATTCACATAATGTTTTTGTGTTTCTCATGTTTGTTTTCCTTTAAAAAATATGAGCATCCTGATATTTGAAAATATTGGCCATTTTTGTTAAGTGTCTTCATTTTTTTTTTAAATTCCAGGAGTACACATACTACTTTCTACTCTTAATGTCCAGGTATATTATGAGAATATAAAGTAGTGGCAGAAAGAGCCTTGCAGATCTGCTCAAGGAGTTTGCACATTTCAGAAACATCCAAAGAGAAAAACAGTGGTTAAGTTGTGAGAGTATCTTACAGAACTAAACTGCAGGTCGAGTCTGTAGGAATCATGAAATGTAAGGCCAAGAAATTCTGAAGGTGTGGTTCAGAAATCATTCAAGGGCTATGGCATTTATGTGTTCACTGAGCAAATATGTGTTAGACATACACTGAGCACCAAGCACTTGGATGACAATGAGCAAAGCAAATACTTGCAAAGCAAATACTTGTAGGGGAAATGGATGTGGCTCAACCAGTTGGGCTTCCATCTACCGTATATGAGGTCCAGGGTTTGATGCCCAGGGCCTCCTGGTAAGGGCAAGCTGGCCCACACTGCAGGCTGGCCCACACAGGAATATTGCCCCGTGCAGGAATGCCACCCCAGTGCAGGAGTGTCGGCTGGCGTAGGAGTGTTGGCCGATGTGGAGAGCTGGCGCAGCAAGATGACACAACAAAGTTATAGAGGAGAGAAAATAAGAGACATAGCAAAACGGGGAACTGAGGTGGCGCAAGAGAATGATTACGTCTCTCCCACCCTGGAAGGTTCCAGGATCAGTTCCTGGAGCCGCCTAATGAGAATACAAGCAGACCCAGAAGAACACACAGTGAATGGACACAAAGAGCCGACAACGGGGGGAATAAATAATAATTAAAAAATAGTATATGGTAGTTTGGTGGAAGAGACAGGCATTAACCCAGTAATTGTAGTGAGTGTAATCCAGGAGGGAAAGTGTGAGGAATAAATAACAAGAGGGAGCAGGTGTAGCTCAGTGGGTTGAGTACCTGCTTTGCATGTACAAAGTCCAGGGTACCTCCTAAAAAAAGAGTATTTAACCTCATCTAGAGAGTTGAGGAAGACTTTCTTGAGAAAGTAAGGTAAAGTCAGTTCAGATTTGGAGGATGAAAGTTAGCAGACAAGGAGCAGAGGGGTGTGACAGCCTTTCAGGCAAAGGGAATTGCACCAAGTTCCAAAGTCCAGAGAATGGAGAATCTGGAGGAAATCTGATATCTTGTATTAAAGTTAAACAAAACTGCCTCAAGGGACAGACAACCCAGGGTTTCCTTGGTTTAACTAAAAACGTTTCTTATGTAAAAGTCCAAGTAGGGAGTCCCAAATTTGACATGGCACTTTCATCATCATCAGGAACCTGGGCTCCATCCACCTTGTTGTGCTGCCTTCCTTTGCTGGCACCTTCTACTGATGTCATCCAAATCAGCTATCACTTTCTACATTCCAGCTAACAGGAAAGGGAAAAGGAAAGGAAAGGGCCACACCTCCTCTCTTAAGGGCTTGGTTTACATTCCATGTCTGGACTTACTGCGTGGCCACATTTAGTTGCAAGGGAGTCTGGGAATGATCCTTATTCCATGGCCATATAGTCAGGTAAAAATCAGGATTTAATTACTGAGGAAGAGGAGAACAGATATTGGGTTACATTTAGCAGTCTTTGACTCATATAGCTAGATCATAGAATGCAAGAAAAGAGAAGTGAAGCCAGAGAGGTAGGTAGGGACCAAATCATACAGATCCTTTGCAGTCACTATTAAGGAGTTTAGAAACTGGAGTTTTAAATAAAGTGCCATGATGATCCTCGCTGTCTTGTGGAGAACCAGTTGGAGAGGGGCCAGAGTGGACCCAGGTGGACCATTTTAGAGGCTCTTGTGATAGTGCAGGTAAGAGATTGTTACTTGGACCAGGATGGAGGCAGTGACAAGGTCATGAAGTGGACAATACTGAGAGCTGGTTAGGAGATTGAATCAGCTGTCTTGGAGACTTAATGGGCGTAGGTGGAGGATTATAAGGAGAAAGAAATCAAGGCTGACTTCCACATTGCTGACTTGAGTGATTGGAATGATGATGATGCCATTTATAGAGAAAGAGAGTGTTTTGGGAAAGGCAGATCTGGAGAGGGAAGATGAGTTTGGTTTTGGCCATGTTGAGTTACGGTGTCTGTGAAACACCTAAGTAGAGATATTTTGTAGACAGTTGGGTGTTTGTGTCTGGAGCTTAGGAAAGAAGACAATGTTGATTAATTGGGGTGTTTAATAAATAAATTTGTACATTGGAGTTTCATTGAAAAATAGCCACATAGTTTCCAGTTATTCTGATGCGTAGTCTTTTTTCAGGGACAGAGAATGAAAAGATTGCGCTCAGTAAAAACTTAAATCTCTCATTAGTGGTAGTTATTACAGTTAAATCCAGAGGCCATTCAGCCACTGGAACTAAAGAAATATATGGAAAATAAAGGTTGTGAATGGTTAGACCTTCCTATTAAAAAACATCAAATCATGGTAATCACGTATGTGGCAAAACTAAACATTAAGTCATAAGCACAGCAGTAAAAACTGGTGATTTATAAAATGTTTTGAGATATTTTATTTTTATAAAAATCCCTGAAACAATCTAGAGCTCTGTACCAGAGTATTAAATATCCATAAATAGAATTCACAAAAGATGTTCGTGAAAGTTTTTCACATGAATATACTTTTCTCACCTTATTCTTTATATCATGTTCAAATACATGGTGTCCGTTAACTTAGGCCAACGTTGTAGAGCAGGTAGTATGATAATGACCAGCAAACTCGAGGTAATGGGACTCCAGAAGGGTTCAATGATTTACCTAAGTAAGATTAGAAAATAAGTTTTGGCCCTGAAACTCAAATGTGCATCTACTGACCCCACATCCTGTGCCCTTTTTCCATTTCTGGAACTGTTTTTTTGTGATTTGTATTTATTTTCAAGAATATGTAATTAACTTTTAAATTTTTATCCTTCATGCAGAGGGAGGCCTTGTATGGGTAATCCACTTAAGGAAAAAAACATGTATTTTTCTTGAAGTCCATTTACCTATATTAGATTTGGAGAGGGTGAGGGGGGTTGAGGCTTCAGTTGGTTTTAAATTTGGTGACTCCCTGATCAGTTGAAGAGGGCATTTCTTATTCAAGGTGAAGGCTTAGCCAAGGTGATAATCTCACTGTGTTTGCCTTGTCTGTAAGTTGGGGTAATTATATTAGTAATAGCCAAAGAAAATAAGCATTAGCTGTGCATTTGATTCTGTGCTATAAAAATATGTCTGTCCTTAGACCTGAGTAAATATATGCTTCTTTGTATTAATTCTACATCTACAGTATTGTGATATTTTTATACCAGTTAGGGGTTTTTATGAAATAGAGTCTTTATAGTAGCAACTAAAATGATGAGTTAATTCCCTTAATTATTTTTATGATTGCTAGCTAAGTAGAGCAGGTTTTCATAGTTATACGTTATTTGCTGTCATAATTCTAAGAGTTTCCAAGTGTTATCTATTCATTCTTTGGTCTGTTAATCTGTGTGGCCATCCATGTCCACAAAGCTGTCTTTCCTTTGCATTCCTGTGACCTTAGTTGCTTGAGGTGGTGGTGAAGTAGTTCTGAGAGTTGTACGATGGACCAGAGTCTGCAAGGTTATCATTTTATTGAGCAGTTACACCTTCTTTCCTAAAAGGCGTGGTCCAGGGAGGAAAGACTGGTTTACTTAGGGAGCAATATTTAACTGACCCCTCCATGTAGAGGAATAGGATTATAAGAGATTAAAGATTAGATATCAGTGCTCTTGATACAGTATGCTTCTAGAAAATCATGTAGACTCTAGGGCAGAAAAAAGTGCTGAACACAGGATGATAGCTGATGGTGTCAAGGTGAGAATTTAATATGAGTAGGTCTTCATTAATTAATTTGCTAACTTTGTGAAATTCATTGCTTCGTAGGCTTGAGAGAAGTTCATGTTTTTTCTTCTCTATTTGTTATTTTAGCACAGTCCTGGCTTAGAGCCAGGTATTTATTTTCCTCAATGGTATATCAATTTGATTTAACAGAGTGAATGCAATACAGATCTTACTTGGTAACCTCATATTTATATTCATTCTGTGTAATCTTTTAATGATAATATTTTTTTTCTTGATGTTAAAGGAAACAGTTAAATATAGTTTAAGGGAGAATTTTAAAAGGTTCTTATTTATTTATTTATTTATTTATGCTGTCTGTTCTCTGTGTCCATTTGCTGTGCATTTTTTCTGTGTCTGCTTGTCTCCCTTTTTTGCGTCATCTTGCTGTGTCAGCTTTCCGCTGCGCGCAGGCCAGCTTGCCTTCACAAGGATGCCCTGGGATGCGGACCCAGGGCCTCCCATATGGTAGACAGGAGCCCAACTGGTTGAGCCACAGCCACTTCCCTTAAAAAGGTTCTTAGTCACTGTTGGATTTAGAGGAAGTTTGGGAAAGAGCCCTAATGGTTGTCTTCGTAATCTCATGTCAAAAGTATTAATCAACTAATTTAAAATGGCTTTGAACCAAGAACCATACAAATATTAATAGAATTATGCCAATGTGATTCTCTACCCTTTTAAGACAGAGTATATGTGTTCCAAAAATATGTTCCAGTCTACAAGTATTGCTTCCTTTCAGTGTGGAGCATGTTGGGGCTCCCTACTGCCTCTGGGATCAAATACATCTTCATGTTCCTCTGAAGGAACTGAAGCCCATAGACCAGCCCATCTCCTTTTCTGACCTCATCTACCTTTGCTATCCTGCTCAAGTCCTGTGCTCTAACCACTGGGGCACTTCTCTCAGCTCTTCAGGATTCCCCACCTTGGTACTGTCACATGGTCAGATCCCAGCCTTCCTTGTGGTCTGACTCAGATGGCTTCTCTATAAGGGCATTTCCAAACCTACTGCTGAGGCTCCTCTTACCTGTTCTGCCTTGTTTTGCCGCTAAGCTGTGAGGTCCCCCAGCCACCTGCCTGCACTACTGTTTTACACAGGACCCTCAGTAAATGATTGCTGTTGATGGTGATGACTCAGTGTAGAAGATTCCTCTTTTTTTGATCTTGGGTGATTTGGGGGAGATTGCATGCTTTGTTGTGGGGGAGATGATGGTATGGCTTCTTTGGAGAAATTTATGGTCCAAAAGAGTTATGGCAGAAAGGTCACAGCTGTTTTGCCTTTCCCTGATTTCCAGAATACCTTATCATAATACTGTCTTGCTCCTTCAGAGTCAAATCTGAGTAACATTTAGGTCCTTAATACCTTTTCACCCTTTCTGCCAAGTACTCTTTAGCCAGATTGTTCCATTTACTGTTCCCCATATATGTGGAAACATTGTTCTTTGCTTCTTTTCTGCTCCCATTAGCCCTTTCCTCCATCCTAAACCCTCTTCACTTTCATAGACCAGAGAGAAGCACCTAACAGTAGCATGGAGTTTGGGAAAGGCTTTACCAAAGAATTTACGTGGCACAGGAGGAAAGAGATACTCTAGTTGAAAGGCACAGCATGTGCAAATGTACTGAGGTGAGAGAGAGCTTGGCAAATTTCAAGAATGGTACTACTTTGGCTCCTAGCAGAGTTGGCTAGGACTGTGGTTAATTCATTGCATACAACCCCCACCTCCAGTAAATGATCCCTTTTGCAATATCCTGGACAGATGTGTAGTTAGCTTGTTAGTAGTATCAGTGCTTTATGAATCTCTCCATTCCACAGCTCTTCTTTAGATTGAGCTTGGAATGTGGGCTCTGAAAGCAACCTTTTTGCAGGCTAATCATAGTTCCACCACTCTAAAGCTGTGTGATCTTGGGCAACTTACTTGAGTACTCTGTGTCTCATTTGCCTCACCTGTATAAAGAGGATAATAGTAGTATCTATCTTATATAGTAGTTGTTATTAAGAGTAAATGAGTTAGTTCATGTAAGGCACCAAAACAGTGCCTGGCACACACTAAATGCTCAAAAATATGTTGCTGTTGGTGGTATTTTCCCTGTTGTTCCTAGTTCTGCTCTAGGATTGCTTACTCTGTCTTCTAATGACAGTCCTTTAAATACTTTATTTCTACATAGAATGTGGGACCCGTCTTATAGATGAGTAAACTGAGGCCTTAAATGGATAGTTGACCTGCCCAGCCAGCACTTCTGATGGAGTATGATTCTCCCAAGTTGAACTAGTGGGCAGACTTCATGTTTAAACCTGGTGCATTGCATTCTGCTGTTCTGAGCCCACAGTTCAGGTGATATTGGCGCACTCTCCTGTCTGCTCCATGGCCTTGATCCCATTAGTGGTTAAAGAGGTTAAACAGGAATGGGTGAGGTTCTGAGCTCTGCCCCTTAGGCCAAGACAAATGGATTGTGTAGGCAGCCTCCTTTTCTGTCCCTTGTCTGCCAGGTGGATCAATGTGACTTTCCAATTAATTGGTAATAATTCCCTGCAGTGTCCTGGCATGTCTAATTCATGAATTCTTTGGAATCTCACAGTGAGCTCTGAGGAAGGAAAGTTGGTCAGGATGAGGTCAAGAGTCTCATCCAGGGTTGCACAGAGAGTAAGTGGTAGTTCTGTCATTGTACTAGAATCCAGGTTTCTTCTTGTAGTCTGACTCTGCTGTACTTTTCATCTCTCACACGGTGCTGCATGAATAATTATTGAGTGGATGGCAGAACACATAGTGGAGGCATATGGGAAGAGCCCAGATCAGGAGAGAGAAAAGAGTACAAGAGATTCCGTTGCCATGTGCATGGAGATGGGTCCCATGGAAATAGGGACATTGCTCTGTTTCTACAGAGACAAAGGTGAATGTGCTTTACTTTGTACTATAAACTAGACTTGGAGTATTGAATTGAGTCTTAGGCTCCACATCCCAAAGCATTGAGTATCAAATGGTCCCTTTACTGAGTTGGAGATCTGTTTGGTAAGTCTTAACCTCATGTAAAAAAATAAAAAATAAAAAATGAAATGGAATAGAAAATGTCAGAATACACTGCACCTAATGAGAGAAAGTATTACATTGTTTCATGAAGTTTTTATATACTTGTATGTGTACTGAGTGATAGTGTAAAATGTATTTCTTATAGTGCATCAGTCAATAAAGCATGAAAAGCACTGCTCTGAGATTTATTGGCAAACTGGAGGGATCCCAAAGGAGACAGTCAGGATGGGAATGAGACTAAAACCATGCCAAGTAGAGAACTGGTTGAAGGAATGGAGAGTTTGGAGGAATTCAGAGGACCTGGCACTTTTTAATAATCTGGAGGGCTGTTTGGGGGCAGAGGGAGTACATGTGTTCCGAATGGCCCCACAAGGTGGTAACTTCAGGAAGTCAGGTTTATGTTCTTTATGGGGAAGAGAATTGTTGCTCTCAGAATTGGCTAGAGGATGTGAGTTTCCATCACTAATGTGTGAAAACAGATGGTGCCTAACCGCTTACAGTGACATTGGAGAGGTGGTGCAGGAAGCACACAGGCACACATTTTGAGACTTGTAGATCCCTTCCAATATGAGAGTTTATGTAGATCTGGGATGATCTGCCCCCTCCACCCATAGTATTCTCCGGTTGCTTCATGGCATCCTTAATAAGAGCTGAGCTCCTCAGTGTGGTCTGCCAGGTGCTCCAGTCTGACCTCTCTCCTCTTCATCTCCTGTCTTGCCTCCCTTCTAGCCATACCAAGTGTGTGCTTCTCCTCACAGCCTGCCGTGCACTCTGTATCTATGCTCAGCCACTGTCCCCTCTGTCCAGGGAGGCCTCCCTCTTCGTGTGCTTGCAAATTCTTAGTTATCCATTAAAGCTCAGTTTAAGGATCATTTTTTCTGGGCTGTTTCCCCTGAATGCCCTACCACTCCCATCCTCTGGAGTGCCTCCAGACTCAGAGCATAGTGGTTGGGAAGCGGACTTGGCCCAATGGATAGGACGTCCGCCTACCACATAAGAGGTTCGCGGTTCAAACCCTGGGCCTCCTAACCTGTGTGGAGCTGGCCCATGTGCAGTGCTGATGCGTGCAAGGAGTGTCCTCCCATGTAGGGGTGTCCCCCGCGTAGGGGAGCCCCATGCGCAAGGAGTGCACCCCGTAAAGAGAGCTTCCCAGCGTGAAAGAAAGTGCAGCCTGCCCAAGAATGGTGCCGCACACATGGAAAACTGACACAAGAAGATGACGCAACAAAAAGAGACACAGATTCCTGGTGCTGCTGGTAAAGATAGAAGCTGTCACAGGAGAACACACAGCGAATGGACACAGAGAACAGACAACTGGTTGGGGGGGGGGGGATAAAATAAATAAAAAATAAATCTTTAAAAAAAAAAGCATAGGTTTATTGTGGTTTCCCCCATCAGATGGATTGGGATTCAAACCCGAGGTCATCACTTACCAACACTAACCATGTGACCATGAACAAAATACTTTACTTTTCATCAGTAAAATGGGAATAACATTAATGCCTGTCTTTAGGGTAGTTATGGAAAATATGCGCTAAATTATATGAAGTGCTTAAAACTCTGCCTGGTATATAGTAAATGCTAAGTTAAACACTAGCTATTGTGGCGTTATGTTATTACTTCTGTAGTTATAACTACCACGGATTCCTGCTCTTAGTTTACAGATCTATCTATCTCCTAGTCTGAAAAGTTTTCAGAGGGCCACGACTATGCCGTACTCATCTTTGTATCTACAGAGCCAGGCACAAGGTCAGGTGTTTAATGGCTGCTTATCAGATATTGTTGAATAAGTGCATGAGTATATTGAATCCTCTGTTCTGTGAAATCCTGTGAAACAGGCTAGGTGGTATTAGATTTTTAAAACATGAATGTTTCTTTAAGGACAATTTCTGAGCATAAAAAGTACATATTTATTTGGTGAAACTGTTAACAAAGCTGTTCTGATTTTTTTTCCCTCAGTCAACATGTCTTTGGTTGAAAATTCTTTTTATCATATTCATTAACTATTGACAGATCAATAGTCTTTAAAAATAGCAAAAATGTTACTTTTTATAGCCTTGCTTATGTGGAATTTCTATTAGCAATAAGTAACAGGAGTTGTGTGGGAAGTTGTGAACCATACAGCACTTGATTTGCTGAAAGTTTTGGTGGCAGTAGAACTTGAGGGCTGTCTTGAAATTTAGAGCAAACCACACTTTTAACGTTAATATTGAGTTAACATGGGCAAAAGAAACTAAGGGCAAGTTTTATAGAGTGGGATAAGTGGTGAAACTAAGAAAGGTTTTAAGCACTTGGTCTCCAGTCTGCAAGGACCCCCAGGGGTTATCTGGTCAAAAAGAGGAAGATGGAGTGCGGGTGAAGAACATTAACTCTGAAGCCTTGGATTTCAAATACTGTCTGTGTGACTTTGGGCAAGTTACCTGACCTCTCTGTGAAACTATAAAATGAGGATATTAATAGTAAACACTATCACTATTACAAGGAATGTTAATAAATTATGTTATATATGTAAAATGCTTTGCATAGTTCCTGGAATTACAGTGAGTGCTCAAATATTAATTCAGAGCTTCGCAACCCATATGCCGTTCCCAACAAAATGGATTACAGATGTGCTAATCCCCTTAGACCTTGTTCAAATATTTTGTCTGAATGCCATGATGTGGAAAAGGTGGCAAGCACTTGTTAGCTACTATGTGCTACTGTTGTATGGCTGAGAGACCAAGGTTCTGCACCACCTCCCTGCACACCCGCTAGCTCTTCTTTCTATATTAAGCTGTGCTCAAAATTTCTTAATAATTAAAAATTCCCTTTTATTATTACAAAAGCAACATACGTAGATTGCAGAAGATTGAAAAATACAGATATCACGGTGTGCCCTGAGGGGAGGGGAAGAGAGGTATAGCATAGATGGAAGCAGGGCGACTGGGGGGCAATGGAAGTGCTCCACAAGGTCATGCAATGATGGATATAGGACATGTTAATTTGCAACTAAACTGTATAAAAGTCTGTAAACTAAAATGTAAACCAGGGAAGCAGACTTGGCCCAATGGATAGGGTGTCCGCCTACCACATGGGAGGTCCAAGGTTCAAACCCCGGGCCTCCCTGACACGTGTGGAGCTGGCCCATGCGCAGTGCTGATGTGCACAAGGAGTGCCATGCCACGCAGGGGTGTCCCCCCCGTAGTGGAACCCCACACGCAAGGAGTGTGCCCCATAAGGAGAGCCGCCCAGTGCAGAAGAAAGTGCAGCCTGCCCAGGAATGGCGCCGCACACACGGAGAGCTGACACAAGATGATGCAACAAAAAGAAACACAGATTCCTGGTGCCACTGATAAGGATAGAAGCGGTCCCAGAAGAACACACAGCGAATGAACACAGAGAGCAGACAACTGGGCGGGGGGAGGGGAAGGGGAGAGAAATTAATAATAAAAAAAAATCTTAAAAAAAAAAGTAAACCATAATGTAAAACATAAGGAAACTGAAAATCTAGAAATTTGTGCAGTCTAAAATATAAACAGTAATGTAAACCAAAATAGAAGCATGTTTGATAGCTATGTTTCAAAATCTGTTCATCAGCTGCAGCAAATGTAACATGAACATGTAAAAAGATCATTATTGGGAAAAGGGGAAAAGGGTTTCATGTTGGAAATCTGGGAGTCCCCTATTTGTGTATGTGAATTACTGTGATCTAAAACTTTTTTGAAGACAAAATTAAAAGTTAGGAAAAGAAAGAAAGGATGTAGACACTGAGGAAGAAATGAAAGAAAGTGCCTTGCCACTGTACATACAGGGCAACACCTATTACAGTGACGAAAGGCAAAATGTTAGAAACAAAGTTTTATAATATTTTTCATTTTATTAATACACCAATATATTTTTACTTTATTTTAGTATTTTTGAATTACTGTGTATTCTATTTCCAAACTTTAAACCCATCACTGTACTTCAATTTCCTATTAATTGAATTTGGCAATATCTTAGGATTCATTCTTGAAGAAGTGTTGGACCACAGGGAGGTTCAACTATGGCAGGGGAGGAACTCTGGTGTGGGGTGTTATTGATGGGGTGCACATGGGTGAGGGGGGAGTTCTCCAGGGCATGTATATAGGGGACATAAATATGTTATGATATTTGTTGGGTATCTTTATAGTAGTTAAAATTATAAAGGTCAACTGAGGGAGTGCTGAGTTCCTACCCAGGGGAGCTCTGTCACATTCCCCAGTGGAACAACAATAATCCCCCAAGGGCAATGGCAAAGATTAACAAGGAAGGATCGTCCAATAATGAGCCCGTGATACTGATGACTGTGCTTAGGAGCCTGTGTGCCTGAAATATGAACTAGGCCTAGAGCTGCAGGCTGCCTAAGAGTTACCTCCTGAGAGCCTCCATGTTGCTCAATTGTGGCTACTCTCTAAGCCAAACTCAGCATGTAAATGCATTACCTTCCCCCCAGCGTGAGGATTTGACACCCGAAAATGAGCCTCCCAGGCACCAAGGGATTACTACCAACCACTTCCTGGTGAAGCAACTAGAAAGAGACCTTGAATAAAAGGGTCATCTCAGACCAGCAGAATAGCTCAGCCTACATGTTGGATCAAGTGTTAAAAACTCCTTTTTGACCGTGAATGAAAGGGGAAATGGCAAAGACAAATGAGTTTATATGGCTAAGAGTCTTCCAAAAAGAGTCGGGAGGTCATCAGAGGGGTTGTGCTCACGCACACCTCAGCAGGCCCCAGAAAAAGCCAGAGTAATTACAACCCTAAGTACTGGTTCTCCTGAAGGCTACGGAGACGCACAGGGTATATGATCATGGCACATGGATTTGGAGTTCTGTGCCATGGCAGAGGACCCTACTTTGGAATTTGTGCTCCTCAGTGTGATGGAGCTGGACTCAGACGTGACTTTTCTACACATGCCTCTTCTGTCACTTTTACTGAACCTGTGGTTGGCACTAGGGATGGTGCATACTCAGGGGACTTGAATCTCTGGGCTGCCCATGTGCCAGCTGGACCCCAAGCCTTAGCAGAGTGGCGACTCCTACTCTCTGGTTTGTTGGTCTTACCCAGGTCAGCTAACAGGGAGATGAAGATGGTCATCCACCCCACCAGGGAATCAAGAGTGCTTAAAACTGCAAGCAGAGGAATTGCATCCATCATCCGTGTGGAATCTAAGCCCCTTCTTGATTTAGGGGTGGAGAGGGCATCACCATACCAGGGTTCGCAGAATGAAGGAATAAAATATGGACTAGAGTGAACTTACTCATATTCTACTATAAAACTGTTGTGACCAGGAATAGAAGAAATTTTAGCATCAAGGTGGAGAAAGTGGCCACAGTATTTGCTGAGGGCAGGGAGAGGGAAGTAGAGATGTGATGGGGGAGCATTTTTGGGATTTTGAGTTGTTCTAAATGATATTTCAGGGTCACATGCTGCATATATCCTGCCATAACCCACTGAAGGTACTGGGGAGGAGAGTGAACTATAGGATAAGCTATTATCTATGTAGTGATGTAGCAGTGCCCCAAAATGTGTTCACCGAGTGCAATGAATGTGCCACAACGATGGGGAGGTTGTTGGTGTGGGAGGAGTGGAGTGGGGGGCTGGGAGGTATCTGGGAACCTCTTATATTTTTTAATGTAACATTTTTTTTGTGATGTATGTAGCTAAAAAAAAATAC
The DNA here is from genome assembly GCF_030445035.2 of Dasypus novemcinctus. Taxonomy (NCBI): domain Eukaryota; kingdom Metazoa; phylum Chordata; class Mammalia; order Cingulata; family Dasypodidae; genus Dasypus; species Dasypus novemcinctus. The sequence continues at coordinate 28,551,635 of NC_080693.1, forward strand.
AGTTTACAAAAATGTTGAGGTGGGGGGGTGGGGAGTGGGTAAATGGGAACCTCTTTTTTTCTTATGTTTTTTAATGTAACGTTCCTTGTGATCTATTAACTTTAATAAAAAAATTTTAAAAATACAGATAAGCAAAAAAAACATAAGAAAATATAAAACATTGTCTTACTACTTCTGACATCTCAATATTTACTCTTTCATGTGTTTTTTATGCATATGCATGCATATGTATGCATACATGTATTTATATATATATATGTAAATACCAATATGGGAAATGCAGAGATGCTTTTTAAATTAAATTAATATGAGATCATTTTCTCATATTCTTTTGTAACCTAATTTTTTTCACTTTTTGTATCAATAATTTCTTTTTAATCTGATATCCTGCCCATTTTCAGATTTATAGAGTTGTCTCCGAAATGCCCTTTCAAAACATATGCAATGTTTATAAAACTTTATTTAGAGGGAAAAAGCTGCTTTAAAAAGTTTAAAAGCACTCATTCATTCCATCCAGTACTTGGTTTATCTTTTTAAAATTTAGTTTTTATTTTTATCTGTCATATATAACATAGCATGGTATAATATGAGGTGTTTTTTTTTTGTTTTGTTTTGTTTTTTTTTCAGGTACTGAGACTAGGGATTGAACCCTAGTCTCCCACATCATATGTGGGAAACCAGTTCTCAACCGCTGAGCTTTGGCTCCCGAGGGTTATTTTGTTTTTGTTTTTAATCATTTGTGTGCTTGTTTTTTGTTTTTGTTTTTAAAGAGGTACAGAGGACTGAACATGGGGCCTCCCATGTTGGAAGGAGGCACTCAACTGCTTGAACCACATCTGCTCCCCAGTATGAGCCTTTTACAAAAAACAGTGGTTCTCTGCCCTCCTCCCTTAATGCCTTGCTCCATGTTTCAGTTTGCCGGGGCTGCTATGACAAATAACACACAATCGTTGGCTTAAACAGCAGGAATTTATTGGCTCACATTTTTGGAGGCTAGAAGTCCAAAATCAAGGTGTTCACAAAGCCAGCAAGGCCGTCCTTTCTCCAAAACCTGTAATGTTCTGGTGTTGGCTTTCTGACAATCCTTCATGCATGGTGTTCTGTCTTCCTGTCTACTCTGGTTCCTACTTCTGTATCCAATTTCCTTTACTTTAAAGGACTTTAGCTATGTTGGATTAAGGCCCACCCTCATGCACGTTGGGCACGCCTTAAGTAACATCTTCAAAGGTCCTGTTTACAAATGGGTTCACTCACAGGACCAAGGGTTAAGACTTGAACTTGGCTTTTGTGGGGAGCATGATTCAATCCCCAAGACTTCCTAAGAACTCCTTCAACTTTTGGTCTTTAGCTCTGAATCACCAAATAACATGTTTATATTACTTCTTTGTGATTTTTCAGTTTTTGCCTTCATCCATTTAATTCCTCCTAGCATAGATGAGACTTCACTTGTCTTCACCTTCCCTTCCTTATTCATCCTTTCACACCTCCTGTCCTCCCAGTATAATTATGCCAGTTTTTTTACATCACTCTTGGATATTTACGTTATTATGATTATATACATTTTTTACATACCTGAGCCATACAGTATCCTATGATTACTTTTCCTCTTTTTTAGTACATCTTTTTTTAAAAAATTCTCTCCCCTTCCCGCCCTCCCCCCCGCAGTTGTCTGCTCTCTCTGTCCATTTGCTGTGTGTTCTTCTGTATCCACTTATAGTCTTTGTCACCAGCACCAGGAATCTGTGTTTCTTTTTGTTGCATCATATTGCTGCGTCAGCTCTCCGTGTGTGCAGCGCCACTCTTGGGCAGGCTGCACTTTTTTCACACTGGGCGGCTCTCCTTATGGGGCTTACTCCTTGCGTGTGGGGCTCCCCTACGTGGGAGACACCCCTGTGTGGCAGGGCACTCCTTGCGCACATCAGCACTGTGTGTGGGCCAGCTCATCACACGCGTCAGAAGGCCCTGGGTTTGAACCTTGGACCTCCCATGTGGTAGGTGGACTCTCTATCTGTTGAGCCAAATCTGCTTCCCTTAGTACATCTTTTATTTTCTCTGGTTAACAATTGAATTGGTACTTTTATTTCACTTAGTTTTTATGTCTTTTATCATTAATTTAACTCTGAATTCTCTGCCAGTTTTCTAAATATTCTATAGATACAAATTTTCAATATGTTCAAACACATGAGTATTCCCTCAGTTTCATCTTCTCAAATAAATATTTCCCACATCCTTCTGATGTGCTTCAATCTGGACTCGCTGTTCTCTAGATCTGTTGTATAGGTGTCCATCATCCTGAGGATCATTTTCTGTCTTGGTTGGATCCATGCTTCTCCTTTCTTTTATTTATTTATTTATCTATTTATCTATCTGTTTATTTATTTCTCACCCCCTCCCCCCACCCATTGTCTGCTCTCTCATGTCCATTCGCTGTGTGTTCTTCTCTGTCTCCTTGCATTCTCGGCAGCACCAGGAATCTGTGTCTCTTTTTGTTGTGTCATCTTGCTTTGTCAGCTCTCCGTGTCTGCGGCGCCATTCCTGGGTGGGCTGCGCTTTTTTTTGTGTGGAGGCAGCTCTCCTTCTGGGGCACTCCCAGCACTTGGGGCTCCCCTATGCGGGGGACACTCCCGCATGGCGTGGCACTCCTTGTGTGCAGCAGCACTGCATGTTGGCCAGCTCACCACACAGGCCAGGAGGCCCTGGGTTCGACCCCTAGACCTCCTATATGGTAGGGGGATGCTCTTTGAGTTGAGCCACGTCCACTTCCCTCTCCTTTCTTGATAGATTCCTTTATTTTGGTGGACAACTGTCTGAAACAGGAGACACTGAATAGTACTTTTTTTTTTTTTTAAGGCCCTTGCATGTGTGAGAATGTCTTTATTGTAAAGCTGATGATGTTTTGGCTGAGTTTAGATTTCTGGGTTAGAAAATTTCCCCTAGAATGTTGAAGGCACTATTTCTATTGCTTGTGGCTTCCATTCTGATTCTTGGACTTTTACATGGAAACTGTTCTCCCTGGAAGTAGGAACTCTTTCTCCTCAGTGTTATGAAACTTCACTATCATGTGCTTTCATCCATCGTGCAGGGTAGTCAGCCCCTTTAATCTCAAAATTCAAGTCTGTATTAGTCAGCAAAAAGGGGTGCTGATGCAAAGTCCAGAACTCTGTTAGCTTTTATAAAGGGTATTTATTTGAGATAGAAGCTTAAAGTTACCAGACCCTAAAGAGTCTGACTCAAGGTACCATAAGAGATACTTTCTCACCCAAAGTCCATTGCCACATGTTGACACAAGATGGCGGGCATTGTCTGCAAGGATTCAGCCTGCCTTCTTCTTAAGGTTCCATGGTCCCGGCTTCTTCCTATCTCAGCTGTAGGCTGGCATAAGGCTTGTCTCTCTCCCTGGGGTTCATTTCGTTCTGGGCTCAGCTGCTCTAGTCTCTTCACAAGGTCAGCTGTAGACTATCAGACTCATCTCTCTTCCCAGGCCATGTCTACGGAGCACTCTCTCTTTCTGTGTATCTGCTTCTGTGTGTCTACTTCTTTTAGTTGACAGTACATCCCTAGATGACCCTTTTTAGCCACAATCCCATTTATAAGTCAGCTGCTACTCATGTATGTTACCATCAACCCTATCCATTTTCACAAATTTGCAGTCAAGTTAATGAAACTTCTACATATCTTAAGCATCAATACTGCTTCAAAGCCCTCCTCTTATCTCCTAATAATGTATACTCTAGGTTTTAACTCCATGTGTTTATTCTTCATATTTAGTTCATATTAGTGAGACCATGCAATATTTATCCTTTTGTGTCTGACTATTTAACTTAGCATATGTATTTTTTTTTACCTTTTTTTAAAATTTTTTTAATGTTACCTTAAAAAAATATGAGGTCCCCATATACCTCCCACCCCCTTCACCTCACTCCTCCCCCCATAACAACAACCTCCTCAATCATCATGAGACATTCATTGCATTTGGTGAATACATCTCTGAGCACCGCTGCACCTCGTGGTCAACGGTCCACACCATAGCCCACACTCTCCCACAGTCCACCCAGTGGGCCATGGGAGGACATACAATGTCTGGTAACTGTCCCTGCAGCACCACCCAGGACAACTCCAAGTCCCGAGAATGCCCCCACATCACATCTCTTCCTCCCACTCCCTACCCCCAGCAGCCACCATGGACACTTTCTCCACACCAATGCCACATTTTCTTTGATTACTAATCACAATAGTTCATGAATAGAATATCAGTAAGTCCACTCTAATCCATACTCTATTCCTCCATCCTGTGGATCTTGGAATGGTTCTGTCCACTCCACATCTGTATTTTAGATTCCACATGGATGCAGGATGCAATCCTCCTGCTTTCAGTTGTAGGCACTCTTGGCTGCCTGGTATGGTGGTTGACCTTCTTCACCTCCATGTTAGATGAGTGGGGTAAGTCCAATAAACACTCCAGAGTGTAGGAGTTGCAAGTCTGTTGAGACTCAGGGCCTGGCTATCACATGGTCAGTCCAGAGATTCAGGTCCCCTGGGTATACAGTAAACCCCAGCACCAACTACAGTTCCAGTAAAAGTAACAGGAGAGACTTGTGGACAAAGATCACATCTAAGTCCAGCTCCATCACACAGAAACACAAACTCCAAAGTAGGACCAACTGACATGGCACTGAACTCCATCTGCCATGACCATAGAACCTGTGGGTCTCTAGCCCTCAGAAGAACCAATACCTGGAGTAGTATCTACTTTATCTGCCTCTGGGACTCTGCTCAGGTGTGCATAAGGGCAACCCCTCTGATAACCTCCCAGCTCTTTTTGGAGACTCAGCCATATAAACTCAATTGCCCTTTCCATTTCCCCCTTTTATTCAGGTCAAAAAGCATTTTTAACTCATGGTATTATATGTAGATTGAGATATTCTGCTGGTCCTAACTTAGCATATTGTCTCCAAGATTCATCCATGTTATCATATGTGTCCCAATTTCGTTTTTTCGTTCTGCAGCATCGTATTCCTTTGTATGCATATACATTTTATTTATCCAGTCATTGGTTGATGGAAATTTAGGTCATTTCCATGTTTTGGCAATTGTGAATAATATCACTAAGAACATTGGTGTGATATGAACTATGTTCATGTCATAGTTTTTCATTTCTTCTGTATAAATTCCTAGTAAAGGAACTGATGGATCATATGGCAGTTCACCCATATTATTTTGAATCCTTGATATCATACAATTTCATCCATAAATATTTCATTATGTATCTCTAAGATATAAGAATTTTTTTTTTTTTAAGATTTTACTATTTATTTATTTCTCTCCCCTTCCCCTCCACCCCCCTGCCCTGGTTGTCTGTTCTCTGTGTCTATTTGCTGCGTCTTCTTTGTCCGCTTCTGTTGTTGTCAGTGGCACGGGACTCTTTGTTTCTTTTTGTTGCGTCGTCTTGTGTCAGCTCTCTGTGTGTGCGGCACCATTCTTGGGCAGGCTGCACTTTCTTTTGTGCTGGGTGGCTCTCCTTACGGGGTGCACTCCTTGCGTGTGGGGCTCCCCTACACGGGGGACACCCCTGCGTGGCAGGGCACTCCTTGCGCACATCAGCACTGCGCATGGGCCAGCTCCACACGGGTCAAGGAGTCCCGGGGTTTGGACCGCGGACCTCCCATGTGGTAGACGGACGCCCTAAGCACTGGGCCAAGTCCACTTCCCAGAATTATTTTTTCAAATTAAAGGTTTTATTTTTCTTTCTTTACCCTCCCCGCCCCCCCCCCCCCCCCCGGTTGTTTTTGCATTCACTGTCTGCTTTCACTGTCCATTTCCTGTGTGTTCTTCTATGTCTGCTTGTCTTCTTCTTAGGTGACCCTGGGAACCGATCCTGGGACCTTCTGGAGTGGGAGAGAGGCACTTAATCTCTTGCGCCACCTCAGCTCCCTGGTCTGCTGGGTCTCTCTCTTTTTTTTTTTTAATTTATTTTTTATTTATTTCTCTCCCTTCCCCGCCCAATTATCTGCTCTCCATGTCCATTCACTGCGCGTTCTTCTTTTTGTCCACTTCTGTTGTTGTCAGCAGCACAGGAATCTGTTTCCCTTTGCCGTGCCATCCTGCTGTGTCAGCTCTCTGTGTATGCAGTGCCATTGCTGGGCAGGCTGTGCTTTTTTCACACAGGGCGGCTCTCCTTACAGGGTGCATTCCTTGTGCATGGGGCTCCCCTACGCAGGGGACACCCCTGCATGGCACAGCACTCCTTGCGTGCATCAGCACTGTGCATGGGCCATCTCCACACGGGTCAAGGAGGCCCAGGGTTTGAACTGTGGACCTCCCATGTGGTAGACGGACACCCTATCTATCCACTGGACCAAGTCTGCTTCCCTGCTGGGTCTCTTATTGTCTCTCCTTTGTGTCTCTTTTTCTTGTGTCATCTTGCTGTGCCAGCTCTCCGCTTGGGTCAGCTTGCCATGTGGGCCAGCCTGCCTTCAACAGGAGGCCCTGGGAATTGAAACCTAGATCTCCTATATGGTAGATGGGAGCCCAATCGCTTGAGCCATATCTGCTTCCCAAACTATAAGAACTTTAAAAACATACACACAGGAAGTGGTTGTGGCTCAACTGATAGAGTGTCTGCCTACTATATAGAGGGTCCAGGGTTCTGTACCCAGGGCCTCCTAACTCTTGTGGTGAGCTGGCCCACGCACAGTGCTGATGCGTGCAAGGAATGCCGTGCCACGCAGGGGTGTCCCCTGCGTAGGGGAGCCCCACACGCAAGGAGTGCACCCCGTAAGGAGAGCCGCCCAGCGCAAAAGAAAGTGCAGCCTGCCCAAGAATGGTGCCACACACACGGAGAGTGACATCACAAGATGACGCAACAACAACAAAAAAAGAAACAGATTCCCATGCCACTGACAACAACAAAAGCGGACAAAGACGACGCAGCAAAATAGACACAGAACAGGCAACCGGGGTGGGGGTGGGGGGGTGAAGGGGAGAGAAATAAAATAAATAAATCAATCTTTAAAAAAATTTTTTTAAAAACAAAACAGAAAGCACACACATACTTCCAGTATCCCTCCATTCACCTCAAAAAAACCCCAATGATTCCTTAAGATCAGCATTTAACCCAGTCAGTTCTAACTGCTTTTTCAAATAAACTTTCAATTCCTTACCTCCACTTTCAGCAGTCCCTGTTCCTACCAATGCCTAAATCTTTTGGGGGTGTGGACTGCAGTGTAAATCACCTTGCTTCTCAGCTTTGCCCACTGCCAGCTTAGGAGTCAACTTTTTTTTTTTTTTTAAGATTTTTTTCACCTCCCCCTCCCCTTTCCCTGCCCTGCTGTTTTTGCTGTTTGTGTCCATTTGCTCTGTGATCTTCTGTATCTGTTTCTCTTTTTATCTCCTCATTTCATCTCCTCCATGGTTCACCAGGATTCAATTCTGGGAACCTCTGATGTGGAGAGAGGTTCCCTGTCAATTGTGCCACCTCAGTTCCTGGTTTCTGCTGCAATTCACCTTGACACTCCCATTCGTCTCTCTTTTGTTGCATCACCATCTGCTGTGTGACTCACTTGTGCAGGCCCTGGCTTGCCACGTGGGCACTGGCTCTCCATGCAGACACTTGCAGGGGCACTCAGCTCACCATGCAGGCACTGGCTTGCCACTCAGGCACGCTTTCTCTTCTTTTTCATATTGTAGGCTTGAAGCCCTATCATTTGAGCCACATCGCTTCCTGGGTTCAACATTTTGAATCAACTAACTTGGCTGCTATTCATCTATCTGCTTCCCAGCTTCCAAAATTTGTTTGCTGTTGCATCATCTCCTATTCTCTTGGTCCTTGTGGCTTTTTAAAAAATCCATTTATATATTGTCTTGTAGGATCTGGGGAGGAAGCAGAGATAAATACATTTGTTCATTGGGACCTCTTTGAACACCTTTGATGACTGGTTGTTGAACTGTTGTTCTGAAACCTTGAGGGATGGGGTGGACATTCTTTCCCAGAGCCTTCAGTCCATCTTTATACCCCACTGATAGCAGACAAGTCTATGTTTATGGTAAACTTAATTCCTTTTCACTAAACTTCTATATAGTGACCTTAATGCTATTTCTTCCTTCCTTTGACAATGCTTCACATATTTGAACCACACTTCTTTTCTCTGCACTGAGATTCCATGGTCCTTCAGCTCTTTCTCACAGGGCAGAATTTTCTTCTCTTCTCCTCACTATGGCCGCTCTCCTCTGATCTTTTCTGTTTCTTTCCCTTTTGGTGTGTAGCTTCAAAACTAAACTTTTTTCCTGCTTTGGTCTGATCAGAGTAGAACAAGATAATAGCTTTTCCCCTGGACATTATACCTCAAGTTAGTGTAGCCCTTGATCCTTTTTAACTTTTTGGATAATCTTGTCAGGGTAAGCAGATACAAAAACAATACTGCAATCTTTCTCTAGCATGTTGCTTCTAAGCTCTCTGTCCATCATCCTGCCTTTGTGCCCATGATTTTTAGATCTAAATACAGGTATTTGCATTTGTCCTTATTAAACATTGTCTTGTTCAGAGGTCTGTATAGAAATGGGGTGTTCTTGTCAATCATGAAATCTCAATGGGATATTGCCATACTTCATAAGGCATGGAAATAAGGAAAAGGGGGCAGGAGTTTTAAGGAAGAATGAAAATTATTTAGAAAGGAGGGTAGAAAGATCTTGGAGTATTTTATGGGAAGGGGAATCAGTGAGTTGAGTATATCAGCAATGGGAACAAAGCCATTGGTGAGAGATGGATTGAAGATGTGGGGATAGAGTTCAGTTGCTAAGTGAGCAAAGTCTTGTAGGACCTGAGAAAGAATGGGGCTGGGAACACTGAAGGAGGTAACATTGTAGGTTAGAGCAGAGGCAGAAGGAGAAGGGGAGCATTCTGCCTTGCTACTGTGCGTTCACTGTACTGAGCTCTCCTCAAATATCTTTTTTTTTTTAAGATTGATTTATTTATTTCTCCTCCCCGCCTCCCCCCCCCAGTGGTATGCTCTCTGTGTTCATTCGCTATGTCTTCTTCTGTGACTGCTTCTGTCCTCATCAGCGGCACCAGAAATCTGTGTTTCTTTTTGTTGTGTCATCTTGTTGTGTCAGCTCTCTGTGTGTGCGGCGCCATTCTTGGGCATACCGCACTTTCTTTCGCACCGGGCGGTTCTCCTTACGGTGCACACTACTTGCGTGTGGGGCTCCCCTATGCAGGGGACACTCCTGTGTGGCATGGCACTCCTTGTGCGCATCAGCACTGCACATGGGTCAGCTCCACACGGGTCAAGGAGGCCCGGGGTTTGAACCGCGGACCTCTCATGTGGTAGGCAGGCACCCTATCCATTGGGCCAAGTCTGCTTCTCGTCCTCAAATATCTTAATCCAAGCAGAAGCTTGTGAGTTTGCCTGCTTTGCAACCAGCTGAAAATTTTTGCGATGGCTGATTTCTTCTGAAATTATTTGGGAGTGGGGCCCTGGAGCAGCTGCCTTCAGCATATTTTACTGATCTTGAGAATTATAAAAATAAAATTATTCAAGGTTTGGATCAGGCTTGGTCCTATTAGGAAGAGACCTGAGTTCCTTGTATCTCTTATCTCGTAGGCCTTTGCACAGTTTGATGCTGAGGGTGATGGTACAGTTGATGCTGAGAACATGTTGGAGGCCCTTAAGAATTCCAGTGGAGCTAATCTTCAGGGGGAGCTGAGCCACATCATCAGACAACTTCAAGCCTGTTCTCTTGTTCCAGGTAAGGTTCTCATCATCTGAGAGCTGAATGCTTTCTTAGAATCAAAATGAACTTTGCTGTGCTGCGGGTTGTGATTGGGCAAACATGTGGACACCATGCAATAAACCATACTCCTCAAAAGTAGCCATTAGGTACATGATCTGGATTAGCATTTAGCCTGCCTCTTTTGTTCCCCAATATAGTGATGATTGAGCACTTCTACCTTTGTTTTTTTAATTAGAGAAGTTGTGAGCTTACAAAACCATCATGCATAATGTGCAGAATTCCAACACATCACCTCTTCACCAACCTCTTATTTGTTGTGGAATATATTGTTATGAAAGAACATGATCAGACTATTACCACTAAATATGGTCCATAGTATATACTTGGTATATTATTTCCATGAACACCTTATTATTAACACTATGTATTAGTATTGTATGTTTGTTATAGTTGATGAAAGAACATTTTCGTATTTGTACTGTTAACCACAGTTTATCTTCCACCACATGGGTCACTGTGTTATACAGTCCCATGCCTTGCACATTCTATCCAGTATACACTCAGTGGGTCTCATTTTCATCACAAAGTTGTACAGTCATTGCCCCAGTAAACCTTTGAATGTTTTCTTTAGTCCAAAAGAAATAATTCCATACCCCCCTGTTATTGACCCTTAGTGTTGCTATAGTACCATCTTTGACATTGATGCAAGAATATTACAATATTACTGTTAATTGTAGTCCATAAGTTACATTAATTGTATTTTTACCATGCATCACTATATTCTTGCCACCTTGTAATTGTGACGTACATTTGTTCGAGTTGTTTTTTTCCAAAGATTTATTTTATTTATTTATTTCTGCCCCTTCTCCCCCATTGTTTGCTCTTGCTGTCTTCTCTCTGTGTCTGTTGTGTGCTCATCTTTTTAGGAGGCACCAGGAACTGAACCCAGGAACTCCCATGTAGGAGGGAGGTGCCCAGTGGCTTGAGTCACCTCTGTTCCCTTCTTGTGTCTCATTGTGTTTCCTCATTGTGTCTCTTCATTGCATCATCTTATTACACAGGTACCAGCCTGTCACGTCAGTTTGCTGTCTTGTCTTCTTTAGGAGGAACTAGGAACTGAACCTGGGACTTCCCATTTGGTAGGCAGGCACCCAACTGCTTGAGCCACATCCACTTCCCGTATTTGTACTATCAACCACAATCCTCATCCACCTCCAGGTGTACTGTATTAATCAGTTTCTTTCTTTTTTTTTTTTTTAAGATTTATTTTTATTTATTTAATTTCCCCCCCTCCCCTGGTTGTCTGTTCTTGGTGTCTATTTGCTGCATCTTGTTTCTTTGTCCGCTTCTGTTGTCGTCAGCGGCACGGGAAGTGATTCAGTTTCTATATTACTCTCTAGCTTTCTTTCAATTGACATTTACATCCCTAGACTACCCCTTTCAACCACAATCCCATTTATGAACAAGCCGTGTTAGTTTATGCTCACTGTAATGTGTTACTTAAAACTCTATCCATTTCCACACCTTTTAAAAAAAATCAATTTTATTGATACGTATTAGTAAAGCATACAATCCTTCCAAAGTGTACAATCAGTGGTATCTAGCATAATCACATAGTTGTGAATTCATCACTTCAATCATTAGAGCACTTTCAATTATTTCAGTTACACTAAAAAAAATCATTTTTTTAACATAACCTTTTGTGTGATCTATTTATCTTTAAAAAAAAGACAATAAAAATTTTTTTAAAAAAAATCAGACTGAAAAACCAACCTCCGAATATTTCTGTGCTTCCCCTGCTCATTTCCACACTTTTACAATCAAGCATTAGTACCCCTTCTCAGTCCTCATCCTATCTCCTAGTACCCTATAGTCTAGATTTTAACTCCATGTGTTTATTTTTTGTATTTAGTTCTTATTAGTGAGACCATACATTATTTGTCCTTTGGGTCTAGCTTATTTCACTTAGCATAATGGCCTCAGGGTTCATCCATGTTGTCAAATGTGTCCCAATTTCATTTCTTCTCACAGAAGCATAGTATTCCATCATATGTATATACCACATTCTGTTTATCAGTTCACTGGTTGGTTCTTTCCATCGCTTGGCAATATTGAATAATGCCACTTTGAACATTGGTGTGCAAATGTCTGTTCGTGTCAGTGTTTTCAGTTCTTCTGGATATATTCCTAGTAGCAGGATTGCCGGATCATACAGCAGTTCTATATTTAGCTTCCTGAGGAACCACCAAACTCTCTTCCACAGAGGCTGCACCATTCTACATTCCCAGCAGTGAAGGAGTGTTCCTATTTCTCCACATCTTCTGTCTAGCACTTGCTTTCTGTTTTTGTTTTTGTTTTTAATTTCTTTTTAAGTTTTATTGAAGTATTCATATATGAACATACATAAACAAAAAGTGTATGGTAAAAGTTGTGAACTTACAAAACAAATGCACATAACATCATATAGGGTCCTATGCATCACCTCACCGTCAACATCTTACAATGTTGTGAAACATTTGTTATAAATTATGAAAGAATATCATCAAAATCTTACTAGTAACTATAGTCCATATCTTACATCTGGTGTATTTTCCCCTCAACCCACTCTGTTGTTATTTTTTAATAAATTTTATTACAGAAGTTGTGAACTTACCACACTATAGTGCACTTGTGTAGAATTCCCATACACGACCCCTTTGCCAGTACACACTGTGGTAGAACATTTGTTAGAAATTATGATGTACTATCATCAGACTATTACACAAACCATGGGCCATACTATACATTTGGCACACTCTTTCCATACTTTCCCATTATCAACAAAGTACGTCTTTGGCATAGATGCATGAATATTACAATATGGCTGCTCACCACAGTCCATAGGTCACACCAGTTATATTTTTCCAATGTTTCTCCACATTCCCACCACCCTACAATGGTGATATATATCCACTCTTTTTTTAATAATGGCAATTCTATGAGGTGTGAAATGATAGCTCATTATAGTTTTGATTTGCATTTTCCTAATAGCTAGTGATAGTGAACATTTTTCATGTGCTTTTTGCCATTTGTATTTCCTCTTGGGAGAAAAGTCTGTTTAAGTCTTTGCCCATATTTTAATTAGAATGCTTGCTCTTTTATTGTTGGGTTGTATTATCTCTTTATACAGCATGGACTTCTTCCATTTTTAACAGATCTTTGTCACAAGACTACCTTCCTTACTAGATCTCTTAATATCACTCTCAGAAAGCCTTTTTTTAAAATATATTTTTTAAAAAGAAGCTTTGGATTACATAAATGCTACATAAAAAAATTACGGGATTCCTATATGCCCCACTCCCTACCCCTTCCATACTTTCCCACATTAACAACATCCTTCATTAGTGTGGTACATTTGTTACAATTGATGAACCCATATTGAAGCATTGCTACTAACCATGGACTACAGTTCACATTATAATTTATACTGTGTCCTGCACAATTTTGTAAGTTATGACAAAATATACAATGGCTTGTATCCATCACTGCAGTGTCATGCAGGACAAATCCAATGTCCTGAAAATACCCCCATAGTACATCTATTCTTCCCTCTCCCATCCCTCAGAACCTCCGGTGGCCATTGCCTTCATGTCAATGATAATAGTTCTTCCAGAATAATAATAATAAGTCTACTTTAGTACATTGTTCAGTCCCCAATCTTGAGGATTTTGGGATGGTGATGCCCACTCTGCTTCCATAATAACTGAGAGGGGGCTTAGATCGCATGGGGCAAATGGATGGAGCTATCTTAGTTGTACTTGCAGATATTCTCTGTTCCTTGGGATGGGCATTGTCCATCATTATTTCCTTGTTAGTTGTCCTGGGTGAGTCCAGTGAACTGGAGAGTAGGTGTTACAACTCTGCTGAAATTCAGAGCTCAGTTGTCACATGGACAGACCACAGATAAAAGTCTCTGGGACATATATTTATCAAGTATAGTGCTGTGATAATTATGGGTTCAAATAAAAGGGTCAGAAGAGCCATGTGTAGAGAACCTGTAAATGAGTCTTAACTTTGGTACACTGGTGCATAAATTAGAAAGTAAGCCCCACTGACAGTGTGTCAAATTCCTGAGCTGTCTGTCCTGCTTGTAGTTTCTGGATCTCTCTAGAGCCCTCAGGAGCCCTGCTATTTGAGGCACTGTTTACTGTGTCAGTCAGTGAGATCCTACCTAGATGTGCATAAGCGTAACCTCTGAAATGACCTCCCAACTCACTTTGAAATCTCTTAGCCATAAAAACTCATTGTATTTACCATTTCCCCCTTTGGTCAAGGTCTTTTTCCAGATGCATTGCTAGTTGGTGCTTCGTAATAATCCCTCAGTGCAAGGAGAGTCATGTCCCATGCCAGGGGGTAGATAGTGTGTTTGTATGTTGAGTTTGGCTTAGAGAGGGGCCACATTTGAGCAACAAGGAGACTTTCAGGAGGTAACTCATAGGCAGTATATAATACTAGGCTAAGTTTCAGTTTCACAAGGAAAAGTTCATAAGTACAATTATCACTGTCAAGGGTCCGTTTTCCTTCACTAGACGTTGCCCTTGTACTCGGTGGATTCTTGCTGTCCTATTAGAGAATGTAGCAGAACTCCCCATGTTGGGAATTCAGTATTCTTTTGGTTATTGTGTGGATCTCCACCCACCAACAATGTCCCATGAACTCTTGAACATATTCGTGTGTCTTAAAGGCATGCCCCAAGTTAACGCCTTCACCATGTGTCCCGACATCACTGACATCCTATACCAGTGATCTTCCTCCACCATTGCTGTGATGACCCTTCTGTGATCCAAAACCTTTCCAAAAATGAAGCCAACAAAATAACTGAATAAAATTAATAGGACAATGAAATAATAATTTAAAAAGTAACCAATAAAATACAAAAAAATTTAAAACAATTTGAAATTAAAAAATTTTAGACTTTGTGGCTTCCATCACTGTAAGATCTGTTGTCTGTACATTGATTTTTTTCCCCCAGTGTCTTATTTTTTAAAATCTTATCTTCAAAGGAGCTTTAGGATACAGAAAAGTCGCATAGAGAATACAGGTGATTCCCATATACCTAACACAGAGAAGCCTTCTCTGGCCCTAGAGTACATTCTCTTAGCATCCTACTTTTTTTTTTGTAACGTATTATAATTATAATTAATTAATTAATGATTTGCTTAATTATTTGTAAAATGTCTGTCTTCACTCCTATGCTGTGAGCACCATTCAGGCAGGGACTCTCTTTTTTGCTATGCCCTCACCTTTAGTACATGTTTTGTCACATAGTAGGCTCTCAGTAAAGATTTATTTTTTTAGAAAGCTGTCACTCTTAGATTCCAATAATAGTAAGAAATACCATAAAAGTAAGCAGTGCTTCTTCTGTATTATACATGTGTAGTTAGGGCAGCAGTGGAGGCCAGATAGGTTTGACAGACGCAAATGTAAATCTGGTTGCTCTTGAACTCTATGGCTTGCTGCTGAACAATGTATTGAGTTAGGGAAGGATAGTTTCTATATCTTAATAAAGGATGTATATTTTCATTCTTCCCCAAATTGTTTTTAATTATATAATTTTTAAAGAGCATTATAGATTGCTGTATATGCTAACTTTTTTCCTACTCTCATGGCAGTGAAAATTATGCTTTGAATTTTTTTTTTTTTTTTTTTTTAAAGATTTATTTTATTTTTATTTAATTTCCCCCCCTCCCCTGGTTGTCTGTTCTTGGTGTCTATTTGTTGCGTCTTGTTTCTTTGTCCGCTTCTGTTGTCGTCAGCGGCACGGGAAGTGTGGGCGGCGCCATTCCTGGGCAGGCTGCTCTTTCTTTTCACGCTGGGCGGCTTTCCTCATGGGCGCACTCCTTGCGCGTGGGGCTCCCCCACGCAGGGGACACCCTTGCGTGGCACGGCACTCCTTGCGCGCATCAGCGCTGTGCATGGCCAGCTCCACACGGGTCAAGGAGGCCCGGGGTTTGAACCGCGGACCTCCCATATGGTAGACGGACGCCCTAACCACTGGGCCAAAGTCCGTTTCCCTATGCTTTGAATTATGCTTAGCTAACTTATATCCTGGAATTTACATATCACTTCCACTTTTTTTTTTTTTTAAGATTTATTTTATTTATTTCTCTCTCCTTTCACCCCCCACCGCTTCCCCTCCCTGCCCCAGTTGTCTGTTCTTTGTGTCCATTTGCTGCGTGTTCTTTTTGTCCACTTCTGTTGTTGTCAGTGGCACGGGAGTCTGTGTTTCTTTTTTTTTTGGTTGCGTCATCTTGTTGTGTCAGCTCTCCGTGTGTGCAGCACCATTCCTGGGCAGGCTGCACCTTCTTTCGCACTGGGCGCCTCTCCTTACGGGTCGCATTCCTTGCACGTGGGGCTCCCCTACGTAGGGACACCCCTGCATGGCAGGGCACTCCTTGCGCGCATCAGCACTGCGCATGGGCCAGCTCCACACGGGTCAAGGAGGCCCGGGGTTTGAACCGTGGACCTCCCATGTGGTAGGTGGACACCCTAACCACTGGGCCAAGTCTGCTTCCCTCACTTCCACTTTTGCATTACTAGCATGTGGATAACATCAGACAGCTTTATCTGGACATCTCAAAGAGATTTTTTGGGAGGAGGGGAAAAGGGTAAAGACCAAGGAATCCACCAATAGTGATAACGCAGCAGTGTAGCTCTTGCTTCAGTGCTTGTGGGCAGAGATGAGGTTGAAATAAATTCAAGGTCAGATCCGGAGGTGTTTACATAGCAGATTATGATTTAGGACTTCTCAGTCAGCCTTCTCAAATTTTTCTGTCAACACCTACCTTAAAAGAAATATTTAATCTTGGTTTTAGGTTGAACCTTTATACACTGAGGTCTACTATATGGTGGGATTTCATCATTTCCTAGTCCCTCTCTAACCCCTTCTTGCATTGTGATGTGTCCACTGGCTGTTTATCCAAAGTGATTAAATCATTCTTTTGTATACCTAAATGTTTCTATTGTATTGTCTCCTATTGATGCTTAGGTATTTAAAAGAGAGAGAGCATCTTTACTTAAGTCATTGCTTATTTCAGCGTATGGAAACATGTTACCTATCGTAAGAACCAGTCTTTTTTTGACAGGGATTCTGAGCACGTAGTGAAGCATCTGCAGTGTTGTAAATCTGAGGTTAGGTATTACTGTGGGAGTCTGCTAAGAAAAGAAAGTCTGTAAAAGGAGAGGGAAGGGATAGCATAGACTTTTGAGTCTTCAGAAATTAAACAGGTGTCTCTAGGATTTGGGTAGGAGACATAGCCAAAATGGGCTGCTTCAAGTGAAATTGTCTTCACAGCCTCATGTTTTATCTTAAAAATTAATGCAGAATTTCATTCTCCTCAATGATATATCTGTTTTACTATTAAAAGTAACTTGCCCTAGGGGCCTCTGCAGTTTTGATCTAGGTGCTACTTACATGAGTTTGTTCAGATTGCGAAAATTCATCAGGCTGTTCAATTATATATACTTTTCATTATGTATATTATGCTTTATTAGAAAGTTTAAAAAAAAATTCCCTTCAAATCTGCATATTTATCTTCTCTTCACTTAACACTAGTCTTCAGGATCGTAGGCATCTCAGTTTAAGACCTATTAATTTAGATTTTTACTTAATGATATTGCAGGGTCAGATGCTGGACCTTATATATCCTGCCATAACCCACTGAATGTACTGGGGGAGAGTGCGAACTACAGGGTAAACTATTATCTGTGTAGTGCGGGATTGCCACAATATGTGTTCACTGAGCGCAATGAGTCTGTCGCAATGATGAGGGAGGTTGTTGGTGTGGGAGGAGTGGGGTGGGGGGTATAGATATACAGGAACCTCTTATATTTTCTAGTGTAACATTTTTTTGTGTGATGTATGTATCTTCAAAAAAATACAATTTACAAAAATGATGTGGTGGGGTGGGGAGTGGGTTATATGGGAACCTCTTATGTTTCGGTTTTTTTTTGTTTTTCTTTTTTTTAATGTTTTTTAATGTAACATTCTTTGTGATCTATTAACTTTAATTTTAAAAAATTAAAAAATAAGTAAATAAAATGAAAATAAAAAAAAAAAAAGATGGGCCAAGAGCCTGGAAACAATACCCTGGTCCACAGCTGGAGCCCAGAATGAGCTCATGAATCATCTTCGTAAGACCAGCTGGACTTAAAGAGATGAGGACAATGGAGAAACAGCGTTATTAAAAATTTTATTGGGAAGCAGATTTGGCCCAACGGATAGGGTGTCTGCCTACCACATGGGAGGTCCAAGGTTCAAACTCAGGGCCTCCTGACCTGTGTGGAGCTGGCC
This sequence comes from Dasypus novemcinctus, assembly GCF_030445035.2. Taxonomy (NCBI): domain Eukaryota; kingdom Metazoa; phylum Chordata; class Mammalia; order Cingulata; family Dasypodidae; genus Dasypus; species Dasypus novemcinctus. Next base: position 28,569,696 of record NC_080693.1, read on the forward strand.
CAGGTGCAGTGCTGATGCATGCAAAGAGTGCCGTGCCATGCAAGGGTGTCCCCGTGTAGGGGAGTCCCATGCGCAAGGAGCACGCCCTGTAAGGAGAGCTGCCCTGTGTAAAAAAAAGCAGCCTGCCCAGGAGATGACACACAAAAACAGACATAAATTCTGGGTGCTGTTGACAAGAATACAAGCGGACACAGAAGAACACACAGCAAATGAACACAGAGAGCAGACAACTGGGGGGGGTGCCATGGGGAAGGGGAGAGAAATAAAAAATTTAAAAATCTTAAAAAAATATTTAGATTTTTAGGAACCATCAGGGGATTTTAAACAGGGGTGGAAATGGTCTGCTTTGTATTTTTGCAAGATCATGTGGATTAATACTGCATTGGAGGCTGCCAGGCTGAAGGCAGCCAGGGAGCTACTTAGGAGATCTGAGTACATGGACCAGTAAGAGATAGCAGTGACCAGAGGGCTGGATGGGTAGGGCAGACTCTAGAGACATCATCCTGGGGAGTAAGAACTAGAGTGGTGTAAGGAACACTGGGAGGGATGGTGAGGCAAGATTCCTGATCCTGCCCTTTTTTGTTGTTGACATCTTGTTGGGTCTCTTAAGTCTTATTTTCCTCAGTTATAAATCAAGAATGCCAATACCTTTGGTACCACACCGTCAGTACTCACACCTTGTTGTGAGGATCATTATGGTGATATACATGAAAGTACCTTATAAACTGTAAAATACTGCTGAAAATTGTGGTAATGGTAGTGGTTATATTATTTTCATGATCTTAATGTAGCTTAGTATAAAAGTAGTTATGCTTTTTTTTTTTAAGATTTTATTTTTATTATTTTTATTTCTCTCCTCTTCCCCCCGCCCCTGCCCCCACCCCCACCCCAGTTGTCTGTTCTCTGTGTCCATTTGCTGCGTGTTGTTCTTTTTTTTTTTGTCCACTTCTGTTGTCAGCAGCACGGGAATCTGCATTTCTTGTTTCTTGTTGTTGCATCATCTTGTTGTGTCAGCTCTCCCTGTGTGCGGCGCCATTCTATCCACTGGACCAAGTCCACTTCCCCAGCAGTTATGCTTTTAATCTCTACTGCAGTAAACTGTATTCCTAACCCATATTCTCGATGCAAAACTTCTTTAAAAACTCCTAGTCAGTGCTTACACATTTTTAAAGTTTGGATTGAAACAAATAATCATTATTCTACGTCTTCTAAAATTCTGTTAAACTAAAATGAATTAATTTTTAAATTGAGATTGCCAGTGGTTCATCTGCTAAAAACTTGTTTGGATTTTTAAATGATTAAGGCTGAAATTCCTATTGTTAGAACAGCTAGTTCAGATAAGCCACAGGCAGGGGATGCAGAAACTGTTAGGGTGGGTTTACAGAACACAGTAATGGATTTTGTCTTCTTAGGTTTCATAGACATATTTTCAGAGTCAAAAGAGGGCCTGGGTGTTCACTCTTCAATGATACTGCGTTTCCTGCATCGCAATCGAATCTCTAGCATGGTGATACCCTACCCGATGCTGGATCACTGCAATAATATGTGCACCATGAGGTCTTCTGTTCTAAAGGAGTCCCTGGATCAACTCGTACAAAAAGAAAAGGGTATGTGAATGGGTGTTTTCTGAAAATACTCTATCATCCTTTCTTCTAAATATAATTTTTATTAATAGGATGAGCTAATCCTTTTCCCTGCTTTTATTTCTGAAAATACAATAGTGACCAGTGTGTAACATAAGAATGGGTCCCTGTGATCTGCTTTTTTTAAGGAAACACAACTAGTTTTTCTTGTCATTCAGGGCTCTACTCAGATGTGACTACAGGTAGGCCTTTCCTGATTGTTCTTTGTAGTACCTCCCACCCCCATTCTTTACTCATGGTCACTGTAACCTTTGCAGGTTTAATAGTCTAAATAGCACTTATAACTCTCTAAAGTTGTAGCGTTATTTATTTACTTGTATTTGGTCTGTCTCCCTTTCAATGCAGGGACTTTGTCTTGTTTACTTTCTTTTCCTTAGCTTGTGTAGGTAGCACATAATAGGTACTTAATGAGTATTTGTTGAATACATGAGGGAAGCCACTACAGACTTACTTAGTGATGGCAGCAAAAATTGATATTGTGAATGGACAGGCCCGCGGACCATAGTAGAGTAACCTGACCCAAGCTACATTTGGGAATATAGTACCAGATAGTGAGCATAACAAATCAGGACAGAAAGGTGAATTAGACAACATATAGGATTGGGGCAACTTGTTAGCCTTTTGGGAAAGAAATAAAACTAGTTTCTAAACGTTCTATTCACTAAAATAAATTTCAGTGGATCAAAAATTCAACTCAAAAGGAGCAGATGTAGCTGAAGTGATTGAGCCCTTGCTTCCCATGTACAAGGTCCCGGGTTTGATCTCTGGCACCTCCTAAAAAAAAAAAAAAGAAAAAACCAACTCTCATTGGAAAGTGGATGTAACTCAGTGGTTGAGCACCGCCTTCCCATGTACAAGTTCCTTAAAAAAAAGGAAACTGTAAGAGTACTAGAAGAAAATAATTACACTTTATAAAAATCCTGATATGGGAAAGCCTTTCTAAGCAAGACATGAAATCCAGAAACTACAAAGGATTAATAAAGAGTAATGAAAACGTAGTTCCACACAAGCAAAAAAAGAATCAGAAACAAATTTATAAGACAAATGAGGGAGCAGATGTGGCTCAAGCAGTTGTATGCCCACCTCCCAAATGGGAAGTTCTGGGCTCGGTTCCTGGTGCCTCCTAAAGAAGAAACAAAAGCAGACAATGAGCAGATAACAAGCAAACAGATGAGGGAGCCATCTCGGGGGGAAATATTTTTTAAAAAAAGACAAATGACATTCTGGAGAACAAAAATATTTGTAATATGTCTGACTCAGTTGTTTTTACTAAATCTGACCTGGGGTAATTACTTAATTCTGTGTCTTAGTTTTCTCATTTATAAAATGGATTAACACATAGAAAATGTATAGAACACTGCCTGGCTCATAGTAAACATTCAATAATATTAGCTATTACATGGCTATGTGTATGTTATATAATGTATATAAAATATATAAATTGATAAGATCCTGTAGAAAATGGAAAAGGGAACAACTAGGTCATACTTTGAAATACAAGTGGCTTACAAAACTTTACTCATAATTAAAGAAATTAAAATTAAAATGATAGGGCACCATTTTCTTCTCTTGTCATTTATAAATATATCAGTGATTCAAATATTGTACCTTAATGAGATAATGGGGCAGCTGTTGGCCAATTTCTGCCTTATATGTCATCTCAGGAAGGAGATTTTAAGGAATATTAGTTTTTCTAGGGCCAAAGTGCCAAGCATATTTCTGTTTGATATTTTAAATGGCTTTTTTTCTTTGTGAAAGAGACGTCTTATGATAAACTCTGAATTTTCCTGCAGAAAGCCCTGGAGATCTAACTAGAAGCCCAGAGATGGATAAGCTCAAGTCAGTAGCAAAGTGCTATGCTTACATAGAAACATCCTCCAACCCTGCAGACATTGAGAAGATGACAAATGGAGAAACGTCATCCTACTGGCAATCAGATGGCAGTGCCCGCTCGCACTGGATTCGGTGGGTGGTAGAACACCAAATATTGAGTGAAAGTCCAAGAAAACCACTGCTTTCTTTCTCTTATCCTCTCAGTGTGTTAAAAAAACTTTTATCTATATATATATTTTTAAATTTTTGGAATGTTTTCTACTTAACTGCCCAGTGTTTTTCTTATCTAAGTTGACTATCTGTGAAGATGCTTTAAGAATCAAGTAAGAATGAATCCTCTATGATTAAAAGAAGCGATTGGCTCAGAAAAAAAAAGAATTGAGTAAAAGTAATCATGTAACCTAGCTTGTATTTTCATAAACATGCATAAATTCTCTATTTGGTATTTTAAAGAAGGAAATAACATATGACTAATATTTTATGATGTCGATTTCAGATCTTTTCACTAGTTTCTCAGGAAAATTAGTATCACAGGGGGCAAGGACTTATATGAGATGTGGTTTTACTTTTTAAGATCTTTTCTATACATTTTTAAAATCTGTTGTATGAAACTGAGTTGGCCATTTAGAAGAGGGCATGGGATGGTTGGGAACCCTGGGCAATCTTAAATTTTCACCTGTCTTTTCTGAGACTGGGCTAAGTTCAGTTGATAGAGATAGAAATAGTTACCCTGTTTTCTTTTGGACTATGTATTTTGATCTTTAGCCATTTGTCCAGTTTATAAATGAGGGAATATATGCAGTTCTTGGTTCTCAAGATAAAAAATTTGGATGCAGTTTAGGATTTGCTTCTCCAGTTAAAGAGATTTCATTAGAATATACATTCTGTACTTTCCTTTCTGTCTACTAGCTTCAAAGGAAATTTAATTTTAATCTTGAATTGAAACTTCTTTTGGAGATCAGGGAAGAACATAGGGACTTTGAAATTAATAGCATTTCAAGCTAGTTGCTGTTAGGAGAATCAGTCTTTGGGTGTATCAAATATAAGATCTTTGAGATGAGACTTGTGGACCCTGCCAACCCATAACCTATATAGACATTTATCCTTTCTGGTCTTTGTGTTTCTAGTTTAAAAATGAAGCCCGATGTTGTGCTTCGGCACCTATCCATTGCTGTGGCTGCCACTGACCAGAGCTACATGCCGCAGCAGGTAACAGTAGCTGTGGGGAGGAGCACCGGTGATCTTCAGGAAGTCCGAGATGTGCACATCCCCAGCAACATCACTGGTTATGTGACTCTGCTGGAAAATGCCAACATCAGTCAGCTCTGTGAGTCAACCAAGATGCATCCTGCCCTTCTGTCTAATGGGGCGGGGCAGGAGGGAAGGGGGAAAGTAATGTTTTTTAGCATTTTCTTTGCATCAGGCTTTGTCCTAGGAGGACCTCTGAAGTGGAGAAGCTGTTAGCTTTTCTTTTGAGATTTGATTTGCTTCTCGTGATGCATACGCAAGTACTCATTGTATCATCTAGTCAGTGTTACTAAAGATTATAGATGGGTAGTAGATGTAGCTCAGTGGTTGAGCGCTTTCTTCCCATGTATGAAGTCCCAGGTTCAATCCCTGGTACCTCCTTAAAAAGAATTACAGAAAAGCAGTAGAACCTTTTTTAAAAATTAAAAATATTTTACTCTTGTTTTCTTTTTGGAAAATTAGGGAAATATAAACAAAAATTACCCAAAATTTCTACTACCCAGGGGTTGTCACTGTGAATACCTTGGTATTCTAGACTTCTTTTCTCATGTTTGTGTTTTTATGAATATGTGTATATGCTTATACATACACATGCATATATATACATTTTTAAAAAATAGAGTTGTGTGTGTATAAATTTGTACGTGTCTTTTACAAAAATTGGTAATATTCTATGCATATTAATTTGTAATCTTTTTCTAAAACATGTTGTCATGTCATATATTCATGCACACTTTTATTTAGTGTTGTAAGAATATGCTTTAATTTTAACCAACCCTTATCGTCAGACATTTAGATTGTTTCCAGTTTTATGCTATTATAACATTGCTTCACACGTAGCATTTTGGAAATAATCACATTCTGTGATTTCTTTCCAGGCTTATTTCATTCAGGGAGCCGGGATGCTTCATGTTTTGTGTCATTTCTTCTAATGCTTTCCTGGGCCAAAAGAAGTGTTCTTACTTTGCTCAAGGGACTGAGGCCTAGGGAGGTAGAGTCTTTGTATCTCACCCCTAGGCAAAGAAGTAGTTAAGTTTGTGGAGTAGAAGCTTCCTGTCTTATACTACGGTGGTCTTTTTCTCTAAGTTGTGTCCTTTTAAACTTTCCACCTCCTCTCCAAACCAAATAAGAGATTCTGACACCTCTTAAAAGTGAGTCATGCGTATGTCATCTGTTTGGACTTGACTATTAAAAAGAAACTCTCCTAACTGCTTATGATCCTGCTACTGTTTTATAACTCAATCCACATTTCAGAACTCTAGGAAGAATTCTAGAAATTTTCTTACAATGCATTTAATACTCATAAATTTCTAAGAAGCTTTGTGATTTAAAGATTTAAGCCACCCTTAATTTTACACATTATACTTCTTAGATTGAGCAATGCTTTTGTATAAACTTACTATATACTAATTCCATTGCACACATTATTTCTGTTATCAAAGTGTATCTTTAGAATTTTCTTATTGAATTGTGAACTACTATTTTGCTTTTAGTGTGAAGCCTAGCATTTGCTCAACTAAAGTTAATCCAATACTGAATTTCTTGTTTGTGTTTAACAGATGTCCAGATTAACATAAAGCGTTGTCTTAGCGATGGATGTGACACTAGAATTCATGGTCTCAGGGCTGTTGGCTTTCAGAGAGTGAAGAAGTCTGGGGTCTCAGTCTCAGATGCTTCTGCAATATGGTATTGGTCTCTACTGACATCTCTGGTGACGGCTTCCATGGAGACAAACCCAGCCTTTGTCCAGACAGTACTGCACAATACTCAGTAAGTCTCCCTCTTTGTGTTCTCCAGCCCCAGCAAAGTCCACTCATTCTTCTGTAACTTTCAGGAGTGTCACTGAGCAGCCTTCTGTCATCATGACTTGGTCAAAAGCTCAGCTTCGTGTTCCCTTTTGTTTTCTGTTTGTGCCTTTTGGCTTCACACTGCTTCTTTTTTATTGATTTTCTGACTTCATAGACTTGGAGGAAGTGCCCATTCTACCTTCCCACTCCTCCTTGCAAGTTCCTCCACCTCCCTCCCTCTTCAGCGGCTCACTAAGTGCACCAGTCTCGTGAGGGTGCCTCACACGCTGCTCTTGTTTTGTGTCCATTGTGTAACAGTAGCGCACGTTTATATAGCACTTTATATTGGATAAAGCAATTTCAGAGACAGTGTATTATTTCACCTACTTAGATTGTGACATATATCTGAAAAATTGTCCCTGTTTTATAGGTGAAGAAATATGTCCTCCTTCAGGGTCATGTAAGTAGGCAGAGATGGATCAGAGATCTAGATGAATCTCGATCTCTGAACAACCAGGTCAGGGCTCTTTTTACCCAAGAGTGAAATGTTCCAAGAATACTAAACAAATTTATTTTTAAATGTAGAACACTTTTGAAAATTTTCTTTTTCTTTTAAAAACTGTCAGGAAAAACAACAACAACAAAACTCTTAGGGCAGAAACAGAAAGACCCAGCAGTAATATACAAGGCAAAAGAACTAGCTTCAATAACAGTGAACTCTTAGTATTGTATACAGGTTTAATGACTGATAATGGACATTGTTAGTTTAGGCTATCAGAGTATCATACAAAAAAATATTGTTAATATTTTGTTCTCTAGATGTCTTTTGAGATTTGTTAGTGTTCAATAATAATAAAACTTCAGCAACCTGGAGAAACACTGCACATACAATGCAAAGAACTTTTATTTCTTCCTGAGCCATTCAAGAGTAATTTCCCAACCTTATGTCTCATCATCCCCCAATACTTGAATGTGTATTTCCTACAAACAAGAACGTTCTTCTACAATCATCAAAATCAGGAAATTAACAGTTATATACATTGCCATCTAATCCCCAGGCACCATTCAAATTTTAATACTTGTTTCATTAATGTCATTTATAGCATAAGGATCCAGTCCAGAATTAAATATGCATTTCATTATCATGTCTTCTTAGTTTCCTAGCTGCTGAAACAAATACCATGCCATGGCTTGGCTTGACTACAGGAGTTTACTGGGTTATATCTTCTGCCTGGCCAGCAATCTTTGAGGTTCCTTATCTTTTCTGCTACATGGCAATGCACATGGCAACATCTCCTTTCTCTTTTAGTTTCCATTGACTTCCAACTTCTGGCTGTTCCCCATGGCTTCTCTGTCTGTGACCGTCTCTATAAATGCTCCAATAATAATATTAAGACCCACCTGGGCCATTTCTTAACTGAAATAACCTCAGCAAAAGGGCTTCTTTGCACTGGCTTCATACCCTTAACAGTGGATTATGATTAAGAACATGTTTTTCTGAGGTATGTAACTCCATACCACCCCAAAGAGACATACGTGTTCTTCCCACATGCAAAATTCATTCATTTTATCACATCCCACAAGCTTTAAGCCATTTTAGAATAACATTAAGTCCAAAGTATCATCAAAATAAATTACGGGTGTGGTCTATCCTGAGGAAAACCCCTTTGATGGACCTGTGAAACCTAGAAAACAAGTTATTGCTCCCTATATATAATGGTGGGATAGGCATAGGATAAGTATTTCCATTCCAGAAGAGAGAAATTGGAAGGAAAATAGGAGTCATGGGTCCCAAACAAATCTGTAAACCAACAGGGCAAATTCATTCAGTTTCAAGGTCTGAGAGTCATCTGTAGATCAATGTTTTGTCCTCTGGGTCTGCTGAAGCAGCAGTACTACCCTTTCCAAGTGCTTGTACAGAGGCTGTGCTCTCTCCAAACACTGGGGTGTAGGCCCCACCATCTCCAAGCACCAGGATGGCATCCAGGCTCTCTGTGAATGTTGGGTCATGTACCCATCTTCTCTGAGCATTGAGGTGGTGGCATTCTCCCTGAACAGCAGGTGCAAAACCTGCCCCTCCAAGCACTAGGGCAGATGGCCTGCCTTCTTCAAGCACAGGGCTGGACCTGCTCTTTTCACACATGTCAGGGGGCCCACTCTCTCGCCAAAGGTGATCTCTTCGCTCCAGACCTTGGTTCCATGAATCTGTCATTGAAGTTATTCTTCCTTCAATTTATCCTCTCTCTGTCCCTTTTAGTCCAAGGTAGCAGTGCTTCTGTTCATACAAATTTTGTAACAAACCTTGTTGGCTTTGTGTGTAATTCAAGTGGATCCAAACCATCAGACAATAGAGCTTTCCCAGATCCTTCCTGGATAACGGCATTTAAAATTCTAGTTTCCATTGAAATGGCTGACTGGATCTATGTTCAGCCATACCTTCCTTAATAAAGTGTTGTTCAGTTAAACCCTCATGTGGAGTCCTGTCCTCTGGGGATTTACTTCCCTAAAGCTCAGGAAAGGTCCTGATAGAACTGCTTCTGGCCTTAGTCTCAGAGCACACTATCTGGATAGGTTTGGACTATTCCAAACCATCTATTTCTGGTTTCTTTGTGCTTATGAGTTTAATTCTCAGCTTATACCTTTCCTCTTGCATTTTACTATACACTGCAAAGAGAAGCCAGACTGTACCTTCCACACTTAGCTTAGAAATCTCAGCTAAATCCAAGTTCATTTCTTTCAAGTTCTGCCTTTCATCCAATATCAGAACATAAATTCACCAGGTTCTCTGCCTCTTCATAACAAGGATCACCTTTCCTTCAGTTTTCAGTAACACACTCATCATTTTCTTCTAAGGCCTCATAGGAAGTACCTTTAATGTTCATATTTCTGCTGACAGTCTCTTCAAAGCATCAAAGTTTTTTCTGTCAAGCACCTCACAGTTCTTCCAGCTTTTACCCATTACCCAATTCCAAAGACATTTCCACATTTTTAAGTATTTGTCATAGTAGCACCCTACTTTTCAGTACCAGAAGCTGTTTTAGTTTCCTGGGTGCTAAAACAAATACCATACAATGGGTTGACAACAACAGGAGTTTATTGGTTCATGGTTTTAGAGATAGAAGGCTAGCTTGCTCTTAGGGGTGGTATCTTCTGGCTAGCCAGCAATCTTTGGGGCTCCTTGGCTTTTCCATCACATCACAGTGCACATGGCGGCATCTTCTCTTTTCTCGTCCATGTTCCATTGACTTCTAGCTTCTGACTGCTCCCTGGACTTCTCTCTATGGCTTTCTCTATAAAGGCTCCAATAACAGGATTAAAACCCATCCTGATTCAGGTGGTCCATGCCTTAAATGAAGTAACTTCATCAAAAGGTCCTATTACAGTGGCTTCTAATGGGTTAAGAACATGTTTTTCTGAGGGTATGTTACTCTAAGCCACCACACCTTCAAATCTAGAACAATTCTTCAATCTTTCCTTGACTTTCTGACCTTGATACTTCTGAAAATTACAGGTCAGTATTTTTGAAGAGTATCCCTCAGTTTTGGCTTGTCTGATGTTTCATCATGATTAAATTTAGGGTTTGCATCTTTAGCAGGAGTATCATAGAAGTGATGCTGTGTTTGCATTGCATCCTCTCAGATGGTGCACCGCTTCAGATTATACTGGTGCTAGTAATGCTAATTTTGATCTTTTGATTAAAGTGGTGTCTGCCAGACTTCTCCACTGTAAAATGTTTTCTCCCTATGTAATTAGTAAGTATTTTGTGAAAAGGCACTTTGAGACTATGTAAATATCCTGTTCCTCATCAAACTTACTCTTTTTTTTAAGATTTATTTATTTATTTATCCCCCCCCCCCCCCCGCCCCCTGCCATTGTCTGTACTCTGTGTCCATTCACTGAGTGTTCTTCTGGGTCTGTTTGTATTCTCATTAAGTAGCTCTGGGAACCGATCCTGGGACCTTCCGAAGTGGGAGAGAGGCGATCATTCTCTTGCACCACCTCAGCTCCCTAATCTCCTGTTCTTCTTGTCTCTCCTCTGTGTCTCTTTTTGTTGCATCATCTTGCTGCACCAGCTTTCCACCTGGGCCAGCACTCCTGTGTGGGGCAGCACTCCTATGCAGGGCAGTACTTTGCACAGGCCAGCACTCTTTACAGGCCAGCACTCTGTGTGGGCCAGCTCATCACATGGGCTAGCCTGCCTTCACCAGAAGGCCCCAGGCATCGAACCTGGACCTCCTATATGGTAGATGGGAGCCCAATTGCTTGAGCCACATCTGCTTCCCTACTCTTTATATCAGTATGGACTCATGGTTTCCTAGTTTATTCAGTGGGTTATATCACAATTTTTTTTCCATTCCCCCTTGTTTATAGCTTGCTTGCTGTCCGCTCACTGTGTCCATTTGCTGTGTATTCTTCTGTGTCTGTATTTTATTTATATTTATTTCCCTCCCCCACTTGTGGCTTGCTTGTTGTCTGCTCTCTGTGTCCATTTGCTGCGCATTCTTCTGTGTTTTTACTTGTCTCCCTTTTTTGTTGTGTCACCTTGCTGAGTTGGCTCTCCACAGTACTTGCGGGCCAGTGGCTCTCCACAGCGTGTGGCGAACCTGCCTTCACAAGGAGGCCCCGGAACACGAACCCAGGGCCTCCCATATGGTAGACGGGAGCCAAACTGATTGAGCCACAGCCACTTCCCTATATCATGATTTGGTACTCAGATTGTCCCAGATTTGGCCAATGGGAATCCCTTCAGTCTGGCTCATGTGTCCTTTTGACATGTCCTTATCACTGTTGGACTACTTCCTTACTTTATGACACAAAAAGATAGTCCAGGCTTATCTTGAATATCCCCTCCCATAGTCCTGGAATCAACTATTTCTCTAAGGAACCCTCATATCTTTCAGTGGAGAATGCTATTTAGAAACCGAACTCATTGCTGTGGGTGTGTTGGTTTCTCAAGCCTTCTCAGTGTGCATAGCTAGAAAATATATGTATGTATATAAAAAATACACATACATACATACTTGCATTTACATGTACATTTATTCATCTTTAATACTGAAAACTATGAATTTATACTTATGCTTTCAATTCTAATTCAATTCTACAGTGTTCATTCCATTTTTCTCCTTTGCTCTATTTGTAACTCCTTTCTCTAATGAGAAACCTGGCTTCCATCATCTTTAATATATTTACTTGTTTAATCAATCTCCATGGTCCCTGCTTCTGAGTGGACACTCTCCTTCTCTCTCAGGCTCCAACACTTTGGCTGGGCTACTGCTGTGACCACCTTATTCTTCTTGTTCCTATATCCTGCACTAGACCACCCTCCTGACCTGACTCACCTATACTCCGTGCTGTACTGTCACATTGTGCAGATACCTTTCTCACCCAGCTCTGGGTCCCATGGCTTCCCTCTCAAACACATGTGGATGCCTTCCTTACATAGACCCAGCTCATAGCTTATGGATTGAATTGTTCAGGAAGGGAAAGAGGAAGAACTTTATCTCTTATTTTTCTGAAGATGTGCCAAGTCATTAAAGAGTAAATATATATTTTTTAAGTTTATATACCTGCTAATTTGTACTAGTTCATCTGCAGTGTTATCATCCCTCATCCCTGACTTTTAAAAGATTAGTGATCTATGATCTAAAGCTATTTTAAAGCAAAAAGCTTAGTTTTTAAAAATTAATGAGAAAAATAAGTGCGTAAAAGAATATATTGAAGGGAAGTGGATGTGGCTCAAGTGACTGAACTCCTGCCTACCACATGGGAGGTCCCAGGTTTGGTCCCAGTGCCTCCTAGGGGAGATGAGCTAGCACAGCAGGCAGGTGTGGCGAGCTGATGCAGCAGTATGACGCAACAAAGAGACACAAAGAGGAAGGGTAATGAGAGACACAACAAAGCAGTGAGCTGAAGTGGCTCAAGCAATTGTATAGAATTTTGAGGTTTTTTTTTTTTTAAGTACTTGAGGCTGGGTATTGAATCCAGAACCTCCTATGTGGGAAGCAGGCTCTCAGTCACAGAGCTTACACCAGCTCCCCCAAGCTGGTTTTTTCATTTGTTTATTTTTGTTTTTAGGAGGTACTAAGGATCAAACCTGGGACCTTGTACATGGGAAGCAGGTACTCAACCACTTGAGTTATATCCGCTTCCCTTGAGTTACTTCAAGGGATACATTCACAGCATACCTTCAAGTTCTTTATGGTACGCTCACTCACCTAGCGCAATTGCTGGCACACAGTAGGGATTTGATAATTATTTATTGTATAAATTTGTTAGATGGCTGCTAGTTCAGAGGAAGCAAAGTTATTGTGGGGTTCAGAAAGATAGACATTAGAGGAGACAGGAAAAAAGAGGTGGTAAAACAGACGTTAGGCAGGAAGGCCAAGAAATGCATACAGGAAAAGAGAGTGACAGGTGCTAATCCATTTAGAAGAAAACAAAATTCATGATGGGTCTTTAAATACCAAAGGTTTCTTTTCGATTTATTTTTTTAAATTTTTGATGTATTTCTCTCCCCTTTCCCCTGTTGTCTGTTCTCTTTGTCCATTTGCTGTGTGTTCTTCTGCGTCTGCTTGCATTATCCGGTGGCACTGGGAAACTGCGTCTCTTTTTTGTTACGTCATCTTGCTGCATCAGTTCTCCGTTTGTGTGGCGCCACTCCAGGGCAGGCTATGCTTTTTTCATGTGGGGTGGCTCTCCTTGTGGGGCAAACTCATTGTGCCTGAGGCATCCTTACACGGGGTTGCCCCTGCGTGGCACAGCACTCCTTGCACACGGCAGCACTGTGCATGGGCCAGCTTACCACATGGGTCAGGAGGCACTGGCAATCGAACCCTGGACCCTCCATATGGTAGACGGACACTCTTATCAGTTGAGCCACATCCACTTCCCCCAAAGGTTTTTAAATCTTATATATAGACTGAAATTTCTACTGTGGCATAAAATGCACTACTTCAGGGGTCAGTTTTTTCCATTCAGAGCGCCATGATTTTCCTATAGAATGTATGTCTTTTATTCAAACTGTTGCTTAATTCCAGACAGTTGCATAAGCCTTTACAGAGAAAAATGGAACCTTAAAATGAAAGGAAAAAATGAGACCCTATTAAACTACCTAGCATTATTTGACCCTAGGGGAAAAATGCTTGTTTATGTTGTGTACTTTATGAATCGAAAATAAGAAGTAAAAGATCAGGTTCTCTATAGCAGTACTGTCTGTTTATAAGGAAGTAATCAAAATAAGATTTTGACTTAATTTTTACCTGCTTTCATATGTGGTTTTATTCTGATTTTACATTTTATGCTTCTAGGAAGGCATTGCAGCACATGCCTCCACTTTCCCTCTCACCAGGATCTACGGATTTTTCAACTTTCCTATCTCCCAATGTTCTGGAAGAGGTAGACAGTTTCCTCATAAGGATAACTAGGTAAAAACAAAGTTGATATGGTAAACTTATTGTGGGGGTCAGGATATATATGATTGTTAAGCCTTTTCTAAAAAATATTTTAAACTTTTAAAGATCACTAGTAAAAATGGTTTTATTTTTAGTGGCTGAAAAGAAAGTGAAATAACAGTTCACCCGTCTAAAATCCATTATCTGTCAACATCACCTCACCTCAATTGAGGGGAGAGTGAGGAGTGGTCCTCTGATCAGCCAGGACAGATGTCTAAAAGTTCATAAGGCAAAGCCTTTTAGTTCATTCATGTCCCCAGCCCATGGCCGTTGCTCAGAGCCTGCTCACCTTCACACTCAGGGCTAATGGGCCTGATGACCTCTAGAACCAGGGCAAGGACACCTTGGTAGCCTGAGAGAAAGGGTCACTTAGTGCAGAGCACTCAGCTCTGCCTCAGTAAGCCATGAGGACATTGCCATATTAGATAGCAGACTAATCCAGAAGATTATGGAGTTTCAAAAGTTTTAGTGTAGCATGTGAAAAATAGCCGAGAAGTGTGATGTGGAATAGTTCTAAATAAATTGTTTGTGCTTGAAGAAATAAACCCACAACTCTCCAGCCTAGCCAACTCATTTCCTAAGACTTTTTTTTTTTTCCAGTTATCTATTTTTTCTTCTTTTTTTTTCTTCTTTATTTTCTTTTAAATATTACATTAAAAAAATATGAGGTCCCCATATACCTCCCACCCCACATCAACAAACTCTTCCATCATTGTGGCATATCCACTGCACCCGGCGAATACATTCTGGAGAACCACTGCAGCATGTGGACATTCAAAATGCTTGATTTGTTTTAATTGATATTGTTATAGATATTTATAGTCTAAGGCTACAAATGTGAGGATTTAATTCCCAGGTCCTCTGGGTTGATTTAGCTTTTCCTTATTTTAAGGATTATGCAAAATTATTGCTGATAAACATATAGAAAGCATATAGCAGGTTAATTTTACTTGTGGTGACCAATTAATAAATGGGATTTGACCTATTTCGGTTTTATCATGTTTTTAAGAAGTAAAGGTTTTTGTTCTTTGTTTATAGCTGCTCTTCCACTCCAGAGGTGGAACTGACTCTTCTGGCTTTTGCACTAGCAAGAGGAAGTGTTGCCAAAGTGATGAGCTCTCTGTGTACCATCACCGACCACCTGGACACACAGTATGATGCCTCATCCCTGATCTCATCAATGACATCAGTCAGGCAGAATCTGCTCCTCAAATATGGTAAATGACCCTTGGGATGATGGAAGTGCCTTCCTCGTCATGTGACCTCCTGGTGTCTTCATGTTTTTTCTGGTAGTTTGTGAACTGACTTGTAGATATACCGTAATTCCTCAATGAACATGTTCTCTGAGTACCAAACTTTGACTGGGTTTGGTAGGGAGAAGAAGGACGTTCGGTCACGTGTGGCAGCATCAACAGAAGAGGACAGCTGAGTGAAGTTCAGGAGTATCTCATTGTGTACACTGAGAGGGTTGTGAAGTTGGAATACTCTTAACCTGGAGCCAAGTCATGGTGCAGAGATCCTTGTCTTAGAATGCACCCATCTGCATTCTTATGACAGTGGACTGGAAGGACATGTATATATGCTGCCACCACTTCCCCTCCTGTGCCCAGCACCAGGCCATTTTAGCACTTAACTACTGACCCAGGATGGGCCCTCCTAATGCTTCTCAATACAAGAGCCCATAGAACTCCCAAATGACTGCAGTCAGCATGAGAGTAACAACTGGCTTACCATCGGCCTCTAGTGGTGAAATTTCTGCGCCCAAAGTGTGATAATAGATTCCATCCTGTTTATTAATACAGGCATTACTGGGTTATTTCTGATTTGATATTTGTCTTTGGTATGACTTAATAATTTATTTTATGATAATTTTTAGCGTCAGACAATTGATAAGAACAGTTCTTGAAGAGATCTCTTTTTTGGAGTGGGCTGTGGTAGGCGGCTGGTAGCAGGTATGCCTGGATGGGAAGGATCGGTAGTGTCTGGAGGCTGAAGTGTTTTCCAGAAAAGTTTTCAATTCAGATTAGTGGTTATACTAGATAGAGAAAGAATGTATAAGGGGAATGTATGTTACTGGTAATGTTCTACTTCTGTGTTGAGCTATACATTAATGAATATTCATTATACTCTTAAAAGAAAAAGATTTCCAGATCACTGAAACAAAAGTTTTATTGTTTTTTGAAATTTTCAAAATTTGCCTGAAGATGTTTTAAAGGAACAAGACCCAAAATATTATTTGTATGTTTAAATGCAATTGCAATGAAATTAATGATTGCTTCCCAAACAGTATCTTAGGAAAAACTCTTCTCCCCCAAATATGCTGAGTCTATGGTAGTAATAAATCTTATAATGTACTTTGTTTCTGAATAGTGCTTGTTCTAGAAACTTCTCCTTGGAAACACCCAGGAGCATAAGCTGTGCTTTAGACATTTTATGTCTTCCAGGAAAGCAATAAAGGTGGTGTCAACTTTTGTCCAATATTACTTCTCTGTTTTAGCTTTAAAATGAATAAATAATTGGGTGCAATTGAGTCAGCAGTCTGGGTGGTCAGGCACTCCATCTCCACTGATGTGCATGCTAGCTTTCATTTCTTTGTAGAGCTTGCTTAAGGCTCTTTCTCTCTCTTTTTTGGGCAGGTAAACCTCTCCAGTTGACTCTTCAGGCATGTGATGTCAAAGGGAAAGAAGATAAGTCAGGTCCTGAAAACCTCCTTGTTGAACCGTGGACTAGAGATGGTAAGTGGTGAATCTGTCCATTATTAGTGAATGAAAAGCCCCAAGGTAGGCTCAGTAAACAGCTGCGTGAGATCCCACTGTAGCCCTTCACATTCTCAGGGTGCCACTTCAGATTGTTTTTTAGTAAGCAGTAGTTCCTGAACTTTTTGTGTGGTTTCTTTATCAACTCTCCAGGTATCACTGACCCACAACTCATAGGTACCCACAGACTTCAATTTTGAGAAACAGAGACTCCTCTTGGAATATAAAAATACCCTCTTTTATCTATATTTAAGATCAGATTATTTTTCTACTATGTTGTCCTTTCCTTTCCTCTTTTTTTTTATTATTATGGTGGCTTATATATAACACAAAATTTCCCATTTTAAGCATGTACAGTTCACCATCCATTACCAAAATTTTTCATCACCCCGAAGAGAAACTCTGTACTCTTTAAGCAAAATTCCCCATTCCTCCTCCTTGCCAAAGTCCCTGATAGCCTGTAATCTCCTTTCTGTCTCTATGAAATTAGATATTCTTGGTATTTCAAACAATAGTTGTCCTTTCGTGTTTGGCTTATTTTGCTCAACATGATGTCTTCAAGATTCATCCATGTTGTAGCTCATAGCAGGACTTCATTTTTTTTCCTCCTCAAAGAAAGAAAGAGTGTATTGGTTGCCCAAACAATGGAGCACAGTGGCCTTCTGGCCCAAAACTGCCTCTCTGATCTGCAGAAAATCTAATATTTTATAACATCAGGACACTAATGAATAATTGGGGTGGAGCTGGAGACAGGTTCCTTTAATAATAAACATTAAGGGGCTGAACAAGCTGGGGATAGACCCCAAAACGGGGTAACAAAGTTAACAGTCATTTTCAGAGATCAAGGTTCTGAGACAGGAAAGTAGAGTAGAGGTCAATCACATGGTTTTCCATATGGATTTTAGGCAGAGGAGGGTAGAGTGGTTACCATCCCAGTAGTAAGTCTACACTAGGATGATAAGGATGAGCTCAGTCTAGAATTATCATCACAATAGTAAGCATAGGCTAGGGTGAGGTTAAGTTTAGAATGAGCTGGCTAAAGGAGTGGGACCACTCTAGCCAGCTTCTGTAATTTCAGGTATTAACCTTTTGTTATTTTGTAATATAAAGGCATCTGTATAATGATTTAGCAATCATTATTTTATTTATTTTTTTAGTTTTAAACTTATATTTTAATCAAAGATAGCAAAATCAACTGACATTTCCTCAGTTTCCTATATCCCAGTTGATTTTTTTCCTCAAAGTATATAATCACATAGTTGTGCATGCATCACTTAAGTCATTATTAGAGCATTTTCATTATTTCAGTAATAATAATTTTAAAAAAACAAGAAAATTCTCTACGTTTCAATATATCTCTATGCTTCCCCTGCTGTACATAGTTGCTATTCTTACATAAATATTTACAGATTAAGCAGTTTCTTTTTGTTTTTTTTTTAAGATATATTTTCTTTCTTTCTTTCCCCTCCCCCCTCCCATTGTCTGCTCTCTTGTATCCATTTGCTGTGTGTTCTTCTGTATCAGCTTGTACTCTTAGCAGCAACACCGGAATTGTCTCTTTTTGTTGTGTCATCTTGCTGGTCAGCTCTCCATGTGTGTGGCATCACTCCTGGACTGGCTGTGCTTTTCTCGTGTGGAGTGGCTCTCCTTGTGGGGCGCACTCCTTGTGCGTGGGGCTCCCCTAAGTGGGGGACACCCCTGTGTGGCATGGCACTCCTTGCTTGCAGCAGCGCTGTGCGTGGGCCAGCTCACCACACAGGTCAGAAGGCCCTGGGTTTGAACCCTGGACGTCCTATATGGTAAGTGGATGCTCTGTCAGTTGAGCCACATCCGCTTCCCTGATTATGCAGTTTTATTGATATATTTTCACATACCATATTATCCATCCAAAGTGTTTATATAATCAGTGGCTATTAGCATAATCATGACATTGTGCATTCATCACCAGCAAAAACTTTAGAACAATTTCATTACTCTAAAAAGAAAAACTCCATATCCCTTAGTAGTCCTTCCCCAGTCCTATATAAAATATAATCTGATTTCTTCTTTATAAATTGACTTATATTTACATTTTATATAAATGAAATCATGCACTATGTTGTACTTTATGTCTGGTTTCTTTCACTTAGCGTAATGTGGTATGGTTTTTTTTTTTTGTCTATATTAATATCTTGTAGTATTAACATACATTTGTTAAGTTTCAAAGGAAAACAGTGTTATATATGCAATTTTATCTATATTCATATTTCACAAGTAGTTTTCCTTTTTGTGACTGAATAATATCTCATTGTATGTATATATCGCATCTACCCTGTTTTCTTAAAGTATTAAGAAACCCAGTGGCTCAATAGTACTATTCTGCTGACAACATAAATTAAGAAGAACAGTATATCTGAACATGGCTGACCTGGCATTTGAGTTGTCTGGGAGGAAGCCTTTCTCTCTAGTGTAAACAACATAATTGCTGATGTACTCTTCAGCTTTTTGCTATAGGCTCTTTTTTCTTTTTTTTTTTTTAAGATTTATTTATTTATTTCTCTCCCGTCCCCCCTACCCCACCCCGGTTGTCTGTTCTCTGTGTCTTGTCTGCTTCTGTTATTGTCAGCAGCATGGGAATCTGTGTTTCTTTTTGTTGCGTCATCTTGTTGTGTCAGCTCTCTGTGTGTGTGGCACCATTCCTGGGCAGGCTGCACTTTCTTTCGCGCTGGGCGGCTCTCCTTACAGGGTGCACTCCTTGCACATGGGGCTCCCCTACACCAGGGACACCCCTGCGTGGCAGGGCACTCCTTGTGCACATCAGCACTGCGCATGGGCCAACTCCAAATGGGTCAAGGAGGCCCGGGGTTTGAACTGCGGACCTCCCATGTGGTAGGCGGATACCCTAACCACTGTGCCAAGTCTGCCGCCTATAGGCTCTTTTCTTCATCCAGGGTGTGTTTGTGAACTTCTTTCTCATGCATCCGCTTTGCCCGCTGATTAGTCTTCTACATATGTCCCTTTTCTACTCACTATTTTGCTTTGGATAATACTGATTCAATGAAGGAATTGGCATGCAACAGAAATAATCAAACTTTAAAATGGACTGGCCTTACTGCTTGGGATTTGGTTTTTCCCTTTGGCTTTCTTCACAGTTTATAGACCTCATTCATTCTCAGTGGTTGTGTCTCTTCTTCCTATATTCATTCTCAGTACCCATGAAGCAAAAACCCCTGGGAAAGCATGCTTTTCCCAGTTGCATCTCTTCTCCTTGGTGGTCTTTTTTTTTTTTTTTTAGATTATTTATCTATTTATTTATTTCTCTCCCCTTCCCCCCCACCCCGGTTGTTTGTTCTCTGTGTCTATTTGCTGCGTCTTCTTTTTCTGCTTCTGTTGTTGTCAGCGGCACGGGAATCTGTGTTTCTTTTTGTTGCGTCATCTTGTGTCGGCTCTCAGTGTATGCGGCACCATTCCTGGGCAGGCTGCATTTTCTTTCGCGCTGGGAGCCCAACATGCAAAGAGTGTGCCCTGTCAGGAGAGCTGCCCAGATTGATCTTTGTGAGCTAGCATTCTTTTTTAGAGCTTATCCATACAATGAGTTCAGAGAATAGTTCCAGACCTAAGTGAAGGGCTTGCCCCTATCCTTTTTGCACATGCATATTTCCTGGGGCATACACATGTGGCCCTAGGAATTCCCCTATTTACACAGATGTCTCCTCTTCCCTAGGAAACAGTTTCCTTCCATTCCTAGGCATTATAGTCAGCAATCCCTTTTCCCAGGCAGCCACTTGATTTTTCTCCCACAGCTTCTCTAGGAAATCTCTGGAAACTGCCTTCCACATACAGGGCATGTTCTGGATGTTCTCTCAGTCCACCACCAGACAGATTGAGCCAGACGTACATGCTCCTACTATGTGCGGGTTACTGTGTTCCCTCTGGAGCCAGGACCAGGGATCTGCACTGGGGGGGTGGCAAACTCCGTGCTGAGCCAGGAAGGGTGAGAAAGGGGCTAGCCAGAGCGCCATGATCCTACTGTTTTTAAGTGCCCTTTTTCTTGATTTTGGTGCTTATCCTGTTATATTTCTGCTGGTTGTTCAGAGTTTCTGTGGGGGGAATAGAGCCTTGAAGCTTATCATTCCACCATCTTGATGGGGACCTTTTTCTTTTCTTTTTTTAAAAATTTTTAAAAATTGAAGTATATCATTCATACATGAACATACACAAGTATATAGTAAAAGTTATGAACTTAACAAAATAAGCATGCATAATATCATACAGGGGTCCCATATAGCACGCCTCCACAAACACCTTGTATTGTTGTAATTCATTTGTTACAAAGTATGCAAGAGCATCACCAAAACACTACTACTGACTATAGTCTCTATCTTTCATTTGGTGTATTTTTCCCCCAACCCACCCTATTTTTAAAAAACATCAATTTTATTGATACACATTAATGAAGCATACAGCTTATCCGAAGTATACAGTCAGTGGCATTTGGTATAATCACATAGTTACGTGTTAATCACATTAATCATTATTAAAGCATTTTTATTATTTCAGTAATAAACGAAAAACAGACAAACAAGGAAGTTCCTCCCCTCTTAATCCCTCTGTTTCTCCTGTTGTATGTAGCTGCTATTTCTGGCTATTCTTGCACAATTATTTATTTGTTTATTAAGCAGTTTTATTGACATATAGTCACATACCATATGATCCATTCAAAGTGTGTAATCAATGGCTTTTTTTAGCTGCTTTAAAAAGACCTTTATTGTCAAATTGCAAAATAAATAGAAAAATAGATCGAAAGAAATTACAAATTTTGAAAGAGAGTGCAAGGCAGGTTAGATTTAATATAATCAATTATAAGAAATAGTACAGTAACAAACATTTATAAATGTAAATAGTAATTCTAATAATAGAAATTAATTAAAACATTCTAATTTTTATATTACACCTCTATTGGATGAAACAATCTCTAAGAATGAAATGAATTATTGGTGTAGTTACTTAATTTTCATTTAGGCCATAATTCTTTCTGGATAATCAAATTTCTATTTGAGAATTCTTCACATCTTATTGGAATGAATTACAGCAGATAACAATATGCCAACTCATAATTTTATGAGGCCGAAAAACTCAAAATCTTTTTCAACAGTAGTCATGCTAAATCATTATTGATCCAGATGGATTATTTTAATTAATGAGTATGTATAAGAAAGGGTTAAAGAAAAAATGAAGTATCCAAAAGTTTATCTCAGGAAGCGGGCTTGGCCCAGTGGATAGGATGTCCGCCTACCACATGGGAGGTCCATGGTTCAAAAACCCCGGGCCTCCTTGACCCGTGTGGAGCTGGCTCATGCGCAGTGCTGTTGCGTGCAATTAGTGCCGTGCCATGCAGGGGTGTCCCCCGCATAGGGGAGCCCCAGGTGCAAGGAGTGCTCCCTGTAAGGAGAGCTGCCCAGCACGAAAGAAAGTGCAGCCTGCCAAAGAATGGAGCTGCACACAACGAGATGACACAATAAGAGCTGACACAACAAGATGATGCAACAAAAAGAAATACAGATTCCCGGTGCCACTGATAAGGATAGAAGCGGTCACAGAAGAACACACAGCAAATGGGCACAGAGCGCAGACAATTGGAGAAGGGGAGAGAAAAAAAAAAACAAAAAAAAAAAGGTATATCTCTTCTCCAGTCCTCAATTAAAAACAAGTGTTTATTTTGTATGAAAAAACAGAATACTGATCACAAGAACAATTTGCACTGAGTAGTTATTGTTCATATACTATAATATTGTTATTTCACAATTATCTGGTCTACTCCAATTCTTTTTTTAGGTTACTATTTGCATGGGATACCTTTTTCCAACCTTCACTTTTCACCTGGTTGTGTCTTTATGTTTGAGTAGGGTCTCTTATAGACAACATATGGATGGCTCATGTTTTTTTATCCAATTCTGTCAGAGTATGTCTTTTGATTCAAGAGTTCAATCCATTAACATTCAGTGTTATTACTGTAAAAGCATTACTTCATGCATTTTGTCCTTCAGTTTTCTGTTGTCATACCATTGTATTGTCTGTCTTTTTATCCTTTAGTTTGCCCTTCCTAACAATCTTCATTTCTAAACTCTTCTCCATATCTCTTACTGTTGTTTTTTCCTTTCAGACTGCAGCACCACCTTTAGCATGTCCTGTAAATCTGGTCTTTTGGTAACATAGTCTATCAGTTTTTGTTTGTCTGTGAAGACTTTGAACTCACCCTCATTTTTGAAGGACAGCTTTGCCAGTGTATTAGTCAACCAAATATGCAAAATACCAGATATTGGTTGGTTTTTATTAAGGGTAATTTATTTGGGGTAGGAGCTTACAGATACCAGGCCATAAAGCATAAGTTCTTTCCCTCACCAAAGTCTATTTCCATGTGTTGGAGCAAGATGGCTGCCAAAGGCTGCCGAAGTCTGCCAGGTTCAGGCTTCCTGGGTTCCTCTGGGCTCAGCTCCTCTGTTTTTTCCACAAGGTCAGCTGTAGACTATGAGGCTCTCTAGGCTTTGCCTCTCTTCACAAGGTCAGCTATAGACTATCAGGCAAACAGCTCTGTCTCTCCCCAGTGCTCCAATTTAAGACTTCAGCATCAAACTCCAACATCAAAACTCCAACGTCGGAAACCCTCAACTCTGTCCTTTGCCATGCCTTTTATCTGTGAGTCCCCAGGGTTGGGTACTCAGTGCTCTAATGACGTGGGGGCAATCAAAGCCCTAATCATAACTTAATCACGCCCAGGTACAGACCAGATTACAAACATAATCCAGTGTCTATTTTTGGAATTCATAACCATATCAAACTGCTACAGCCAGATACAGAATTCTTGGCTGGCTGCTTTTCTCTTTCAGTACCTTAAATACATCATACCACTTTCTTATCCATGGTTTCTGATGAGAGGTCGGCACTTATTCTTACCGAGTTTCTCTTGTATGTGAAGCTTTCCTTTTCTCTTGTTGCTTTCAGAATCCTCTCTTTATCTCTGATATTTGCCATTCTGAATAGTAGGTCTATTTGGATTTATTCTGTTTGGGGTGTGTTGTCCTTCTTGGATGTTGATATTTATGTCTTTTATAAGGGTTGGAAAGTTTTCAGTCATTATTTCCTCAAATATTCTTTCTGCCCCTTTTCCATTCTCTTCTCCTTCTGGGACACCAATAATGTGAATGTTTGTGCGTTTTGCATTGTCTTTTGGTTCCCTGAGACTCTGTTCCATTTTTTCCACTCTCTTTCTGTTCTCCTGTCTTTTCCAATTCAGGTCTTTTCCCTTCAAACTCACTAATTTCTGTTTTCATGCAATTCAAATCTGCTCCTCTGTGCCTTTGATATATTTTTATCTCATCCATCATGTCTTTCATTCACATCTTTTTTTTTCTCTCTCCCCTTCTCCCTTACCCTGCTGTTGTCTGCTCTGTGTCCATTCGCTGTGTGTTCTTCTGTGTCTGCTTCTATTCTTGTCAGCAGCACTGGAATCTGTGTCTCTTTTTGTTGCGTCATCTTGCTACACCATTTCTCTGTGTGTGCAGCACCACTCTTTGGTAGGCTGCACTTTTTTCATGCAGGGCAGCTCTCCTTACGGGGTGCACTCCTTGTGCGTGGGGCTCCCCTACGTGGGGGACACCCCTGCGTGGGCCGGCACTCCTTGCATGTGGGCCAGCTTACCACACAAGTCAGGAGGCCCTGGGTTTGAACCCTGGACCTCCCATGTAGTAGGCAGACCCTCTGTCAGTTGAGCTAAATCCTCTTCCCCCCATAAGGTCTTTTACTTTCCTTTGCAGGCTTTTAAATTGTTCTTTATGCTCTTCCAGTGTCTTCTTAATATCTTTTATTTCTGTAGTCATGTTTTCTGTAAATTCTTTGAAGTGATTTAGGAGAGTTGTGTGATTATCACTGATTAATTATCTTAAATCCTATATCTCTTCAGGATATTTGGTTTGTTCTTTTGGCTGGGCCATCTCTTCCTGTTTCCTAGTATAGCTTGTAATTTTTTGCTGATGTCTAGGCATCTGAATATCTTGGTGAATTTACTCTGATGGCCAATTTCTCTCTCTTGCCTATTTTTTTTTCACAACTTATCTTTGATATTTGGTTCAACTTATTCTCAGTCTTTAAAATTACCTAGCTTAAGTTTTCAAAATCTGGCCAGGGGCTCAGTAGTGGGGCGCAGATTTTCTCCCAGGGGTTGGATACAGAAAGCATTATGTTTTTGTCCATGAAGTTTCCAGACTGGCTGGCAGATGGCACTAGTTAGCGCACCTTTCATCTAAGGTGTTTCAGTTTCAGCTTTCTTGTGTTGACTCTCCAGAGCAGAGACTCAAAGTGGGCTCTGCTGTCTGAATTCACTGAAGAAAAGCACCCTGGCCTCTCTTCCCTTTTCCCCCGAAACAGCTGACAGGAAGGAAGAGGTCTGTTTCAGTTGACTGCAGTGAGCCAGGGGTTTTACCCCAGCTTAATATCTTTGGGGTGAGGAAGGGGATCCCTTCCCAGCTGCCATGGGGGCTTGGTAACTCACATTTGTCATTTCAGCTTCTTTGTCTCTCAGTCCATCGTCACTCTCCTGGGAGTTATGTAGCATTGTCCTGATCTGCTAATCCCAAAGCAGGTCCCTTGGACAGCTTTTGCCTCTTTCTCTGTTATTTTTGTGAGAGCATTCAGCTATGCTTGTTAGTCCATTGCCGTCTTCTCACAAGCCTCCTCTTTTTCTCTTGTCATTTAAATAGATAAAATTTGGTAAGGGGTGGCAGGATGTCAAAACAACTGTAAAATATCACAATTAGGCATGAGAGTTGGTGTCTTTAAAAAAAAATGCAAGTGCAAAAGTTTTTTTTTCCGCCTTTTGAAAACAACTTAAATATGTGTTTAATGGCAATGTTGTTTAAAACTAGTCTGATTTTGTTGACCTTTGTTTCAGGTACTTTGAGACTAATTTGAATTGCTAACTATTCAGGTAACTTCTAGGCTTTATTTCAGCCTTTACAGTAGATTTAATAAGGCAGAGGCATCCAGATCTCTGAGAAGAGGTAGCAATTCAATAATTGGGATAGTTTGTAGTATTATTGTTAGTGGAATTATATAAATTTCTGGCTATATGATTTCTTAAAATTGTCTACAAAGTCAGTGTTTGATAATCATGTAATAGCTTCTCTCTGTGAGTAAGTAAAGATTCCTTTGGATTTAAATAGCTTGGTTTTGGCGACGAATTTTGCATATTGTCCTGTAGAGATTCAGTTTCAGAAATTTTTGTTTCATAGAACTCAGTATAATGAAATAGAAGCATGAAATTGGTTTTAGTTTTTTCATCTTGATAAAGTAGAAAAGGTTTAGAAAAATTCAGCTTCCCAGGAAGAATAGTTGCAATGACATGATCCAAATGCATATTCTTATACCATTATAATAATGGTATAATATTCTTTCCAAACCAAAAGGGTTTGGAAAGAAAGACAAACTTAGGTCTAGCAGAAGACCCTTTTGTGAGTAATTAAAGGCTAATTAATGACAAATAAAAGTAAAATCGTGACTTCATACAAATATAAAATATGAACACATGATTAAAATGTTACTAATCTCAATAGTTAATGAGGGAAAAACTAAAAAAAACAAAACAAAAAAATAGTTAATGAGGGAATGAGTAAGATACTACAACCAGTTCAAAGGAGAATTAATAAATTACACAATTAAGAATGCTGAAAGGAATTTACAGATAGATACAAAATTGGTTAGTATCCATATGGAATAATCAGCTGCATTTCCATGGGTCACACTTTTTTTTTTAAGATTTATTTATTTCTCCCCACTCCCTTCATTGTATGCTCGCTCTGTCCATTTGCTGTGTGTTCTTCTGTGTCTGCTTGTATTCTCATTGGGCGGCTCTGGGAACCGATCCTGGGACCTTCTGGAGTGGGGGAGAGGCCGTCATTCTCTTGCACCATCTCCGCTCCCTGCTCTGCTGCATCTCTTATTATCTCCCCTATGTGTCTCTTTGTCGCGTCATTTTGCTGCGCCAGCTCTTCATGTGGGCCAGCGCTCCTTCACCAGGCAGCACTCCTGCACAGGGCAGCACTTTGTTCAGGCCAGCACTCTGTGTGGGCCAGCTTGCCACATGGGCCAGCTTGCCTGCCACAGGAGGCCCAGGCAATCAAACCCTGGACCTCCTATGTGGTAGACGGGAGCCCAATTGCTTGAGCCACATCCATTTCCCCATGGATCACAATTTTTATTTCTGTGTCCAAGAATCATTTGCATTACTATTAGCTTTCTGCAGCTTATGAAATTGATTAAAATAACAGAGACAATGAAAGGTGAAGATAACCCAAAGACAGGATACCTGGTGATTCCGCCCCGCCACCATTTCACAGTCTTTTGTAATCTTTCTTACAAAGTGTTCTCAAAACTGTCTCACTCCTTTCTCACCCTGTAAGTCTGCCTACCTTTATCATCCCAGACAAACATCAGTCATAGATTTAAGATTGACACAGGAAGATGATTGACTTTCCAGCCTTTTTCTCTGAATTAAGATTGCAATCATTATAAACTTTTTATTTCTTTATTTTTAACTGAGAACAGGGCTGCCTGCAAGTTGAGGAGATTGTACCGGGCTGGTAGTCTGCTTATTGAGTGGTTTGTCAGTGGGGCTGCTTCTATCTTGAAGGGAATTTTTTTCTAACTTCCACAAAGGCACCAGATACACTAGTTACCTCCCTGCCTCAAAAGATGTAGTTTGTTTTTGTTGATCTTACTTCTTAGGATTATAACATGAGTCAGTCATCCTAACTTTAATTTTTCCTTTTTTTTCAGGTTTTCTTACAGAGACTGGAAAAACCAGAGCTAGTACTATTTTTTCTTCAGGAACTGAATCTGCCTTCCAGGTTACACAGATCAGAATTATGGTAATTCTCATGCTGCTTTTTCTACGTAAACTCTACCAAGTTTACTTCTTTTTTTCCCTTCTTTTAAATAGGATTGCATTTCATTTAGGTTGTCAGTGATCCTGTTTACTCTGCCTTTAAAAGAAATCCCGGTCATCTCAGTTGATGCAGAAAAACACATTTGATCAGTTTCAACACCCTTTCATGATAAAAACACTCAACCTAGTAGGAATAGAAGGGAACTTCCTCAACCTGATAAAGGACCTTAAAAAAAATCATATTGCATTTCAGAGGTCCATGTAATTGATTTTTCATTTAACATGTAATAATTGTTTACCTTGTGCATATAGCATGTAGCTCTCTGCAGGTAACAGAGGGCAGGGGCACAAAGATGAATTGAATAGATCAAGTCATCAATGGTGTGAAGATAGCAATTGAGAAAAATGAAGAATCATTTCTTATATCAAAACTTATAGCATTGGGAAGCAGTTTTCTTTCTCTTCCAGAACTTAATGTACTTGAAATATGGTTTCATTAGTTTTAACTTTATTTTAAGCTGTTTGAGTTTAACCTGTTATTTGGAAACAAAACAGCCACAGAGCTTTTGTTCCTTTGATATCCTGGTCTCTCTTTCCAGGTTCGACGTGGGGGCATTGGTGCCCAGTGTGGGTTGGTATTTGCCTATAACTCACCCTCTGATAAATTTCATGCAGAAGAACACTTCAAAAGGTTTGAAAAATATGATAAATGGAAGCTTCAGGAATTCAGGCAATTTGTAAAAAGTAGGTAAGGAACAGAGTAAAAATCTTCATAGTTAATAACAATCTATACTTTCTCTTATTAGTGAAATATGCCTTCTTACCTTTATAGAAAAGGTACCACTAGCCCATCCTCAGGGGCCATGAGCATGTATTGCCTTCTAGCTTTGTATGTGAAGATGTGGATGTTAGCGTGTTAATAGACTTTTATTCAGTCTCTTCCATGACCAGGAGCATGCATCTTCAAAATGGCTGGGTAATGATACATGCATGAATTGTGGACAACCTGATGTCTTCAATCTTACTCAGCCACAGAAATTTACCCATACCCCAAGCCTCGCCCTCATCTTGTCCCCCAATTCCTGCTTTTATTGAAAATATTTATTTAGTACCTACTATGTGCCAAGCCTAATTCTAGGTGCTGAAGATACAGTTAGGAGCAAATTGGCACAGTCCCTGCTTTATAGAGCTTACTGTTGAGTCAGAAGAAAGACAATAAAACTTGCCATATCAACAGAGTGATGAATGCTATGATAAGAGGGGTAGGGTGTTCTGGGAGCACACAGCACAGTACCTCACCTGCTCAGGGAAGGCTTCCTGGAGGAGGTATTGTTTATGGCAAGAACTGAAGGATGAGGTAACACTAATTAGCTATGTGAGAGATGGAAAAAGAGTGTCCCACCCAGAGAAGAACAGGTATGATGACCCAGAGGTAGAGTGTGACACAGTCAAGGAACTGAGAAGCTGAGATATATTGTGAGGGAGGAGTAGTGAGAGATGAGGTGGCTGGAAAGCTAGGAAAGGGCCAGGTTATTAAAGAACTTTTTGTCTCTATTTTGGGGTTTAGGTTATATCCTTAAAGCAATATGCATGTGTGTGTTGGGGGTGGGGAGGGGTATTACTGAGGAGTTTCAAGAAGAGAGAGGATATCATGTGTATGTTTTAGAAGTCTCACATCTCCCTCTGGAGTATGCTGTATATAGCATAGGTTGGAGGATAGAAGTCTGCAGGGCAAAATGAGAGGAAGCTGTCACTGTTACCTTGGCAAGCCAGAGATGTGGGTTACCTCAGCTGGGGGTGGCAGCAGCAGTGGTAGAGAGATGTGGACAGATTGAAGAGACCACTAGGGAAGCAGATGTGGCTCAAGCAGTTGGGTGCCTGCCTGCTACATGCAAGGCCCCAGGTTTGGTTTCCAGGGCCTCCTAAAAAAAATAAAAAAGACAAGCACACAGCTATCAGACAGAGAGCATACAGCAAGTGCAAACAACAAGGGGGATGGAGGAATAAATTTTAAAAATCTTTTAAAAAAGAAAGACAGCTAGAAGGTAGAAGCAAAAGGACTTGGTGATGGGCTGAATGTGGAGCAACTGAGGGGAGAAAGCTTAAGTTGCAGTGAGTCTTGGAATTTTGGCCTGGACATGTAGGTAAATGGATAGTGCCTTTCTCTGAGATAGAAAACTGAGGTCAACCTGCTGAGAGACACCAGAATTTATGGGACAACAGAGGAAAGGAGGCTGAGAAAAACAGTGAGAGGAGTAACAGAAAAGCCGGGACTATGTCGTCATGAAGCCAAGGGAAGGTTGTGTTTCAAGAAGAAGGGAGTGGGTAACACGGCCAAATGTTACCCAGAAGTCAGTAAGTTAAGTCTAAAAGTGTTTGTATTGGATTTAGCTGCAGAGGCCATTGGTGATCCTTGGACAGTATCGCCTCCGTTACTACTAGTGGTAAAAACTGTGGAGCTGAGCCCTAGACTTGCTGTTTATGCTGCAGAAATTTCACTGCTTGGGTTAACAGAAGCTTTTAAATATCCAGTAAAGTACTATTTAAACTTTAACATGCATACACATCACCTAGGGATCTTGTTAAAATGCATATTCTGGGGTTGGGCCTGAGACTCTTTCATTTCTAACAAGCTCCCATGTGACTCTGATCCTTCTGGTCTACAGACCACACTTTGAATAGCAAGCATCTAGATAATTCTCACTCTGTGCTGGAATTCTTTCAGGGTTATTTAGCCTCTCTGTGAATACTTGTAAAGATGGAGATCTCACTGCATACCCAGCCACTGAGTTATTTGAACATGTTCTATTGAAATCTGCTTTTGTAATTTCTACTCAGTGTTCTTAATTTTGGCCCTCTAAACCAATTAGAACAAATCTCCCTCATTCCTAAAGTCTTCCTGCCATCACACACTTAGGCCTTTTTATAAGATGCTTTTCTTTTTCATTAATAGCCAGAGATTACACTTGTTTTTGGTTTGTTTTTAAATACTCATTTTAATTCCCTAAATCGTGGGGGTTTTTTCCCCTACACTTATTTTTAAGCATCCATGTCCCACTTTTGGAACATATTGAAATAGGTCTTCTTCCCTAGACTTGCTATTAAACAAGATCTTTTACATCTTATATAGGCTGATTTTTTTTTAAAACCTAAACGCAGGCATATTCATTACTCCCTTGGTGATTTTAGCTCCTAGTTACAGCCTGACTCTTTTTTTTTTTGGTTCTACGATCCCCCCTTTTTTTTTTTTAAATGTTACATTCAAAAAATATAAGAGGTTTCCATATACTCCCCATCCCCCAGCCTGACTCTTAAACTCTGATTTGGTGGCTCTACATTTTAGCAATCCCTCTCTAGTTTGCAATTCAAAATGTTGATGTACATGATATCTGTCTTCTTGCCTTTTTTTTTTTTTAAGGTCCTCTGGTCAGGCATTGGTTAGTCAGCACACTCCAGGCTGGCATCAGCTGTTTGGCTTCTGTGTCTACTTAAGAGAACTAGCATTCAGCGCTCTTTTCTTCATCCTACTTACTATGTGGTAGTGTTCTCTGACAGATTTCCTTGACCACTCCTAAAGGGTGAATTTTAAAAAGTCCTCAAGCACACAATATCAATGAAATTCTGATATGGTTTTGGGCTAAGACAGAATACCTTCTGTCCCAGTGGTTTTAAGGGTCTACTATATCGTGAAAGGTTTATGCCAAGAAAGACTTATGTTAAGAGAGAACATTTTTCCTATCTGTAGTAGAGCTATTCTGGGTTGTTTGTCTTCTTCCTGTTCTTGTCATAATTCCCTGTGTTTGCTTGTCTTATCTATATAAGACAATTCTGTGTTTCTAGCTTGTTAGCTGTATCACGGACTGAATAGTGTAAAGTCGAAGGAATGTTATTTGGGCTGCCTTTTTCTCCTTTCTAGTTATGTGATTCCTGGAAAGGAAGTAGCATCCAAGTATCCAGTTTTTAAAAAGAAGTGGTGCACAATTGTGCTTCTTTAGCCTCAAGGCCAGAATGATTTCCTGGATTTAAGGAACAGGAATAATAAGACCTATGAAGTTTTCCTCTTCTGGAGCTGCAGGGTCTGAAGGCCCTCAAGCTTTTTACCCTTCAGTTGGTGCAAGTGACTCAAACCTCAGGCCAGTCATATATATGTTAGCCATATCTGGGGAGAAAAAGCTGAAACTGCTTCTCCATTGGTTCTTTCCAGAAGCACAAACCAGCTGTTGTATTATATCTCATTCCTCAGGAGCTCATCTAAGATGCTTTTGACTTCATGTCTCATTCTTTGGATAAGCCAATTACCTATAGAAGCAAACTTTCTCCTTAGTTCTAAGATTATATTTGGGACCAATATAATTCCCATTTCACAGATGTGGAGGCTGAGAAATGGATAGGATGTTACCACCAACTAGCTAGTATGCTCAAAGAAGTACCAAGTGCCACATTCAGTCCTCGATTGTTAATAGGGTACTTAAGCACGTTGCATGCCACTTAAATAGTGCCTTATTTATTAGACCCTTGAGAACTTTAGAAAAAGGAAAATGTTTTGTGATTACCCTTGTGTTTACAGGATTGGTTGCTCATCTGATGACCTTGGAGAGGATGATCCTATTGGCTGGTTTGAGTTAGAAGAAGAGTGGGATGAAGCAGATGTCAAGTTGCAACGGTGCAGAGTTGCCAAGGTAAGCATTAGTGAATTGTGGCCTTCGTGTGTTTTCCCATTCCCTCCCTTTTATTCAGTAAGGATTTATTAAGAGGTATTTGTTCCAGGCCCTGGAACAAAGAACCAGAATCCCAGAGGTGCATCAGTCGGAGAGACAGATGAATAAGACATTGTGAAATGGGATGTGATAAAGGGACATGCAGGGGGCTGTTAGAGCCCAAAGGAATAATAGCTGATCCAACCTGGAATTCATTTGGGAAGGCTTCCCTGAAAAGGTGGTGTGGTGCCAAGTGTTGAGAGTTGGGTAAAACCTTATCCATAGTCAGACTAAGGTTTGGAGAAGGGCAGCTCAGGCTGAGAAAACAGCAAGACACAGGCACAAATGCCTGAGACAGGGAAAACACCATGATGTATTTCCATAGCAATGAAAGGAACAGTGGTTATTTGAAACTTAAAATACTTTTACCTCAAGTGTAAATCTTGGTAAGAAGCTTAAATAAGAGGGTTTAGAAATTATCTTCAGGGCTTATACATACTAGGTGCTCAGTAAATATTAGGCAGTTGAGTAATTGATTCTGAAAGGCCCTTGACAGAGGAGAGTTTCCTGTAACAAGCAGAGAGTTTGCACACATGTTTGGCTTTGAAACGGCCTTAGCTTTGAGCAGATAAGACCATGTCTTGGGCTCCCAACACATGGGTTGCATATATTAATTGGGGACTGAGATGATTTCTTTAGGGCATTGACTGTTTATCATATACCTGATATCTGCTTCAAAGTGACTCTGCTACAGAGCAATGTATTTCTTGTATTCATCCTTACCCTGTTTTTGCCTTGAAAAGGGAGTGATGTGATCTTTTCCAAAATCTGACATCATTCAGCATTTGTGCTGTCTTTATTCTACTTGTAGATGATGGACTTTTGTGTCCCCAGTGCTGGGCATAGTGGTACCTAATAAATTATTGAGAACATAGGGGACTTTCCCAGAAAGATCTTTATCTCCATTAAATCAATGTTCAGGGATTTTGATTCCATCTCTTTAAATCTCTCTTGACCTTTCTAGTATTTGATGGTGAAGTTCCTGTGCACCCGTCAGGAATCAGCGGAGCGCTTGGGAGTACAGGGCTTGAGCATCAGTGGGTACCTCCGGCCAGCAAGAGCAGAAGCAGAGCAGAGCGTTGTTTGTGCTCATTGCAGAAAGGATGCAGAGGAGAGTGTGTGTGGGGCCACGCTGCTCCTCAAGACCCTTCAGTTCATCCAGCAGCTCGCCCATGACCTGGTAGTATTTCCCCATTTGTTAGACTTCATTCCTTTAGGAAAAGTGAATGGCAGTTAGGGGAAATGAAAACCAACCTGTGAATCTGCCCTGCTCCTGCCATGCATTACAAAATGGGTATGGTGGGCATCATGCTGCTGTGATGAGGTTGGAAAGCCAAAGGTAGTATTTATGGTGTCGTTCAGTGGAAGATTAAGTGGCATGTGGCTGTGGTGGTGAGGTCTTCTGGGATAGCTCTATAGACAGAGCTTAAAGATCCTAACCATAGTTGCTGGTGGTAGACTGTGATACAGCTCATGGGTTTTGTCTTCTTTAAATCCTTTGGGAATAATTATTATAGTCTAGGTGAATTCTACTTGCTTAAAAAGTACCAGAAAAGGAAGAAAAGAGAATTTTTTAAAGTACCAAAAATACCCTTTAATTTAGTAAATTCCCTTATGAATAATGCTAGAATTTGAAATCTTTTTTATACTGACTTTTACAATCACTCTTTTTTAACTTTTTATTTTGAAATTCCTTCAAATTTACAGAACAGTTACAAAAATAAAGTAGGCCTATACAGAGAACTCCAATATACCTCCATCCCCCAAAAACCCAGATTCACCAATTTTAACATTTGCCATATCATTTTCTCTCTCTACCTATCTATTCATGTTCTTTTTTTTTTTTAAGATTTATTTATTTATTTATTTCCCTTTCCCCCGACCCCCTCACCCTGGTTGTCTGTTCTCTGTGTCTATTTTGCTGCGTCTTTTTTCTCTGCTTCTGTTGTCAGCAGCACAGGAATCTGTTTTTCTTTTTTTATTGCGTCATCTTGTGTCACTTCTCTGTGTGGGCAGTGCCATTCTTGGGCAGTCTGCACTTTTTTTCACTCTGGGTGGCTCTCCTTACGGGGCGCACTCCTTGCACATGGGGCTCCCCTACGCGGGGGACACCCCTGTGTGGCACGGCACTGCTCATGGGCCAGCTCCACACGGGGTTTGGACCACGGACCTCCCATGTGGTAGACGGACGCCCTATCCACTGGGCCAAGTCTGCTACCCCTATTCATTTTCTGAACATTTTAGTATAGGTTGTATACATCATACTCCTTGAATATATAATACTGCCAAGTGCATTTCCTACAAACAAGTATATTCACTTATGTAACCACCTTAAGTGCAGTTATTAAGTTCAAAAAATTTAACATTGATATAAAGCGTACAGTTTGTATTCCAATTTTTTTCATATGTCCCAGTAATGTTCCTTTGAGTCTGTTCTTTTGCTAGATCCCATCCAGAATCATGTATTGCATTTAATTGTCCCTTTAGTTGCTTTCTTCTTTTTTCGCTTGTGAGAACATATATACAGTATAAACTTTCCCATCTCAACCACTCCCAAACATAACATTCAGTTAGACTAATCACATTCACTATATTGCAGTATCCTTTCTATCTTCCATTACTATATAGTCACTTCTTTAAAACACAGTGAAAACTCACTCCAGGGCAGCTTCTGGTCACCATCACCACAGAGATCATGGCTTATTTCATGTGTGATATCCCAGACTACCCACTTCTGACCTTCATTTTGTTTCAGGGCACTACTCAGGGGCTGCTGACTCTATATATAGTTCATTTGGCCTTTGTTATTCAGGCACTGTCATAGCAGAAAACAGCAAATTGTAAGGAGATGCTTGGGGAAGGAGATGCATTTACAGCATAATTGATAGCTTTCAGCCCATGTGCAGGGAAGGGACAAACATGCTGCAGTGATATCCTGGATGTAGTCATTAAGAAAAGATTGACTTATGTTCAGGGTTCTGTGTTAAGTTAGGGAACCTTATGGATATGTGTGTAAATATGGGGTAGGAGGGTGGTGGATTATGTGTATACGCACATATATTTTTAGAAAGCTTTACACCAAAAATAGTCATTTACAAACTTTCTGGTAGTTAAGAGAAGGATCAGTTATATGGGAATGTCACCTTTGTGGAGCTACCTCATCCCTTAGCAGAGAGAGAGGTAAATTAAGTATTACATTAGTTCTCTAAATGAATTTTTTAATTTTATTTTTTTCTGGTCTTCATAAATTTTTAGGTGCAACAGAAGGAGAGTAGCTTAAAATATAAATGTTTTCTGGACTTCACGGGTCTTGATTTGAAGATCTTCTGGAATTTTTACAGTAAATTAAAGCAAAAGTAGGTCAGAATTTATTATACTGTAATAGT
Organism: Dasypus novemcinctus; assembly: GCF_030445035.2. NCBI lineage: Eukaryota > Metazoa > Chordata > Mammalia > Cingulata > Dasypodidae > Dasypus > Dasypus novemcinctus. The sequence continues at coordinate 28,605,478 of NC_080693.1, forward strand.
CATAAAACTGAAGACATGAGTTTTGCTATTCTAAATGGGCAGGTTTTTCTTCTACTTTTTTTTTTTTTTTTTTTTTTGCTTCCTACCAGTTTATGTTCTTCTGATTTGAAAGATTTGATTGTTGTTGTTGTTATTATTTAAAAATTCATAATAAACTTTGTTTTTAGAGAAGTTTTAAATTACAGAAAAGTTACATCAGAAGTATAGGGGAGGGGAGCTCAGTGATTGAGTGCCTGCTTCCCATGTATGACGTTCCAGATTCAATTTCCAGCACTTCCTAAAAAAAATATGTATATATATGTAGGGGATTCCCATATAACCCTTCCTACCCACATACACATTTCCCCCTATTATTAACAAAATTTGGTTGTTATTGAAAATAACACCTCACTTTTCTATAATTCACTTTATCTAGGCAATGTTTTCATAAATATTTTCTCATTTCCTTATCCCAGCAACCTCAGGGGTAAGCATGTCAAGTATTATAGAAGTATAATATTGGTGAAGAAACTGAGGATCAAAAATGAATTTCCTTGGGGGGTATATGGGGACCTCATAATTCCTCATAATTTTTGAATGTAATAATTAAAAAAATAAAGACAAAAAAAAAATTTCCTTGCCCCACAGTGGGCAGAATCAGACTGGGTCTGTGCTTTCATACTTCTAGTACAGTGTTCTGTCCACTCCACCTTCTCCCTCTCGATTGGCATTCTTTTTACCAATCGGATGGATGCCTACAGGAGAGTCCTTTATAGAGACTTGCAAGGCTTTGGAGGGTAAGCACAACAAGCCCTTTTGCTGTTTGATGTTCTTTGTCTTTTGTAGCCTGAGGGAAGAGTGCATCTGTGCCCAAACCCTGCTTCTGCAGCTCCTCCAGAGCTGTTTCTCAGTCCTGCAGGGAGATGCACCAGCACCCGAGGAGGAAAAGGCTCAAAACCAGAGTCCTGAAGGGGTGGAAGCTGCCAAGAAGCTCTACACACACTTGTGTGATGGTAAGAATTGGTTTTCTGTTTCTGTAATGTAATTCTGCTCTAGTAGTCTTCAGGGCTGCTTGTTGTAGAGAAGAGTGGGTTCTGTGATCTACCAAACCAAGGAAAGGGATTGCTTCTATGGAAAATCAGTGTTTCCTTGATGCTTTTGTGACATGCTATTTCAGGTCAAGGTTTATTCCATCATCAACTGACTTCTCTTCTTCCTGGTTTCTGATATACAGTTATATTATACTGCGGGTGTTTTTTTTTCTTTTTTTTCTGTTTATTTCTCTCCCCACCCCCACCCCCAGTTGTCTTCTCTCTGTATCCATTCACTGTGTGTTCTTCTGTAACCACTTATATCCTTATCAGTGGCACCAGGAATCTGTTTCTTTTTGTTGCATTATCTTGCTGCGTCAGCTCTACGTGTGTGCAGCGCCATTCTTGGGCAGGCTACACTTTCTTTCGTGCTGGGCGGCTCTCCTTATGGGGCGCACTTCTTGCAGTTGGGGCTCCCCTACGTGGGGGACACCCCTGCATGGCAGGGCACTCCTTGCACACATCAGCACTGTGCATGGGCCAGCTCCACACGGGTCAGGGAGGCCCGGGATTTGAACCGCGGACCTCCCATGTGGTAGACGGGTACCCTATCCATTGGGCCAAGTCCGCTTCCCTATACTGAGAGTGTTTATCCTTATATGGAGCTAAGAGGTAAGGATGAGAGATTGAGGGGGAAAGATTGTAATGATAAATTGAGGGTAAAACACAATCTTAAGTTATTTTTAGAGCTATGCCAAGTTGTATCTCAAAAGGACAGGGACATAATAAAATTAAAACTGGTACATAGAGTCTTTGCTTTAGTTAAATGTAAACAAACAAACAAAAATAGTTTCCTTACACTGTCTAGCCTGTGCAGAAATATTTCTTTACTCTGGTATTAATTATAAAATTGAGAATAGGGATTTTATTGGCTACTTAGAGCGAATCTGTATTGTAAGTGAAGAGTCAGAATATATTAAAGCTGATTTTATTGTTCATTTTTATCAGTGGTGGATAGGGTGGATAGAGACTCTGTGACCATGGAAATATTAAAACAAGAAGTCAGGAATACCCTTCTTAGTGGAGCTGCCATCTTCTTTCCTGACCGACAGACCCGGCGGAACCATCTCTTCACCATGATGGTAATTATTTACCTTACAAATAAGGATTCCACTCCTGAGGCCTACAAGTATGAAATTTATTAGTCTTTGTTTTCTCTGAGAGGATGTCAGTTTCAGTTTCCCAAATATTTATTTAATAATTACTATATGCAAAGCTTTGTGGGACACACAGATACTTAAGGATATGGCTCTGTGCTCAAGGTGTGGGTGACAGATCCCAGTCTTTGTTTATAACCTGTTATCTCACGCAGTTTTTAGTAGGCTTCTTGATTTTTTTTTTTTAAGATTTTTTTTTTTTTTTTAAAGATTTATTTATTATTTATTTAATTTCCCCCCCTCCCCTGGTTGTCTGTTCTTGGTGTCTATTTGCTGCGTCTTGTTTCTTTGTCCGCTTCTGTTGTGGTCAGTGGCACGGGAAGTGTGGGTGGCGCCATTCCTGGGCAGGCTGCTCTTTCTTTTCACGCTGGGCGGCTTTCCTCACGGGCGCACTCCTTGCGCGTGGGGCTCCCTCACGCGGGGGACACCCTTGCGTGGCACGGCACTCCTTGCGTGCATCAGCACTGCGCATGGGCCAGCTCCACACGGGTCAAGGAGGCCCGGGGTTTGAACCGCAGACCTCCCATATGGTAGACGGACGCCCTAACCACTGGGCCAAAGTCCGTTTCCCTAAAGATTTATTTTTTATTTAATTCTCTCCCCTTCCCCCCTGCCCCAGTTGTCTTCTCTCTGTGTCCATTTTGTGTGCTCTTCTGTGAACGCTTCTATCCTTATCAGCGGCACTGGGAATCTGTGTTTCTTTTTTTTGTTGCATCATCTTGTTGTGTCAGCTCTCCATGCGTGTGGCGCCATTCTTGGGCAGGCTGCACTTTCTTTCACACTGGGTGGTTCTCCTTATGGGGTGCACTCCTTCCACGTGGAGCTCCCCTACGTGGGGGACACACCTGCGTGGCAGGGCACTCCTTGTGTGCATCAGTGCTGCACATGGGCCAGCTCCACACGGCTCAAGGAGGCCCGGGGTTTGAACCGCAGACCTCTTTTTATTATGGGAAAGTCTAAATCAAATATGAAAGTAGACTAAAGAGTATAACGAACTCTTTCCCTTTTCCCACTGTGTCATGTACCCATCACCCAGCTTCAACAATTATAAACTCATACTAATCTTTCATCTATTATATACCTTACCCTTTCTCCTTCTTCCATCCACTATTATTTTTAAGTAAATCCCAGATGTGTAAATCTTTCCATATATATCTGAAGATAATGCAATCAAGTTTTAACCCCAGCTGGTTCTTCTTGCCCTCCAAGATTAGTTCTTCCTGTTACTCAGACATTAGTACTAGGAGATAAAAAATGCTTCAAGTATTTATGAGGCATTATGTTACCAAATAGAATTCCTGTACAAAGATCCAGGTTTTAAATATTGAGGAAAGTATTTCTAAATGAAAATTAATGACATACGTGAATGAAAATGTAAAACAAAATAAAAATGTTTCTCTCTTGGCCATACCAAAAACATTTTAGGTAAAGGAACTTCAGAGTTCTAATGTTACATTGATGGGAGCACATGCAGGGAAACATTAAACCAAGGAAATAATCAGATAAGGGTGTACAAGAAAGCAAAATTATAAGCCAGACATACTTATAAACATAGTTGGAAAAATCCAAGTTAACTTTAGTAAACCAATTTAACAACATAGTAACAAAATTATATAACTAAGGTAGATTTACCCTAGGAGTGCAAGGATGGTTTAATACTAGAAAACCAATAAATGAAATCAGGAAAAAAATCATATAATATAGAAAAAAATAAAATTCTGCTGTTGCTTGAAAGAACAAAACCAATAACAAACTAGAAATAGAAGGGAACACCCTTATACTGATGATGGGTACGTATTAAAAAACTTAGAATAAGCAACATGTTTGACAGTAGATCACTAAAAGCATTCTTTTCAATATTAGGAATAAGACAAGAAAAGAAAATCACAGACCAATTTCTCTTACAAATATAGATGCAAAAGTCCTCAACAAAATAGCAAACTGGATCCAACAGCATGTTAAAATAATTATACATCATGATCAAGTGGGGTTTATCCCAGGTATGCAAGGGTGGTTCAACATAAGAAAGTCAATGTAATACATCACATTAACAAAACAAAGGGAAAAAAACACATGATCATCTCCATTGATGCAGAATAGGCATTTGACAAAATTCCAGGATCCTTTCTTGATAAAAATGCTTAGAAAAATAGGAACAGAAGGAAACTTCCTCAACATAACAAAGGACATATATGAAAAACACATTGCTAAAATCATACTCAGTGGTGAAAGGCAGAATGCTTTCCCTCTTAAGATATAGAACAGGGGAAGGATGCCCACTGATACCACTGCTATTCAACATTGTAGTAGAAGTTCTAGCCAGAGCAGGTAGGCAAGAAAATGAAATAAAAGGTATCCAAATTGGAAAGAAAGATGTAAAATGTTCACTATTTGCAGATGATGTGATTCTATATTTAGAAAAAAGTTCTGAAAAATCTACAACAAAGTTACTAGAACTGATAAACAAATCCAGCAAAGTGGTGGAGTACAAGATCAGTGCAAAATCAGTAGTGTTTCTGTACACTAGTAATGAGCAATCTGAGCAAGTAAATCAAGAAAAAATTCCATTTACTACAATGGCAGGTAAGACAATAAAATGTGTAGGGATAAATTTCACCAAGGATATAAAGGACTTATACATGGCAAGCTACAAAAGCTTACTAAAATAAATTTTTTAAAAGTCTAAATAAATGGAAGGATATTCCATGCTCATCCATTAGAAGACTAAGTATTGTTAAGATGTAATTCTACCCCCCAAAATTTACAGATTCAACACAATCCCAATCAGAATTTCAACAGCTTACTTTGGAGAAATGGAAAAGCCAATTACCAAATTTATTTGAAAGGGTAATGGGCCCTGTGTAGCTAAAAATGTTTTGAAGAATAAGAATGAAGTTGAAGGACTCACATGTCCTGACTAAAGCTTATTACAAACCTATAGTGGTCAAAACAACATGGTACTGCCACCAGGATCCATATACAGACCACTGAAATTGAATTGAGGGCTCCGAAATAGACCTTCACATCTCTGGTCAATTGATTTTTTTTTTTAAAGAAGGTACCAGTGATCAAACCTGGAACCTCGTATATGGGAGGCAGGTGCTCAACCACTGAGTTATATCTAGTCCCCTAACCAAATGATTTTTCATGAAGCTACCAAGTTCAGTCAGGAAAGAATAGTCTCTTCAATAAATGGTGCTGGAAGAACTGGATATCCATAAGCAAAAGAATGAATAAGGACCCTTATTGCATACCACATACAAAAATTAACTCAAAATGGATCAAAGAGCTAAATCTGAAAACCAGGACTCTACAACTTCTAGAAGGAAATGTAGGGAAGCATCTTCAGGGTCTTGTGTTAGGCACTGCTTTCCTAAACTTTACCCCCAAAGCACAAGCAACAACAAAAAAAAATAGATAAATGGGACCTCATCAAAATTTAAAACTTTTGTGCGTCAAAGAACTTCATCACAAAAGTGAAAAGACAACCTACCTAATGTGAAAAATGTTTGTAAACCACATATCAGATAAGGGTTTAATTTCCAGACTATATAAAGAAATCCTAAAACCCAATTTAAAAATGGACAGAAGACTTGAGTGGACATTTCTCTAGAGACAGTATACAAATGGCTAAAAAGCACTTGAAAAGATGCTTAATATCATTGGTGATTAGGGAAATGCAAATCAAAACTGTGAGATACCATTTCACACCTACTACAATGGCTAATGTTTAAAAAATGGAAGGAGTAGATGTAGCTCAAGCAGTTGAATGCCTACTTCCTATGTACAAAGTCCCAGGTTTGATCCCCAGGACCTTCTAAAAACAAATAAACCAACTGTTATTGGTGAGTGGATGTAATTCAGTGGTTGAGTACTTGCTTCCCATGTATGAGGTCCTGGATGCAATTCTCAGTACCTCCTAAAAAAAAAAAAAAAGGGAATTACACACTGGAGAGGATGTGGAAAAATAGGAACACTCATTCGTTGCTGGTGAGAATGTAAAGTAGTACAGCCACAATCTCTATTAGGTATATACTCAAAAGAATTGAAAGCAGGGACTCAAGCAGATATTTGCACACCACTGTTCATAGTGGCATTATTCATAATTGCCAAAAGATGGAAGCAACACAAGTGTCCATTAACAAATGAATGGATGAACAAAATGAGGTATATGCATACAATAGAATATTATTCAACATTAAAAGGGAATAAAGTTCTGGTTCATCCTACAACATGGATAAACCTTGAAGACATCATGTTGAGTCGAATAAGCCAAATACAAAAGACAATTATGGTCTCACTGATATGAAATAATTACAACAAGCAAATTAATGGAGTGTGTATGTAGAATATAGATTTCCAGGGCCTGGTTTTGGGGTAGGGAAAGGGAGTTAATGCTTAATTTGTACAGAATTTCTATTTAGGTTGATTGTGAAGTTTTGGAAATGGATGATGGTGATGGTAACACAACATTGCGAGTATAATTAGCAGCACTGAAGTATATGTTGGTGAATGTGGTTAAAAGGGGAAATTTTAGGTTGTATATGTGTTACTAGAAAAAAATTAAAAGATAAAACATAGGACTGTACATCACAGTGAACCCTATTATAAACAGTGGACTGTAGGTAATAGTACAATTATAAAAATGTTCTTTCATGAATTATAGCAAATATACCACACTAATGCAAGGTGTTAATAAATAGGTTGGTGTATGGGAAAAAAAACACCACCACCCTAATATGGACCATGGAATATAGTTAATAGTACAGTTTTAATATTCTTGCTTCAATTTTAACAAAGGAACCACACTAATGCAAAGTGTTAATAATAGGGAGATATGTGGGAACTCTGTCTTTTTACATAATTTTTCTGTAAACCTACAACTTCTCTAATTAAAAGAAAAATTTTTACGTGCTCTGCAGGATGCACAAAGGCCTCTAGAAATAGAACAAAAGAAGCATCAAATGAAATCCCTGATGACAAAGAACTACAATCTGTTTGGGAGTTGGGGACACTTGCCACAAGAAAAATGACCCCATGGGCATTTTGCTTAGGAGGGTCTTGTTGAAACTAAGTAAGGGAGGAAGGTTTCAGAGAGGAGGTAGGACCTTTGGTTGTATTTCAGAATATGGGCAAAATTTGCCTATCAGCTTGTGGCATCAAGTCTCACACTGTGAGTTTACAACCTTTGATAGCAACGGCTGACTTGACCCAGTGGACCATGAGCCAGGGCTCCGTTGTATTTGTTTGCAGGAAGCATTTACCAGGCAGCTGAGTAAATGCTTTTTTTTTTTTTGCTAGCATACAGAAAAATAGAAAGAGGGCATATGGCATCATTGCTTTTAGCAAACCAACCCAGTCGTTTTCTTCTTTGCCCACCCCTTCTGACGGCAGCAGTAAGGGTTACATTTTTCCTTCTCATGCTGATGAATGAGTTGTTCTCTCTCCAAGTAATTGCGTTCATTTTGTCTATATCTTATTTTTGACCCTTCTGTCCCAGGCCAGCCCCTGCATCTTAAATCTTCTGATAATCCTTCACAGTTCTTTGCATAGCAGTAGATGTTCAATACATTTGTTGCATTAAGAAAAAAAATAAGGTGCCCCCAAAGGAACCTAGTAGCCCCACCAGAAGGTATGATTTGTATCTGTCTCCATTGGGTGTCAAATACAGGATAGAGGGAAAGCTTGGATCCTGTTGAAAAACAAATCAGAAAGCTCAGAAGAAATGCACTGTGTCCTGCCTTTTGTTCCTGGGACAGCATGCCCATTGATGGAAATTATGCATCTTTTGTAGGTCATTTTCTTAAAACATTTGCTTCAAGCTTTCTTGATGTTAAACTTGGCAGTGAACAAAAGTAAACCTGTTGCTTTCTGTTTAGACAGGTAGTTCAGCTCCCTCTCAGCACTTGACCAGGTCTTTTTTTTTTTTTTTTAAGATTTATTTTATTTATTTCTCTCTCCATCCCCCCACCCCCCCCATTGTCTGCTCTCTGTCCATTTGCTGTGTGTTCTTCTATGTTCACTTGCATTCTTGGCATGCGGCGTTGGGAAACTGTGTTGCTTTTTTTGTTGTTGTTGTTGTGTCATCTTGCTGTGACAGCTCTCCATGTGTGCAGTGCCTCTCCTGGGCAGGCTGTGCTTTTTTTGCGCAGGGTGGCTCTCCTTACAGGGCGCACTCTTTGTGCATGAGGCACCCCTACATGGGGGACACCCTTGCATGGCACGACACTCCTTGCACACTGCAGCACTGCGTGTGGGCCCACTCACCACACGGGCCAGGAGGCCCTGGTTTGGAACCCTGGACCCTCAGTATGGTAGGCGGACACTCTATCAGTTGAACCACAACCGCTTCCCTCGACCAGGTCTTAGTTGGGTGCCATGAAGTGGTCTGCTGACTGGCTTTCCTCTTGCTGGGGAACAGTGGTTAGTGGCGTTTTGTGCAGTTCTAGGTCTCTGGAATGTCTGGAGTCAATTTTCTGAATATGTGATTTCTGTCTTTTCTAGAAAAATGTCACTGAGCAGGAACACAAACAGTCCCTGCAGCTTACTTTCCGCTCACTGTGCACACATTTTAGGTAAGTTTATCATTCTTTTCAATTGTCAGATACTTCAAATCTTTGCTAAGTCATTTTCTTTAGATATCCCTTCCTTCCATGTACTTTGAAGGAACCAAGTACTTACCTCTGCTTTGTTAGAATGCCATGTTTCTGGAATGAGATATCATTAGGCACAGGAGTGATTAGTGGTAGAATAATAATCTTGTTGAGACCTTAATTCAAGTCTCAGTCATTTTAAAACAATTTAGAGTTGAACCCATTGGCAATCTCTTTCAACACAAAACCGAAACAGAGGATTTTGTAGTCGTGTACTCAAGTATAAAAAACCAACTACATTAAAACCCGATTGCAGAAGCACAAAATGGGAAAGGCATAGTTTAGCAAAAGGGAGTGTGTAGCAAGTGATGACTTGGAGATTTTTACATGCCTTGGCCACCAAAGAAGTTAATGGGTCTATAGACTGTAGTATTAGAGGTATGGATTCTTAAAGGAGGGATGAAACTAATAGCCCCAAGCTGTTGTTGCAAACCAGAGTATACCTGGAATGGATGCCGGACTTAGAGGGCTGTATAAAAATGTGTTCAGAATTGAGTATCAAGGGTGATGAAATAACCTGAGGCTGTCATGTGAGAACACTTGAAGACATAGAAGATGTTTATTTAGCCTGGTTTGTCAAGTTAGCAGTCTTTAAATTAGAAACTGTCATGAGATTAGGTATATTTCATAGTGGTAGTCAAGGTAATTTATTCATTGGTTTTATTCCTCAGGATCTCTCCTAAGGACCTGAGGATTTATGAGTCTGTGCTTTCATAAGGACATGTTTTCAGACAGTGGTGCAGTCCAAGCTGGGACCATGGCCTTGCTTTCTGACCCATACTCCCCACTTCCCATATGACTGACCCTAAATTTTTTAAAGGTTCTTTTTTTTGGACCTTTTATGCATGAAGGGGCCCTTCCTGAACCAAGTGTCATGACTACTTTGTGTCGTTACAGTGATAAGGATCCAGGTGGCCTTCTCCTTTTACCTGAGAAAAGTGACCTGGCTGACATGAACATCAGCGAAGTACTGGCGGTCATGAACACTCTCCTCTCTGTTGCTGCTCGAGAGGTAACTGAGTGCCACTCCCTGTCTTCTTCACCTCATCCTCAGGAGCACATGACAGTAGTCGCTGTGCCTTCCCCTTCAGCTCTCATTTATGCATGAATGTGGTTTTCTTACAGTGACCATTAGAAATGATCACAAAAGTTGCCCAGTCTGCCTTGGCTCCTCATCTGCCAGCTCACTGCAAAGGAATGCAGGGATACTTTCTTGTCTCAATAAATACATGAAAGTGCTGGTGAAGGCTTCCTTTGAGAAAGGGGAATGGAGTTTTACCAAGTCTTCTCATAGCATCAGTCATTGAGCCTTATATACAATTATTAGATATTTGTGGTATGAATTTTAAAGAAAACTGCTTTACTTTTTTGAAAATTAAGATTACTTAGCAAATTTGCAGACTCATCAAATCTGAAAATATATTCTCTTTTTTCTCATGCTAATGAATTTTTAAATTTTTCCTTTTTTTTTCCTTTTTAACATGAAAGATTTTGTTTCTTGAATGTAGTCCATGCACCAATTGGATCAGAATCATCAGGGATATTTGACAGAAATCTGGACTGACCTTCAGCACTGACCCCACCCCAAGCTACTGTTTTTGAATCTCAGGACAGGGCTTAAGAATCTCTGCATTCCCAAGAAAATCTGAAGTGAAGTGGTTAACTTGGAATTCTTGTGTTGTTGTATGTATGTAACTACAATTAAAAAAAAAAAAAAAGATTCTGAAGTGATAGAACTTCTGTACTGGGAGATCAAGAACTACCTTTTTGGACTAAAGATGGGAACCAGGGAGTTACAGCAGATTTAATGGTGGGACAATCCAAACCACACCCTTAAAGTGTTGAATGACATGGATTCATTAGATAAATGATCCTGTATATTGTGGCTGAACTGGGTGCCTTTAAAATTTCTTACATTTGTGAATGCTTTACTATTTTCAAGTTGCTGTTAGAGCCATGATTTCATTCATTCCTAGCTGCTTGGAGTTATCAGCTAATCAGTGATTATCTTCCGTTAGCTCACAGGGACTGCATGGAATCTGACTAGGTTATCATTTTCCAGGTTCACACTGAGACTAACCAATCTTTAAACTCAGTAGTACTTTAAATCCAAGGTTCTTTTTGTTCTACTATCATGTCTATTTTCTTTAAGGTTATATCTTGACTTTATTTCTGTAAACCTCAACTTTATTTTGATAAATGCTGTTTTCTTCTCTCAGTTACTTTCTGCTTTGTTTACTTTCTGCTCTTTGTCTTATTTCCAGACTCTTCTCTCCATCTCAAATATTCCTTAAAAATATTATTCCCACCTGCTCATTGATATTTAATTTCTGCTCCAGTTAACCATGGCTCATACTAATCTCTGTTTTATTTCTGCCCTTCCCCCATACCATCCTTTTCTTCTGGAGTACCTCTAAATTCTACCTGTTTCTCAGACTCCTGAAGCTTTATCTAAGCTTTTGCCCTCATCCTTATTTCTTCTGCATTCATATCAACAGTGCCATTGGGCAGAAAATAATCAATGCTTTTACCTTTTTTTCGTAGGTATTAATTCTCCCTCTTGTGTGAGGGGTTGGTATGTGCTGGAGCCAGGACTAAAACCCAGGCCATTTGATGCCTTGTTTTTTTCTTTAAGATTTTATTTATTTATTTATTTCTCTGCCCGTCCCCCCCACCCACCCCAGTTGTCTGTTCTCTGTGTCTATTTGCTGCGTGTTCTTCTTTGTCCGCTTCTGTTGTTGTCAGTGGCACGGGAATCTGTGTTTCTTTTTGTTGTGTCATCTTGTGTCAACTCTCCGTCTGTACAGCGCCATTCCTGGGCAGGCTGCACTTTCTTTTGTGCTGGGTGGCTCTCCTTACGGGATGCACTCCTTGCGCGTGGGGCTCCCCTAGGCTGGGGACACCCCTGCACTGCATGGCACTCCTTGCGTGCATCAGCACTGTGCATGGGCCAGCTCCATACAGGTCAAGGAGGCTCGGGGTTTGAACCATGGACCTCCCATGTGGTAGATGGACGCCCTAACCACTGGGCCAAGTCCGCTTCCCTGATGCCTTGTCTTGAACTCTGTCCACTAGACTTACAGACTTTTTGTAAGATGTATAAGGAGAAATGAGGTAGCATCTGTCCAAGAGAATTACCCATAATCTTTACCATTTGGAATTAAATATTTACACTTTCTTCCCTTTCACTTGCCTGCAATACAAAGGTAATTAGGATTTCAGTTAAACCCTGAGGCCAGGGTTTCACTGCAGCAATTGAGATATTTCTTTGAATGGCTTCTATTACCTTTCAGTAAAAAACCTTTATGGTTATATTAAGGAGGAAGAGTTCGAATTTCTTTTGAAAGTGGTCAAAAATATACCTAGTCTGGGAAGCGGATGTGGCTCAACTGACAGGGTGTCCGCCTACCATATAGGAGGTCCAGGGTTCGATACCCAGGGCCTCCTGGCCCATGTGGTGAGCTGGCCCACGCGCAGTGCTGCCGCGCGCAAGGAGTGCCATGCCATTCAGGGGTGCCCCTTGTATAAGGGTGTCCCATGCGCAAGGAGTGTATCCCGCAAGGAGAGTACCCCATACGAAAAAAGCGCAACCCGCCCAGGAGTGGTGCCGCACATACGGAGAGCTGACACAGCAAGATGACGCAACACAGATTCCTGGTGCTGCCTGACAAGAATGCAAGTGGACACAGAACAATACTAGCGGATGGACACAGAGAGCAGACAATGGGGGTGGGGGAGAGAGAAATAAAATAAAATAAATATTAAAATATATATATATACATATATATATACACACACACCTAGTCTGAAATTTTTCTCGTGAATAATTTTTCAGCAGTTATCCACTAAATGCCTGCTGTGTGCCAGGCACAGGGGATACAGTGATAAAAGACCCCTGCCCTCAGAGCATGGTCTTGAGGAGCAGACAAACATATAATCAGACATTTGTGATATAATGCTGTAAGGCCATAATAGAGGTGGGCATAAGGTCTTGTGGGGAATACCAAGAGCATACCTAACCCTTCCTGATGCAGGTAGGGAGTAGAAGTTGGGAAAAGATTTTTGGAGGAGGTGGTATGAGAGGTCAGTGTGACACCATGAATGGTATTTAACCCAGCAAAAAAGAGGAAGAAGGTGTTCCAGATAGATCGAGCAATATATGCAAAAAATAAACAATGGCGAGAAGGGGAGGAACAGGTATTTGAAAAGGAGAATGATGATGGTTAGACTTTGAACATGTTTACATTTTGGTTTTTGTAGAACATCAGGTGATGAAACCTGGTTGGACACCCGGGAGATGGGTCAGTGCTGAAGGTGGAGATTTTGCCATAATTTGTGGACAGGCAGTAGTTGAAGCCATCATGTCAGTAGTGATGTCATCACATCACCATGGACATTTTGAGGAACATCACCATACAGCCAAGAGAATAAGGAGTGGTCGGAAAGGCAGAAAGAAGCTTAGGGGAGACAGAAGCCAAGGGAAGAGAGAGTTTCAGGAAGGAAAGTGGTCAGCAGAGCTCCAAAGATGTAAGTGAAGATGCTTTGGTGTCTAGGTGGTAATTAATGCCTTTGGGGAATGAAGTCACTGGGTGGCGGTAACAGAAGCAATAGAATGTAAGGAAGGGGAAAGCAAAAGAGAACAGAAATATACTGCTTTTTTTTTCAAAACAAAATGTACATGTAAAAGAGTACATGCGGATGGAAAATTGAAAGAAACAACCATCCATTCTAAGAACTAGAATATTACCAGTATCTTTGAAACCCTACTCCCAGCCCTCATGTGCCCTCTTGGTTTACTGTCCTTCCTTGCCAGAGGAAACCACCATTCTGAAGTTTGTGTTCATCATTTTCTTGTTTTTCTTTCTAGTTATTCCTACATAGCATGTTTTGAGCTTTAATGGAATCATATGGTGTCCTTGCTTGTTTCACTCAACATTTTTGAGATCATCCATGTTGATATATATGCTGTAGATTGTTTTTACTGGTGCACAATATTCCGTTTATGAATATGACACAATTTATCCATTCCACTTTGGAGGGATATTTAGGTTGTTTCCAGTTTGGGGTAGTTATAGTACAGTGCTGATGTGCACATAATTTGTGGTGCTCATGGGCAATAGTTTATCTGAGAAGGGTCAGGCAACTCTTTAAAGAAAGTCCTGAATGCAAAGATGATGGTTGGAGAGCCCTAGAGGGAAAAGGAATTGTTTTTTGTTGTTACTGTTTTGTCTTTTTAAAAAGTAAAGTCCCATTTTAACTGCTTTCAGGTGTACAAGTCAGTGATATTAATTACATTCACAATATTAGGCAACCTTCACCGACATGCATTACCTAAACTTTTTCATCATCTCATGCAGAAACTGCACCCATTAAGCAATAACTCCCCATTCCCCTTACCCCTGAGGAATTGTTTTTTAGAGGTAAGAGAGATTTGATTGAAGGCTCAGGAGAAGGAGCCAGAGAGAGAAGGGGATTGAAGATGCGAGTGAGAGAAAAGATAACTACTGAGATAAGTTTCCTGAGGTGGCAGAAGCAAATGGCACTTGGAATAAAAAGCATTTACAAAGGTTTGAAAAAGCTAGAGGGTAAGAGAGGAGTTTTCATAATCCATCTTCTCTCTGATTGAAAGCCCTTTCATGACTGTTTCCCATTTCCCTTGTTTTCTGCCAGTGACAGTGGCTCTCCGAATTTGCCGTTGGCTGTGCCCTATGAATGGCATTGTTGTGACCACCACCTCTTTGTCTCTTCCTTGTAGTGTGAGCTGCTGATGCTCAGAGGGGCCCAAGGAGAGGTTGGCCCTGTGCTTTTCTCCTTGTTCTGGTCTGTTCAAGGCAGCTTGCTCTCCTGGTGCTACCTGCAGCTGAAAACCACGGACACTGGAGCCAAAGAGCTTGCCGTTGACCTTATTGAAAAATGTGAGTCTCAATATAAAAGCCATGAAAACTGATAGGTATTTGGGTATTGACTCTTTGAGTATATACCCTTTTCTTTAATAACTCATACATCAATGTGCATATGGTTTTCTTCTCTTTATTATAATTCAGACCTGTCTGAATGTGGTAGTAAGCCTAAGTTTTTGTTTTTTTAGAATTGGGTCATTTCACAACCTAAACATTGCCTCTACAATCATACAGCATTCTTAGATGATGTCTCACTCTTCAGTACGGTCTGTCATCCCTCTTTGAGTCATCTCATCCAAAAAACGAAGTCTTGAACTTTTAAATTTTAAGGTTGAGCACTGCTGTGATCTTTGCTGGTTACAGAAAATTCTCACGTTCATGTCACATAAACCAACAGAAAATTACAGGAAACCCATCAGTTTCTGAGAAATCATCTGTAGAAAAATTAGTTACATCAAACCTGGTCTCAGCAGCTGTGACAAAAGTGTTTAGAGTATTGGGTCACATCAACCCACTTGGATTGACTTGCCAAATGCTTGGGCCCATTGTAAACAGGGAAAAGTGGGGACCGACCGCTGGGTTAAACTGCCATGTGATTTCGCCGTAAAAGTGATACCCACTTCTGCAAAAAGTAGCAAAGACAAAAAAAGAAAATACTTCTTTAAAAATAGTATTTTACTAAAATGTGCACTACTTTTCTCTTCTAGAGGAAAGCATTTGGTTAACATCTAATGGTCTCATAGTCTTCCTGTTGTGGAATCCCTTCCACAGCTTCTGTGATTGTCTCCAGGTTTGCCCTTGATGATTACTAAGCAAGTGATATTACTGGAATATAAAATATACTTATTTTCTTTATGTTTTGGTAGATGTGGAACAGTTTCTGGCAAGCACAAGAGTACTTTTGGAATCCCTTTTGTCACAGTATAGTGGAAAAATCATAGTAGAAAAATTATGTAATTCCGTGTTTTCAATGGCAGCTCGTCAACTGGTAAGAAAAAGTGGCATCTATTTATAAAGGGCTGGGAGAGGGGTTCATGACCTGCACCCCAGGCAGGGTCCAAGGTAGAAGCTCAGTATTTTCTTCATCTTTTTGTAGGTAATCTTTCTGCTGGACTTTTGCACATTAGACATTTCACACTGCACACTCTTGAGAGAGTTCAGCACTCTGACAGAACTGTTAAAGAAGCTCTGCAGTGACCCTGAAGGAAGACTGAATAAGGTAACTCTAGTTGGCATTTGAACCTACTTTTTATCTTCTCAATTTCTGTCACCATACTTAGTGAAACACTGCCAAGTTCAGATCTTCACACATGAATTGCCTCAAAGATATCTTTTATTTCATCATTGTTTTGCTAACAAGGATAAGTGCCAGCCCAAGTAGATTTGGCATGGTCAGCATTAGAGAGGAGACACAGAAAGTGTTCACTGATTAATTTCATCATTGTTATAGTATATGAAGTTACATAGACCATGTAAGTGAATAGATTGAAACTGGAGGAGAAAATGTACATTGAAAGGCAAACTAGGAGGTCTGATATTTAAATGAATTTTTTCCGTTACTTAAGTTTACAATTCACAAAGGTTTTTTCACTCTTTTTCACTCACAACAAACCTAGGGAAATAGAAAAGATGTATATTAAAAGCCTTATTTTATAAGTAAGTGAAAAAAGAGTCATAAAAGAAAAAGAACAAAAGAAAACAAGGTCTCAGATTTGCTAAGGTCTTAAGGTTAAAACAGTTATTTTTAACAGTCACTTTTTAAGTGAACTAGGAATTTGAGATCTTTAGACTCCTAATTTCAATCCTTTTCCCACTAGAAATTCATGCCTAGTAATGATTTTTAAGAAGTAGTTCTATCATTAAAAGATATCGTGATAAGCAGTTACCAAAGTTTAATAAAAGCCATATGTCCACTATGCTGAATGAGAAATTATTTATATATATATATATATATGTGTGTGTGTGTATATATATATATACACATACATACATAATACATACAAGAATGTCAGGTACATCTTTATGCCTGTGAGATGATTTGTGTAGGGATATCAAATCCTGTCTGGAGCAATGTACGAAAACACAGCCTGTTTCATGTGGTTGGATATAGAGTGATGAAAAACATTTTTCTTGGCTGATTTGTTTGCATAGCTGGATGTTGAAACTTGGCAACAGGAACAGCCAGTGGTGTTACATACATGGACTAAAGAATCTGCCCATAACTATGAAAACAATTGCCATGATGTGTCTGTTTTTGTTAGCCCCGGGGCAACTTATTTTGAGGTGGAATTTGATGAGAGGTGTGAAACTGAAAAAAGGTAAGACCCACATGTTTTGTACCCCTAAGCAATAACAGATCAAAAATGAGAGAAGAAAAGTAATAGAAATTATATTTTCACAGGTATGATTATCTGGAATTCACTGATGCTAGAGGTGGGAAGACACGCTATGACACAAAAGTTGGCACTGATAAATGGCCCAAGGTGAGTGATAGTCCTAGAAAGAGATGGCATATCTATTTCTGTACCAGTTCTTCGTTTGTCAGCTCTCGGGGGTAAGAAGGGAAGCATTTGTCTTGTTCTTTTTGTTTTTAAAGATCATGGAAGTTTTATTGATTTGAAAGTGAACTTTTATTTTTTAATTTGTTTTTCTCTTGTTTGTAAGTGAACTTTTAACTCTCAATACAAATGCCAAGAAACTATTCAAAACATCCTCCCCAGAAACTTTTTTTTGTTTTGAATTGTTGAAAAACTTTGTTTTGAATTGTTCACAGATATTTCATACATAATCCAATATACAACAGGGAAAATGGTACATCTTTTTCTTTTGATTTGCATACAACAGAAGAACTATGTATATATATATATGTTTTGTTTTTTTTACAAAGTTTGATAAGACACTTGCAGGTTGATAGTTGAAGTCTAGGTGAGAAATAATCTAATAAAAATTATCAGAATTTATTCAGTCACTTCCATAACCAAGTATTATTCTGTTCTGATTAATAAAACTTGCTGCCCACCAGGCTTCCTGGTATATGCTTTTTTTTTTTAATTGGAGAAATTGTGGGTTTATAGAACAATGGTGCAAAAAATACTGGTTTCCCATATAACATCCTATTATTAGCACTTTGCATTGGTGTGGTACATTTGTTCCAGTTGCTGAAAGCACATTTTAATAATTGTACTATTAACTATAGTCCATAGTTTAACTTAGGGTTCACATGGTTTAACTGCAGTTCTGTGGATTTTTTTTAAAAAATTTTATTCTATTACCATCTATATAACCTAACACTGCCCTTTTTAACTACATTCAGATATATATTTCAGTGCTGTTAATTATGTTCACAAAGTTGTGCTACCATCACCACTATCCATTACCAAAATATTTCCATCATTCCAAATAGGAACTCTGTACAGTTTAAGCGTTAACCCCTTATTCCCTTTCCCTACCCTGTCCCCACCCTGATAACCTGTGTTCTAGATTTGCACTCCAAGAGTATGCTTATTCTAATTATTTCGTATCATTGAAATCATACAGTATTTGTCCTTTGGTGTCTGACTTATTTCACTCAACATGATGTCTTCAAGGTTCATCCATGTTATTGCATGTGTCAGAACTTCATTCCTTTTTACAGCTTAATATTCCATTGTGTGTATTACCCTAATGGCTAATGGTGTTGAGCATCTTTTCATGTGCTGCTTGGCCATTTATAGATCTTCTTTGAAGAAATGTCTATTCAGGACTTTTGCACATTTAAAAGTTTTGGATATCTGTCTTTCTGTTGCTTATTTTGTACTTTTGTAAAAGGATGGGCTAATGTCAGGGTTCTGAAAAACATAACCATTGCCTGTTTTTGTAAAGAAAGTTTTTTGGGGGGACATAGCCACACCTGTTCGTTTATTTATTGTCTGTAGTAGCTTTGATACTACAGTGGCAGAATTGAGTAGTTGTAACAAATTCTGTAGCCTGCAAAGCCTTAATGATCTGGATTTTTTTAGGAAAAGTTTCCCAATCCCTGGTTTAAATAGCCATTGTCCAGATCAAGTGGGAATTTTGTAACCTTAGCAAGGAAAGGCTGATGGAGCCACAGTGGCCCAGAACTATGGTGGTGAAAGCCAGAAATACACTTCACAGTTAGTGGTCTCCTGGACTGGAACGTTAAGCGCCGCCTCAGACCATTTCTCCTCTCTCTGCACTCAAGGGTCTTGATTGGAAGCAGAGGAGTGGGTGAGCAGGATTACTCTCTGCATAGGCTGTGGGCAGATAGGCATCCAGTGTTAGAAAACTGACCAGTTTTCTGCCAACTTTGCCTCTTCAAGAAGTGCATTGGTAAATTTTGTTTCAGTCACCCCTTTGTACATTTCTCCTTTAGTAGTTTTGGACTTATAGTGGGAATATAGACAAATTTTAAATTTAGAATTTTTAGTCACATTACGTACTACTGAAGTATAGCTTTCTCAAATCGGTTTGCCCACATGGCTTTTTTGTTTGTCTCTAGAAAGTGACCTTTAAAGCTGGTCCTCGGCTACAGTTCCTCTTTCACTCTGACAGCAGTAACAATGAGTGGGGCTACAAATTCACCATCACTGCCTATGGTCTGCCAGATGTCGCCGTGTCTTGGGGGTTGGATTTACAGCTCCTTGTTTCCCGGCTGATGGGACGCCTTGCTTCCCAGTGCATGGCACTCAAGTCTGCTCATCGTAAGTCCACATGCCTGTTACTTTCCTTCTCCCTTCCCATACAGACACGTCAGGGGACCAAGGGACCTGCTTTCTCTCTTTCTTAGTCTGTTGTCTACATGTAATGACATAGAAAAGAATTTTTTTGTGCTCTCTTTTGTTTTTTTGAGGTACCCAGGCTGGGGATTGAAACTGGGACCTCGTATGTGGGATGCCAATGCTCAACCACTGAGCTACTACATCAGCTCCCCTGAGCTGGTTTTTTTGTTTTTCGCTTGTTGTTGCTTTTTTCTTTAGGAGGCACTGGGGACCAAATCTGGGACCTCCCATGTAGGAAGCAGGCACTCAACTGCTTAAGCCACATCTGCTCTTCTTAACAAAGGTTCTTCAAACCAAACCAGAATAAAATGTTCACTTGACCACTTGACACCATTGTTATAAAGTTTCTTGACTTGAACGTGGGAACACATCACAAAGGATGCTATGAATTTCCTCTTTGGGGGAGGCAGTTGTTTTTTAGCAGCATTTTCACCCATTTTTAAAAGTGGAATTATGTATACTCCAAAAAGCAGAAGCATGGAATAAATTAATCATACATCCTTTAGCATTCTATAATTATTTAAATATGTGAATATGAATTTTGTCTTAAAGTAATTTGTTCAATGTAGTTATTAAAGTCACACAAGGAACAAGACTTATAGAATATAACTTTCTAGATATTTTATTTCTATATCATTTTTTGAATTTTTCTGATTATAAAAGTTATAATAGAAAAATTATGTAATGGAGAAAAGCCAGTAAAATTATCCTTAATTCTAACACCCAAATATAACTTAATTCTAACACTCAAAGATAATAATAACATTTTGGTTTCTTTCCACCTAGTCTTTTTTTCTATTCCTATTTTAAAAAGCATCTGTGGTGGGTGTTTATTTTTATTTTTTTTTATAAAATTGTGAACATTTTCCCATAATTAAATATTCCTAAATGCCTCCCTGTCATGTCCTAGAGGCGTTCAAATTCTATTTTCAGCTTATTATATGTGTATACTTGACATTTCAAGCATACCTTGTAACTGAGGCTGTTTTACAGAATGACAGTATTTTAAGACTTCGTTACAGTTTGGCTTAATGTGTCAAGTGTATGTGAAGTATCAGAATTACATTCTGGTAAATGTAGGTGAATTCCCTCAAAGTTTTAATAATGTCCAAGGTTCTCATTGTTGTTGTTGTTTTAACCTTTTCTTTGTTGTTCAAAGATTCTCAGTGCATTAAGGAAAAAACAGAACTCTCAGTAAGTTGTCTTCTCTTTCCAGAGTTAGGAAATAATATGGCAGTACCTCAGGGAAAAATGGCCTTAGTCCTAAACTCCCCCTTATGGAAACCTGTCTTCAGGCATCAGATGTGCCCAGAGTTGGAACTAGAAGCAAGCTGGCCCACTCACCCACACCAGGATAGTAAGGAGGTCTGTACTCTTATATTGTCTTTCTACTTGGAGTGGAAAATATTGACTAATGTTTATTACTTTTTATTATAAAAATTTGTGTAAAATCTTACCACCCCCTCCTGAGCTGTTAGCTCCATGAGGGCAGAAACTGTCTTCTTCCTTTGGTATCTCCACCATGTACCACAGTGGCCAGTGGGGTTCAAAAATAATGAATGAATGATACTTCAGGAAATATAGTAGGTGCCAGTAAATCTCTCTTGATGGAAGCAAACAAGTTGAGTGTATTCCTAGTGTGCACTGAGTCATGCTTTAGAGTATGATTTGTTCCCTCCCTTTTGTTCTCCATAGAAATGTAGCATGCTATGTAGGTGTATAGTATTTTCAAAACTGAACAAGCCTGCCCACTGCTATTTTTCATCTCTTCTGCCTTCTATCTCTGTTCTACTACTTCTGCTCCCTCCTTCCTTTCCCTTACTCCCCCATCTAAGGTTTTTAATAGTTACTTGATAGATTTAGTGGCTCTTCCTCAGCTTTTGTCTTTTATTCTTCTTTACCTCTCTTTTAAATTTGGCTCCTTCAGACCTTTGATTTCATGACAGTCCACTGTCTTCTCTTACATCTAGCTGCTCCATCTGCCTCCTTTACTGACCTCTCTTGTTCCTCCTTCTCTAAAAGGTAGGCTTTATTCAAGGCTTGGTCCTTCTCTCTCTTTTCCCCAATCCACAAGACTTCATCCTCTCTACTGTCTTCTACTGTCACTTCTGTGTTAATAATTTCTAATAAGTTTCCAGCCCTGGTTCTTCTCCAGGCTCAACTGTGTATCTCCATTTCCCTGTTAGGTATTTCCATTGCCATGTCCTGTGAAAACCAGATGTCTGCCCTGACTGCTCTACTTCTGTTGTCTTTATTGTTTCCCCAGACATTGAGCCACTACTCCCTAGCATCATCCTGATCCCCGTCCTGTCCTCACCCTTCCAGTCAGCTGCAAGCCCTTCAGAGTCTTCCTTGTGATGCTCATCTCTGTCCATTTTCTCTGTCTCCATCTTTATCCAGGTCCTCATCTTGTACCTGCATTATTACAGTGGTATCTACCAAGGTTTTTTTGATCACTGCATTATCTTGTCATTCCACTGCCAAGCACCATTAATGGCTCCCCGTTGCCCACAGGGTGAAGTCTAAACTCCTCAGTGTGACAGTCAAGGCTCTCTACAGTCTCCTTTCACCTTACCTCTCTGCTTCTAGTTCCCACCACTCCCCAGCTGAGACTTCAGGCCAGGTCAGTCTCCCCACTGTCCTTCCTGACTCTTAACTGCTGCTTAATGGTTGTGTTCCTCAGGGCCAAACCTGCCCATCCTTCAGGGTCCAGCCCAAAGCCCATACCTGCCAGGAGGCTTTTCTTAATTACTTTAACCTTCCAGGAACTTTCTCCTTTGCAGTCTTAGCGCTGGGTGACCCTTCTAGGCATTTGGCATTTGATAATCTTTTGCTTTGTGGTAGTGCTAGTTTTAATGCTTTTAATGTTTTATTTATGTTTACTTTCTTTTTTTTTTTAACCTGTATACCTGTCTGGTCCCCCCAAAATAGATTTAAACTTCCTGAGAGTATGTACCATGTTTTATACTTCTGCTTTGACCTAGTAAGTGCTCAGTAAATTTTATTTTTTAAATGAATGTGTTAAACATGATGTTTCTTTTTTTGTTCCCAGGTTAAGAACATCCCTGACGATCCCTGCTGCAATTTTCTTCTTGATTTTGCCCAGTCAGATCCTGCTCAGAGCTTCTGTGGGCCAAATTCAGAACTTTTCAAAGGATTCATACAGGCATGTAGAAAACAGGCCCCAAAGACAGATATAGTTGCTGGTTCCACTATTGATCAAGCTGTGAACGCCACCTTTGCTGCTCTGGTGTATCGTACTCCAGATTTATATGAGAAGCTGCAAAAATATGGTAACTTATGTTATAGGGAATATTTTTATCTGAAGGCTAATTGCTAAGTTTTAAAGGAAGCCTATCTTAAGTGAAAATTATAAGATATTTTAAACTGTAAACGTATTTCTACAGCTATAGATTTCATTTGTTTTTCTTACTTTGCCAGCCTAAGGATTCATGACCAAGTTATAGCTAGCAAATTGTAATATGTGGCTAGTAGCCATGGTTTTCTGATCAATAGATTGGTTGTCTCTATCTGTAATTCTCATGGAAAGCTACCAAGAGGTTTAATGGAAAGAAACCTTAACCTGGGTTCTAGTCCCAAGTTAGTAACTCAGCAGTTGTATAGCTTCAGGTTAATCAGGCAGCCTTTCTGTGCCTCAGTTTATCCTTATCTGTAAAACTGGTTTTGAGTTGAGTAGCCATCTAACGTTCTAAGAAATTTTGATTAAAACCTCAGATATTTATGTCATGGAACATACTAACAACCAAGGGGAAATATGTAGTTCTTATCTTCAGACTCACAGCTTCTTTGTATCAGCCCTGCTAGGCTTTCTTCATTAATAACCTCTTCCTCACCAGCTTTTTTTTCACATCCCCCAGGGATACCATGTCTCTGTATATACCAAACAGGCAGCCTGCACGTAACAGGACCCAGAGGGAGGGAGAGCCTCTCTCTACACACATGCAGGGGAAAAGCAGTTCAAGCCCTGCCCAAAGATGAGCTATGAGTTTTTCCAAGTGATTTGGTAGAGCATGTTTTCTTTCCACAGTGCAACTGAAATAAGCAAGAATGAATGCTTCCTTCCTTTAGAATAGAGATTTGCCTATTGCTCATGTTGTTATTATTATGAGTATTATTATCATTACCCCCTGGGTTGCTCAGTCCTTTGGATCTCACAGTACAGAGTTTATTTCCTGATTTCTAAAACATCTCAAATACTCCAACAAGTGGTTTTTTTGGACCCATCAAATCTTAATATCTCCATTAAGAAGCTGCTCAAATAAATAAAACTATATTGAGGCATGAGTGACTTATGGAAACAAATGTCATATGGGGAAGCGGATGTGGCTTCAGGGATAGGGCCTCTGCCTACCCTATGGGAGGACCGGGTTCAATTCCTGGGGCCTCCTGGTGAAAAAGAAGAAAAATCTTGCCTGCGTGGTGAACTGAGTGCCTGTGCGAGTGCCTGTGTGGCAAGCCAGTGCCCTCTCAAGTGAGGCATGCAGCAAGATGATGATGCAACAAAAGAGAGACGAAGGGGAGAGTCGAGGTGAAGCACAGCACAGACCAGGAACTGAAGTGGCGCGATTGACAGGAAACCTCTCTGCACATCAGAGGTCCCCAGGATTGAATCCTGGTGAATCCTAGAGGAGAAAGATGAGCAGAGAAAACAAAAAGAGAAATAGTACAGAAGATCACACAACGGAATGCACACAAACAGGGAAAAAAAAAAAAAACAGGGTGGGGAGGGGGAGGGGAAAAAGGGAAAAAAAGAAAAATCTTTTAAAAAATGTCATATAGAAGAGTATTTCTCTGCTGAGGGACAGGGATGAGGTGATCTGTCTGGTTTGGGGGAGAAATAAAAGAATTCAGTATTTATTTTTGTAAGCAAACTATAGTAAGAAAGCTGGAGAATCTTTATGACTAGGGAAATTTTAGTAGAGAAATAAAACCTTGTGGGTTTTTAAAGCTGAAAAACAGAACGTTGCCTGCTGGGGGAACGTTGCCTGCTCTCAGCTCCTTTTCTAACCATTTCAGATACTCCATTTGCAGTAGAGAAATACAATCAAATGTGGAAATTAGAAATACTTAGCTGTATGCAGATTGTTCCTGGAAATAACTTTTGATTTGAGGGAGGCAGTTGTCTGCATTCCTTGTGCCCTGTCTTTTTAAAATGTAGATATCATATCTAAGGGCTATCCATATACTTCTTAAGAGCTCTTGAAGGGGAAGGGAATTTGGCTCAATGGATAGAGCATCCGCCTACCACATGGGAGGCCCAGGGTTCAAACCCAGGGCCTCCTGACCCATGTGATGAGCTGGCCCACGTGCAGTGCTAATGCATGCAAGGAGTGCCCTCCCATACAGAGATTTCCCCCATGTAGGGGAGCCCCACACACAAGAAGTGCACCCTGTAAGGAGAGCCACATGAAAAAAAAAGTGCAGCCTGCCCAGGAGTGGCGCCACACATATGGAGAGCTGATGCAGCAAGATGACACAACAAAGAGAGATACCGATTCCTGGTGCCGCTGACAAGAATAGAAGCGGACACAGAAGAACACACAGCGAATGGACACAGAGAGCAGACAACTGGGCGGGCGAAGGGGAGAGAAATAGAATAAATAAAAAGTAAGTCTTAATTTAAAAAAGAGCTCATGAGGGAAGCAGATGTGACTTAAGTGATTGAGTTCCCGCCTATCACATGAAAGGTCCCAGGTTCGATTCCCAGTGCTTCCTAAAGAAGACAAGCAAGACAGCAAATCGATGCAGCAAGCTGATGGAACAAGATGATGGAATAAAGAGACACAAAGAGGAAAACACAATGAGAGACTCAACAAAGCAGGGAGTGGAGGTGGCTCAAATGATTAAAGAAGACAAGCACACAATGAACAGACACAGCAAGTACAAGCAACAAGGGGGTATGGGGAGAAATAAATAAATAAATCTTGTTTTAAAAAGTGGATGTGGCTCAAGCAGTTGAGCACCTGCATCCCACATGGGAAGTACCGGGTTCGGTTCCCTCCTTAAAAACGAACAAGCACAACAAACAAAAAAAAACAACTTGGGAACTGATGTAGCTCAGTGGTTGAGCACCAGCTTCCCACTTATGAGGTACCAGGTTCAATCCTTGGTGCCTGGCACCTCAAAAAAAAAAGCTCAAGAACTTTAAGCGTGGACTTTATCTGGTTGATTTTTTTTTTTAATCTCTGAATGTCCAAAAATTGGTCACATTTGGGGGTTAGAAATATAGAGGAGTTTTTCAACTAGACTGTAAACTTCATGAGGACAAAGACCAGATTTTTTTTTTCCCTCAGCATTGTATTTCTGGTACCCAGTAGGAGTCTGGCACATTCTAGGTATTGAGTATTTAGTTACTGCATTATGCAG
Source organism: Dasypus novemcinctus (assembly GCF_030445035.2). Classification (NCBI taxonomy): domain Eukaryota; kingdom Metazoa; phylum Chordata; class Mammalia; order Cingulata; family Dasypodidae; genus Dasypus; species Dasypus novemcinctus. Next base: position 28,631,423 of record NC_080693.1, read on the forward strand.
CAGAGAGCATCACACTGTTCTAGTTTATTTTCCTTTGGTTTTTGGATGAAGAGAAGGGCTCATAAGTTTTTCTTTAAAAAAAAACCAACATTTTGTTATAGTTCTAATTATGGAAATGATTTTCATTGTAGAAACTTAACAAAGTAGAGAAAAGCTGAAAATAACTACAATCTTGCCACTTAGAGAGCATCTCTATTAACATTTATTGATATATCTACTTGGCCTTTTACCTAGGCATGTACATATGTGTTTATATGTATTTCCATGTTTTATATATATATACATATATACACACATGTATACACTTTATAAATGAAATAATTTTGTTTATACTATTTCGTAAACTGCTTTTTTTTTAACTTAATATATATACCATGGAATTTTTTGTGTCAGTAATTATTTTTTTATTTCACTTTTAATGCTGCAAAGTATTTCCATTTCAGAAGTTGTCTTTTTGTTTTTTTAGATTTATTTTTATTTATTTATTTCTCCCCAACCCTCATTTGTTTAGAACTTGCTATGTCTGTTTGTCTTCCTTGTTTCTTTAGGAGGCATGGAAACCCAACCTGGGACCTTTCATGTGGGAGGGAGGCACCTAACTGCTTGAACCACCTCTGCTCTCTGCTTTATTGTGTCTCTCATTTTGTTTTTCTTCTTGTATCATCTTGTTGTATCAGCTTGCTGTGCCTGCCCATTGAGCCAGTTTGCTGTGTTCTTTAGGAGGCACTGAGAACCAAACCAGGGACCCTCCCATGTGGTAGGCGGGAGCTCAATCACTTGAGCCACATCTGCTTTCCTTAAAAGTTGTTTTAACAAACATTTGGTTTCTGAAATTTTACTCTTTCTCAATTTTTCTGGCAGTAGTTTTATATTACATATAGTTTAAACATTATACAAGGGAACTTCTCAAATTGGGTAACTATAGATTGATTGTTTTTACTTGTATTGAAGAGATACAAAAATTAATGTCAGAATTCCAAAAATAAAGTGCACAGAAATTGCTGGTAACTTTAGAAGTGGTGAAGTGATAAGACAGTAAGGAAAAATTAGTTTGAAGTAACACAGAGAACCCATCGCAGGTATTTATCTGTATCTTAACTGATTTTTTTTCCTCAAGCCTCTCTTACCGCCCCCAGTGGTATCAGAGGAAGTTTCAAAATACTTTTTGCTTAATGGTGAAATAGTGAATTGTGTTGACTAAATATAATCTCTTTGCCTCTCCTTCTTTCCCTAGTAAACAGTGGGGGCAAAGCAGCCCTTAGTGAGGAGTTTGCCCAGGTATATTCCTTGGCTGATGGAATTAGAATATGGATGGTAAGATTTTCCTTCTCATTAGATTTTTATACTTTTTGGCTTTTCCCCACCATGTTATCATGGAATTACGGTAACCAGCACTCTCCTCAAGAATATAACTTTAGGAATGTTTTCCTTTTTAATAAAAACTCAGAGATATGAATCGATATAGAATAGTATAACCTTTGGAATCATAATTTTTATTGAGAATGTTATCAGAGTAAACCCAATTCAGTTGAGCCCCCCTTACATCCTTCAGTAACCCCACAGTTCCCTCCATGCAACCCTTAGGTTGCAAGAAAAGGCATTGCTTTAGATACTGGGCAACCAGTAACAGTTTTCGGCAGGGGAGGGGCCTCTCAGGTCCATATTTTAGAAAAGTGGTTCTGGAGCATTGTTTATGACAACAATAAACTAGAAGAACCAAATATCTGTTGGTAGGAGAATAGATGAAAAGGTTGAATATACATACGATGGAATACTATATTACCGTGAAAATGAATGAAATAGGGATACATGTATCAGCATGGATGAATCTCACAAACATGGTGAGCAAAAAAGTAAGATGCAGAAGAATGAAATGTATGATACTTATGTAAAATTTAAACATGAGCAAACAATATACATTCGTAAATATATATTAAAACTATACAAATGCATGGAAATGATAAACGCCACATTAAGGAGAACTGTGTGTTTGTAAGTATACATTAGTTTTGTTATTTATGTGTTTATATGTATCTTAAATATTGTACAGTAATTGGGATGCAGTTGGGATGGGTAATGTGATTGAAAGCAGCAGACTAATGTGGTGGTTGAGATGAGGATGGCTTCTGATATTTAGGAGACAAAATAATCAGTAAGACCTTGTGAGTGATGTGGGTGGTAAGTAGGAGAGAAGAATTTAGGATGACTCCTAGTTCCTGGCTTGGGGCACTTGGTAGGTGGTAGAAGCTCGACTAGGATGGGAAAAGTGGTTTTGGATCTCGGACTGGGGAGGTGAATTCAGTTTGGGACATGTTGAATATGAAGACACCTAGTTATCTGAGATATCTAGGTAGAGAATTAAGTAAATGAAAGAATCTAAATGTCTCAAGTTTCAGAGAACTGCCAAGGCAGAATAAAGGTAGTATCAAAGAATTGGTAATTGCTTTTTAAAAATGGATATTTATCTGGCAACAGGCAGCCTTGGACAGAATCTACACTGACTGGATCATGGGTGCCCAGTACACACTGAATAGGTAGATTGAGTCCAAAATGAACAGGATCTCTCAAAATGAACTAAAAGGCATCATCATAAGTAAGGTAGGGGAGAACCAAAAGAATACGCTTACAGGAAAACCAGTTTTAAAGGAAAAAACTGTATAATAACGTTAGCTACTAGTACAGAAATGAAAATCAAGTGAAAAGGAATTGGCAGTTGGCAAGGAACATTGTAGAGCATACCCCAGCTTTTGCATAAGACAGACTGCCTCAGGTTGGGTAGTAAGCCAGTCTCCTACACAAGACCTTGGCCTCCCGGTGCACTGCACCTGACCTTCTGCCTCAGCTGTCAGCATTTTGCCCATGCTGCAGCCATTGCCTGGGCTGGTACTAGGAGCACCATTCTCTGCCCAGAAATCTTGGCATCCTTCAAGGTGTTCCACTATTCCAGGTAGAATAGAGGAAATAAAATTCTGACCTATCCGGTGCAGCAAATTGCATGTATAACCTTAGCAGGACTCTTCACTTCTCTAGACCTTTGTTTCTTTATCAGCACTAAGCGGGCTTTAAATCCTCCAGCACCAGTGTTTGAAGATTTTTTAAATAATAAGAAAGTCATGGGTACAGCCCCCTCCCAAATAACTTGTAGTCAAAAAGGAGGTAGTTTTACAGATAATACTTCTAGGCAGCTTCAAAGCCCAGATGAGTGCTAGGACAAAGTCCTGTGTCCCCAACAGCTGGACAATAACTATGAAGTACTCCATGATCACAACTCCCTGTGCTTTTGAAGTAGTTTGCTATGAGTGCCCTTGCTGCCCTGACATCTGTGACAACATAATTATGTGGTTCAAATCTTTCCTTCAGTTAGAGATGAAGCAGAAGTCCCTGATGGGCCTGGGGAATGAGATAGAAGAAAAACACGATGCAGAAGCTAATGACGCCAATCCTGAGCGCTTGGGTGAGTATGGTAACTTCAGCTCTCTTTACTTGAACTCCTGCTTTCATTTCAGAACCTAGAGGGGAGTGGATGTTGCTCAGTGGTTGAGTGCCTGCCTCCCATGTATGAGTTCCCAGGTTCACTCCCTGGTACCTCCTAAAAAAAGGGAATTTAGAAAATCTTTTATCTATCTTCTAGATTATTTTAGTTGAAGCTGTATTGACCTAGAGAAAGAATATTTCGTAAATATTTTGTAAAGATATTTCGTAAATAGAGAAAATGCCAGAGAGGAATAACTTTATTGACACGCTCCAAACAGAGCATCTTTCTACTTACTTTTTTTTTTTAAGATTTATTTTATTTATTTCTCTCCCCTTCCCCACCCCCACCCCCCTGCCGTTGTCTTCTCTCTGTGTCCAATTGCTGTGTGTTCTTCTGTGTCCACCTGTACCCTCAGTGGCACCAGGAAACTGAGTCTCTCTTCTGTTGTGTTATCTTGCTGCATCAGCTCTTCTTGTGTGCGGCGCCACTCCTGGGTGGGCTGCACTTTTTTCACACAGGGTGGCTCTCCTTGCAGGGTGCACTCCTTGCATGTGGGGCACCCCCATCAGAGGCACCCGTGCATGGCACGGTACTCCCTGCGCAGCAGCTCTGTGTGTGGGCCAGTGTACCACACAGGTCAGGAGGCCCTGGGTATTGAACCCTGGACCCTCCCATATGGTAGGCGGATGCTCTATCAGTTGAGCCATGTCCACTTCCCCTATTACTTCTTATTGGGTGCTCTTTGAGCTATATCATATTATGTTTTTAAAGTATGCTCACACTGAATATTCAATGAAATTAAGGAATTACTGTTATTTTAGGTGTGATAATGATTTTTTCTTTTTTTTTTTAATTTATTTTTAAAATTTATTTCCCCTTTCCCCCCTTCCCCACCCCCCAGTTGTCTGCTCTCTGTGTCAATTCACTGTGTGTTCTTCTATGACCACTTCTATCCTTATCAGCAGCAGCAGGAATCTGTGTTTCTTTCTGTTGCATCATCTTGTGTCAGCTCTCCGTGTGTGTGGCGCCATTCTTGGGCAGGCTGCACTTTCTTTCTTTTGCACTGGGCGGCTCTCCTTATAGGGCGCACTCCTTGTGCATGGGGCTCCCCTATGCAGGGCACTCCTTGCACGCATCAGCACTGCGCATGGACCAGCTCCACACGGGTCGAGGAGGCCCGGGGTTTGAACTGTGGACCTCCCATGTGGTAGGCACATGCCCTGTCCATTGGGCCAAGTCCACGTCCTGTGATGATGATTTTATGGTTATGTTTTTTAAAACTCTTTAAAAAAACCCAGAAATATACCAATATACCATGGAGTGGTGTGTTAGTGAAACACGATTGGCCTTGAATTGATTATTGAAGTTTAGTGATGGGTATGTGGAGGGGTCTCTATACTATTCTGTATATGCTTGAAAATGTCCATAATAAATCTTTTTTTAAAGTGTGCTGATAGGTTGGTAAATACTGAGGAGATCTTGATTTCTATACTGAGATGAAATTTGATACTATTCTGTCAGTAGATATGGTATAGTAACTGTGTTTCTTATCCTAAAAAAGTTTTACATAGAATATTTTCTCCCTGAAAGTAGGCAATAAGTTTTAATTTTTAAATTATCTTCCTTGTTTTTTTCTTAGCCAAAGAGTGTATTCAGAAAAGTCTTTTATTACTAAAATTTTTGCCCATGGGTGTAAGTTCAAAAGAAAGTTGTGACAAGTTGGTGACTGCAGATGAAACCGATCATCCCCAACCACTTGACAAGCGCCAGAGAACAAGCTCTGTCATGGAAGAGCATTTCCAGGCTTCATCATCTCCCACGGAAGCAGCACCTCCTGCTGTCGGAGACGGGAGTCCTGGTGTGGACATCCATACTAAGCTGCTGCCCAGCAGTGGCCCTCCCATTGCAGACGTGTCCTCTGCCACTTCTGAAGAGCCCTTGTCACCTTCCACACCCACCCGGCGGCCTCCCTTCACCCGAGGGCGACTCCGCCTGCTCTCTTTCCGATCCATGGAGGAGGCCAGACCGGTGCCCACAGTGAAAGAGAAATACCCTGTGCTGAAGGACGTCATGGACTTTGTTAAAGATCAGTCAATCTCATGTGAGAGGTGAGCCAGGGTCAAAGTATTTTTTCACTTCAGATTTTTTCATTATACTCTATGTAAATTATATCTCACTAATGTACTGTTAGCATTTTTTTAAAGCAGCATGTCTTTTAGTAGCCTCTACTTATTAATGTGTCTTCAAACCCATGGGGAAATTTAGGATTTGGTGTTTTATGGTAGAATTATTTGTCAGTGGGCCTACACCTCTGGAAGTATTATATATTTTAATTTAATGAGGAATTTCCTGTCCTAAGAATTAAGGTGTTATTTCTGATGTCAGAGTTCCTTTTTAACTCACTTACTTTTTAATATGGATTGTCAGGCCTTTAGCCCATTGGTATGAACCAATTTGTAATGCTGCTAAGTAATGGATGAAAGTACCAAAAAGGTATTGATAATCTTCTTGAAGGCTATTTCTAAGACCTTACAATAGTATTTCCTTTTTAGTGATATTAGATTAGAACATGGGTGGAGGGGAGGTTATTTTCTTTCTGCTCCGGAGTTATCTGGGTGTTCCTGATTTGACTTCTGTCTCCAGTGTTATAAAGGTTCTTTCCTTGAGGAAAGCCCAAGCCCGGAGCATCCTTGAAGTATTGAAGATAATTCAGTATTGTGCAGAATCCCTTGGACAGCCTCACTGCTTCCATCCACCTTATATACTTTTCCTGTTAGAACTGCTGACCTGCCAGAAAGAGTTTACCAAGTAAGCACATGTTACAAGTCTGCAAGGGAAACAACAGAGGTAGTTTTAAAGAAATACTAATTGTTTTCTAAAGTTAATAATGCCTGCCCTAATGGAGCTTATATTCTAGTGAGGAGATACATATAAAAAAAAATAAAAAATAAGCAGATAGCAGATTGGGATATGGCTATGTGGAGATTTTATACAGAGTGATCTCGTTTTGGTGGTCAGGGAAGACAAGCTGAGGAAGTGACATAAAAGCCAAGGGATAAATGGACAGAAGGAGTCAGCTGAGATTTGGGGTGGGGTATTTGTGGGAACAGGCACAGGGGGGCATTAAAAGCAGAAGGAACAGAGCAAAAGCTCTACCTAGGCTAGGGAATTGGCCCAAAAGAAAGTCAGCATGCCTGAAGGTAGGGCCAGAGACAGTCAGAAAGTTACATGGGACACATACCAAATTAAACTTTGTTGACTGTGATTTAAAGTGTTGAGATTTTCTACTTAGTTTTAGATGGGAAACCATTGGAGAATTTTAACCCAGGAGAGACAGGCTTTGATTTATATTTTTAACAGATACCTCTGGCTACTGTGTGAAAAAGAGTAGAAGTAAAAGCCATTTGAAGACCACTGGAATAGTCCAGGCGAGAGATGATGGAACTTGGACCAGGCAGAAGTACTAGAAATGGAGAGAAAAGGGTGGGATTCGGGGTATATTTTGAAGGTAGAATTGTCAGGATTTATTGATGGATTAGATGTAGAAGGTAAATAAAAGAAAGGAATCCTGGGGGGCTGGGACATGAGGACTTTGGCTTGAGCAGCTGGGTAAATGATGATGTATTTTACTGAAGGGAAGAGGAGGGAAGATGCAGATTTGTGGGAAAATCACAAGTTTTGTTTTGGCCATTTTAAATTTCAACTTCTTTGACATCCAAGTAAATTGTTAAAGGAGCAGAGATTAGGGTCTAACGATCTGGAGAGAAGTCTGGCTGGGGTAGAATTTGGAAGCCAGCGACATATAGGTGGTATTTAAAGCCATGAGACCAGGTGAGACCATCTAGAAAGTCAAGACCACATGGACAGGGAGTTTAGGATGAGCCTCGGGCATTTCTTTATTTAGAATGAAGTCAAGCAGAGGAAGAAGAGTTAGCTAAGGAGTTCAGAAATTTTCATTGATGTAGAATGAAAATCTGGGGGCAGTACTATCACAGAAGCCAAAAGAATTGTGTCTTAAAAAGACAGGGATAGTCGGTTGTGTCATATGCTGCTGTGAGAGTTGAATAAAATAATAACTACTGGATTTAGCAGTAGTTTTAGTGGAACCATAGTGTTAAAGCCAGTTAGACTGGATTGAAAAGAGAATGCTGTGTGAGAAAATGGACAGACCACAGACAATTATTTTTAAAAACATGTCCTAATGGGGAGCAGGGGAATGGGGCGGTACAGTTACTGTTAGAGCTTGTAGTAATGACTAGGGAATTTTAAGAAATATTAGAGCACATTTGTATGCTGGTGGAAATGAGTCAGTAATGAGGGAAAACTTAATGCAGTTAGAGAGGGACCAGTTAAGTAGCAGTGGGAAGGGTTGTTTTTTTATATTAACAAAGAAAGACAAAATCAGCAGCAGCCCCCTACACCTGTTGGGCAGCTCTCTTGACCCATCCCAGTGGACTCACTTGCTGTATTGTCCATTACTTTCTTTTTTTTTTTTTTTAAGATTTATTTATTTATTTATTCCCCCTCCCCCCATTGTTTGCGCTCACTGTCTGCTCTCTGTGTCCATTCATTGTGTGCTCTCTGTGTCTGCTCGTCTTCTCTTTAGGAGGTACTGGGGACTGTATTAGTCAGCTAAAGGGGTGCTGATGCAAAATACCAGAAATCAGTTGGCTTTTATAAAGGGTATTTATCTGAGGTAGAAGCTTACAGATATCAGGCCATAAAGCATAAGTTACTTCCCTCACCAAAGTCTGTTTTCACGTGTTGAAGCAAAATGGCTGCCAATATCTGTGAGGGTTCAGGATTCTTCCGGGCTCAAGGTTCTTCTCTTCCCAGAGCTTGCTCATCTCCCAGCTCAGGGTTCCTCTCTTCCCGGGGCTTGCTTCTCTTTCCTCTGTGTGCTTACTTCCTAGGGCTCCAGCTTCTTAAGATTTCAGCATCAAACTCTAACATCAAAATTCCCCAACATCAAAAACCCTCAACTCTGTCCTTTGTCATGGCTTTTATCTGTGGCCAAACCTACTATGTGGCCAAAGCCCTAATCATAATTTAATCATGCCCAGGTGTAGACCAGATACAAACATAATCCAATATCTATTTTTGGAATTCATAACTATATAAAACTGCTACAGGGACGAAACCTGGGACCTCCCATATGGGAGAGAAGCACTCAAGTGCCTGAGCCACCTCCGCCCCCTGCCTTGATTTTCTCATGTGTTTTCTTTTTGTGTTTCCTTCTTGCATCATTTTGTTGTATCAGCTCACTGTTCCAGCCTGTCGTGCCGGCTCAGTCTTGCTTGTCTTCTCTAGGAGGCACATTTCCCTGTCCATTCATCACTTTCTAAAGTGACTATATTTGTATTTCCTTAAGTACCTGTGCCACTTTGTTCTGCTTGCTGCAGCTTATCTCTCTTTCGTGTAAAGGATAATGATTATTAAGTAAATGATGTTCTGACAGTTAAGTGACTGGTGATTTCCTCTGTTTCTAGTTATTTTGGACACTTGGAAGGCTGTGGTGCAGAACTACACAAAGAAATTCGAGACACTTATTATCAACTTGTTCTGTTTTTGGTCAAAGCAATTAAAGGATTTAGTAATATAAATGACAGGTATTGGATAACTTTAATTTCTAGACAAAAAATGTATTTTGATTTTTTCTGATTACGTTAGAAATACATGTTCATTGTTGAAAACAGAGAAAAGCACAGAGAATAAAATAAAGATAACCTGTAATCCTACCATCTAGAGCTAACCACTGTTGTTTACATACATACCTCAGTCTTTTTTTCTATATGCTATATACATTTTTTTTAAAGGAAATGGGTTTTGGGAGCAGGTATAACTCAGTGGTTGAGTGCCTGCTTTGCATGTACGAGGTCCCAGATGCAGTCTCCAGTACCACCTAAAAAGGTGTGTGGGTGTGGGTAGGGGGGTATGGATCTTTTAGTGTATCTAAGAATTTGTAACCTGTTTTCAGTTTTCAATGTTTTATACACAGTGGATTATTTTTTTAACTTGAGTGTAGAGCCATTTCCTAGTCTCCTCCTGTAGTTAAGTGGCTTATACATAACCCTTACATCAGATGGTTCTTCTCTAAATCTAAATTGTATAACCTTGGCTAATTTTTGACTGACCCTGATCTTGCTATTTATCAGGATATGGTTTTTTACTACTCAGCACTTTTACCATAAAATGTCCCCTCTGGAAGTTCTGGCCAAGTGGAAACCATACTTAATGCCTCCCAGAGTTCTTTTGCTTTGTCCTTTGAAGAGTCTCTGAGTGGAGTCTGAGAAATTTGAAAGGAAATTAAAAGAAACCAATCAACAGTCTACAGTTCTCTTCTGCTTTCCAATTAGAAACAAACCAGGCTGATTTGCATTCTTTCTGTTGACTCTGTTGGTATCGGGCTGCTTTGATCATTTTTATCATTTTTTCACCTTTGTGGCCTTTTAGGTCCTTGCTGCCTGCCTTATCGTGTGTTCAGACAACACTGCTTCATCTTTTGGATATGGGTTGGGAACCCAGTGATCTTGCCTTCTTTGTCGATATTCAGTTACCAGATCTCCTCATGAAAATGTCACAAGAAAACATCAGTGTCCATGACAGTGTGATCAGGTAAGAACACAGTCCTACACTCTACAGTTCCTAAAATAGATAATAACTTACAGGAGTTACAGCCTAAGGATTCAGAACATGGACTTTGGAGCTAGACTGCAATATCCTGGCTTTGCCCCTGACTAGCTGTGTGACCTTGGGGAAGTTATTTAACCACTCTGCCTCGGTTTCCTCATATTAGAGTGGGAGCTAATAATGGTTCCTACCTCGAGGCTTGTTGTGGGGGCTAAAGGAGTTACATTTTTAAACACTTAGAACTGAGCCTGGCCCATAGAAGCTCTGTAAATGCTTGGTGGTGGTATTGTGAGCTCTGAAGATAAGGATCCTCTGCCTTTTCTGTAGTTCCTAGTCTGTTCAGTTTGTTGAATTGGAGAATCCTTTTCAATGTTTTTTGTTTCATGTAGGTGTGATTTATCCACTGTAACCTCTTTTGTATTATAAAGACTTATAGAATAAGAAAAAATAGTGTGCAGAGTTTTTTCTTTCCACTTTTGACAAGTATTTCTCCACCTTGCTCAACTCGACTATCCATTAACCACTCATGTGTGTAGAAAAGGAAGGAGAAGAAAATAGGAGAAGAAAAGCAATACTTAGGGGAGAATTGGGATGAATTCTCAACACTAGGACAATTTTCAGTCTGTCAGAAGAGATATTCAGGGGAAAGGAGATAGAATTAAAGCTGTCTCTTCATTTACCTAACTTTGGTTATTGCTCCACGGTCACAGGGTGCTGTTGGCAGAGGGAGGGAACAGAACACTGAGGTGGGGGGCAGGGGTGAGGAGGCATCCACATACCGGTTCTTCAGCTGTCAGTCTGCTGAGTGTTTCAAGCATTGCTTTGTCAGCACCTACCTAGTATAGTCTTTGGGGGTGGGACCACAGACTTCCTTACCAATCCCTTATTAGCACCGACCGCAAAGCTAGGGATGAGATAATTTTTAAAAATCAGTTTGTTGGAGCACATGAATGGATAAATATATATTGGTTAGTAAATATTTTGCATTTACAATTGAAAAAATTCTTCTGGGTTTAAATTCTGGTCGCTAAAGTGAACTGTAAACTGAAGTTATGGAAACTGATAATTTTTCTCTTTTTATCAGCACCTTTGAGATTATCTATCTACCTGAAACCCTTTATTAAAAATGAGAAAACTGGGAACCAGGGCTAAGTGGCATGTCAGGGTCTTAACAGCAGCTGGTGGTAGAGCCAGAGCAACAGGGTCTCCTGATTCCTTTCTCATGCTTCTGCTAGGATATGCTGAGCATGTCAAAATCAAACTTTTTTTTTTTTAAATCACTTAATTTGGTCCCAGTCTCTTGCACATAGTAGATCTACCACAAATGGTTTTTGAGTAGAAATTATGCCATATAGGTATAATTCCTCATCCATGATAGTCTGCTCTGGAAAGAACTTCCCTCTTTTGCTTGGTATGTATCTATCAAACACCTGGCAAATCCTGGAACTTTGAAAAACAAATTGATCTTTTCCCCTCAGAAGCTTAAAAATGATTGCAATATTAGGCCCATAGAACACAGAATCCGCCGCTGAGTACTTTCCTTGATTATTTGGAGAGGCATGCTTTTCTCTTTTTCTGTCCTTTCAGCCAATGGAGTGAAGAAGATGAGCTTGCTGATGCCAAGCAGAATTCAGAATGGATGGATGAGTGTCAGGATGGCATGTTTGAGGCCTGGTATGAAAAAATAGCCCAGGAAGATCCAGAGAAGCAGAGGAAAGTAAGACCTCTCAACTAGAGTGATTTGAAGTGACTTGGTAGGAGTGGAGAGGAGAGTCTGCCTGGGACAGTGCCAGCAGGCTGTCTCCCCAGAGGGCTCCAGGTGGCGTTCAGTGCCTTAGTGGGTCTGCTGTCACGAGTCTGGTCTTTTAGCTTGAGGGGCTCTGAATTCTAATTGGATCATACTCAGAGACGGGCTCCTTCCCTTAGAATTGGACTCAGAAAATTGGCTCATGAGGCTGATATATAATATTAAGTGTCAATTTATTAATTTACAGGGAGAAATAGAATCAGTGAAGGGCCTGGGCTCTGGCTTCCCTGGCACCGCACGTTCTCATCCTATAGGCAAGCCACCTAGAAACCACATTTTAATCAGAAGGTTGCCTGGTGAGCTTGGAAGCAGCCATATATACACAGAATCAGAGTTACATGATCCAGGCATGTAAAGGCTTCAGGACAACCCACCAACTTCTTCTCCACATTAGGTGTTATGCCTGTCATTGGCACCATGTTGGCCATTTCTTTGTGCCAGGCATCTGCTACCTCAGATTCATTCATTTCTAAGTACTGATGGCTACTATGTACCAAGCCTCTGTGGGGCTTGGATGGAGCACATCAACTTTGCCTCTGTGACTACTTTTTCTCTCATATGTTAAAATCTTAATGGGAGCCATTCTGCTATTCTAAGGTAATTTAGCATATTTGTTCTGGTCTACTACTGTGTTTTGACTTACTGATTATTCCCTGATTTCTAGGCCCTAAAGATAAACTGTACCTTAGCTTCTGGTACATTTCAGTTAAACAATTTTTTTTTTTTTAAAGATTTATTTTTATTTATTTAATTCCCCTCCCCTCCCCCGGTTGTCTGTTTTCTGTGTCTTTTTGCTGCGTCTTGTTTCTTTGTCCGCTTCTGTTGTCGTCAGCGGCACAGGAAGTGTGGGCGGCGCCATTCCTCGGCAGGCTGCTCCCTCCTTCGCGCTGGGCGGCTCTCCTTATGGGTGCACTCCTTGCGCGTGGGGCTCCCCTACGCGGGGGACACCCTTGTGTGGCACTGCGCATGGGCCAGCTCCACATGGGTCAAGGAGGCCCAGGGCTTGAACCGCGGGCCTCCCATGTGGTAGACGGACGCCCTAACCACTGGGCCAAAGTCCGTTTTCCCCAGTTAAACAATTTGTTTGCTTATAAATCAGTGCCTTTATAATTGCTCCCTAAAGTTTTTCTTTTAAGTGCTCCTTTTGCAGTGTCTTTTACCTGTGAACACTACTATTGTCCAACTAAGTACCCAAGTCAAAAATCTGGATGTGGTTCTTCTTGACCCTTCCCTGTACTCACCCCCATATCCAGTCCATCATCTAGGTTCCTCACTTCCACTGCCTTAATACCTTTCAGATCTGCTGACTGCCTCAGTGCCATCCTCATTGTCTGTCATGGAGTTACTTTAACCACTTCTATCCTGGTCAGTTTTCCTGACTTTAGTCTTGTCTCCATCAGTGCGTTCTTCATTCAGCAATCAGAGGAACTTTAAAATACTCAAATCTGATGACATAACTTCTATACTTAAATATTGGCAGTGACTCAGACTAGCATTCAAAGCCCTTTGTTGTCTCATCTTTCTACCTTCCTCTGTTTATTCCCCTTCTGTACTCTTCTCCATCCTGCATTATCACCAATTTCATCAACTGTTGTCTTGCCCCACCCCCTTTTTAAAAAATTTCTTTCCCCTTCTCCCCTTCCTCCCGCCCAAGTTGTCTGTTGTCTGTGTCCATTCGCTGTGTGTTCTCGTGTGTCCGCTTGTATTCTTGTCAGCAGCACCGGGAATCTGTGTCTTTTTGTTACATCATCTTGCTTTGTCAACTCTCTGTGTGTGCGGCACCACTCCTGGGCAGGCTGTGCTTTTTTTGCACAGGGCGGCTGTCCTTATGGAGTGTACTCCTAGCGTGTGGGGTTCTCCTACACGGGGGACACCCCTGCGTGGCACGGCACTCCTTATGCACGTCAGCACTGTCCGTGGGCCATCTCACCACACAGGTCAGGAGGCCCTGGGTTTGAATCCTGGACCTCCCATGTCATACATGGACGCTCTATCCATTGAGCCAGATCCACTTCCCTCTTGCCTTTTTTTGGGGTGCCCCTAAAGCTTGCTCTTATTTTTATTTGGCATGCCCAATAACTCCCACTCAACTAATTGAGGTCTCAGCTGTGGAGTGATCTCCTTTGGAAAGCCTTCTCTAACCTTCCTAACACCCATTGACATCTCTCCTCTGTATTCTCTCAGCCTCCTGAATTTGCCTAGCAAAAACCTTATCCGACTGTAGGCTCATCATCTGTTTGCTTGAGGGAATTCCTCACTAGACACTGAGCTCATTCATTTTCTAATCCTAGCACCTGGTATAATACAATGCCTGGAATATCATAAATATCCAGTAAATACCTATTGAAGGAATGAATCGATTAATGAAAAGTGGCCACATTACAAAATCTGTCGGTTAATTGTGCATATTTCTCCTTACAGATGCATATGTTCATTGCTCGCTACTGTGACCTGTTAAATGTGGACATCTCTTGTGATGGATGTGATGAGATTGCTCCCTGGCATCGCTACCGGTGCCTACAGTGCAGCGACATGGATCTCTGCAAAACTTGCTTCCTAGGTAAGTTGCATTGCCTGAGTATGCTGAATCCAAAAGTTATCAATGTTTCTATATTCTATAATATTGTCATTTTAAAACTTGTATTGCACCAAATAAAAATACTGCTTGGCAGTATTTTCTGACTTGTTAGCAAATATGAGCCTTATCTCCCCAACTAGATGAGAAACTCTGCCGCTTCCAGCTTCCATCATAGACAATTGCTAAACACTCAAGGACCACTGAATGTGCATTCACTTGAGCTTCCAGGAAATAGTTTTGCCTCTGAATCATGCAGTGTTTACAAGTAGCAAAATACATACACACACACAAATTCAAAACTCTTTAATTCACTTGACTTGTAGATGTTGAGGTAAATAAAACAAATCAACAGTTGTGAACAGTTGAGTACACTTTGTGTACGTAGCCCAGTGCCTTGGAAATGTTTACCATCTAGGGTTAGACTGGACAGATCCATAAAGTATATATTCTAGTACAAGAGTATCTGTGCTGAGTTACAGGTGAGTGGTATGGATTATTTCTGAAAAATTTCAGTGGTAGTAGAAATCACTGTTGCAGAGAAGGCTCGTGGAAAGGCAGAGTGTGAATTGGTCTTTGAAGAAAGTTAGAACTTGGAAGTGAAGAAAGCAAGCACAGGTGAAAAAGAAATGTGTGTCTGTGGTATGTTTAGACAGACACACTTGACTAGAAGCTGACTGACAGATTAAGACAGATAAGGCCCAGATTATGGGTCCCTGAAAGACAGATGGGGAAAGGGTTTTCACATAGCACTTGATTAATTTGATCAGCACTATGCTAGAGGAAAGACATTCTGACAGTCATAGTAGTCACGAGAGGATTTGTGCCTGGACTATGTTTGTGGCAGTGGGAATGGAAGTGGGTCAGAGGCAAAGAGCATTCAGCAGGGCCTGGTAGGGCTTTGGAGGCCCACTGGATTTAGACTGAGAAGGAGACCAGAGCCGTCCTTCTCTTTCATGACTAGAATTCTCTCTTACTTACTGAGTCGGGTTATGAAGTCTGTTTTCATCTGTGATTCTAAAATGCCTCATGAAAATCTGTTTTAGTATCTCTGTATCTCTGGATATTTGGCTTTAAGGTTTGATTTCTTACATAATCAGTTTGTTTTGGTGAAACATGAGATAGCCATACTTGTGGCTTGATACATTTTTTTTCCCTTAAGCAGGGAGCTAAAGTAATCTGATTAATCTTTCTTAAAAGACCAGATTAGAAGCTGTGTGGAGAATTATAGCAGATATAGGGAGTGAAAGCAGGAAGACCAGTTAGGAGGCTAATATAGTTATCTAGACAATATATAAAGGTAGAGTGGTAAATGTGCAGATAGAGAGACAAAGGTATTTATGAGAAATAATAGGTGGTGGAATTGACAGGGTCTTTTGACAGAGGTTTCTGGAATGAGCTACTGGAAACCACTGACAACAAGGGAAATCAAAAGCAAAGTCAGTTTGGGGTGGCAAGTGAGTGTGTGGGTCAGGTGATGCATTCAGTTCTCACAACAAATCAGTGATGTATTTATTCCTATTTTATAAATGATGCTCTGGAGATTGTAGAGATGAAGACATAACTTGCTCAAAGGCACACATCTATTAAATAGCAGAGATGTATTCAAACCCAGATCTATGTGATTTTAATGGCCATGTGCTTTTTTTCTTCTTAGGAGGGACCAGGGATTAAACCCAGGACCTCATACATGGGGAGCAGGTGCTCAACCACTGACCTACATCCACTCCCCAACTCCCTGTACAGCCTTTTTCAGAAGGGGAATTTTCATTGCAGTTAGAGTCTTTGTAGAATGTGGAAGGCAAGAAATGATGGTAGGGCAGAGAGGAAATATTGAAGGCTCTTTAATCCTGGCATGATGGACAGCATAGAGGTAGCAGGAAAAAACCAAGGTTGAGGGAAGGAAGGCCACAGTGAAAAACAGCGAGCATGTTCAGAAAAATGAGAGATGGTAGATCATGGAGTTTATATTTGAATTTGATACATTATGGGAGTGGCACACTACAGGCTTGAGAACAGGAGAGTTTCAAAATCTGAATATTGCATAGGGAACATACTTGCTTGTTACTGTGGGGAATAAGGTTTGGTGGCATTAAGGAGATAAGCAGTCATCTACCTGGTTGCAGTTTGGGTTAAATCTGTGATTATGGGAAGAGCAAGGAAGTTGCATATCTGATAACTCTCCACTTTAGTAGATCCTCAGCATTCTTCAGGATTATATCTTAAGATCTTTGCAGATTCCAAAATTCTTGAATACCACTGTAGCATATAATGTCCCCATAAAATGGGGTCAAGGTTCCTATAAATACAGATCTACAATAATTCATAAGGCACTTAAAGTAAATTCTTTCGTAATGTAAGCCACCACACTCATCACCATTACTTATAAATTGGCATTCTTTGTAGAGCCTTTGTAGAACCCCACCCCTGTCCCCCACCTTGTTCCTAAAAATTGCTATGCTGCCCATTTCCAATAGAGAACAACAAAGCTGCTTTAAGATGCAGGCATTTATGGAAAAAGGAAATGATATCGGTAGTGGGTGATCAGCTAGGTTCATTCACTACCTGCCATGGAGTACATAATGCAGTTTCATGCCTCAGCACACTGACAAATGACTGCATTTCATGAACCTTCGGAATAACTTGAGAATAATTGAAACTGAATTTCGAATCTGTGAAAGCTTAGTAAAGGTCAACTGCACTTTGTTACCTAATTAAGATAAGACTATTGATCCAAACCCCCACATACATAATTATCATAATCACTCAATTGGGACCTTCTGCTAGTAAGGATCAAAACATGGTGTGTCTGGACAATAAGCTTACAGGAAATGGGGGGGAGAAGAAGGTTGTGAGCTGACGCCTACATGGTCAAAATCTATGATAAAGTGGAGGTAAGTAGTTGTGCAGTGAAGGGATAAGACGGGCCTAGATATACTATTGGGTGAGCTTTGCAGACTTGAGGGGGACTAGGGTTGGGAGGATGGGTCGGATGAGTCAGATGGTCCATGGAATTGGGAAAAAAACATGGTGTGTCAAAGTGGGAATACAGGTGAGAAAGAAAGTGATGAGTCCTTTTGACTGCACTGTCCTATAATATCTGAAGACCCTAGGTCAGCGATTTTGTTCTCTAGGTGACATTTTTTTTTTTTTAAAGATTTATTTTTATTTATTTAATTCCCCTCCCCTCCCCCGGTTGTCTGTTTTCTGTGTCTTTTTGCTGCGTCTTGTTTCTTTGTCCGCTTCTGTTGTCAGCGGCACGGGAAGTGTGGGCGGCGCCATTCCTGGGTAGGCTGCACTTTCTTTCGTGCTGGGCAGCTCTCCTTACGGGCGCACTCCTTGTGCGTGGGGCTCCCCTATGTGGGGACATCCCTGCGCGTGGGGCTCCCCTATGTGGGGACACCCCTGCATGGCAGGGCACTCCTTGCGCGCGTCAGCACTGTGCATAGGCCAGCTCCACACAGGTCAAGGAGGCCCGGGGTTTGAACCTCGGACCTCCCATGTGGTAGACGGATGCCCTAACCACTGGGCCAAAGTCCGTTTCCCTCTAGGTGACATTTGGCCAAGCTGGAGACAGTACTAGTTGTCGCAACCTGGTGTGGGAGTGGGGAGAATATTACTGGTACCTGGTGAGTAAAGGCCAGAGATGCCGCCAAACATCATATAAGGCACAAAATACACCCCCCCAACAAAGAATTATCCTGTTCCCCAAGTATGCCTTTGCTGCTCACCTTAATGTGATTTCAGTTGGATAAATGTATCTGACGGGGAGAAAGGTTCGAGGCAATCAGTGGGATTTACCCCAGAACCTGCCCACACAACTTCTTCCTTCATCATATAATGCTCGCGCCCTACCACAGTTATCCTACCCAAAATGTCCATTGTGCCAAGGTTAAGAAACCCTCTTGTATGTCAAAGGCATAGTTTTTTTCAGAAAGAGACATTTAATTTTTCCCGCTTAAAGCTCTGCTTGGTCCCCAGTTCTTGGTTCTTCTTGGTTCTCTTAGTTCCATTGTTAGGAGAATCTCTGGTCCCTAGAGTAAAAGATGCAGTATTTTTTCATCTGCAACATTACTTCTCTTAAGTAAGTGCCTGACCTTTGTGATTTTTACACCTATCCCATGTATAAATATTTAGCATCTTCTGTGCCAGTTCTGAGTGATAGTGGGGACTAAGATGGACATGCTGTCTTGCATCATGGTCTCCATAGTGTTTGCATTTTAGTAAGGGAGAGAGATAAACAAGTAGGTAACTACAATGCTGAGTGGTAGGTGCTGTGATGGGGAAGGCTAGCTTCTCTGGGGCCACAGAATGTATCTCTTCAGACCAGGCATTTGGGAGCAACTCACCTTAGAAGTGAAGCTCTTCTCTCAGTTTCTTTCTTTTTTTTTTTTTTTTTTTAAGATTTGTTTTTTAATTTATTTCTGTCCCCTTCCCCCTCCTATTTGTCTGCTCTGTGTCCATTTGCTGTGTGTTCTTCTGTGTCTGCTTGTATTCTTGTCAGCAGCACCTGGAATCTGTGTCTTTTTTTGTTGCGTCATCTTGCTGCGACAGCTCTCCGTGTATGCAGCACCACTCCTGAGCAGGCTGCACAGGTTTTTTGTGTGGAGTGGCTCTCCTTACAGGGCGCACTCCTTGCACATGGGGCTCCCCTACACAGGGGACACCCCTGTGTGGCACGGCACTCCTTGCACGCATTAGCACTGCACATGGGCCAGCTCCGCACGGGTCAGGGAGGCCCTGGGTTTGAACCCTGGACCTCCCATGCGGTAGGTGGACACTCTATCCATTGAGCCAGATCTGCTTCCCTCTCATAGTTTCTTGAACTTGTCCTTTTCCCTATTCACTGGGCATTCAACTGGGCCAACTGATGGCTTGCCCTCTACCTGGTCCCTGAGTTTCTTGATCGAGCCCTACTTTGAGGGCAGGGTGGGTGGGAGAATGGGAGAGGACATTCAGGCATGGGCTTGATATGTGTGTTTTTTTGAGATTTATTTTATTTATTTTTCTCCCCTAACTCTCTGTTGTCTGCTCTCTGTGTCCATTTGCTGTATGTACTTCTGCGTCCGCTTGCATTGTGAGGCAGCACCGGGAAACTGCGTCTCTTTTTTTGTTATTGTGTCATCTTGCTGTGTCAGCTCTCCGTGTGTGTGGCGCCACTCCTGGGCGGACTGTGCTTTCTTTCACGAAGGGCGGCTCTCCTTGCAGGGCATACTCCTTGCGTGTGGGACTCCCCTGCATGGGGGTGCCCCTGTGTTGCACAGCACTCCTCGCACGCTGCAGCACTACACATGGGCCAGCTTACCACACAGATCAGGAGGTCCTGGGGATCGAACCTTGGAACTTCCCTATGGTAGGCAGACATTCTGTTAGTTGAACCATGTTCACTTCCCTTGATACATTTTTAAGTTCTTCTCTCATTCCTTTCTTCTACCCTTCTAGCATCTGAATGTCGTATAGATTGCCATATATCTGGTGATGAAAAAGTAGGGACAAAAACTGATCACTCCTCAATACTTAAGAGGAATATACCATCAGAAAATTAAGATTTGTCAGAGGAGGTGTCATGGGAAATAGCTCACAGATGGCACAGAACTTGTTTCTACCGAACAGTGGTCATGATGAGAGTTGGTCAATTATCTGACCACATTCACTGCTGCTCTGGAAGAGGAGGGTCAGTACATTGCACCATTGCCAAAGAAGTTCTCTGCTTCCTATGCTCAGAGCCACGTAAGCAGAGTGCCCTGGTCTCCAGAGGATGCCTGTGGCCCCTGCCATTGAGAAATAAATTGGGAATAGCCCTGGTGCTGGGATCGGTTTAGGTTTGGAAGCTAGTCTTTCTAGGAACCCTTTGCCCCATCCCTCTCACACTGCTGTTTTCTTTTGCCCAGGTGGAGTGAAGCCTGAGGGCCATGGGGATGACCACGAAATGGTCAACATGGAGTTTACGTGTGACCACTGCCAGGGTTTGATCATAGGCCGGAGAATGAATTGCAACGTGTGTGATGACTTTGATCTTTGCTATGGATGCTATGCCGCAAAGAAATATTCCTACGGGTATGTCCCAGAGGACCTATAACCCTATTGCATTTTTCTTTAGGCATTCCTTCATTTTCAAAAGAAGCTTCTTACTTTTTTGGAAAAAGGTTTTATTATAAAAATTTTTCAAATGTACCTAAAAGTAGAGACTAGTGTAGTGAACTCCCATATCCATTACCTAGATTCAACAATTATGAAGATTTTGCTGTGACTTGATTAGTTTATTCCTTTCTGGGTTTTGTTTTTGTTTTGTTTTTTTTCCCATTAGTTAAAGTATTTTAAAGCAAATTCCAGACCTGAAGGCATTTCCCTCCTACGTAGTTCATATGCATCTCTAAGCATTATGAACATTTTCTCTCATAACCAAAATGTTCTCACATCTTCCAAAATTCATAATAAGATATTCTTGTTTAACCTGGTTTTCATAGATAAGTCTTGTTGGGGTTGTGAAATCTGAAATGATATATGCAGTGTTTGTGTTTGTTCATTTTTCTGGGGAGAGTGTCCATCCTCTCTTTAAAATCTCGGAGGGTTTCTATGACCCACAAGAGTCTTTGAGGTGACCAGTGCCCAGTCAAGGCTGTGCACGGGCTCCCCTCAGGTCCTGCTCTCCTTTTTGGAGCCTCACAAAGGCTTGCAGATCTTAACAACATCTTGCCTTGGCAGCCATTTGCCAACTCACAGCATCACGGCCCACCCGATGGTGACCATTCGGATCAGCGACCGACAGAGGCTCATCCAGCCCTACATCCACAACTACTCCTGGCTGCTTTTCGCCGCTCTGGCTCTCTATAGTGCCCACCTGGCCAGTTCAGAGGACGTGGATGGGGAAAAGCTGGACCCCCAAGCCCGCAGCAATGCCAACACCCTGCGGAGCCAGTGCGTGCAGCTCGTTGGGGCCTGCCTGATGAAGGCTCATCAAGGAAAAGGTGAAACCAAAACCAACCAACCCTCGCTGCTTGTGAACTCCCATGTACACATTACCTAGATTCCACAATTATGAATTGGCTGCTTGTGAGGGAAAGGCCCTGGTAGAAGTGAAATATGGTGCGCTCTGCTTAGAGGCAACAAAAAAACAGTTTTCCATTGGAGGGGCTCACCCTCATGTGGAACTTAATTTTAAGTTCCCAAATACATTTGAGAGAAATGCTGGCATGGTAGTAGTATTTAGTTTCTCTAAAATAATTACATAAAGATGTAAAATATTAATAATTAAAACTTTTGTGTGGGTAGAGTGTTTAGTATTTGAATCTACCAAATTTAACTTTGCTGAAGGAATCTAGACCTTTTTTTAACCTAGAGTGCAAATCAATTTTCACACAATTATATTTTAGAAGAGAGCTATTTACAGGTAAAATAGTTGGGTTAACAAAATATCTAGATGATTTTCATTTTACTGAGGATTGCTAGAGAGAAACTAGCTTGAATGTTAAATTTCTTTGAGTATTATAGACTCCCCATTCTAATAAATGTTAGAGAAATTAGACCTGTATTAGGTAGCCGGGGGCTCATACCAGGTTTGAGAGCAATTTCATCATCTATATGCCAGTAGAAACTTAGAAAGCTGGTTTGTGGTGGTTCTATAAAATTTACTGTTTATGGTTTTTAAAAATTGGTACCAAATACAAGTACAAAAAGATACAAATCCTGTTGTATCTTTTTTCTTCTGTTGTTAGTAAAACACAGAGAGCCTTCACTATCCTAACTTTCACTGTCTGAGATCTGGAACTGAATAGGTTGGATAGCCAGGGATATTTGAATTGAGTGCTCTTTGGTTTGGTTTGGGTAGAACTCAGCTGTCTATTTCCAGGCAACAGCCAAGTAATCTATGGCATTTGCAGAGAATAACCCTTGTTATCAAGCTTTTAACTATTCTCTTATTTGCTTCCCATACAGATCTTAAAGCTCTAGCTCTTCTTGGTATATTGCCAGATGGTGGATCTAGCCCAGAAAATCAGGCCCTGACAGTCACTCCGCCCTCCCAGATACCAGAGGAGCAGCTAAAGAGGAAAGCTGTCGAGGTTGCTGAAGAGCTGTCAGGGGCAGATCCTTTGGTGCACTGCAATGTAAGTAATGTTCTTAGTGATCACAGGGTAACCCCTAAACAGAGAGAGCCATGCACACCAGTCAGCACAGCAGAGGAGTTAAGACCCAGACTGCCTGGGTTCAGGTCTCTGCTCTGTCAGACCTTGAGCAAGTTTTTTTTTGTTTATTAGGAGATACTGGTAATTGAACCCAGGCCCTTGTACATGGGAAGCAGGTGCTCAACCACTGAGCTACTGCCACTCCCCAGTGAGAGGTGGTTTTTCATTTGTTTTTAGGAGGTGCTGGGGACCGAACCTGGGACTTTATATATGGGAAGTACAAGCTCAGCCCCTTGAATTACATCTCCTCCCCAATGGGCAAGTTAATGCGATCCTTTTGCTTCAGTTTTCTTTTTCTTTTTTTTTTTTTAAGATTTATTTATTTATTTCTCTCCCCTCCCCCCACACCTGGTTGTCTGTTCTCTGTGTCTGTTTGCTGCATCTTCTTTGTCCGCTTCTGTTGTCAGCGGCATGGGAATCTGTGTTTCTTTTTGTTGCATCATCTTGTTGTGTCTTTTCTCCATGTGGGCGGCACCATTCTTAGACAGGCTGCACTTCCTTTGGCGCTGGGCGGCTCTCCTTTCAGGGCGCACTCCTTGCGCATGGGGCTCCCCTATGTGAGGGACACCCCTGCGTGGCACGGCACTCCTTGCGCACATCAGCACTGCGCATGGGCCAGCTCCACATGGGTCAAGGAGGCCCGGGGTTTGAAACGCAGACCTCCCATGTGGTAGATGGACGCCCTAACCACTGGACCAAGTCCACCGCCTGCTTCAGTTTTCTTAGCTGTAAAATAGAAATGGTAATAGTAATAGCTATTCCATAGGACAGTCACGAGGATTCATTGAGTTAATATATGTAAAATGCTTAGAACAGTGTTCATAAGAAGCTCCATATCAGTGTTAAATGCTATTACCTGCCTCCTGGCCCTTTTATCAGAACTGGGTAAGATTATGTCCGGAAAGAGTTTAATTCTGGACCCATGGTGAATTCTATATATGTGTAGCTATTTTTATATTCAGTCAATCAAAAGGTGTTACTGAGTGCTTACTCTTTATCAAATAGATACAGTAGTTATATAGAATTGTAAATAGAAGAAGAGCCTTTCTGGATCCAGGCATAATCTGTGTTTGTGACACTAAAGATTGTTTAGTGGAAAGGCATAATTTTGTGTCTGTGATGTGGCCTCCAAACTTGAGTTTCTGCTGTAAATGCCCCTGACTTTACCTAGGCAGCTGCTAATACTTCTTTCCTGTCTCTGTCATGTCACGAATCCCCACTTTTTTCACTGGGACCCCACTTTGATTTAAAGGAAGACAAAAGCAAGGATAATTGGCAAAAACTTGAAAAAAATTTACGTTATACAACCTAGAGCCAGCAGGAGTCTGGCAACATAACAGCGCTTCAAACTTATCTCTGAAGTGTTGCTGTTTTCAATCACAAAACTCCTCCATGCAGTACTACAACCACCTGCAAATCATGATGGTGGCTGAAAGAACATTATCAGGAGAGACCAGATAAGTCAGCACTCTTCATCTTTGAGTCTGGGAGATAATTGTATCTTCTTGTGCACTTCCAGCATCTTATGACATGCCACACTTAAGCACCAAAGGATCCAGGCTTTGTGAGACTTGAAGCCTGGGTCATTCCCCCAGGTGCAGAGAAAATAAAAATTATATCCCTACATATCAACTACAGGAAGGCTGTTATGCATCATACATGTACTGGCTTTTCTATACAGAATGAACAATACAGGTAAGGCCCAGAAAAGGCATGTTTATATTTTTGGCATAGCACAGTACTGTTTCATCAGTTTATGTTATGCAGTTTCATTTCTAGGGAGTTCCCTCTTTGCAGACAAGAGGTCAATTATATATCATTCAGTTTACATTCCCTTTGGCTCTAATTCAAAGATAAATTCCTTTGGGATTTAAATACTGCCTTAGTCTTCGAGTAGGTGGCTCAGCTCGCCCCTTTATCTCCTTTTCCATTTCTCTCCTATCTACATAATAGAACAAGGATCAATATAGTAAGAAAAAAAAGTTTGGTGGTATTGGTGTAGATCAGTAGTTGAGCTCCTGCTTCGCATGTACAAGGTCCCCAGTGCCTTCTTTAAAAATAAAAATAAAATAAATATGTATATATATATTCAGAAATGCTAGATAATTGTTTATCTGTTACCCCTCCCCCACTTTTTTTTTTTTTTAAGATTTATTTTTATTTATTTAATTCCCCTCCCCTCCCCCGGTTGTCTGTTTTCTGTGTCTTTTTGCTGCATCTTGTTTCTTTGTCCGCTTCTGTTGTCGTCAGCGGCAGGGGAAGTGTGGGCGGCACCATTCCTGGGCAGGCTGCACTTTCTTTCACGCTGGGCGGCTCTCCTTACGGGTGCACTCCTTGCACGTGGGGCTCCCCTACGCGGGGGGCACCCCTGCATGGCGCGGCACTCCTTTGCGCGCATCAGCACTGTGCATGGGCCAGCTCCACACGGGTCGAGGAGGCCCGTTTGAACCTCGGACCTCCCATGTGGTAGACGGACACCCTAACCACAGGGCCAAAGTCCGTTTCCCTCCCCCACTTTCAAGTACAGACTTAAGAGCTAATTTTGAGGCTAAAATATATTGCCAGTATTCATCTTTGCTCATGGGTAATTTGACTGCTTCATTTCCTCTCCTTGGACAGGCTTATCCACAGTCAAGCACTGTCTTCTCCAGCAGCACCCTAAAGCAATGGAATTTCCTGGGCAGCATTTGTTCTGACCCACTATCCATCACTACTCCAGGAACCCTGATTCAGTCTCAGGGGAATAATAATTTAAAGGTCTCTTTCTAGGGTATAGAGGCACCTGGCAAAGGGCTTGCTCCTTAAGAATTTACCAGTGCAATAATTAGATCAGTGGAAGCCACTCTCAAAGTGGACCCTGAAAGTTATCAATTGGCCTGGACCAGATCAGGGTCCAGTTTGTGGGATGTGGTTAGTTTAACTAATTGCAAAGGAATCAAGATATATTCATAAACCTGTTATCACAGTTTAGTACTGTCCAAATCCCCAACTCATAAATACAGCCAATCAAGAATATCAGAATTATAACCACATTAGATGTCATCAGTCAAAGAATGTGAAATGAAACAATAGGCCAAATCTCACCCAGCTGGTCCAAACTGGACAGTATCTAGAACCTAAATGCTGGTAACTCTGTCACCACACCCCTAAGAATATGAGCAGATTTAGCTGGAATTTTGTGCTATGTAGAAAACAAAAAGCTATAGAATGAAGTAAGAAAATCACCCAATTGAAGAATAAATTCAATTATACTTGCATTAATCATGAATGCTCCAATTAGATCATTTATTCTCACAAATTTTGTTCGTGGCCGAAAAATTCAGAAGTCCAATTCAGAAATTAACACATAGATTCCAAGAGATTAGCCACACTAGCCAGACCATTGTAATCCAACTAAATGGCTGTTATCTCTCCTCCGTACTGTACCGAGTCTCTCTTCACCTCTTAGGAGAAGTGTTTTCCCAAATCTTACTAAGCAGTCTCACAAAAGACAGATCTTCACTTCTCTCACTTTCTCCAGAGCAGAAAAAGTACTGAAAAATTGCTGGTTTTTAATTCTATCATTCCCGTAAACATTCTTATTAAGCTGCAGCTTCACAACAGTTTAGTAAATTGGCCACAGTGCCTTCTGCCTTTCCGCTCCAGGGAAGATTCCAGTGTGTACTTTCTATGAAATATTTCCCCTGAATGTGAAGGGAAATGTCATTGTTGGTGCGGTTTGAGCACTAGGTTAAGGAGATGCTAGCCAGCTATCTCTATATTATAAAAGTCACCGTCTGTTTGGAAAACAGATGATGATGTATTAAACTCTGTGTATTCAAACATGTTAGTCATATATTCTCCCTTTCTTTCTCTATTTCTCTAAATATTTCTAAACATAAGAATATGTATATGTATATGTTTATGTATATGTATAAGTTGTTCCCCAAACCATTTGAGAATAAGTTGGAGACATCATGTTCCTTTACCCCTAGTACTCCAGTATTTAAGAACGGGGATGTTCTCTTATAGGCCCGCGATACAATAATCAAAAATCAAGAAACTTAACATAGTTAATATTTTATCCACAGTCCATATTCACATTTGTTAGTTATTCCAATCACAGCTTGTATAGCTTTCCCTCCTCTTGGTCCAGGATCCCATGGCATTTAGTTGTCATGTCTCTTTAATCTGCATAGGCCCATAATCTAGAGGGGGCAGGGTAAGTTGGCTGCCATTGAGAGATGTCAGTTTCTTCTTGGGTTTGGTGTCCTGTACTACTCTGCCTTTGACTCCAAAGAGTTTTGGTGTTCCCAGACTTCTTGAAGCTGGGCTGCCTCTGCCATGCGTTAAAGACTTCAGGTTACCTGGATTTCTTGTATGAGGCTGTGTGACAGCACAAAGCTCCCTGAGGGCCCACGGAATGCAGGTAATCATTGGTTGATTCTAGTGTTGCCTGAGGAAATACAGGCTGAGGGCTGGCACTCTTCCCATCTGGATAGTTCTCCACCAGACTCCCATCCCAGAAAACTCTAATGGCTCCAGGGAGAGTCCCCTTAGCATGTCTCATTTCCAAAATGGAATTCTTAAAAGCGCATCACATAGCAAGCCAAGCGCCCATGCAGTAAGCCGAGTGCCCGCACAACGAGCTGAGTGCCCATGCGGGTGCCCGTGCTTCAAGCCGAGTGCCCACTTGGTGAGCTGAGTGCCCACGCAAGTGCCTCCATGGCAGGCCGAGCGCCCATGCAAGTGCCCATGTGGTGGCCGAGTACCCGTGTGAGTGCCCATGTGGTAAGCCAGTACCCACGTGGCAAGCCAAGTGTCAGCATGGTGAGCCAGTACCTGCACAAGTGAGTCACGCAGCAAGATGGTGATGCAACAAAAGAGAGACGAAGGGGAGAGTTAAGGTGAAGCGCAGCAGAGACCAGGAACAGAGGTGGCACAATTGACAGGGAACCTCTCTCCACATCAGAGGTCCCCAGGATCGAATCCTGGTGAATCCTAGAGGAGAAAGACAAGAAGAGAAGACAAAATGAGAAATAGATACAGGCAATCACACAGTAAATGGACACAGACAGCAAAACCAGCAGGAGAGGGGGAGGGAAAGAAAAAATAAATAAATAAAGGTTGGAAACTGCTGGACATTGTGTGTCCTGCCGTGGGCCACTGGGTGGACTGGGGGAGAGTGTGGGCTACAATGTGGACCACCTTCCATGTGCTGCAGCGGTGCTCCAGAATGTATTCACCGGGTGCAGTGGATGTGCCACAATGATGGAAGAGGTTGTTGATGTGGGAGGGGTGGTATGGGTGGGGTGGGGGTATATGGGGACCTCATATTTTTTTAATGTAACATTAAAAGAAAATAAAGAAGAAAAAAAAAATTTTTTAAAGATACTTTTAGAAAAAAGCTCTTAAAAAAAAAAAAGCACATCAAAGGTAGTCA
This sequence comes from Dasypus novemcinctus, assembly GCF_030445035.2. NCBI lineage: Eukaryota > Metazoa > Chordata > Mammalia > Cingulata > Dasypodidae > Dasypus > Dasypus novemcinctus. The sequence continues at coordinate 28,659,515 of NC_080693.1, forward strand.
ACTTAGTGTAATAAAAGGACATCTGCTTTTTCTTTTTCCCAATGGAAAAACTTTCATACTTGGCTTCTGAAAGTTAAATAAGGTTTACTAGATGTTTATAAAGGAGCCATCACTTAGGTGACCTGCAGGCTCTGATTGAGGCATTTGGAAGATGTTGCGGGGGGTGGGATGTGATGCAATGATTGATATCTTAATACAGAATATAGATATATTTTAAGAAATGAGTGATATTTCTTTCTCTGTTTCTGTATTCTGTTTTCTAATGGAATTCAAAAGTTTGTCTATTAAGACTGGTTTGCTAATGATTAAAAAATTATGTTAGTGGAGTAAAATTTTGTTACAAAAGACCTTAATTCTTTTTTAGGGAAAAGTTCATATTCATAAGGAAATCAGATATTTAGATTGCAAGCAGAGAAATAAGACAGATGAAAGTATATCATTAATGAAGGATCCTTCATGCCAGACCCAAATTTCAGACTCATCTGCAGTTGCCAGCACATGTACAGAACTTCCAGGTAAAGACTATTTAACTTGATCTCTTTCATCTTAAAATGCGCACATACCCATCCCTGAGCTATTTGTTGCACACAATTTAAAATTGACTAGCAGCCAAGGGTGCATGGTTTCTCATTTCTGTACTGATTGTGCTGATGACACTTTGAAAGCCATCTTTACCTCACTTTGCTCTCCTACCTTATTTATTCCTCATATTTACTGAGTACTTTCTATGTGGCACACACTGTCATAGGCTCTGGCGATAAAATGGACCAAGAACAGACAGACATACAGTTCCTGTCCTCCAGGAGCTCACAGTCTAGGAGAGTTTAAGATGAAGGTATAGATAACTATCACTAAAGGTTGAATGTGATTCTGTCCAAAAGAGATGTAAATGGTTGGAATTTATCTGAAACAGATTTTATCCACATAAAGCAATGTAAAGGAAGGGGTGCAGGGCCCTTCACTATGATAAGATCTGCTGTGGGGAACGGCACTCAAGGTAGAAAGAACAACACGAGCAAAGGCCCCAAAGTGGGAAACCACCAGACGAATTCAAGGGAAAAGTCCCTTTTGGCAGGTGTGTAGAGAAGGAGTAGAACACAGGAAGATGAAACTGGAAAGGTACCCTAGAACTCTGTCCTGGAAGACCTCAAATGCCTACCTGAGAAGATTGTGCCTTTTGGCCTGCCAGAGGCTAGCAGCAACAAGGTCAGAGCTGTGTTTCAGGAAGATTGGAGAGTGGTGAGGTGGAGGTGCTGTGGGCTGACGAGACTGGGAACAAACCTCAGCCGCCTCCTTATGGCAGCCAGGTGGGGTGGGACCTTTCCCATTCGCCCACTGTGATGGAGGCAGGGGTAAGCACCAGGCCTTCTGCCCTGTCTGTGGAGCCCAGCTCTCAGGTGGAGCTAAGGCTCATCTCTGCAGTGCATATAATTATGAAATTCCAGCAAATAGTCTAGCACTCCATGTCAGTCCAGGTCATCAAAATCTACTCTAGTCAGATTCTTCTGAGGATCAGCATCCTGGTTCGCATGCAATTTATTCATTCCATAAATAATTCAGCATGTAACTGCTGTGCTCCAGAAACATTTGTAAGCACTTAAGATATATCACTGAGAAAAATATCAAACAATACAGACAATAATAAATAGAAATAATATAGCATGTTGACAGGTGATGAAAGGCTGTGAGTCCAAAAGAACAGAGTTAGGGAATGGGAGGGCAGAAGGTATGGGAGGACTGGTGGGGAGGGCAGGCTGAAAATTTTAATAGGGTGGTCAGGGCAGTTCTCAAGAAGAGAACATCTGAGCAAAGACTTGTTAAGCAATAGGTTTCTTGTTTTGTTTTTGTTTATTTTTTAGGTCCCAGGGATTGAGCCTGGGACCTCATACATGGGAGGCAGGCACTCAGCCACTGAGCTACATCTCTGCCTAAGCAGTAGGTTTTTTTGTTTTTTGTGTGTATTTTTTTAGAAGATTTATTTATTTATTTATTCTCTGCACCCCACCCCCACCCCTTGTTGTCTGCTCTCTGTCCATTCGCTGTGTGTTCTTCTGTATCTGCTTGTCTTCTCTTTAGGTGGCACTGGGAACTGAGCCTAGGACCTTCCAGAGTGGGAGACAGGTGTTCAATCTCTTGTGCCACCTCAGCTCCTGATCTGAGATCTCAGATCCAGATCTGCTGCGTCTCTTATTGTCTGTCCTCTGTTTCTTTCTGTTGCATCATCTTGCTGCACCAGCTTTCCATGAGGCCAGCCTGCCTTCACCAGGAGGCCTCAGGATCGAACTCCGGACCTCCCATATGGTAGACAGGAGCCCAATTGCTTGAGCCACATCCACTTCCCACAATAGGTTTTTAAACTCCCAGCCATAGTCTCTGTAGAAGCACAGGGAGAGCATAGTGGTTTACATGTATTCTCACTTGCCTCTTCGTACATGTGTAGAAACTGCCAAAATCTGAAAGTTTGGTGTTTTTACAACTCAGATGCTGAATATTCAGAAGCATTATCTCAGAAGCCAGTAGAGGAAAAGACAGTTACTCCAAGCCCTGAGCAAGTGTTTGCTGAGTGTTCCCAGAAGAGGATTTTGGGATTACTAGCAGCCATGTTACCTCCTTTAAAGTTGGTAAGAGAAACATTTCCTTTTGAAAGGAGAAGGTGGGGTTTATGCATAGAAAAAATTTTTTAGGAAAGTCATATCCTGGAACACACTGTTAATAACAGTCATCTATGTATCGCTTGAGGGTAGGGTTATAAAAATAATTTTCTTCTCTGTATCTCCCTGTACTTTATAACTTTTCATAAATGTGAAATGGTGCAGCCACTTTGAAAAACAGTGTGGCAGTTCTTCAAAAGGTCAGACATAGAGTCACTACATGACCCAGCAATCCACTTCTAGGTATATGCCTAAGAGAAATGAAATCACATGTCTACACAGAAAATTGTAGCACTGTTAATAATGTGAAACAACCCAAATGTTCAATTGATGAATGGATAAGCAAAATTTAGTATACCCATACAATGGGATATTACTCAACAATAAAAAGGAATAAAGCCTTGGTATATAATGCAGTATGGGTGACTCTTGAAAGCATTATGAGAGAAACCAGTCACAAAAGACCACGTCATATGATTAAATTTATATGAAATGTCCAGAATAAGCAAATCTGTAGAGACAGAAACAAAATAGTGATTGTTTAGGGTTAGGGAGTTTAGGGTGAAATAAGGAGTGACTAATGGTTATGGGCTTTCCTTTTGGGTTGATGAAAATGTTCTGGAATCCAGTAGTGGTGATTGCCCAACTCTGAATGTGCTAAAATCCATTGAACTGTACACGTTTTTTTAAGAGTACCTAGATCATCAGTCTATAGCAAGTGAATTTTCATAAACTGAGCATCATATATATATATATATATAACCAGCACTAGATCAAGAAAGAGTTTTACCAGCAGCTCTCAAGAGCACCTCATTATCCGCCACGACCACTCCACGCCATGAGAGTAACTGCTCTCTTGACTCTATCACTATAGATTAGCGTTGCCTGTTTTCAAGCTTTATATAGATGGAATAAGTCGCCATATATTTCTGTTCTCATTTCTTTCACACAACATCATGTTTGTGAGATTTATCCAGGTTGCTGTGAATATCTTAGTTTATTTTCATTGTTATCTAGAATTCCATTGTGTAAATATACTACAATTTATTTATCCATTTTACTTTGGTTAGGCATTTGGGTAATTTCCCAATTTGGGAAAAAACACATTTTGGGGCTATATAATTAGTGCTGTGAACATGCTTTTATACATGTCATTTGTGAATATACTAATGCGTTTCTGATGGGTACATGCCTAGGAATGTTCTCATTGGACATCATAGGGTGGGATCTGTTCAGTTTTCCAAAATTTATCAGTGTATCAACTTTCCAAACAACTTTCCAAAATTTATCAGTGTATCAGAGTTTCATCTGCTTTATATCCTCTCTAATATATGTACTGTTTTAAGTTTTTTGAAACAATCACAAACTTAAACAAAAGTTGGAAGTATAATACAAAGAAATTGTTTCCTGGACCTTTTGTGAATAAGTTACCAAGTTGATGCCATGTCACCTCTGAATAGTGTGTATTTCCTACAAACAAGGAGATTCTCCTACATAATCACAGTACAACCATCGGTCATAAAAATTATCATTAATACGTTGCTACCATCTAATCCTCAGATTCCATTCAAGTTTCACCAGTGACCCCAAAAATGTCTTTAAAGCAGGATCAGAATAATGTGTAGAAATTTTTGGTCATGTCTCTGTAGTCTCCTCTACGTCTCAGTTTATCAGTCTTTTCTAACTTTCATGCCCTTGATGCTTTAAAGAAATATAGGCCAGCCATTTCATAGAATGTCCCTCGCTTTGGGTTTGTCAGTTCTTTCCTCATGATGAGCTTCAGGGTTTGCATCTTTGGCAGGAATGTCACAGACGTGGCGCTGCGTCCTCACTGCAGCCTGTCAGTGGAACACGATTTTGATTTGTTTCATTCTTGATCACGTTCATCTTGATCATGTGGTACTATCCAGGCTTCTCCACTCTGAAGTTACCTTTTTTCCCCTGCAATTAGGAAATATTTATCATGTCATGATATAGCATGAAACCATGTAAATACCCTTTCCTCCTCAAACTTCTGGTTTATTTGTTCATTTAATTATATCATTATCATCTCATGATTTTGTGTTTTTGCCCCCCATGGATTGTAATCCATTATTCTCATTACTTATTTTGATGCTTTATTAAATTGATCTGGGTTTGGCCAGAGGATGCCTATTCAGACAGTCTTATGTGTCCTTTTAACATGTCCCCATTTTTTATTTTTCAGCTTTCTGTTACAAGATAGTTCAGGCTTATCTTGAACTCTCCCTTCCCTATCTCTGGAATCAGCCAGTTTTCTAGGTGTCATATTTCCTTGTAGTAGAGAATAGTATTTAGAAACCAAGGTTTGGGCATTAGGTATGCTCACTGCTAACAGCATGACACTGCTCCCAGGCCTTCTCAGTGGACAGAGCTAGGGGATGTGTGTGTGTACATTTTACCTCCATTTTCTTATGTCTGTTTAGAGCAGTGATTCTCAATGGAAGGTGATTTTGTTCCCCACGAGATATTTGGCAATGGCTGGGGACATTTTTGGTTGTCATAACTGGAACATATTACTGGCATCTAGTGGGTAGAGGTTAGGGATGCTGCTAAACATCTCAGAGTTCGTAGCCTACCCCTCCAAGAATTATCTGACCCAAAATGTCAGTAGTACCAAGATTTAGAAACCCGAGTTGAGAGAGAGAGAGAAAAAGAATGAATCATGAATTTATACCAGGCCCTCTAATACCGTTCTAAAACCACAAGGTTCATTCTAGTTTTTCCTTTTTTGTATGTGTAGCCCATGTCTTTAACAGTGAAACACCTGGATCCCATTATTCTTAATAGAATTACTTATTTGATCACTCTCCCACCTCTGCTGCCCCCCTTTTTCCTTTGTAAGCATCCTCCTCTCCCTGCTCGGACTCCTTACACCCTACCCTGGGCCTCTCTCCACTGGGTGTCTTCCTCACCACACTTGGGGTGTCACGCATCCCTTGCCATAATGCATTGAGACCACAAAGGCTGCTATTCAGTGGCAACACTCTCCTTGCCCTTCTCAGACTCATTCCCCATCCCAGGCCAAACTTCCTGCTTGGATGTGCTCTGACACCCGTGCAGGGCTATCCTCACCACACTCAGACTTCAGGCTCTAACTCCCCATACTTGACTGTTCCCTGCTTGGATGCCCTCCTCACCCCACCCGTGCTCTGGTTCCCCACACTAGGCCCCCCTCTCCATGGGAACCCTATAGGGCCCGACCCCACACTGGACCACCCACTACATGGACATTTTCCTCACTGTTCTTAGGTTCTGACACCCCATGCCAAGCTTTCCTGAGAATCATTTTTGATTTCCAAGAACTTTTTATTCTTCGATTTCTTCGACTTCTATTATAGATTTAGTATCCTGTTTAATCACCCTGACAATAACTAAAAATGTTAAATGTTCTCTCCAGTGTTGTGCATTTTTTTTCCATGGTGGTGGGGGAACTGGGGTAAGTGTGCAAAGATGTATGTACCAGGTTATTTATTAATAAGTGGCAAAATAATTGGAAACAAGTGAAATGTCTGTCAGTAGCGAACCCATGAAATCGGTTAAGTTTTAACTATAAAACACAGTAATGTGCAGCCATTAAGATGATTAAGGAACTCTATATGGGAAAGATGTCATATTAATGAAAAAAAGTAAGTTGCAGAGTGGAATTTAAAGAAAGAAAAATAACTTAATTTTTAACTTAAATATTATATATAAACAGGCATAGAGAAAAGTTCATCACTGTTCACAGTTATCTCCTAGGCATTGTTAGGGAATGGAATTTAAAGGAAGAAAAATAACTTAATTTTTAACTTTATATATTATAGAATATATAAACAGGCAGAGAAAGTTTCATCACTGTTGACAGTTATCTCCTAGGCATTGGCAGGGGGATGGTTATGGGGAACTGTATTTCTGAATTATTTGAATTCTTTTATAATGGGCATATTAAAGGGGATTCCCTAAAAAAAAAATCTAAATTTCTCAATGTAAAGAAAAATTAAAAGTAGGATTGCTAGGTGATACTGGAGAATGTTTATTTTACATTTGAGTGTGCATATGGCATTTATTGAAGACCACTGCATAGATCCTTTGGCAATGGGCTGGTTGTAACAAACACACGAAGGAATGGAGTGATAGCTGGCGGTGGTTGTGTGGTTTTTTATTAACTTCTTTTCTCCATCTCTCAACAGGGCCCCACAGTTTCCCTGGTAGACCTGGAGCACGTCCTCCCACTCATGTTTCAGGTTGTCATCTCAAATGCAGGCCACCTGAATGAAACCTACCATCCCACCCTGGGTCTTCTGGGACAGCTAATCATCCGCCTTTCACCAGCAGAGGTAGATTCTGCAGTGGTCAAGGTCCTCTCAGCCAAACACAACCTGTTTGCGGCAGGGGACAGTTCCATCACGCCTGATGGCTGGAAGACCACCCACCTGCTCTTCAGCCTGGGAGCGGTCTGTCTGGACAGGTAGCCCCAGTTCTCACTCACCCAGCCTCCCCCACCCTGTCCCATCTTGGTGTTCAATACATTAAGTCAGGGACTGACAAATGGTTTGTTTCAGTGTGCTATAGTCCTGTTCTCAGGGAATCTTTTGTGAGAATAGACTTGGGGTTTTTTGGTTTTTTGTTTTTTATTTTTTTATTTCTCTCCCCTTTCCCGCCCCCCAGTTGTCTGCTCTGTGTCCATTCACTGTGTCTTCGTCTATGTCCGCTTGTATTCTTGTTAGCGGCACCAGGAATCTGTGTCTCTTTTTGTTGCATCATCTTGCTGTGTCAGCTCTCCATGTGTGTGGCGCTACCCTGGGCAGGGTGCACTTTTTTCACGTGGGGCGGCTCTCCTTCTGGGGCGCACTCCTTTGTGTGTGGGGCTCCCCTATGTGGGGGACACCACCCCGTGGCACGGCACTCCTTGCGCGCATCAGCACTGCATGTGGGCCAGCTCACCACCTGGGTCAGGAGGCCCCGGGTTCAAACCCTGGACCTCCCATGTGGTAGGCAGATGCTCTATCCGTTGAGCCAAATCCACTTCCTTAGACTTGGCTTTATTAGCAGTGTTGTCAACCCCAACAGCAAAATGATGCTTACAAGGGTGTCAGCTGAACAGTTTCAGTACTGTCTGCTGACTCAATTCTCTGATAATTTAATTTCTGTTTTTTTTATTCCTGAGAGCAATAAATGCAGACCTTGGGGTTGAAGAAAATAAATCTATTGCCATCTTAAAAATAGCATACTGTATCAAATTTGAAGAACAAAAATGAAGGAAAAAAAATGTGCCTGGTGCTGTTTTAATAATACCCTTCCAAACCTTTTTCATGTGTGTTAATACAAGCACACACACTTGCAGATATGTGTGAGTTTTTGTAGAGATTTTTTAAAAACATAATTGTAGATTGAGTAGATAAGTAACAGAATGTGGGTTTTTTTGAGTGTTTTGTTTTGGTTTTTTTACCATCATATGAAAATCATTGTTCCAGTAGGTTTTAAGCTAATTAATGAATGGCTCTTTGTCATGCCTCCTGGTCTGCCTTGGGATGCAGGGTACTCTGATGAGTTGGGTTTTGGAGTTCTACTGTACTGCCACCTAATGGAGTCTTACTTTCTAGTCGGGTAGGCTTGGACTGGGCGTGCTCCATGGCAGAGATCCTGCGGTCACTCAACAGTGCCCCGCTGTGGCGTGACGTCATTGCCACCTTCACAGACCATTGCATCAAGCAGCTACCTTTCCAGCTGAAGCACACCAACATCTTCACCCTGCTCGTGCTGGTCGGCTTTCCCCAGGTACATCATTCTGAAGGCCTGGCCACCCCATCCACTCCCCATCGTACACAGCTGTGTCTCTATAGCATCCATCTTTGGAAGATTTTTTTTTCTAGTTCTTGTATAATTTGCTTTTACAGTTTTGATATATTTTCTAGGGTAAGGGGTGTTTTGTTCAAATTGCACTTATAACAAAGTAGCCACCTAATTCATTTCACTAGCCGGTAGTTTACTTTGAATAATAGGTAACATATCACTTTTAATTACAAAGAACTTGAAAGTACACATGTGTTTCACTTAGGCATCTGTCTTGATCTCATTTCTAATCTCCATGTTTCTAAATGGATTAGGACAAAAAGGACTATAAAAACATGGCTTTATCTAGCTGGCACTTCAGCTGATTTTGCACCAGCCCTTTGGGCTTAGAGATGAGAACAGCCCTGTCCTTGTACTTGAGTACTTGTTGAAGACGAGCACAAGCAAAAGGGGCTAGGCTTGTGCCTAATTAATTGTTCTTTTCTGACTTGATGTGCTATTGAGTTGCCTTCTCTGTCACTCCATGTCATGTTCTAGGTTCTCTGTGTGGGGACCCGCTGTGTTTATATGGATAATGCCAATGAACCACATAATGTGATCATCTTGAAGCACTTCACTGAGAAGAACAGGGCTGTGATTGTCGATATAAAAACCCGGAAAAGGAAAACAGGTCTCAAGCATAAACATATTTTCTAAGATTGGAAGAAAATTGTCTAATCCCTGTGTACCCTAAAATCAATGAATATACCTTGATTCTATCCCCTCAATGTGATTCTTTTTAAAAAGGAAGTTGTAACTCCCTGAGCTTCTCTATCTTTATCTCTGAAATGATGTGGTTGAATGGGATAATTTTCAGGCCCATTTCCACACTGTTACTTTGTGCATATGGCTCTGTTTTGGGGTTAGCCAGATATTTGGGTTGTGAACATTTAATTTTTCCTTTGTCTGTGTCAGTTTGTTTTCTAATGGGTTATTTAGATGCATTATAGAGTCAGGTGGCTACAGAAATGTGAACTCAGAATAATTGTACTGGCATTCATGTAACTATCCATTTTATGTAATCAATAGTACAATGGAAGTATTACATTGTAAGTACCCTTTTGATTTAATTTGCCAAACACTAAACAATCTGGCTTATTTAACCATTATGTGCTCTGAAGCAGTCTCACTCTTCTTAAGTATCAGGCAGTATGTGTGCTGTTTTGTGTGTGGTGTGGGGTAAAGGTCAGGGTTCTTTTTTGTTTTTGTGTTTGTTTTTGTAGATGAGCATCTAATTCTTTTAGGGCCATTTATGAACAGACTATCCTTTCCCCCACTGAATTACCTTGGTACTTTTGTTGAAAATTGACCAAATGTATAAGTCTTTGTCTATTTATGGACTGGACTGTATTCTATTCCTTTAATGCCTGTCTTTAATACTCCCTGTCTTGACTACTGTGGATTTGTAGTAAGTCTTAAAATCGGGTAATGTAGATCAATGTTGTTCTTTTTCAGAATTATTTTGGCTATTCCAGTCCTTTGCCTTTCCATATAAATGTTAGAAACAGTTTGTCAATTTCTGTGAAAGAGCCTGCTGGGGTTTTGATTGGCATTCATTGAATTTATAGGTCAATTTGGGAAAAACTGACATCTTAACAAGATAGTCTTTTTTTTTTTAAAGATTTATTTATTTATTTTATTTCTCTCCTCTCCCCAACGCCACCCAAGTTGTTTGTTCTCTGTGTCTGTTTGCTACGATTTCTTCTTTGTCTGCTTTTGTTGTCAGCGGCACAGGAATCTATGTTTCTTTTTGTTGCACCATCTTGTGTCAGCTCTCCATGTGTTCGGCGCCATTCCTGGGCAGGCTGTTCTTTTGCGCTGGGTGGCTCCTTATGGGGCACACTCCTTGCACATGGGGCTCCCCTATGTGGGGACACCCCTGCGTGGCACGGCACTCCTTGCGCACATCAGCACTGCGCATGGGCCAGCTCCACACGGATCAAGGAGGCCTGGGGTTTGAACCGTGGACCTCCCATGTGGTAGGCGGATGCCCTAACCACTGGGCCAAGTCTGCTTTCCCAAGATAGTCTTTTGTTTTATGAGCTTCTTGGATCTTTGGGTTTATATTCATCAAATTTGTAAAAATTTTTATGTTTGTCTTCAAATATTTTTTTTCTGCCCTCCCACAAGAACACAAGTTATACATTTGTATTAGACTGTTTTGTATTGTATTTTGTGTCACTAATGCTCTGTTCATTTTTTTTTTTTCATTCTCTCTGTGCTTCATTTTGAATAGTTTCTATTACTGTGTCTTCAACTTTGATTTTTTTCTTCCTCTGCAATGTCTAATCTGTTATTAGTCCTGTCCATTGTATTTTTTTATTTTAGCTATTGTTTTAACCTCTAGAAGGTCCATTTGGTTTCATTTCTCTTCATCATTATATGTTTTCCTCTCTTCTTAAATATTTGGAGCACATTTATAATAGCTCTTTTAATGTCTTCATCTTCTAATTCCATCATTCCTTTCATTTTTGGTTCTGTTTCCATTGATGGATTTTTCTCCTAGTTATGGGTCATATTTTCCTGCTTCTTTGTATGCCTGGTAATTTTTTAATGGATTCCAGACATAGTAAATTTCATGTTGTTAATGCCGGGGTTTGTTTTGTTTTGTTCTTGTTTTTGTTTATATTCCTTTAAATAGCGTTGGATTTTGTTCTGGTGTGCCAGTAAGTTATTCGCAATCAGTTAGATTCTTTCGGGTCTTATTTTAAGCTTCGTTAAGATGGATTCAGAGCATCCATTGGATTACAGCTAATTTAGTGTTTCACTTAGTTAAGGCAGTACTCTTCTGAGAATTCTACTCAATTGCCTCGTGTATTTTGAAGTCACTCTCACTGGTGGGAACGCAGGATATTCCAAGTTCTTTGTAAGTCCCAGCAATTGTTCTGTCTGCTGGTTTTTGGTAGTTCTTTCCCCAGCCTTAGGTAGTTTCTTTTCACCTGGGTGCATATCAGAACTCAGCCAAAGACTCATAGTTGAACCCCCTGGAGATCGCTAAAGCTCTCTTTCTCTGTGTTTATCCCATCTCTGTGGTTTTATGTCCCATAAATTCTAGCTGCCTTGACTTCTCTGAACTCTGATCTCTGTCTCCTCAATTCCCTGAGACTGCTGGACTCTGTTTGGGTCTCTGGTCCCTGCTCTGCAGCCTGGAAACTGCCTCCAGATAGCTGGTGCTATTGGAAGTATCACCTTGTTTGTGTCCCTTCTCTCAAGGATCATAGTCTTGCACTACCTAATGCCCACTGTCTGTAAATTGTTGTTTTGTGTATTTTTTCAGTGTTCTGGTTGTATAAGGTAGGATTGTATATTTGGTACTTCTTACTCCATTGTGTTTGGAAGTGGATCTCTCATATATACAATTTTTTTTTAAAGATTTATTTTTTATTTATTTCTCTCACCTTCCTCTCTCCCCCCTCCCCCAGTTGTCTGTTCTCTGTGTCCATTCCCTGTGTGTTCTTCTGTGACCACTTCTATCCTTATCAGCGGCACCGGGAGTCTGTGTTTCTTTTTGTTGCGTCATCTTGTCATGTCAGCTCTCCACGTGTGTGCGGAGCCATTCCTGGGCAGGCTGCACTTTCTTTCGCGCTGGGCAGCTCTCCTTACAGGGTGCACTCCTTGCGTGTGGGGCTCCTCTACGCGGGGACAACCCTGCGTGGCACAGCACTCCTTGTGCGCATCAGCACTGCGCATGGGCCAGCTCCACACAGGTCAAGAAGGCCCGGGGTTTGCACCGCAGACCTCCAATGTGGTAGGCAGACGCCCTATCCATTGGGCCAAGTCCACTTCCCTCATATATACAATTTTAAATAACTTTTCTTAACACCTTTGGAGACAGCCTACTGTGCGTAGTAATAACAATTTGAATTTTCTCTCTCGACTTTAAATACAATGGCTGAAGTTTAAGTCAGGGAGATTTGTGTTTGGGGGGTTGTGGTTCTTACACATTACTGGGCAAGAAACTCAACTGCAGGAAGCATTGGCTTTACCTTTTGTGCCTTTCTCATCTTGTCTGACATCACTCCCCAGTGAAGGACTACCAGCTGGTCCAGAAGGGAGGACAGGAATGTGGTGACTCCCAGACACAGCTGAGCCAGTACTCCCAGCACTTTGCCTTCATCACGAGTCACCTTCTGCAAACGAGCATGGACAGCCATTGTCCGGAGGCAGTGGAAGCAACTTGGGTCCTGTCCCTGGCCCTCAAAGGATTATATAAAACACTAAAGGTAATGGCAAATGCTCACTTCAGCAGCACATATACTAAAGGAAATAGTGAGCTTTTTCAGTTTGGTAATGAATCTTGTTGTGATTTAACATCTTCCGGGAATGAACTAGGAGGAATGCCATCTGATTTTCGTGGATGGAAACCATAGGATCTTGAGTATTTGGGGACATGTTAGGAATTTTGCACAAGGATAACTTTAAGAAGGACAAATGGGCTTTTCCCAATAATTTGGGTCATTGTGGTTTTTCAGTACTGTTTCATGGAACCAGGTACTATTTCATGGGGACATGACCTTGGAAGATGAGTTTCTAGCAGATCAAGAGAAAAATGGGGGAAGCAGATGTAGCTCAAGCGATTGGACTCCTCCCTACCACATGGGAGGTCCAAGGTTCAGTTCCCAGTGCCTCCTGGAGAGGATGAGCAGACTGTGGGCTGACATGGTAAGCTGATGCAACAAGATGACCTGACCAGAAGATAAAGGGAGGACGCACAGTGAGAGACACAGCAGATCAGGGAGCAGAGGTGGCTCAAGTGATTGAGTGCCTCTCTCCCACATGGGAGGTCTCAGGTTTGGTCCCCAGTGCCTCCTAAAGAGAAGACGAGAAAGCATAGAGCAGATGGATACAGAGATTGGGCAGTGAGCATAAACAATGTGGGGGGAGGGGGAATAAAATAAGTCTTAAAAAAAAGAGAGAGAGAGAAAAATGGACTGAAAAGTTTCTCACTTTTCAGTCTCCAAACTGCAGCTCTTCCTGGTTCACCATAAGATTAAGATAAGGAAAGACTACCAGGGGCTAGGATTCTATGGCATCTTTGAGCAATAGGTTTGGCAGATGGGGTGGAAGGAGGCAGACAGAGACCTGGGCAATGTTTGGTCTGCAGATGAGGAGCCTTGACTTATGGGAAGCATGATTCTTTACTTCTGATACTTGAAAGGCATTGGTGGGGAGGAAGGATCTTTCAAGAATATGCTTTTCAACTCATTTGTAGGATGATTTTCTCAACAGAACTGTCCGCAAAAGAAGGAGCTAAGCTGAAGTTTTTTAGTTCCTTTACTTGGGAATGTATTTATTAGTAACAGGATAAATACTTGGTGGGGAGGTTATAGAGAGGATTCAAACATCACAAGAAGACTTGAATAAATGACGTCTTGGCTCTGGTGCAGTCCTGAGGATTTCTAGTTTTAGGATTAAGCCCATGGCTCTGTTTACTTATTTCATGGCATTTATCACAATTGGCTATTATTTTACTTGTTTTCATTATGGTAAAGGAATAACTTCCCTGTGCAAAGAGGGTCCATCATTCAGTAAATGAATTTTTCATTCAGTAAATATTTGTTGAGCACAGCCAATGCCAGGTGAAACAGAGTAGGTACACAGAAGGTCTTTGCTGTCTCATGGAACTTACAGTCTAATTGGCAAGAGAGGCAATAGGAGACTGTAAGGAAGACTACCATGAGTCAGAAAAGGTCTTTCCAAGGAAGTGAAATTTTGAGTTGACTGATAGGACTCAGTCATCAAAAAAATGGGGAGAACATTCCATGCAGAGTGAGTAGCAAGCTCCAGGTTTGAGACAGAAACAGCAGTTGTCAAGGAGCAAAAAAAGAACCTTTCCAGGGCTACATGGTAGTGCAGAACAGGGAGATGAAGCCGAAGAAGCAGGCAGGAAGTCTTGTAGGACCTTGTCAGCCATGATTTAGGGGTTTGGATTTTAAGTCTAAGAGCAGTGGGAAGCTTTTAGAAGGTGAAGGGCAGGGGAGTGACATAAAACCCTTGTTCTTGGTATAGGACATAGCACATAGAATGTTCTAGGCCACAAAAGTATTTGTTGAATGAATGAATGAAGGCATGAATGAACAGAGAGTGAGTTATGGCTGAGATGCAGAGTTTAAATCATCTCATAAGCTGGATTTTTCACCAAAAGGTTAACTTGGGCCATGAGCCAAGACTGTGCTCGTAGAAAGGCTCAGTTCTCCCCACATCACCCTTACCTTCACTCTGAGGCAGTTGCAAATCATTCTTTTTCTGCTTGGCAGGCTCACGGGTTTGAGGAGATACATGCTACCTTCCTTCAGACTGATTTGCTGAAGCTGCTGGTGAAAAAGTGCAGCAAAGGGACTGGCTTCAATAAAACGTGGCTCCTCCGAGACCTGGAAGTAAGGGTTGAGGGTGGCTCTGCTGTCACCAAATGGTGCACATTTACTGGCCTGGGAGGTCAAAACATCAGCTAGTTACAACATCAGCTATCCTCTCACTCTGGGCATTTTTTAAAACCACGCTTTACATCTAGCTTCCCTTTTGGAAGTAGGGATTATTACACCTGTCCACTTGGTCAGGGAAAATGAATTTCATTTGCATTCAAAGACCCTGGGAAGAGAAGTATTTTATGGAAATACATGGTTGACCATATAGTATGGTGGTAAAGTGCACCCTTAAAATATTATTTCCCTTTAAAGTTCCTTTGGGCTAATAACATCAGTTCCTAAATCTGTCCTAACTTCCTAACTTATGTTTATTTTATGTAGGATTTTGGTTTAGGATTTTAATTTTATTACTATTCCCCCTGGGCCCTAAGATTTTTTTCTTAGTGGATTTGCTGTGGTTCGCTGCAGACTTTCTGTCCCCTAGGAAAGGCTGCTCTGTGTGGGAGGTAGAGAGCCAGCTGCTCTCAGGTGCACAGAGGACTAGCTCGAAGATACAACTCTTGGGTGCCACAAAAGGATTTGATTAGATTTAAGGAAAAATATGCTGAAATATATTAAGGGATAACTGAGAACATTTGAACTCTTGTTCTCAGGAAACGTTTTAAGTTAAAAATGATTATTATTGGGAAATGGATGTGGCTTAACCAATTGGGCTTCCGTCTACCATGGGAGGTCCAGGTTTTGATGCCCAGGGCCTCCTGGTGAGGGCAAGCTGGCCCATGCTGAGTGCCAGCCCACGCGGGAATGTTGCCCCACGCAGGAGTGCAGCCCTGCATGAGAAAGCCGCCCCGCGCAGTAGTGCCAGCCGACACAGAGAGCTGGTGCAGCAAGATAACTCAACAAGAGACAGAGGAGAGAGAAAATAAGAACACGTAGCAGAACAGGGAGTTGAGGAGGTGCAAAAGAGTAATTGCCTCTCTCCCACTTCAAAAGGTCCCAAGATCGATTCCTAGAGCCGCCTAATGAGAATACGAGCAGACACAGAAGTACACACAGTGAACAGGAACAGAGCAGACAACAGGGGGAACAGGGGCGAGAAATTAATAAAAATAAATCTTTAAAAAAAAATTATTGAAATAACTGAACCACATTGCAGAATATTTGAAATACAGAGAAAAAGAAAAACTCCAAATTTCACCTCTCAAACATAGCTGCCATTAGCTTTTTCTCTCATCTGTTTTTTTCCTATGCTTCTATAGTATCTATGTAATTTTACTTGTTTGATGAGCATAGTATTTAAATAAGTTGAGGTCATCTGATATTTAAGTTGCTATATAGATTTTATAACCACCATTTTTAATACTTACATATGATACATAAAGGCTGTTTTTGTCATTTTGCCATTATTAATGCCTCATTGACGATATATTGTAAATATAACTTTTCCCCTATTTTACATTGCTCTCAAAAAATGAAATACTGGGTCAAAAGATATAAGCATTTTTATAGCTCTTTACATTTCATCAAAATGTGTTCTAAAAGGATAATATCAATTTACGCTATCAGTGGCTAAGTTAAACAAAAAGGCCTTTTATAGTTTTGGTTAGTATTTCTTTGGTTACAATTGAACATGTGTCCATGTTTGTTTACTATTTTTACATTCTTTTTGTAATTTCTGAATGTCTTATGTGGTTTTGTTTTTTTGGTTTTGTGTTTGTGTGTGTTTTTGTTGTTTTTTTTTTTGAGGTACCAGGGACCAGAGATTGACCCTGGGACCTTGTATGTGGGAAGCCGGCACTCAACCACTGAGCCACATTGGCTCCCCTGAGTTGGTTTTTCTTTTGTTTTGCTTGTTGTTTGTTTTTGTTGTTGTTGTTGTTGTTTGTTTTTTAGGCGGCACCAGGAACCAAACCCAGGACCTCTCATGTGGGAAACAGGCACTCAACTGCTTGAGCTATATCTGCTCCCTGAATGTCCTTTAAAACGCTAAGCCAAAAGTTTTCTGCCCTTAGGTGGTTAAAAAACTTTGTCATCTTCTTGTCCACAAAATGTTTACATTCTTGCTCACTCTCTTGCTCTGTAGATTTTGTCCATTATGCTTTACTCCTCAAAAAAGGAAATCAGCACTTTGACCGAGCGTGGAGAGCTAGAGGTAGATGATCGAGGGGATCAAGAAGAGGAGGTGGAACGGGCAGTGAGTAGCCCCAGTGAACCAGAGCAGAAGAAGCTCGACCCGCTCGAAGGCCTGGAGGAGCCCACCAGAATATGTTTCTTGGTATGTTCTTGTTTCAGCATGTGAATGAACAAGGGATTCGGAAGACTGTTTCAGCCTTCACTTAAAAATGCTTCAGGGAAGCGGATTTGACCCAAGGGATAGGGCATCCACCTATCACATGGGAGGTCCAGGGTTCAAACCCAGGGCCTCCTGACCCATGTGGTAAGCTGGCCCACGCACAGTGCTGATGCGCACAAGGAATACTGTGCCACGCAGGGGTGTCCCCTGTGTAGGGAGCCCCACATGCAAGGAGTGCGCCCTGTAAGGAGAGCCCCTCCACACAAAAAACCTGTGCAGCCTGCTCAGGAGTGGTGCTGCATACACGGAGAGCTGTCGCAGCAAGATCATGCAACAAAAAGAGACACAGATTCCCAGTGCCACTGACAAGAGTAGAAGCGGACACAGAAGAACACACAGGAAATGGACCCAGAAAGCAGACAACTGGGAGTGGGGAGGGGAAGGGAGGAGAAATAAATAAAAAATAAATCTTGGGGAAAAAAAAGGAAAAGAATGCTATCTAATATTTTTTTTTAAATGCTTCATTTCATGCCCTGAGAATTCAGTTCCTGGCGACTCAGTATGTTTTGTGTGGTACTGATCCAAAAGAACTGAAACGCCTTTATAACACTAGTTCTTAACATTTTGGATCATGGACCCAAAAGCTGTAGATCTTCTCTTCCATAAAATACATATCCAAGTGTGCATGTAAAATTTTACATGTAATTTTGAGTTTGCTAAAGTGCATTCAAGTATGGGATGGATGTTACAAAAGCAGGTACTGTTAAAAAAGATCAAAAGGAAGTACAGTACTTAGATTAGCTGCCAGTTGTCAAACTCCAGTGTGAGATAGCCACAGAGAAGCAAGCCGTGAATACAATGTGACAGATGATTATTGACTATTAGCATTGTATTTTGTGGGCAAGATATTTATTTTGGTGTTTCAGTCCAGTGTTATATATATATCCCTTTCGATTTACATTAGCATTGCATATTTTATAATCCATGCATTAGTGCTTGTAATTTTATGTGCTTTCTTAAAGTACTCATTTCATGCTCTTAAATTTTAAACTGTGGTAACTTTTGAAATGCTGTTTTACCACTTCTGAGTTGGTATTACCTGTAATGTGTTGAAGCACTTTTGTCTCTCCTTGCTTCCTCCCCACGGCCTTCAGATGGCTCACGATGCCCTCAATGCCCCTCTGCACATCCTCCGGGCCATATATGAACTGCAGATGAAGAGGACAGATTCTTTCTTCCTGGAGGTTCAGAAGAGGTAAGAGATTTCAAGGTAAAGCTGAAGTACAGTGAGTGAGAGAACAAGTGAGAGCAGGCAGGCATTTACCTTCTGCCAAAAAGAGCTCAATAAAAACTCCCGAACAGCAAACATGTGGAACTAGTTATATGAAAATTGACCTGTGCCACATTGCATAGCATCTTTGAAGTGTGTTTTGTGTACTTTTGGAATATGTTATGTTCACAGTCTGCCTCTTAAAGTAAACTCATTTTATGGATGCAGAAATTGAGACAGATGCCAAGATTCCTCCCATATGTAATGCCAGCAGGCAAACAGTACAGAGGAGAACCTTTTGCTCAAGAGATTTTTTTGTTTCACCACTGTGAATTATTTTCATGTTTTTTCCCTCATGAATTATAAAATTGACGGAATTCCCGTTCTCTTGTCAGGAAATTCAGAGCTAGTTCTTGGGCCTAGGGCTTAAAATCATGACAATTTACTATATCTGCATTCTAATCTCCTCCTCCATCCCCCATATCCTAGTTTTGATCTCCTATTCTAATTTATACTAAATTCCAATTTCTTTTCTTCAAATTTTTATTTCTTATTTCTATTTTTCCATGCATATTTCCCGTACATTGCCTCAAAATCTTTGTGAGATGAGGCAGGGCTGCATTAATTTAGGGCACAATCTAAGCTGCTGTAACTAAAAAACCCAGGCTTATCCTGGATCAAGGAAGATAGAAGTTTGTTTTTCTCTCTCACAACAGTCCAGAAGTAGGCGGCAGTCCAGAGTGGGGGGCGGCTCTGCACTACGAGGTGCTCCAGCAACCCCAGGGGAGTTGTGCTCGCCTGTGTGGTCAGAGTCCGTTCACACCACCACCTCTGTGTTCCAGCCTAGAAGAAGGGGGAAGGCAGAGAAAGGAGGACATCCTGAAGCTTGTTGCCTGAGGGTACCTCATGGCGGGCACACACTACCTCTGACACCATTGGCAAGAACCCGTCACCTCTCAGCATCTCACTGCACAGGAGGCTGGGAACTGTGCCTCTAGCTGGGTGATCATTTGTCCTCTGTTTATCTTGGGGGACAGTTCACATTCTCTGCCACAAAGATATGCGCGCATATGTGCGTTCATGAATAAATGAAGGCTGTGGATCCGAATTGCAAAATTTGGACAGTGATACCCTAATAATGGAAAAAGAATTCTTATCAGCATTTCTGACAAGTTTTAGTACAGGTAAAACTCTTGTCTACCCAACTTGGTGCTCCTTTTCTTCAGGTTTGATGGAGATGAGCTCACAACAGACGAAAGGATACGCACCCTGGCTCAGAGGTGGCAGCCCGGAAAGAGTCTGAGACTGGAAGAGCAGAGCGCAAAAGCCTTGGATATGGACATGATCATCTTGCCCTGCTTGGTATGTAGGCTCCTCTTTTGAAACAAAGTGTGCGCTGCTCCTCCCCTCCCCGCTCTGTGAGAAGGCCAGGCCCCAGTAATGGTGGTCCTTTGGGTTTGCAGTCCCGGCCAGCACGCTGCGACCAGGCCACTGCTGAGTCGAACCCCGTGACCCAGAAGCTGATCTCCAGCACAGAGAGTGAACTGCAACAGAGCTATGCCAAGCAGCGTCGCAGCAAGAGCGCTGCCCTCCTACACAAGGAGCTGAATTGCAAGAGTAAGAGGGCTGTCCGGGACTACCTTTTCCGCGTGAATGAGGCCACAGCCGTTCTGTACGCCCGCCACGTGCTCGCATCCCTGCTCGCCGAGTGGCCCGGGCGTGTGCCAGTGAGCGAGGACATCTTGGAGCTCAGTGGCCCTGCCCATATGACCTACATTTTGGATATGTTCATGCAGCTGGAAGAAAAGCAACAGTGGGAGAAGGTAGTTAAGCAGGCCAAGCTTGGCACACACCCTACCAGGCACCTGCTCTGTCCCTCCCTCTCCCATCTCTACTGCCCCAGGGTCTTACCCAATTTCCTCTAGTGAGCGCCTCCCTGGAGTGAGGTCTCCCATGTGGCTGTGCAGCTTCCCAACAGGAGTGAACCCAAATAAAGTTAAGAGTCACTGTTGACCTCTCCTAAGGATTGACCTAGAACTGAGTGCAGAGCCTAGGACACACTTGGTGCTCAGAGAATGGTTGTAATAATGACCCCATGAAACCTGCCTTTGTGCTTTTGTACTTTCCTTTTTTGGTTTCGTGCTTACAAGTCTAATTCTCCTAGCTAGACTGTCTCTTCTCATCTCTCCCAGGGGACATGGTTAATTAGGACTCTCTGATAGCTTGTTGCTATAATACAGAGAAGTTTCCAGTGAGGTGTTTGTCTTCTGTAAACCATTGTTTCTAGAATGTCTGTCCCAGGTTGGACCTTCCAGCACCTACTCCTGAGTTGCAGTGTGACTCTGCAAGGTAGAGTTTTACAGGTGAAGGAATGAAGTCTGGGGAGGTTCTTCCAAGGGCAGAGCTGGGGTCTTACTGAGGTCTGTCACATTCTCTCTAGCCCAGTAAGCTGATTTTAAATTTCAGTTCTAAAGTTAGAGGCTAGTGTTGTTTTGTTTTCAAAGCAAATTTTCAGCTTGTTTTAAAATAACACTGGGTCAGCAAACCTTCATAAGGACAGAAGTATTTCTTTGTCTCCTGCTGTGTAGAAGCAGAAGGTCCAGCGTGGTCAAGAACTCAGGAGTCCCAGGCACTCTTTCCAGTTGACAAAACAAAGTTTTGTCACCATTTTCCCAGTCTCCAAGGGCAGAAATCTTGAGTCATGTATGATACCTTCTTCATCCTTATCCCCTTGCCACCCTCCTATCCTTGTGTTCCCTCAAACACACTCATCACTCTCATATATCCCACTCGTATGAATTACAGGATTCAGCAAGGATGCATTAGGAAGTTAATTTATTCTCTAATCATAAACCTGCCCGCCTAAGACCCCACCGGTATCTAAATCCCCTAGATCCTTTCTTAGCCTTGCTGCCCTGAAAATTGTTGACAAGTCTACTCTAGCCATATTTCTTACTTGAAATCAGCAAAAGGGGGTACTTTTGCTCCCTCTTGTCTCTCCATTGAACACCTATGTTCCCCGTTCTTGTCTCCTGGAGCTACTAACTGGGCACCTCATTTTGGGCACTTGTCATACTGTTCTGCAGTTATTTATCTATATGTCCGTCCTCCTGCTAGACTGGGAATTCTTAAGGGGCCAGGGTCATCTATGTTTGTTTCAATTAGTTCTTTAAGACCACCTTAAAGTGGTAATTGTTTTGAAAGGACTGCAGTGTCCTGGTTTGCCACAGAGCCCCTTTGAGAGTTGGCTGGAGGGTTGGTCTGGGGAGAGGAGCAGGGTTGCTGAGACTTTCTCAGGATCCAGGATGATGCCAGCCCCTTTCAGTGGCCTTGGTTGAAATAGTCCCACTCTTCATCCTGATGGAGCAGGTCCACAGCCCTGCCCCTGGCAAGTCCTGACATGCCCTGCCTTGTGTCCCGCCAGATCCTGCAGAAGGTGCTCCGAGGCTGCCGAGAGAACATGCTGGGGACCATGGCCCTGGCTGCTTGCCAGTTCATGGAGGAGCCAGGAATGGAGGTGCAAGTGAGGGAATCGAAACACCCATATAACAACAACACCAACTTTGAGGTACGACCGAGGGTCGACCAGGCCCACTCAGCCTGACAGTGTGTGGGGGCAGGACCTGCAAGGGTATGTGGAGTAGCAAGGAGCTCCTGGGGAGCGGATGTAGCTTAGTGGTAAAGCGCCTGCTTCCCAAGTACAAAGTCTGGGTTCGATCCCTAGTACCTCCTAAAAACAGAACAAACAAAGGAAAAATCCAGCTCTCCTTGGGGAGCGGATATAGCTCAGTCGTTGAATGCCTGTTTCCCTACAGGTCCCGGGTTCAATCCCCAGTATATCCTACCAAAAAAAAACAATAAAAAAGTTCATGAGCTCTCCCAGCAGCACTTTGCCTAAATTTTTCTTTAGACGAAGCTAAAATCTGCCTCCCTGAAGTGAGGGATTCTGTACAACCAAGTCTTCTCTCCTGATCTTTCTTTTGTTTTAATGGGGGGGGAAAGAGTCACCTGGCCCTAGGGAAGAATTTCCTTTTCCTTAGAGTGTATCCCTCACTTCCTCAGGCAGTAAGTCTGAGTGTGAATCTTTTTTTTTTTTTAAAGATTTATTTATTTATTTTATTTCTCTCCCTTCCCCCCCCCCCCGCCCCAATTGTTCTCTGTGTCTATCTGCTGCGTGTTCTTTGTCTGCTTCTGTTGTTGTCAGCGGCATGGGAATCTGTGTTTCCTTTTTTGTTGTTGCGTCATCTTGTCGTGTCAGCTCTCTGTGTGTGCAGCGCCATTCTTGGGCAGGCTGCACTATCTTTTGCACTGGGCGGCTCTTCTTACGGGGTGCACTCCTTGCGTGCGGGGCTCCCCTACGCGGGGGACACCCCTGCGTGGCAGGGCACTCCTTGTACGCATCAGCACTGCGCATGGGCCAGCTTCACACAGGTCCAGGAGGCCCGGGGTTTGAACCGCGGACCTCCCATGTGGTAGACGGACGCCCTAACCACTGGGCCAAGTCTGCTTCCCTGAGTGTGAATCTTGGTTCAGCCCCATTCCTTAACCTTCTCCTGGTGACCCAGACATGCCCTTGGATTCCCTAGCACCTTTGTTTCATTACACAGAAAAGAAAAGGATCATTTTCCATTTTTAAATTTGTATCTGGACAAAGGTGGGAGTTTGAATGAAATGGGGTTGGGGCAGCCCCAATTATTGTCACAGACTTAATGCCACCTGCATTTCTTAAATGTTAGAGCTGGCAGGATGTATATCCAACTTCTTCAGCTTCTCATTGGAAGGTACTGCAGTGAGGATGACAGAGAAACTAATTTAGAACTCGGTTGTTGGTTAGCTGAGATTTTGTTTTGAGTAAGCAGGCTCCTTCCCAGGCTCTTCCCCCAATCCCCTGGTCCCACATCTAGTCAGCCACCAAGTGCCGTCCTACATGGGATCATCTCTTCTTCACTGCCCCCAGACTCTCCTCTCTCTTCTCTGGGTAACTGTATGTTTCTGTCTCCCTGCCTTTGACCTTGCCCAGCCCTGGCCTGCCTCCACGCTGTCAGAGTGACCCTTCCACAGTACACACCTGCCTTAATCTCCTGCTTAAAGCCTCTCCAGGTCTCCGCCTGTCATCCAGATGACGTTTAAACGCCTTGTTTTAGTCTTCATTTGTTCCGGCCAACCTCCCCACGGATGCGTCTCATTCCTCTGCCCTCTCCCAGGCATATGTGCACACAGCGCATACCCTTTACCACAGGCACATCCAGCCACTTGCCATTCCCTGAACCTCAGCCCTTTCCAGTGCTGGTCCCTGTGCTGAAATGTACCCCCATACTCTCACATCCCCTCTCAGTTCACTTACTGCCACTCCTGCCTCCTGCGCCCAGTCTTCTGACAGGCTCTTTCTCTCCTCCTTCACAGCACCCTGAACATCCCTGTGTCATGAACTCTTTTCTGCCCTCCCCTCCTTCTCCAAAGCTCCCTTTTCTCAGGGCTGTCTCCACTCTGCCCGGGTGGCCTTTTCACCACATGTGTGGTCCGTGGACGAGCTCCTCTTCCTAGTGAGACTGAGAGCTCCCTGAGGCAGGGCCTGCGGTGTGCTCCTTCTTACCATCCCGGTTCTGATGACGGGCCTCGGCATGAGGCAAGCCCTTGGTAAATCCCAGCGAACAGTAATGATCCTAATGGTAGAAACGTCTGTTTCCTCTCCTTAGGATAAAGTTCACATTCCGGGTGCAATCTACCTCTCCATCAAATTCGATTCTCAGTGCAATACAGAGGAAGGCTGTGATGAGTTGGCCATGTCCAGCAGTAGTGACTTTCAGCAGGATCGACACAATTTCAGTGGGTCTCAGCAGAAATGGAAAGACTTTGAACTTCCAGGTAATAAATAAATCCTTCATTATATATACTCTTAATTTTATTTATTTTAATTAATACTGGGAAGGGAAATAATTGGAGGATTTAAAAATGCTTTAATATATCCCACCACAAATACCTAAATTGCCATTCCCCATTGCCCCAGTTTCCTGACCTGTTTCTGATTATTGTGTGACCCAGGTGATACCCTGTATTACCGTTTTACCTCTGACATGAGCAACACTGAGTGGGGCTACAAATTCACTGTGACGGCTGGACACCTGGGGCGGTTCCAGACAGGTGTGTGCTCTGGACTTTCCGTTTGCATGATCTGCCTGCCAGGGACACTGTGGGTATAGGTGACATCATTTCACTGATATTTTCAGAATCAAAGAAAGTTCTTTCTCTAAGACTTCAACAAATTTGTCTAACAAACTCCACACCTGCCATTGTTGAATATAATGTAATCAGCTAGTTGTAAACTTAAATGACTAGATAGAAGAGTCATTCTGTCAGGGTCTTGAAAAAATTCTTATTTTATTACATTTTGCCAGGGCATTTTGTGAAGAGGGGGAACTGAAAATGTTATTCCTCTGTTGCTTTTCCAAAAGGCTTAATTTCTGGCAAATTTAAATGACCATAATTGTTTGACCCTATTTATTAAAACTTGAGCAGTTTATAAAATTTATCATTTTTAATGCACACAATTGTTAGGCATTATTTTTAAAATATCTGTGTTTTGGGGGGTTGCCCAGGATTCGAGATTTTGAAGCAGATGTTGTCAGAAGAAAGGGTTGTTCCTCACCTCCCACTGGCCAAAATTTGGGAATGGCTGGTGGGCGTGGCCTGTCGCCAGACTGGTCATCAGCGATTAAAAGCCATCCACTTACTTCTGAGGATTGTGCGATGCTCTACCCACAGGTAAGCTGGTGGCTGGTTGGGCCACCTGTTTGCCTATTTATTCAACCAAAATGAGTACTTTCCATCTTCTGGGCGCCCTCACTCAGTGGGGAGGACACCCATGGAAAAGATCACCATAGGGTGGCAGGAGGGGGCTATGATGGTAGGAAGCATGGGGGATCTAGGGGAAGGCTACAAAGAGCTGGCTGGGTGTTGAAGTATGTATAGGAGTTCCAGCAGAAGGAAGTAAAGTATGCAAATGCACAAAAGCGTCATGGATTGGAGTATAGTAGGTTCTGGTGGGGTGAGCAGTTTATTTGACAGATTTTGTTGGTTTAGAAATTGTGTAGTTGAAGCTTGATGGATGATCATGAAGTTAATACACCCATGTAATCACCATTAAAATAAAGAAGTAACAAATTAGAGGCGTCCCAGAAGTTCCTCTTTACTTTCCATCCCAGCCCTCTTCCCCAAAGGTAACCACCATCATGGGTCTTGCCTGGTTTTGTAACTGATATAAAAATAGATTTTATTTGATATAAAAATAGGCTTTTTTTGCATACATTGTGGTTTGTGAGATTCATCCACATGAAGCAATAATTCTTTCATTTTCATCAGTGTATAATACTTGCATTATATGAACATATCACAATTTATCCATTCTATGTTTTTAGAAGATTATTTTATTTTATTCTGCCCCTACTCCCCCCCCCCCCCCCATTGTTTGTGCTCACTGTCTGCTCTCTTTGTCCATTCATTGTGTGATTGTCTTCTTTTTTAGAAGGCACCAGGAACCCAACCCAGGACCTCCTATGTGGGAGGGAGGTGCCCAATGACTTGAGCCACCTCTGCTCCCCGCTTGTTGTATTTTTCATTGTTTCCTCATTGCATCATCTTGTTGCATCAGCTTAATGTACCAGCACATCGTGTCAGCTTACTGTCATGCTTGTCTTCTTTAGGCGGCTCCAGAAACCAAACCCTGGACCTCCCATGTGGTACATGGGTGCCCAGCTACTTGAGCCACATCCATTTCCCTCCATTTTATTGTTGATGGTCATTTCAGTTGTTTCTAATTTTTCACTATTACAAACAATGATGCTGTAAACATTCTTGTATGCCTTTTGAAGCACATACTTATGAATTTCTTCTGGTGGAATTGTTGAATCTTAGGGTTTATATATGTTCAGTTTTAGTAGATTCTGCTAAGCAGGTTTCCAAAGTAATCATACCAGTTCAAAGGATTATCTTGGCTATTTTCAATCACTTGCATTTCCATAAAAATTTTAGAATTAATTAATTCCTATACACACATGGACAGACACACACACAACTTACTTTATGGGATTTTGGTTGGCTCTGTAGATTAATTTGAGGAGAATCACCATCTTTAGAACATCGAGTCCTCTAATCCACAATCTCCATATATTCATCCTCCATTGTTTAAGTCTTGTTTCATTTCTCCTACTAATGCTCTATAGTTTTCTGTGTGAGGCCTGCTGCAACATTTTGTTAGATTTTTTCTTAGGTATTTGATGTTTCGATGCTACTGTAATTGGTATTTTAACTTTTCTTTTTTATTATTTTTGCTGATATATGGTTAATTTTGTATATTCTTCTATCTAGTGACATTGTTAAATTTGTTAATTCTAAGAGTTTATTTGTAGATTTTTCAGTGCACAATCATGTCATCTGTTAATGATGAGTATTTTTATGTCTTCCTCTTGATCCTTATCTGTTTGTTTGTTTGTTTATGTTTGCCTCCAATACAGTACTAAATAGAACTGGGCATTGCCAACATAACTGTCTTCCTCCTCATTTGAGAGAGAAGGTGTTGTTAATTTTTTAACTTTTTAAGCTTTCTGTGCTACGCACATTATCCAAGAGTTAAAAAGAAAGAGAGACAGAGTGAAAAATAAGTCGCCACCCCTTTGCCTGGGCTTCACCTGCAAGGAGTTCAGTGTTCCTATTTCCTCCACCTTTGAAGCACACAGCCCCTGAGAATGCTAATCTGAGTGGACTGGCAGTATTCCAAGTAATAGGTTGTCTTTTTTTTTTCTCCCCTCCCATTCCCCCCCACCCCGCCCCAGTTGTCTGTTCTCTGTGTCCATTCACTGTATGTTCTTCTGTGTCTGCTTGTATTCTTGTCAGCAGCACTGGGAATCTGTGTCTCTCTTTGTTGCATCATCTTGCTGCATCAGCTCTTCATGTGTGCGGTGCCACTCCTGGGCTGACTGCACTTTCTTTCGCTCTGGGCAGCTCTCCTTATGGGCGCACTCCTTGCGTGTGAGGCTCCCCTTCACAGGGAACACCCCTACGTGGCACAGCACTCCTTGTGCGCATCAGCACTGCATGTGGGCCAGCTCCACACGGGTCAAGGAGGCCCTGGGTTTGAACCATGGACCTCCCATGTGGTAGGCGGATGCTCTATCCATTGAGCCAAGTCTGCTTCCCTACGTTATCTTTTAATGTCATGTGGAGCCATCATTTTAAAAAAAGAAGGGAGTGGTGTGGCTCAATCTGTTGAGCACCTGCCTCCCACATGGGAGTTCCTAGGTTCGGTTTCCAGTGCCTCCCGAAAAACAAAGACAACAAGCAAAACAAACAAAAAAAACAACTCAGGAAAGCTAATGTGGCTCAGTAGTTGAGTGCTGACTTGCCACATACGAGGTCCCGGATTCTATCTCCAACCCCCAGGTACCTCAAAAACAAACAAACAAACAAACAAAAAACCACAAAGAATCTCCCAGTCAGGATGGAGAACATCATGGCTTATTCATTCAGTCCAGGCACCAGCGGAAGGGAGGGAGAAAGGAAGTCTGGGCATGACTGCTGTCACCACTGTTCCCTCAACTACAGGCATAAAGGGCCACTTAGCCCCACGTGGTCTTAGCTGTACCCTTTTGAGATGGGCCTCCAGTGAGAACTTTCTGGTCAAGTGATATATATGAAACACTTAATACCTCCTCTGTCCTCAGACTGGCAGGCTCTTCCTGGCCTCATCAGAATCCATTCCAGCATAGTTGCTGGCCCTCACCAGCCTTCCTTCCACTGGGGATACTCCTGCCCCACCTAGTCCCTGAGCCCTGAGAGGTGCCCAGAATGCCTTGCCACCCTTCATTGTTTCAGATTGGCTGACCTTGGAGATCCTGGAGAAGTGCTGACTTTGTGGGCTTCTCCCAGAGGTCAGGCTAGAGGGGCAAAGGGGGAGGGTCCCAAGGGGAAGGGGCAGGCAGAAAAACTGCCACAGGTCATCTTCTCAGCTTCACGGTACAGGTGCCTTTTACTTCACACTGTAAGAACTTTCCTGAAAAGCCAGCTTCAGAGCGCTGTCTCTCATTCTCCCATTTGTTTAATTTTAGGAAGATGTATTCCTCTGGAGCAAAGTTATTGGCTCCAAGATTACATTTAAATGGATAAAATTATTTTTTAAGTCATACTTTAAAGAGAAAAAGTAAAACTTAACATTATATATGTATAATATATAATGAAATAAGCCCCAGAATATTTTTCTCCTCTGATGGATATTGTACTGAAATTAATGCACGACTTCTCTCCAAGTGATAAAACATCACTTCAGTCTCTTCCCCAAGGTCTAATTGAAAAGAATTCTGCTTTTCTTAGGGGAAGGATTTCTGGCCTGGGGAATCTTGCAAGCATATTTCTTGTGCTTTAAGTGCCCAAAGTCACAGTAGTGGTCATTGTTATTATATTTTAAATAGTTCTTTTTTCTGATCAAAAAAGCAAGGAGCAATTGTTAAGTTTAGAAAGCTGACAGGGATAACGACTGTTAGCATTTTTTAGTGTGTTTGTTGTGTTTGATATGGTTACACGGAACTGTCTGTATGCAGTTTTATATCTTGCTCTTTCCCACTTAATATTTATCTTGAGATTTTTCCACTGTCAATGGAAGCCTTCATAATAACTTTTTAAAGAGGCACAGTAATTCATTGTGAATATACTCCAGGATCTCCTGTTTCCTTGGAGTCAGGTTTTGAAGTTTAGGTTCTGCCCCTTTCCTCGTTTGCTTCTGGTGACTATTTTTTTACCATTTTCCCCCTGTGGGGGTGGGGAGGGTGATCCTTTATAATCACTTTACTAGATGTGGGAAGGGACAGTCTGAGCCGCGGTTCCCAGCCGTCTGGCCCTCGCACGGCCCACCGTGACCTGATCCTCCTCTCTGTGGCTCCCCCTGCAGTGACCTCTGTGACCTTGCTCTACTAAAGCCCCTGTGGCAGCTCTTTACCCACATGGAGTACAGCCTGTTTGAGGACGTGACGCAGCCCGGCATCCTCCTGCCCCTGCACCGTGCCCTCACCGAGCTCTTCTTTGTCACCGAGAACCGTGCCCAGGTGAGGTTGGGCAGGGTGGCCCTGTGCCTGTGAGACGAGCTCTGCTCCCTCTGCTGCCCAGGGCAGGAGGCAAGCCCGGACTCTCAGCTCTCCCCTGAGCTGTGGGGTCCCGTCAGGGTCCTGCTACGTTCCCCCGCAGGGAGGCAGGAACTCGGCCTGAAGTCCGAGGTCTTCTTTCCCCAGGCCCGGGAAACCCTCAGGTCAGCCCCAAGAATCTTTGTTTTGTCAGGCCTAAAGCCAAAAGGGAAAACAAAAAACAAAAAAAAACCTGCCTTGGACCAGCCCTTGACAACAGTGAGTTTTGGAAAATAAAACGGATGGGTTCTTTCTTCTTCCTCCTCTTTTTTTTCTTCCCTGAACACAATAGCCTCCTTGAATGTGAGAGATGAAAGGGCCTTTCAGAGTTCTCCAGTGAAAACAGACCCTAGGAGATGGGGGCAGGGTCCCTTGCTGGGTGCCCCTGTTGGCGAGGGGCAGAGTCAGGCCTGGAACCAGGCACCCCAGCTCCCTCTCAGGCCTGGCTCCCTCATTTACTCTCCACTGAGGCGGCACCATGAGGCGAATGGCAGAGCGAGCCCCGCTGACCCACCCCCGGCTTCGGTTCTCACGGGGGTCTCTTGACTGTCTTCTGTTGAAGCTGCACTGGGCTTCCGGCCCTGCTGCCGTTGCTCACGGAGCCTGCTTCTCTCCCCAGGAGCTCGGCTTGCTGCAGGAGTACCTGCTGGCCTTGACCACTGAAGACCACCTCCTGCGCTGTGCAGCACAGGTATTCTCTCTCCCTCCTCAGAGCTGGGCCTCGGTGCTGTAGCCCTCACATCCTGAGGACCAGATCCACCCCGAGTTTATGTGGAACTCTGTTTCAGTTCACTGATTTCCTCCTGGTTTCCAGAGACAGCAATCAAGCCCCATCTGTCAGTGTCCTTCACAGTAAACTGTGGGGTCAAGAGACACGAGCAACAATTTGTGTCTTTAAAACCAAAACAACCAATGCCTCAATTTACAGTTTGATTCATGAAGTTTCCATAGAGTTAGGTTTCAAATCTTTTTGGATCTAATTTGCTACCCCAGTAGGAAGAACCCTTTTTCTAACAGCTATTTGATCTCAGACCCCTTAACATTTTTAGATGTTTGAGGATTCCAATTTGTTTTTTTATCTATCACTATATACCATATTAGAAATCAAAACTGAGGAAAAATTGTAAATGTCTATTTATCAATTAATTTAAAAATACCAGTAAACCCATTTCATGTTAAAGATGTTTTGTGGGAAATACTTTATTTTTTCAAAACAAAACAAAATTTATTGAGAAGGGGAGCTTTGTGCTAAGTTTTTACAGGTCTCTTTAATGTCTGACTTAATAGAAGACAGCTGAATTCTTAAATCTGCTGCACATTCAATCTGGTGGTTTTTATTCATTTATTTCAGGTGTAGTTTTCAATCTTTTATAACCTCACATTAGCCTCTGGAAAACTCTATTGTATACTTATGAGAGAATGAAAGTGAAAAAAGCAAAATAGTGTCTTTGAATTACTTTGAAAATAGTTTTCACTTTGCAGGCCCCCTGAAAGGGTCTTGTGCTTTGAGAACCTCTGATTTATAGAATACTCTAATGTCACAGAGCATGTGGCCCGACCTCTGCATTGAATGGTGGGAAAGCTGGAGCCCAGAGAGGAGAGATTTCCCCTCAGTCCCACCTGAGTGGGCATCAAGCTGGGACTCCCAGTCAGAGCCCTCCCCGGGCCCCGTACTCTTCCTTGAAAGTTTCCTCAGTGAATGTACTGTCCTGCTGAAAGAAAGGGCCTCTCTGCTGACGCAGGTCTAGTAGTGTGTGCCTGGAAGTGGAAATCCCTGCATCAAATGCAGAAGAATTTGTGTGAATTCTCCTTAGCCCTGTAGACAGAGTGAAGACTCCCTTCCTTCTTAACAGATCCCTACCAAAATCACCGCTGCCACCAGTTTGATGGCCTCATACGACTAAATTTGATGTGGCAGTTTGGGCACAGAAAGCTCAGCATGGCGGCATTCCTGTGGCTCCTCCTCTCACACTCACTC
Source organism: Dasypus novemcinctus (assembly GCF_030445035.2). Taxonomy (NCBI): domain Eukaryota; kingdom Metazoa; phylum Chordata; class Mammalia; order Cingulata; family Dasypodidae; genus Dasypus; species Dasypus novemcinctus. Next base: position 28,691,069 of record NC_080693.1, read on the forward strand.
CAGCCTGCCCCATAGCTGCATCACAATTCTGCCACTTGCCCCTGCCGTGCCATCTTCCTGTCCTAGACACCCTCCAGTCTCCTGCTGCCGTCAACACCAATACCAGACGCAGCCTGGCTGCTGGGGCATCCACTTCCCGCACTGTTTTCTGGGCCCACAGTTGTTCCCCCAATGTGGGCTGGCTGTTTCTGGTGTGTGCCACGACCATCCCCTTCTCCACCTTTGTGCTGTTGCCTTCCTCTAAAGAACTTTCCCAGACCCATCAGCAGTGTCCTCTACAACTGCTGAGCCCCCAGCATTATACCTACCCTCTCTGGTGGCCCTGATGATTTCTCTTTTACATCTGGAGATTTCATGTGGTCTCTGTAACTTTTTATCTCTTGCTGTAGACTGTGGTCCCCAAGTGAGGGGAAGCATGCCTGGCACATCTCATCCCCCCTCCAGGGTGCTCAGCTGAGGGTCTTGTTCAGTCAACACTTAATGAATGAGCAAGTGTAAGGTCTTGACATTTGCCATTGCTCTTCTTCCCTCCACAGGCTCTGCAGAACATTGCTGCTATCAGCCTGGCCATCAACTATCCAAACAAGGCGACCCACCTCTGGAATGTCGAATGCTAGCCCTTGGTGCAGCGTGCATGGAACAGGCTAATCTGTCCACAGGGTTTTGAGAGCAGACATCTAAACTCATTCAGGAAACTTCCTGTGGCAGTCAGTGCCCAACTCTCCATGAGTTCCCACTTCTTCTCCAATTAGAATACCAAGCAGCCTCGTCTCCAAGAACTCCCAGTGACACAAACTGGCACTCATACACGTCACATGCTAGCACGTGTGCACATACCATAGCATAAGAATAAGCAAAGAACAGTGCAGAATTATTCAGAAAAGGTAGGAGGCCCTCCAGAAAGTTGTTCAAAGACCAGCCTTCTCCAGGGTGTGTCCCTGCAGAAGCCACTGACCTGGAAAGGCCTGGAACCAGCCTCTCTACAAAGGTTCCAGGTTCAGTTGAGCAGGAACTGCCTACACTTGCCCTTTGGGTGAAGACAGAGTCTGCCCAAAGCTGCCTTTCCCAGTAAGACCTACAGCAGAAGTTGGCCTGGCATGGAAACTTCTCTTTTGCTTTGCTTCTTGAAAATGGTAATCCAAACCAAAACCGGCAAGAGCCCCTCCTGGCCACCATCAGATCTCCAAGCATTCAGCACGCAGCAGGGTGCTGAGCGGGCTCTCTGTGCAGCCACAGCCCATCCCAGAGAAATCCTCGGGAGAACAAGTGCCCTTGGGACCAGCCTGCAGGCCACCTCTGTGCATCCGTCCACACACCGGCTCCCAGCACATCACCTTCTTTTAGTGTTGTTTTAACATATTTCCATTTCCACCTCCTGTTTTTAGCACAACCATACGGGCCATCTTGAGAGCCTCGGGGGTAGCCAGTTGAATTGTCATTTGAGTGACAAGATTGATTTGCGGGAAAGCAGCAGAACACGAGGAATACTCTAGCTTCTCTATCGAAAGACCTGAAGTGCTATCATAAGAGATCTTATTTTTGAATTCCTCAAAACAAAACACATGATTTTATTTCTGCCTGATGGTCATTGGTGATCACCATACCCACTTCTGGGACTCTGCATGGTTACCAGGCTGTCTCTGGTCTAGCAATAACTACATTTGTTTTAGCGAATGCTGTTTTAAATTTTTCTTTTTGTGGTTTCAGTCTTGCCCTGAAGTGCTGATTATTAGCTTTGGAGTGTAAAGCTGGGTTAGCATGTGGACTCTGCACAAGCCTTAGTGGGACTTGTCAGAATGAAAACTGCCTGAGGCTGCTGCCATTTAAGGTGGTTGTCTGGGCCAGCAGCATGTCCCGGCACACAGGGCCAAACCCAGGGATCTGCAGGGTTTTCAGAAGTCTGAATTGCAAGGGCCTGAAGTGGTAGATCCTGACTCCAAGCGCTTGTCCCTTCTGGGTCAGGAGGCAAAGGTGCAGCAACCTTCTGCATCCCAGGAATTAGATTCCAGCCAATCCCAGGATGCATTTGGAGCCATCCTGGGTAGGAGAATCCAGAGGAGACAAATAAATGGCTGGGTCCTGCAACATGGTGACCTCTAAGGCCCACCACCTTGATGTCGGAATGTTGGGATCCCACCCAGTCAAAGCAGCCAGGCCCGGCCTTGGCCCATGTGATGGGGGCATGGGTACACATGCTGCCGGCTCAGTGGAATCCCCTCTCCCTCCTTTTGCTATTTGCCAAAACCAGCCTTGCTTTGTGAACTGCCTGTACTCCCAAAGAGGGTCCCACATTCTGTGCCATCCCAACTCTAAATAGGTCTCACAGGAGGGGTTTCCTGAGAGGGAAATCATGGAGAACAAGTCCTGGTGTTTGGGAGAGAGGTCCCCACCTCAGACTCCCTGACAGATGCCTGAAAGAGAGACAGGGAGATGGTGCCACTCACTGCTGGCCTCACTGTGCCGCCCACACCCGCATACCTCAGACTGACTCTGAGTAAAGCCGAGGCAGGCGGGCGAGGCAGGGGTGGTAGATCGCTCTTGAAGTCTGTCACCATCTCTGCTCCCCACCCTCCCGTAAGGAAGATGAATTGTAAATAAATGCTGGACTCCTCATAGTTTCTCCCCATACCCCCTCCTTGCTATTTTGGTCTCTCTATACTTGAGTTTGCATAAAACAAGCCTAAGTTTTCCCTTGACACACAACTGCTGCTCTCTTCTGGCAAGGCCCCCTCCTGGCCTGGACCCCTGCCTCCTACCGCCGTCCCTGCTTCCAGCCACTGGGTGGCGCTGCAGAGCCAAAGCTGCTCCCCTAGCAGCCGGCCTCCCTCGGCTCCTGGTCCCCAACCCAGGCCAGTAGTGTGGAGCGATTTCCATCCAGACCAACCTCCCTTTGATCCTTAGGAGACAGGACTGCCTGGAATGAGGTAAAACTGGTAGGAATAAAGGTGTGGGAAAACGTGCCTAATCTACATAAAGAAATTCTGTTCTAAATCATACGTATTGTACAAACAGCCACTGTCCCTAATGAGAGAAGTGACTTATTTTCATCATCATTTTTAATTTGTTTTCTTAGGGGTTTACGATTTTGAATTTTTCTTATTTGGTTGGAAGAAAGAATTTTGATTATATCTGCTGAGTGAGTTCAGCCTGTATAAAGGATATAACTTGTGGGTAAAATATACAAATGAAGAGAAATATATTGTACAAATTCTATATAAAAAGAATACAGTTGTGTGTGGACTCCCTCCCCTCCTTTTTCCTCCTCCTAGTTACTGTGAAGGTTATATTTGGAATTTCTACCAACCCTAAACTGATGGAGTTTATAGAATCTCAGGGCCTCAGTTTAAAGGAATCAGAAAGGTTCTCTAGCCTCCTCCCCAGAGTATTTCTTGAACCCATTACCCCTGCCCGCTACCCCAAGCCCTGGCTGTACCCCTCCACAAGGAGACATACCCTCTCTCTCCTCCTCAGGTCACCTAGAGGCTGATACTCACCCCTTGCTTCCCCCAGAGAGCTCCTCTCCCCTCTCTCAAGCCTACCACTAACATTTTTTTTACCTCACCTGCCTCACACTGTTGTGCGAGCACACTCGGGCTTCACACTGAAAAGCTGGCCTGGAGAATTCAGCCTCATGTTCCCCTGTCCTCTGTTGGTGAGCCAGCCTCTGCTCGGCTAGCAAGCAGGAGCACAGGTGCAAAGGCTCCCTGCTGAGAGTAATGGTGAGTAGATAAAAGAGGTCACAGGAGAAAGGCAATTTGAACTTGAGATTTTTAGAATTGAAGGGAAATGAATAATCCAGCTGAGCCTCTTCATTTGATAAAGACATGTTGTGAGAGGTCAGCTTGGAATCACACAGAAAGTGGCCACCCATCATCCCCAAAGCTATCTGCACAGCATGCAGGTGGTTCATTCACCCAGTAAATGGGTCTGCAGTGTGCTCGGGGTCAGGCTTCATGAAGTAAACCACCCTACTGAAAACCCAGACTCTAAGATTGAAGTAAAAACTAAATATGACTGTCTCTATCAATGGTGGACAGTTGATATATAACATCTGCTGTTTCCTACCTGCTCCCCCTCTTTCCTGTTAACGGAATCCAGTTTTTTGCAGTCTGTAACTGGAGCTACTTTAATCTCAAGAAAGGTAGGACCCTCCACTGGCCCATGAGGAAAGTCGTGATTGGTTTAAGTCACTCTTGGTAATCCCATTTCTCTTTGCTGGATACTCACTTTCTCAGCCCTTCTTGCAGTTAGGTGACCCAGTTCTGGCTGAAGAGAATTAAGCTGCAATCTGCTGGGAGGCTTTGGAGAAGGAATTTTGCCCCTGCCCTCACTTCTCCTGTGGACTCCCTTTTGGTGGCTTGATGCTGTGTGCTCTGCCGCAGTCTTGCAGCCTTCATGTAATAAGCATGAGGCCAGAAAGCCAACACTGAGGCTGTTGGAGCAAAACTAGAGGAGCACCAGAATGACTGGAAGTACCAACCTCCAGAACATATTTGTGTGTATGTGTGAGTTAGTCTGTGGTTGGGTGGTTTCTTCCTTGCAAGATGTCTTTTCTGTCCTCAGTGGAATAGAACTAGAAGTCAATAACAGAAGGAAAACTCACTAGTATGTGGAATGTAAACACTCATAAACAGAGAAGTGACAAGGGAAATTAGAAAATGCCTTGAGACACATGAAAACAAAAACACAATGGACCAAAACTTATGGGATATAGCTAAGGCAGCACTAAGAGGGAAATTTATAGCTGTAAATAACTTAAAAAGGTGGTCTTAAGGAGCAGATATGGTGCAAGTGATTGAGTGCCCGCCTCCCATATGGGTGGTTCTAGGTTTTGTTCCCAGTGCCTCCTTTAAAAAAAAAGGCAATACAAAAAAACCAACTCAGGGAAGCTGATGTGTCGCTCAGTGGTTGAAATCCAGCTTCCCACATATGAGGTCCCTAAGGAACTAAAAAAGAAGAGCAAACTAAACCCAAAGAGAACAAAAATAAGGAAATAATAAAGATTACAGCAGAGAAAAATGAAATAGATAATAGAAAAACAATAGAATCAACAAAATTAAAAGTTTGTCCTTTGGAAAAAATCAACAGCACTAACAAATCTTTAGCTAGATTAACCAATTTTTAAAAAGGCTCAAATTACTAAAATCAGAAATGAAGGATGGAATCTTGTTGCCAACTTTATAAAAGGATTATAAGATTTTGAATAACTATGCCAACAAATTGGATAAATAGATGAAATAGACATGCCTATGAATACAAAAACCATGAAAACTGATGAAAAAATAGAAAATCTGAATAGACCTATAACAAGGAGATTGAATTAGCAATCAAAAACCTCCTAACAAAGAAATGACCAGACCCAGATGACTTCACTAGTGAGTTTTACCAAACATTTAAAGAAGAATTAATACCAGTCTTTCTCAGATTCTTCCAGAAATTTGAAGAGGAGGGTACCCTTCCTAAATCATTCTATGAGGCCAGCATTACCGTGATACCAAAACCAAGCAAAGACACTAAAAACTATAGATCAATATCTCTTATCAATACAGATGCAAAATCCACAACAAAATAAGTAGCAAATCAAATTCAGCTGCATATTAAAAGGATTATAAACCATGACCAAGTGGAACTTATCCCAGGAATGCAAGGGCACTCAACATATGAGAATCATTGTAATAACCATGTTAATAGGATGAAGGGACAAAGTCAAGTGATTATCTCAGTGGATGCAGAAAAAAACATTTGACAAAATTTTTTCTGTACTCTTTCATGACAAAATGACTCAGAAAACTAGGAATAGAAAGGGAACTCCCTTAACCTGATAAGGGCCATGTATGAAAAACCCACAGCTAACATTCAATGGTGAAAGACTGAAAACTTTTTCCCTAAAATCAGGAACAATAAAAGGGTGCCTGCTTTTGCCACTTGTACTCAACATGGTGCTGGAAGTTGTAGCTTTAGTAGTTAGATAAGAGAAAGGAATAAAAGGCATCTAAACTGGAAAGGAAGAAATAAAACTAGTCTCAAATGATATGATCTGATGTTTAGAAAACCCTAAAAAATCCACACCAAAAAATATTAGAATAAGCGAATTCAGCAAAGTTGCAGGACAGAAACAACAGACAGGGAACAGATGTGGCATGAAAAAACCAACTCTGGGGGAGGTGACATGGTTCAGTGGTTGAACGTTGGCTTCCCACATACAACATCCCAATTCAGTCCCTGACCCCAGTACCTGAAGAAAATAAAATTTTAAAAAACCCACACACAAAAATCAGTGGTGTTTCTAGACATTAGCAATGAGTAACCCAAAAAAGAAATTAAGGAAACAACTTCACTTACAAAGCGTTAAAAAGAATAAATACAAAAACCAAAAAAATAATAATGAAAAGAATAAATAGGAAAAAATTTAACCAAGAAGGTTCAAGACTCATACACTGACTTGTATAGAAAAATGTTGCTGAAAGGAATTTTAAAAACCTAAATACATGGAAAGACATCTTATGCTTATGGATTAGGAGACATTATTAAGATGGCTGCACTATCTAAAGTGAGATACAGATTTGATGCAATCCCTATCAAATCCCATTTGACATTTTTTGCAGAAATGGAAAACCTATCATAAGATTCATTTTGAATTTCAAAGGTCTAAATCTTGAAAAGCAAAACATAGTTGGAGGAGTCACACCTCCCAATTTCAAAATGGAAAACAAAGCTACAGTAATGAAAACAATGTGGTACTGGCATAAGGATAGACATATAGGTCAATGAGATAGAATTGAGAGTTCCGAAATAATCCCTCACTATGTATGTATGGTCAATTGATTTTTGACAATGATGTCAAGACCATTTCAATGGGGGAAGGAATAGTCTCTTAAACTATCTGGGGAAAGTAAATAATCTACATGTATAATGAAGTTGAACCCTTAACCTCACACCTTGTACAAAAATTAACTCAATATGGATCAAAGAACTACATTTAAGAGCTAAAACTATCAAATTAACCAGGAGCAAGTCTTCATAGTCTTGAATTAGGAAAGGGTTTTTTAGATATGACACAACAAAATAAAAATTAGGTAAGTTGAACATTACAATTAAAAACTTTCGTTCATCAAAGGATATTATCAAGAGAGTGAAAAGACAATCCAAACCCAGAGAATGGAAGAAAATATTTGGAAATCCTATATCTGATAAATATTTAATATCCAGAATGTTTAAAGATTTCTTAAAACTCAACAACAAAGACAACCCAGTTGAAAAAAATGGCAAAGGAGAGAAGCGGCTGTGGCTCAAGCAACTGAGCTCCCGTTTACCATATGGAGGATCCATTCAATCCCCGGAACCTTCTGGTAAAAAAATAAAAAAAATGTCCCAGACATGTGCAATGAAGCGCAAGCCCCTGTGCAGTGAAGCGACGCACCAAAAAGATGGTGACACAACCAGAGAGGAGGGAAAAAATTGTAAAGACTTGAATAGTCATTTCTCCAAAGAAGATGTACAAATGACCGATAAGCACATGAAGAGTTGATGCTCAACATCATTAGTCATCAAGGAAATGCAAATCAAAACCACATTAGATACCACTTTACACCTACCAGGATGGAGGTAATAACAATAATAAATGGGATTTGGAAGAGGCTGTGGCTCAATCAGTTGGGCTCCTGTCTACCATATGGGAGGCCCTGGGTTCACGTCCCAGTGAACCTTGTGAAGGCAGAGCTGACCCATGTGCCGTGGAGAGTTGGCGCAGCAAGATGACGCAACAAAAGGGAGACAAGCAGATACAGAAAAAACACGCAGCAAATGGACACAGAGAAGAGACAGCAAAAGAAAGGAACAAGTCACAAAGGAGGGGGAATAAGTAAATCTTTAAAAAATATATTTAAAAAAATAATAAATGGGACACAATTGTCAGCCAGCGTGTGAAGAAATTGGAAAGCTCATATATTGCTGGTGGGAATGTAAAATGTGCAGCCACTGTAGAGAAAAAGTTAAACATAGAACAACCATATGGCCCAAAAATTCCACTTTTAGATATATACCCCCCAAAATTGAAAGCAAGGATCAAATGATACTTGTACACCAACATTCGTAGCAGCATTATTTATAATAGCCGAAAGGTGGAAACAACTCAAATATCCATCAACAGATGAATGGATAAATAAAATGTGGTATATAGATACAATGAAGCCGTAGAAAGGAATGAAGTTCTGATATATGCTACAACATGAATGATGCTGGAAAATATTATACTGAGTGAAATAAACCAGACACGACAAATATTTTATGATTCCATTTATATAAATATCTTTAATAAGCAAATTCATAGAGATAGAAAATAGAGGTTACCAGGGATTGAAGGGAGGGCAGATGTTAAATTATTGTTTACTGGGTACAGAGTTTCTATTTGAAATAGAAAATGGTGATGGTTGCACAACATTGTAAATATAATTTATGCCACTGAATTATACATTTAAAATGGTTAAATAGAAAAATTTATTTTAAAAATATACTTTACAATAAAGTCTTGTATCCTACCACTCATCTTAAAACATCACTGAATTTCCAGTGCAATTAGCATAAGCCCAAACCCTTTAGGATGGACCGTAATACTCTGCCCGGTTGTCTCTCTGATCCTCACCTTCCCCTATTTAAATTAGTGACTGTGTTGGCTTTCTCTTCCTATGTAACAAATTACCAAGACTTGGTGGCTTCACAGTTTCCGTGGATCAGGAATCCAGGCACAGCTTAGCTGGGTTCCTCTGGCTCAAGGTCTCTCAGAAGGTTGCAGCCATCCGTAGACCTGACTGGGTGGGAGGATCCCCTCCCTCCTGTGGGTGCTGGCAGCCTTCACTCCCCTGAGGGCTGCGCTCTGAGCCCGTCTGCACCTTGCCCTGCCACATGGCCTCTCCGTCAGCCTGCTCACATGGCAGCCTTCCTCCCCCAGCGTGAGTGATTCCAGAGAGAGAGCGTCTCAGGCAGAGTTGCAGTCCTTTTATAACCCAGTCTAGAAAGCTATGCCCATGGCCTCTGCCTTAATCCATTTGTTAAAATCAAGTCAGAAGGACCAGCCCATTCCTGAGGGGATGGAGCACAAATTTCAGGGGGCAGGGATGAATGCGGGCGACCTCGGCTGCCTTCCACAGCACCCCATTATTCTCTTTCCTCCATGGCACTGATCACAGGGTGTACATACTTTGGTTTATGGGTTTATATTTTATATCAGCACCTCCCTATTAAATTGTAAGCTCTATGGAGGTAGAGACCATCCTTTTCATTCATCACTGGATGCCCAAATTGTAGCATAGGGCCTGGCCCTACAGGTGCTCACCAAACACTGGTTGAATGAATGAATTTATAAATATTTGCTTTTGAATACACATAGAAAATGCCCAAGAGGAAAGTAAGAAAATGTGGCATGGTTATCTTTGAGGAGCTGACATAAGAATAGGGAGGAAGAGAGCTTTCCTCTTCCCTTTTTTTTTTTTAAGATTTATTTTTTATTTCTCTCCCCTTCCCCTCCTCCTCCCCCCCCTCAAGTTGTCTGCTCTCTGTGTCCATTCGCTGTGTGCTCTTCTGTGACCACTTCTATCCTTATCAGCAGCACAGGAATCTGTTTCTTTTTGTTGCGTTATCTTGTTGTGTCAGCTCTCTGTGTGTGTGGCACCATTCCTGGGCAGGCTCTATTTTCTTTCGCGCTGGGTGGCTCTCCTTATGGGGTGCACTCCTTGCGCATGGGGCTCCCCTATGCGGGGGACACCCCTGCGCGGCAGGGCACTCCTTGCGCGCATCAGCACTGCGCATGGGCCAGCTCCACACGGGTCAAGGAGGCCTGGGGTTTGAACCGCGGACCTCCCATGTGGTAGACGGACGCCCTAACCACTGGGCCAAGTCCACTTCCCTCCTATTCCCCTTTTATCCCTCTGTACTATTTGAATTTTTAACCATGAACCAATGTTATTTTCATAATAAAAATGATAAAGCAAATGGCTCATAAAATCATAAATGAAAATAACAGACAATTGTCAAACTGGGAAATATATTTACAACACAGTCAGAAAGGTTTGTTACCCAAAATCTATAAGGAACCCTTACAAATCAATACAAGATCAAACTGCTGGCAAGAACCAGAACTGACGCTTTCCGAAAGAAAAATTACAAATGACCAGTGAGCAAATAACAAAAGTTCACCTGCATGAGTAATCAAAGGAATGCAAAAAAAGAACAAGATACAAATATTCACCTCCCAAATTGGCAACAATGAAGAACCAAAGCTGAGGGTGGGTGAGCGTGGGTGAGCCTGGGTCCGCGGCCCTGGCTGCCGGAGCAGTGCTTGCAACGTGGGTGGGTCAAAGCCTTAAACTAATGGGCCTTTTGCCCTCACTGTTCTGGTTCTAGAAATTCATCTGCAGAGTACCTGGCTAGCGTGGAGAAGTGTGCACCAACATGTCCCTTAGGGCACTGGAGCCTCTGGGAACCCTGGAAATGCCCACATTAGAGACTTTGTTAAATGGGATTAAGTACTGAGCAAATGTTAAAAATTATATTTTAGATGTGGATTTATTGACATGAGAAGGTTCATAATATATTACTCAGTGAAAAAGATATGTTTTTTACCTATAAAGAAAAGCCTGACAGAATTTGCAGTAAAATGTAACATCGGTTATCACCGTGGTGAGATTATGGGATTTTTTTTTTCTTATCTGTATTTTGAAATTTTTTCCTACAATAAATGTGTAGTACTTGCATAATAAAAAAAGGAAAATAAGGTTTTTTTTTTTTTCTTTAATGTTCTGTTTTACTTAATGTTCTATTGTGAGTTTGGATTTTCAAGTTTTGTTTTTAAATTTGTCACGGGGTTTGGCTTTCTGGGCCCCAGTCTGGAATATGCGGCAGGTTTCCTGCTTGGGGAATTGTGTTTTTCCAGGTTGCCTGAGAGGCACTGGGAGTTTGGAACAAACAAGAGCTGTCTTGTTCTCACGGAGCCTTGACCCCGGGGCTGATGGCACCACACGGCCCTGGACGCTGAGTCCTGCGTGGACCCCTGCCGCCCAGGTGGGGGCTGCTGGCCCAGGCTTCCAGTTCTCTCCACCCTGAGCAAATGGTCCAGGCCTAAGTAATCTGTCCCACCAGGGCTCGCGTGTGTCTCCGTCCTTCTGACCACTTTCCCTCCTCTCCCTGTGGCTCACCCAGCTCCAGTGTAGGCATGTGCCCAGGCCTGGTCATTCACAGCCTTCGATGCCCTGTGGCAGTGACTGGTCCAGGATGGGGCATGTGGCCGAAGTCTACTCACTGAAATTCAGCCCTAGGACTTTGGCTACATTTATGGAGAAAGAGAAATTCTCTCTCTCCTGGGCTGACTGGGAGAAGGGAACACCTGCCTGGAGCTGCGTGGCCCTTCTGCCGCCCCCTCGAGTGCTGGCCTGTGATGAAGTCCACCAATGTGTTGTCCCTGCTCTGGCCCACCTGAGGCCGGCCACCCAGCACTTTTAAGTCACAGAAGTCAATAGTTTCCCACTTTTGCCCACTCACTTTGAAGTGCGTTTCTGTTAGTTGCAACCAGAAGAGGTCTAATTCAGTGAACAGGGAACCAGGTGCTGTGCCAGGCCACCAGGGACACCCATTCTCCACCTCAGAGTCCATAGTCCAGGAGGGTCCAGGCTTCCTCCTGGTGGCTGACTTGGCCCCCCTCAAACCTGCCCAGCCAGCTAGCCCTCTGGGTCCTTCCACCCACGGGGTCCCTACAGACTTTTAACTTCCCCTACACACGTCCTTAATTGGCAGAAGAGCAAGAACTTGAACTCACATTCCCCCGAAGCACCCAGCATCAAGTCCAAACTTCTTAATGCTTCCCATTACAGCTTAAACTTTGTGTGAATTTTGCATCTCAACCATTATGTTTTAATCTTTAAAGAATGTTTTCTCAAAAAATCTTTGAGTAAAAGTAAGACTCCCCTGGTTTATCCTGTGACTTTTGGATACCAGAAGATTTAAAGATTATCTCCCACTCTGAGGGTTGTCTTTTCACTCTCTTGATAGTGTCCCTTGATGCACAAAAGTTTTTTATTTTAATAAGATCACTTTATCTTTTTCTTTTTTGTTGGTTGTGCTTTGGGTGTCATATCTAAAAAAAAAAAACATTGCCAAATCCAAGGTTCTGAAGGTTTACCATTATGTTTCCTTCTAGGAGTTTTATAGTTTTCACTTTTAAATTTAGGTCTTTGATCCATTTTGAGTTAATTTTTCATATGGTGTGAGGTAGGGATCCAACTTCATTCTTTTGCATGTGGATTTCCAGTTGTCCCACCACCATAGACTCCTGGAGGGGGTATCTGCCAGGTCCTCTGAGAACCCTGAGAGAGGGCACACTTACCCCATTTTGGAAAGGGCAAACCTACTAAATGCCAGGCCCAGATCAGGCCAGGATGCTTTCGTCCAAGAGGCTGGGGAAGGGCAAACTAAGAGATGGGAATGTCCTGAGTAAAGATAGGGCAAGAGGGCAAAGCTGGAACAGAAATAAACTGTGGGGGAGAGGGCAGTTGGAAGTGAGGGGACTGGGAGAGGCGAGCTAGCTGGCCGAAGAGGAAGGGTCAGTTCAGCCAAGAGCCCAGCACTGGTGTTAGGGAAAGGCCCAGCCAGGAGAATGCAAGAAGCCTAAGGCCTGGCCACCCCCCCCCCACCCCCCCCACCCCCCCCCCCCCCCCGCCCACCCGTGCTGAATGGGCCCTGGAGCATAATGCTCCAGAGCTCCTGGTTCACTGCTCTTAGTTCCTGGGAAAATAACTGGTCCCACCTCGTGCCTCAAAACAACAATTGTTAGGTTTCCAGGCAACACAATGCGGTGGTTAAGCACATAGATTCTGGGACCTACTTGCAGGAAACAAACAAGTGTGTGATCTTGGGCAAGTCACTTAACCTCTCCGGGCCCCTGGATAAACTGTCAAATGAGGAAAACCTCAGAGGGTTCTTGTGGGATGGGGGATAAAGTGAGTTAAGTCATGCAAAGTGTTTAAGAATATACTTTATGTGTGCTGAATGCCAAGCGAGTATTAGCTAATACCGTATGCCTAAGGAAATCTAGAAGTATGTACCCAAGATGCTTAACTACACTTATTTTCTAGTTATTTCCATGTTTAGATTTTTTTTTTTTCTTTTTTACTATCAGGATGTATAAATCCAACAAAGCTTAGGAATTGTGTCTTGGTTTTTTAACCCGGGCCTGCACCTGGCCTGGAGCAGGAGGCCGAGGGCAAAGGGCACAGTATTGGTTTGACCCGAGCGTGGCCAGGCTGTGCTTGGCTGGAAGCCGGCTCCGGCAGGAAACACTTGCTACCGGGAGTCGCGGACCCTTTGTGGCTGGGGCTGCTGGGGCAGGGGCTGTCGGAGCTGCCGCCTCTGAAACAAGCAGAGGCCCTTCGCGGGGCAGGCGCTGGGAGCCCCACAGCCGCCCACCAGGCTGGGGTGCCGCCCGCTGTGCAGATGGGGAGTCACCTCAGAGCTTGCCCGGGGCTTCACGTGTGTTTCTGGGGACGGAAGCCCAGTTTGGCCCCAGCTCTCTGCACCCCTCCAAGAAGGCCGAGACCTGGGTCCCGGAGCCGAGAGATGCCTGGGTGTCGGCATCTGCCCTGGCCGGAGAGTCACATCCGCTCTTTGGCCACCGGCCCCGCAGGTGCCTCCTTGGGGGGAAGCTGGCATTGTGTTCTCAGTGACCGGTTGTGGAAAAATCGCACACACAGAGCCACGTAAACAGGGAACCGGGGCCCGCCGCCATGGGAACGGCTGGGTGGGGGTGGCAGGGGAGGTCAGTGGAGGGAGACTGTGGCTTGGCCTGGACTCACCTGGGAGCCGGGAATCTGCCGCGGCAGAGCCAGAGCGCACGAGAGGTCTGAGGCCCGGGAGTCCCCAAGTCCCCCAGCAAGTCAGGGCAGGCCCAGGCCATTTAGCCCAAGCCCTTCGCGGGCCTCCGAGGACGTTAGTGCTGGAGGACAGCGCACATAGAAGGTGCCGGCACCCGGGGACTGTGGGCACGCGGGAGGCGCCGGCACCCGGGGACTGTGGGCACGCGGGAGGCGCCGGCACCCGGGGACTGGGCACAAGGAGGCGCCGGCACCCGGGAAATGTGGGCACACAGAAGTCTTTCACACCTGGAAGGGGTTCAAGTCAGATGACGGGGCTGGATAAAACCTGTGCCACTCGGGCTCCCTCACTCAGAGCCCGTGACCAGGGAGCACCTTCGTTCAAATGGACGATGATTCCCTCCGAGGTTAGAAGTGTAAAGCGGGGCAAGCGGTGGATGGAGCGATGGCGCTTTCCCCTGGGAGTCGCAGCCACATCCCTGCGGAAGTGAAGTCTCGGCCGAGGTGGGAAGGAGGGTCCCCTGGCAGGCACATCCCATCAAGACGGACGAGTTCTGCTTCAGTCCCACGCCCTCTGGATTTTCCGCCGGCCGCGGGCAGCCTTGACCAGTGCGGACACCCAGGGCCCGCACCAGAGCCCGTCGGGAGGCCCTGGCTGTGGTGCTGCCCAGCCAGACCCCCGCGCCCTCTCCTGACCCTGGGATGAGGCCGGTTTCTCTCGGGAAGTTACCACTTCCTACTTCTAAGAAAAGGGATCAAACAGCATCTCCTTAAGGAGCCTCCCAGCCACCCAGGAGACCACTGTGTCCGCCAAGGCCACACACCCCCGAGCCCTTCGTCACCCTGAGGCCACGCCCTGGGCCTCTGGCCTCCTCCGAGTTGGTCTGCAGCTGCCGGGGCTCCCGGAGCGAGGGCTGGCCGGAGGCGGGTACCAGCGGCCTCGCCTCCTCCCTCTGCGGCTCCTGCCCGTGCCCGCCTGGCGTGCCCTCGGCCGGCCACGGCAGGCGGTTGGGCTCCTGCCTGCTCCGCACCCCTTGCCCCAGCTTCGGCACTCGACTGACCTTTGGGGAATCGTGCAGCATCCCCAACCCTTGTGTTGACCTCACCCCGGGCTTTACAGTCCGTGACTCCACGAGGCAACTGGAGCTCTCCAGGAACTGGGTTAGGAATGGGCCCGGGACCCACACCAGACCAGCGAGACCCGGTCAGGGACTTCCGATGGGGCTCTTGACAAAGTTAATCTCTCTCCCCTGGGATGGCCATGCAAAGGGGGTGTGAGGTGGAGCTGCTGGCAGCCATCTTATCACCATGAGGAGAGAATGCCTGAAAATCGAGCCACCACGGAGAAAGGAGTCCTTGATTCAGCCATTTCCAAGGCCATCCCATCCCCTGGACTGTTCAGTGAAATGAGCCAATAATTTCCCTTTTGTGCTCCAGCCCATTTAAATTGGGTTTCTGTAGCTTACAATGGAAAGAGACTGACTCATCAACCAGCTCAAGCTCAGACTCTGCGGACCCGTGGAGGCCCCTGTCCTTTCCTCGGGCAGATCCCAGGAATCTGGCCAGTTTCCTGCTCTCCCCCTCGGCTCACTCTTCACGGAGGCCTTCCGCACAGGCTGAGGGCTAAGGAGACCACGGAGCAGGGCCAGAGGCCAGGAGGCGAACCGGGGCCCTTGGGGGGCAGAGGCGGGCCGAGGGTCTGGCTGGGAGCAGGGCAGGCCCCAGGGATCCTAGAGGCACAAAAGGTGGCCCAGCAGGAGGCCTGAGGCACAGCCCAGGGAGGCTCCTGAGGCTCTGAAGTGAGGCTCAAAGGGCCAGCGAGACCTTCTGTCCACCCCACTGCGTGGATGAGGTGAGAGGCGGCGCGGGCCACCCCCGGCAGCTGGGCAGGGCTCCGGCTCCTCAGGGGTCGGGGAGAGCCAGCCTCTGCTGCCTCCGCTCCCTCCTCCCTCCCCTGCCCCGGGCGTCTCAACCTGAGCTGGCCAGGGATTCTCGGTGGGAGGTTTCCTCCCAGCAAAGGTCCCGCCCAAAACAACGGGAACGCACAGTCCTGGAACTAGAGGGAGAGAGTCCCAGAGACAGGGTCCCCGACGCGCCCCCACCCCCCACCCGCCAAGCTGTTCTGCGGGAGGAGACCCCGAGGCCCTGGGACCGCAGGCTCTGCCGGAAGGTGACAGCTCCCTGCGGGCCAGGAGCAGACAGCGGGATCTCCGGCTCCAGGTCCCGCTTGGCCTCAGCCCCAGGGCCCTTTGCTCCCAGGCCTGGGGCAGAAAAGCCCGGATGTGAGGGCCAGCCCATCTGCCCGGCTTGTGTGTCCGTCTGTCTGATGGCATGTCTGTGCATCTATCCCCGGGTTGGGTGGGGCATGAACATTCTGAAACAAGTGCTCCTCGCTCCCTTGGAGCAGGAGACACCTCCAAAGAGAAGGCAGCCCAGAGACAGCGGGACTCACCAGAGGTCGCCCAGCAAATCGCCAGCTGAGCCGAGGCCAGAGCCGGGGTGGCCCCTGCAGCTGTGTCTGAGGGGATCCTTCAGAGGGCCCAAGCCCCCAGCCAAGGTCAAGGCGCGTGTGCACCCCTTCCCCGCAGCACCCCCCCCCCCCCGTCCTCATTCCCCCTACAGGTCCCCAGGGGTGCTTTCGTTTCGCCTCTCCTCCCAGGGCCCTACTGCTGGACTCAGACATTGGCAGGTTGGCGGTGAGGGCACCCCCCCCCCCGTCAAGGGCAGTTGGTCCCTGGGGAGCAGGCGCCTTCTGCGGCAGCTGGCAGAAGCGTCGCCAGCCACCCACCCGCCCCAGGCCAGGCCGTGCCCACAAGAAGCCACACGCCAGCCCCCAGCCTGCAAGGGGCTCCCTTTTCTCTCCAAAGCGGAGGGGCAGTTCAACAAGCTCCCGGCGGTGCCGTCTGCCGCGGGCCTCACTTGGCTTTTCTCAGGTCCCGGCCTAGTTCACTCAAGAGGTGGTGGAAGCACCCACGGCGCCCCAGACATCAGCCTCCAGACGGATGACCCACCGACGGCCTCCGCCACCCCCGGGCCGCGTCGGGCCGGCTGGGGGTCGGCTGGGCAGGAGGCTCCCCGTGCTGTGTCCCAGCCCCGGGCTGGCCGGGCAGGTCCGCAGGGCCCAGACTAGGCTCAGGTCCCCAGTCACCCTTCAACCCCAGGGCGGTGCTGGGGCTCCACGTGCACATTTCCTGAGATCAGGGCAGGGCCAGGTCAGAGGCAAGAACCCAGAGCTGACTGTGCCCAGGAGCCAAAGGAGGATGCGTGCGTGTACACACACAGCTGGGGGGCCAAAGGAGGACACACACACACACACACAGCTGGGGGGCCAAAGGAGGACACACACACACACACAGCTGGGGGGCCAAAGGAGGACACACACACACACACACACAGCTGGGGGGCCAAAGGAGGACACACACACACACACACACACACACACAGCTGGGGGGCCAAAGGAGGACACACACACACACACAGCTGGGGGGCCAAAGGAGGACACACACACACACACACACACACAGCTGGGGGCCAAAGGAGGACACACACACACACACAGAGCTGGGGGGCCAAAGGAGGACACACACACAGCTGGGGGGCCAAAGGAGGACACACACACACACACACACAGCTGGGGGGCCAAAGGAGGACACACACAGCTGGGGGGCCAAAGGAGGACACACACACACACACACACACACACACAGCTGGGGGGCCAAAGGAGGACACACACACACACACAGCTGGGGGGCCAAAGGAGGACACACACACACACACACACACACAGCTGGGGGCCAAAGGAGGACACACACACACACACACAGAGCTGGGGGGCCAAAGGAGGACACACACACAGCTGGGGGGCCAAAGGAGGACACACACACACACACACACAGCTGGGGGGCCAAAGGAGGACACACACAGCTGGGGGGCCAAAGGAGGACACACACACACAGAGCTGGGACGGGGAGGCTTGCTGAACGGCCTCCGCGGGCAGCCAACACCGGCTTCACTTGCTTAGGGCCGGGGGAGCGAGGGGGGGGGGAAGCTGGGGAAGGGGTGAGCGGATGGAAGGGCAGATGGAAGGGCACGGGCCATCCTCCAGGGGTCCCGGTTGCCTTCTGGAAAGGACCTTTTTAAACGGATGCATTCAAGGGCCCACCAGAGCACTTGTTTCCCCACCGCCCTGACAGGACCGGGTTATACTATTTTCATTTAATTTTTGTTAGTTTAATGGGCATTTAAGGAGCTCCCAGGCTGCACACATTTACATTTCTTTTATTCCACGTGAGATTCTACTTTCTCCAGCAAGAACCCGCCACGCCCGCCTGGCCCGCGCTCGGCTGTGGGCACCCGCCGACGCCCTGGCAGTCCTGCCGCCCTCCGGGGGGTTTCTGTCGCGTGGCTGTCCCTCGGCACCTGCTGAAGGAAACGTGCTGGCGCCGACCGATGTCGCATGCGCCCTCCTTTAGCCTCTGGCTGTCAGCACCCGCCCTTTTCCTCTCACCTTGGGACCGTCCCTAGCCCTCCAGGCCCCCGCACCTGGGTAAGGGGAGGGTGGGGCAGGTGACTCAGAGCCCGCCCAGGCCAGCTCTGGGTGCCCCTCTTCCCCCGCACAGGTGACGGCGGGGCCGCGCTCTCCCCCCCCCCCCCCGGCCCCCACGTGCTGGGGTGAGAGGCGAGGCTCTCCCGCCCCCCCTGGGAACCCCTGCCCTAACACGAGCAGTGCCCACAGGAAGCTCCGCGTCGCGGCCCTTCCTGTCGCCGGCACCTGAGTGTCCCACAGCCGCCTTTATCTGAAACAAGCGCGGACACTGCAGCCCGGCCGCGGCCGCCGTCACACGCACGCCGTGTGCTCCTCCCCCCTGTCCCTCTCCGTCCCTCTCTCCTCTCTGTCGCGGAAGCCCCGGCTCTTGGCGCTCTCCTCGATGTCGCACGTTCTTGACTTTCACGTCCGCAGGTGTGAGTCTCTCTCCTCGTCGGTTCCCCAAACCCCCGTCTCTGGCTCCGGCGTCCCTTCTCACGGGGGCTATCACTACCACAGCTGCCTAGCTGCGCCGCTTTTCCCCGCTGCTGTCACCAAGTCACACAAGCTCGGTAGCTGAGGAAACCGCACACCTATTATCTTACAGTTCTGTAGGTCGGAGCTGTCCCGTGGGTCTGGCGGGGCTGACACAAAACACGGCAAAGCAAGAGGCGCTTTCTCGGGGTCTCCGGAGACCTTCGATCCGCCCCGCGGGCCCGCACCAAGGGCGGCTCCGCCCTGCTGAGAGCCCTTCCCCTGCAGGCGGCAGGGGACCCCGCGGCCCCCAGGCCTGAGCCGGCCCCACCGGCTTGTCCCAGCCTGAATTCCGGAGGGCCCACTCTCAGGGCGCCGGGGAGCAGACCCTGCGCTCTGAGCCTGCGCGCCACCACCTCCTCCTTGCGAAACCAACGAAAACCAACAAAACACCAATACCGAACATGCACAACCCACAGGCGAAACAGTAAGCTCCGGGGGCAAGGACGGCAGCGCGCTTCTTGCCTGGACTCCGTCCTCGCCCCCGGCCCCGTCTTGCCTGGCGTTTCCTACAGCCGATGCCGGCTCGAAGGCGCCGAGGTGTTCCACTCCAGGGCCCGCGCTGACTCCAGCCAGGAGCGCCGCACGACGTCACCGACAGGCCTGCTTGGGGAAACAGCCTCCGTTCATAAACGAAGGTGGTAATTAATCACGTGCAAGGGGTCGGGTCTTTGCCTTTGTTCCCCCTGGGAAACCTCTAGTGGAGGCTCAGCCCTCTGTCTGCCGGTTCCCTGTAGCTGGTGGAGTAACGAGCTGGTCTGGCAGTTTCTGATTCCAGCACTGCACCAAGCTGTCTCTCCCACCATCCTGATGTCAGAGAATAAGGCAAAACCCATCAATGGTCAAAATTACCCTTTGAGGAGTGGACATGGCTCAAGCAATTGAGCACCCGCCTCCCACATGGGAAGTCCTGGTTTTGGTTCCCAGTACCTCCTAACGAAAAAAAGAAAACAGACAAAGCAAAAACAACGAGCAGACAACAAGCAAAACAACAAGTGAACATCGAGGAAACAGGGGAGGCGATGTGACTCGGTGGTTGAGCACCAACCTCCTGCATACAAGGTCCCAGGTTCAAACCCAGGTCCCAATACCTACAAAAAACAAAAAAAGCCCTTGAAACCATCCAGATAGGGGCGGGGGTGAGATGCTGTCACCGCCCAGGAGGTCCAGCTGGTTTTCTGTCAGTGTTAAGGTCTTGGTTTCTTCAGCCGAGCCCCACGTGGGATGCTTGGCCCACATCTGGGGCTTCTTTGCACCCTGCAGGTCCTGAGAGATGCTTAGGGAAGGCAGATCCCCGGCTCCACGTCACACTTACCCCCCGGGGGGAAAGGCAGGTGGAGTCCCCCGCCCCGTTTCCACCTCCATCCGCTCTCCCTTTCTGTCTGTTGAGCACTCACAGGTGACATGGAATGTGCTGCTATTATCTGTGAGGCCACGGCTGATATCTACTGAGGGCCTAACATGTGCCAAGCAGGGCACCAGGGGCCTATACCATTTGAGATGCATTCGGCTAAAGGAAGCAGACAACCTAGCTCCCAAACGCTTTAAATAAAGGCCTTTTAAATCATCTCTCAGAACAAAAAGGCTGCAGGTAGGTAATCTCAGGCTGGTTCTGCAGCTCAGTACTTCTTCCAGCCCCACCCTCTTTCCACCTGGCCGTCCTCAGTATGTGGGCTTTTCACTTTCAAGCTGGATGCCTCGTGGCCACAAGACGGCAGCTGCAGCTCCAGGCATCATAAACTCATTCTTAGGCAGAAAGTGGGAAAGCACTTCATCCCTCAGAGGTTCTGTATTTTATTCAGGAAGCTCCCAGCCAACTCCCCGCTACAAATCTCATTGACTAGACCTGAACCCTCCGCTGCAGGGAGGCTGGGAAAGCCAGTGTTGGGCAAAGAGGGAGAGCATCACCGTGACCGGCTTAGACGTTTGGCTAACAATGTCTGTTCCGGTGTCCTGCATGGGTTCTCTCAACTAAACTCCACAGCCCGCTGAGGTGGGGCCCATTCTTCCCATCTTGTAGGTGAACGAGCCGAGCCTCACAGACATTTAGTCACTGGCCCAGGCTCAGACAGCTAGAAGCTACTAGAACTGGGGCGGAATCCCAGTCTCCAGGGAGGATGAGCTCCACCGCGGTGAGCGCTCAGGTCCCTGCCCAGGTTCCCGCCCGGAGCCCACAGGAACCACTTCAGACGCAGAGCCCTTTGGTTTTGACACTTGCCGCTTGGTAGTGTGCTCTAAACGGGGCAGTGTACACCTGCCAGGGCTACCTGTGAAAGTCCATCTACCTGCCTTCTGAGCTGTTTTCCACTTACCCACGCTGGGTTCCTGAAGCCCTGGGCACAGTTCCAAGGTAAATATCAGCAATGGTGGAAATGTGGGGGAAGGAGGGGAGGGTGAAAGACTAACTGAAGGCCTAAGAGTGTCAGTTCCTCATTAGCTGCTCAGCCATGGAAAATTCTTTGTTCCCGCCTGCTGGCTCCTGGCCTCCAGGATCTGGGTGGGTGTTGGCCTTGGCCAGCTTCCTGGTGGAGTCAGACAGACTGATCAAAGGGGGGTGTCCTGGGGAACGGGGGCCAGGACAAGGCTGGGGCCTCGAGGGGGGCGCGCCAGGAAGACACGGGCACTGAACGTCCGCAGCCCAGCGGGCCCACCCCGGCTGCCGCATTCGCGCCATCTCCCGTAGCGCCCAAGATGACCCCGTGGGACTGAGGACACTGAGGCTCTGGGAGGCAGTCACTGGCCCAAGGTCACATGGCAGAGCTAAGGTGGAAAGCTAAAGCCAACGGACGTCTCAGCAGGGGTGACTGGTACCTGGGGGCCTCAGAGAGGGGCCGAGGGCACGGTAGGGGCCAAGGCGGTGCCTGGCCCGCCCGCGGCGCTTCCACCGGGCAGTGTAGCTCAGTGGTCACATGTGGGAGCTTTGAGTCAAGCCACGTTCGGGGCCCAGCCCTGCACTCCTGGGGGCTTGGGGCAGGCAATGCAGCGTTCCTTCTGCGGACAGCTCAGTGCTCAAGCAGCTGGGTCCTGGGACCAGGCGGCCTGGGGGCCGATCCCTGCTGGCCCAGGACCGACTGCGGCCTTGTCTCATTGTGCACCCTAAAAAGCAGGACCACGAGGGACCTACCCCCACGGCTCCGTGGAGAGATTAAGTCACACACTGGCCAAGCGCTTGGCCCTTCCTAGCTACTGCCATTACATACCTCGGAGCAGACAGTGGAGGGAGGCCCTCTCCCAGCTCCCCCCTCCCCCCTCCAGCAGCTGGCTTTGTGAATGATTTACACAGGAGGGACTGGGCTGATTTGAGTACGGAAATGAGGGGGTATGGCTCCAAGGAACGAGAGGCAAATGGAGCCCAACTTGCAAATTTAGGCATTTTCATGGAGTGCGGTTGTTGGAGGCCAGGGAACAGGGCCAAAGGGAAGTGCCCCCTCCGTGGTGCCACAGAGGCAAGCCTGGGGTCCAGTGAGTGCCCCCAGCCCCCCAGCCACTCTGGGGGCAACCCCCCCCCCCCAGGTGCAGATTCCCTTGGCCTGCTGGGCCTGCCCTGAGTCCTGGTCTCAGAGAAGGAGCTGAGAGAGGCAGAGGACACGCCAAGGTCACCTGCAAGTCAGCTCTGGGGCAGAGCCCCACCCGTGTGTCCGCCCCGAGGCTGGACCCCGTGCCAGGTGTCTTGGGCACGGTGCCCAGCTCGGCCAGGCTGGGGACCTTGGTGCCACTGCCAACTTCCCCAAACCCTCTGGGCTCCCGGGCTCCACCTGGGGATCTGGAAGGGACCCAGAGCACTGAGGGCTGACCTGGCAGACACAGGGCCTAGGCTCTGGGCCACAAAGACAGGATATCCCCAGGGAGCTGGGCTGGCTGCCCACGCAGGGAATGCCGGGGCGGGGACCTGGCACCGCTGGGTGAGAAGGCCCGAAAGGGCACGGGGAGGGAAAGTCAGGACAGCTGGGCCTGCGAGGGGAGAGAACAGGCCAGGGTTGTCAGGGAAACCAGGGCTGCCGGCAGTGGGGGCTGGAGGAACTCGGGCCACTACAAATAGAGACCTGAGCTTTTCCTCTGCCCGCAGCCGGGGAGCCGGGGACCGGACTCGGCTGTCCTGCACGTTCTCCTGGTTCTGCTCCTGACTGGGCAGCTTGAGCAGGTTCCTCCCCGGTGCCTTTTTGTTCCACCCCCACCGCACAGAGCCCCTGGGCCCGGAGGGGAGGGGGCTTTCCAAGATTCCCAAGGCCAGGGGACTGCCCAGAGTGCCCAGCCTGGCTGGAGGACTGGTCAGGCCACCCTAGCCCAGCCCCAGGCCTGGGAGCAGCCTCTTCCCCACACCAGGAAGCAAGTTCCAGGTCTCAAATCCCTTCCCAGGTTGTGCCTTCGGCTTCCAAGCTCAGTCAGGTATAACAATTTACAAGGCAAACAGGGGTTTGGGTTTTATTTTCTGACGACCCATGACCAGCTGAGGCCCTGCAGGCAGACCGGTCAGGCGTGCCCTGGAACTAGCTGGCGCTCCCTCCCTGCCGGGCAGGGCCTCTTGCCTCACCGGCCGAGGTGCTGACAGGCACGGCCCAAGGCCAGCCAAGAAACGACGGACGTGGTTGTGTCAGGCATCGTGACAAAGTGGCACAGAGCTAGGAGGGAACTCAACCACCTGAGGGGCCCTGGGGAAATCCTAGCCCCTCTCTGGGTCTTAACCCTCCGTTCCATGCAACACGAGTGCTAACTCTAGTGTATCCCAGGATGAGAACGGCACAGGCTCGTGGATCTGAATGTACCCATCCATTCTTTCACTTTCCAGTATTTACACTTCATTTCCTTTTCTTGTCTTATGGCATTGGCTAGAACCTCCATTTAACCAGCATCTTTGAGAGTCTGGCATATGCCAGACCAGATGCTAGGCACTGAAGCTGTGATGATGGGTGCTATTAAAGGGTCTGTCTCAGGTGACTCCCGGTCACCTGGAAGGCCGCTTTATAATGACCTTAATGCCCTGGGTGGCCCAGGAGAGGCCCTGTGATGATTTAGACACAGCTCCTGTTTTGGAAGGAAACAGCCAGGGTGCTGCAGGTGAGAATTTTAGACAAATATGGAGCAACACACAAATGTTGGGGTGCCCACGAGGCAAATGGCCCCGGAGGTGTTAAGGAGAACTTTTTGGAGGAAGCAGCATTCGAGCCTGGCTTTGGAGAATAACGAGGGGTTAGAAACATAAATATGAGAAGAATGAGCTTCACGGTGCAGGGAAGTCCACAGGCAAAGTCAGGAAGGGAGAAAATCTTGGAGCAGGTACTGAGAAGACAGGTTACTGTGACTAGAGAAAGGATTAAAGGCCAGGCTGAGGCGTCCATCTTCAATGGGTAGGCCATGGGGAGTCATAGAAGGCCCTTGAGCAGAAGAGTAGCAGCATAGCTGTAGGAAGAGGAATCTGGTAGTAGCAGCAAGAGGAGGCAGGCCTGGGAGGTGCGGGCACACTCTCTCATGACATGCTACCCCTCCCCTGAGGTCCAGGGGGTGTCTCTCTCCACCCCTGGGAGGGAGAAGACAACTTCCTCTCCTTGGCCTGGCCAGGGAGATAAGGGGTGAGGACAGGAAGTTGCCTCAAGGAGCTGAGGAGTAAGCAGCCGGCCCAAGGCCCCCACGCCGCCTTGTGCAGGGCCTGTTCTAGCAGAGGTGGGTGCAAGGCAGAAATGCCCAAGTACAAGAGGCGGCGGCTCAGGTACTCTGTGGGCTGCCTGAGGGCCCTGGGCACCTGCTCCGTCCCGCTGAGGACAAATCCCCGCTTCCCCAGGCCCCAGAGGTGTGCTCTGTTCCTGGGAAGAGGCTCCCATGTCCTCCGGCTTGAACTCAGTGGTTCAACCAACCTTCCAGGGACCCGTGGGAGCAGAGGAGAGTCATCCAAGGAGCCTGCCC
The DNA here is from genome assembly GCF_030445035.2 of Dasypus novemcinctus. NCBI lineage: Eukaryota > Metazoa > Chordata > Mammalia > Cingulata > Dasypodidae > Dasypus > Dasypus novemcinctus. Next base: position 28,715,882 of record NC_080693.1, read on the forward strand.
TCGAGACAGGGGAGCCAGGCTCTGAGTGCTCGATGGGGCACCCCGGTCGGCCTCAGGACTAGGGGTGGCAAGCGGGCCTTTAGGGACCAGCAGGAAGCAGGCAACTGGCAGACGGAAGGGTGTTCCTGACAGAGGGAACAGCATGAGCCAGAGCCCAAAAGCAGGAAACTTCCCACTGGGTGTCGGGAACCTGATGTGGCCCCAGTGTTGCAACTAAGGGAGGCAGGAAATGGTGAGCCCCGGGCGGGGACAAGGAGGAAAAAGCCTCGAGCCTGAAGGGTGGGCTGAGAAAATCGGACCTCCCCTGAGGGGGCAGGGCTGGAGGGCAGGGGCGCCCTGGGAGGACTCTGTCTTAGAGCACAGGAACAGGCTTCAGGAGCAGGTAGGAGTGTCGCCGAGGGCAGAGCGGGTTCCTGGGCCCAGGAGGACAGCCGGGGTGCATTCAGGATTTGCAGGGGAGTCCCCAAGCCTGAAAGACCAAAACAGAAGCATTTGGGGTGGCTGGGGAGGGCGTCAGGGTGGGGTGGGGACTGAGGAGTTGGAGAGACAGTAGACTCCAGAATCAGTGCTCAGCAGCAGAGACATTTGCTCAGTGGGCCCTGCAGAGCCCTGGCAGGGGATGGAGAGGCTCCCAGGCCTCTAGGACTGTTTGCATTTTGAGTCAACTTATTTACAAAGCAAAGCAGGACCTGGAGGGAGTCCCAGGCGTGCCCCAGCCCCGCCCCCGACAGAGACTGAGACACAGTGTTGTGGGGCACCCCTAAGGCCTAGCAACCGTGTCCACTTTGCACAGGCTGTGCCCTCAGCCTGGAACGCTCTTCCCTCCCCTGTTCCTTCGGATTTCAGAAGGGTCACTTCCTCCGGGAGGCCTCTCCGGATTGCCCTTGCTGGGAGAGATCTGCCCCCACCCCATGTTCTCAAGGTGCCACTGGCCACCCTGCAATTTTCCATTTCTGTGCGGCTATTTGGGGGAGATTAATGACTCAGTCCCTTCACAGGTGTAAGTTCGAGGAGAACAGGGACCATTTCTCCAAAGCCTGGCACTGTGTCTGGTACGTAGTACGTCCTCAATAAACATTTTCGAATGAATGAATGAAGCTGGGGTAATAGCAGGGTCAGAACCGAGGCCTCTTGCCCCCCATGCTCCCCAGGCTCAGCACCTGCTCCCTGAATTCCTGCTTCCACTGTCCTGGGGCAAGAGGCTTGGGACAGCTGTGCTGGGGGTTCCAGCCAAAGCTCTGCCTCAGGCCCCCTGGCTTCATTTGAATCCCTTCCTTTCTTTGGGCCTCAGTTTCCCCTTGTATCATGAGGAGGTAGGCCTTGATCTCTGGGGTCCTCAGCAAGGGGCCCATTCAGAGCCAGTGATAAGAGCTCAGAGACAGTAAATATACAGAGTTGGGGTAGCCAAGAAAAGGAGCTTCCAAGGGGGGGAGAAATTTTAGGAAGGGGAGCCGGAAGAGAAAGCCAGGCTAGAGGGAAAGCAGGAGCAAAGGGGCAAAGCCAGCAGTGGGAGGCCAGGGGAATTCGGAAGAGATTGGTTTGCCAGGAAATGGGCAGGGGCCAGCTGATTGTTAGGCTGAAGAGTCTTTAGCCTTTATCCTGCCAGTAACAGAGAGCCAAGGAAGGTTCTTGAGCAGAGGAATGAAGTTCTAAAGCAGCATCTCAGTGAGGGAATCTTGATACACCAGAGGTCAGTCTGAAGGCAGGGAGGCTAGGGCAGCAGCTGCTGGAAGGGGGCGTGAGCTTGGACTGGGGCAGTGAGGGCAGGGGTTACGGATGGAGCAGCGTGAGGGAGAACACCTTGCCCCACCCAGCAAAAGCTGCCTTGCCCTTACGCTTTGGGAGGAGATCCCAGCTGGGCCAGCGGTGCTTCTGGAACCAGGCAGGCAGGGAACCAGGCAGGCGGGGCTGGGGTCCCAGCTGAGGGGCCTTGAGCGAGTCGCCTAGTCACCTGTAAAATGGGGTCAGGGCTGGCTACATAATCTGTGGGGTCCAGTGCAAAATAACTGGACCCTTTTTCAAAAAGCAGGAGGAAAAAGTAATAAAACATAAAGCTTTTTCCTCTGTTCTGCAGTCTCTCTTTCAACTTGTCTTTTTGTGGGTGCCACTTAATGTTGTTCCAAGTAAAGAAAAACTAAAACTTTAAGTTATTAGCATGCATTTTGCCCTTCATCTTTACCTTGTGCCATGCCGGTTTTAACACAAAGTCGAACGCATTTAACTTGGACGTGGAAGTAGCATTTTGCAGCTCGTGTACGCATATATATTTTGTTCTTACCAGAACAGTGGAAACACTGCACAACAGTGGCTCAGCTGTTTCTATTTCAAGAATGACAGGCTCGCATTCCACCGCCAAGCTCTACTTTTGGCTTACAGATGAGTATGACAGGGTTGAGAATAAATGATCTGTGGGTTGCCCTATGTTTCCCTTTCCTTCTCCGTATCCTTCTGAATGTACGTGGTTGGCTAGTACAGGGAAGCACCATGAGTAAGAAAGGCTAAGCTAAGGATCCTGGCCCTTTGTGTTTCTTCTTTCTGTGTTCCAAGCAAGTTCTGGTTCAAATGGAAAGCATGGCCCCTCGGGGTTCTCAGCGCCCGCAGTTACGGTGTTGGGTCTCACCGAGCTCCCATGCCTCGTAGGTCCATTGGAATTCCGTGCCCACGGGGGCACACAGAGGCTGTATGTGAACGGATGGCAGGCTGCGCCCATGCCCTCTGCGCACACGTGCTCCGTTGGCCCACTGGACTTGGCTTATAAAACACAAGTTCAAAGATAAAACTATTAAGAATTTCAAGATGGCAATAGCAGACCATTAAACCAAGCGTGGAGCCCTACTGAGTGCAGTCACCCAGGTTACGTGCCCAGGAAACCAGCCCTGGAAGGGGATAATAATGGTACATATCCCAGGGTTGAGGTGAGGATTCAATGGCCAGTGCATGACAAGAGCCCAGCTCTGGGCCTGGCACAGGCTGAGTGTCCCCGTGGTGGTTCTCATTACAGATATTTTCCGCCAGGGGCTCTGAGAAGGGCAGAGCTGCAGGCAGGCCTGAAGTGGTGGGAGTGCAGGGCCATGGCCCCAGCGTCAGCCCAGGGGCTCTAGGACAAGGCCGAGAGCTGGGACATCTAAGAAACCTTCTTCCCTGGGCCCCATATTCTCCGCCTCCCTCTCTGGTGGCTCCTTCTCAATCTTCACTGCAGGTTTTTTCCCAATTCCCATAATAATAAAAACAATATAAGGCATGTACTACTTCCAAACACTCTGCTTCACCAGGATCCATCCGTTAGTTCCCACAGCAGCTATTTCAGCTCCAAGTCTTTCATTTTTAAATGGCAGAAACCCCCCTAAAAAGAAATTTATTGACTCACTTAACTGAAAATACCACGGGCGGACTGATTTCAGGTGGATCCAGAAGCTCGTAAGATTTCATCAGAAAGCTGCCTGTCTCTGTTTCTCTGCTTCTCCTTTTTTTTTTTAAAGATTTATTTATTTTATTTAATCCCCCCCCTCCCCCAGTTGTCTGTTCTCTGTGTCTATTTGCTGCGTCTTGTTTCTTTGTCTGCTTCTGTTGTCGTCAGCGGCACGGGAAGTGTGGGCAGCACCATTCCTGGGCAGGCTGCACTTTCTTTTGCACTGGGCGGCTCTCCTTACAGGTGCACTCCTTGCGCGTGGGGCTCCCCTACGCGGGGGACACCCCTGCGTGGCAGGGCACTCCTTGCGCGCATCAGCACTGCGCATGGGCCAGCTCCACACGGGTCAAGGAGGCCCGGGGTTTGAACCGCGGACCTCCCATGTGGTAGACGGACGCCCTATCCACTGGGCCAAGTCCATTTCCCTCTCTGCTTCTCCTTGTGGTGGCATGATGGCTGCCATTAGCACCAGGCTATGTTCCACCAGTTTAGCCACCGCCTTACCCAAAGAGTAAGAATATTTTCCCCAATAGTCTACCAAAAGTTGCAGTCAATGGTTCTGATTGGCTGATTTGGGTCACGTGTTTATCCTCAACCAATCAATCTCTGAGTGGGGAGTTGCAGGACCCCCCCCCATTGCCTGGGACAGGACAACCCCTGATCTAGGGCTTAGAACCAGCTCTATGAAAACCACAGGGAGTGAGGGAGGGGCAGGGAAGATTTCCTAAAAGAAACAGGTGCTGTTCTTAGAGGAAGGGATGGGAAATGACCACCACTACCTCCACATGTGACAGGGACTGTCCTGCTGTTCATCCTGAGCGCAGCTAAATATCTTTCCCAGCCTCCCTTGCAATTAATGTGGCCATGTGACCGAATTCTAGCCAATGGAATGTGAGCAGAAATGATGCCACGACTTCCTGGGCCGTAAATACCTGCCCTGTGCCAACCCGCACTCTCCTTCTCCTCGCCTGGGTGGATGCAGACACGGGGGGGTGAGCTTGGGACCGTGTTAAAGATGGCAGCTCTGCAAAGCAGAAGGGGCCTGGGTCTCGGAATCTCCCCCCCACTGAGCAGAACACCTGGTAGACTTGCTGTGCCTAATACATAAACATCTATCATGCTTAAGCCCACGCACAATTTTGGTGACTTTGCCACAGTGAATCGTCCACTCTTTTAGAGATGAGGAAAGCAAGGCTCAAAGGGGTGAAGGGCAGGGCCACACAGGCTCTAGGAGACAGAACGCAGCTTCAGAGCTGGGCCCTTGGACTCCCTCTAGCCACAGCAACCTGCTCAACGTGTCGCCAACAAAAGCCAGTTCTATGGGAAGGGCACAGAGTCGTGCCCCACGGAACGCTGGGGAGTCAAGACACAAGTACAGGAGGGCCTCTGGGGAGCGTGGCCGCCACCAGGCAGCCACCCTCGCTCTCTCATACTCAACCTGCCACCACACAGCATCTCGTCTCTCCTTCGGGCTGTCTGCGGACTCGTTGTCCTCTGCTCTCCTACTGCTTGACTTAAGGTGATGTCGATCCTGGCCCTCTAACTCGGATCCAGACACCCCCTGTCCTCCAGATAAACGGCTGATGGGCGACTCTCAGGTCAGGGCCCTCTCCTGGCGCCCTCAGCTGAGTGGGGGGGTAACCTGCCTCTCTCTCTCCAGCCCCCAATACACGACGGCCCTCAGATACCCCCGGACCCCTCACAGCCGGCTTGGCCCCAAAAGCACTTCTTGACCCCCTCCCCACTTCAACCGGCCGCTCCCCCACAGAGCAGCTGAAGCCGGAAACTCCAGAGTCGGCTGTGACAGTGACGCCACACCTTCTCTCATCCCAGAATCGAATCCATTCCCAAGCGTGTCAGTCGCAGGCCCCACCCACGCCGTGGTCCAGCCTCCTCAGGACAACTGCAGGCTCCTTTCCGCCTCAGCTCTCCCCTTCAATCCCTTCCCCACACCCGCTTCCTGGCGAGCTTTTCTAAAGGCAAGTCTGACTCCATCCCTCCATTGCTTGGAAAGCTTCCAGTACAAAATCCAAGTCCAGGGGGGCAGTCAAGGTTCTCGGCGTCCTAGCGGCGCCTCTGGTCCTCGTGCGATGATCCAGCTGTGCTGCGCGATGGATTTACTGTTCCCGACACACGGCTGAGGCTTCTCACCTTCCACGCAGGCTGCTTTTTTTCTGCCTGCAACATCCTCTTCCGCAGGAGGCCAAATCCTTCCAGGGAGGACTTACTTTCCCCCCTCACCCCACCTCAGCTCCCCCAGGTGAGGTGGCTAGGCATGCCTCCCGCCAGAGAGGTATTGAGTTCTGCCACCATCTATCACACGGGAAGTTGAGAAGAGCTGGGGCTGGGTGCCAGGCTCGGAGCTGTCAGTACATGGCATGGGAGAGGGGAGGACAGACCTGCCCTTTGGACAGTCTGGCCACCAGCTGACTGTTCAAGTGCAGACAGAGGATGTAGTATGGGCAGACAGCAACCGGGCCGGTAGTGGGGTGTGAGATAACTGTGATTCTGTGGACGCCTGGGGGAGTGCCCAGAAGGCACGACGGGGGCGGCTGCGCAGGGGGGCATGCTGACAGGTGTGTGAGCCTGCCAGGGTGGGGGCCCCGCTTGCTGGCAGCCGTTTGCCCTGCCTTTGGTGACTTGGAGGCAGGGTGGGATGGGCTGGAGAAAGGAAATGTAGGCCTGGCTGCCAGAGCAAACAGGCAGGCCTTCTGGCCCTATCTTCTAGCAAACACCAACTCACAGCTGAGGGTGGGGCGGAGTCGGAGAGGCTCGGGGTTGAGGTCCTTGGGGCTGGCAGAGACGAGCCTTACCCCCAGGATGTGTGTGTGGGAGGATGGGGTCCCCGTTGCCTGAAAGCCCAGGGCTCTGTCTCTAGGAGAGAGGTCTCTAGAGGGGGCGGTAGAGCTCTGGTCCCGCTCTCCTGGCTGACCCTTTTCCCAGCAACCAGTGGGGCTGCCTTTGTGGACAGTGGAGGTGGGAGAGGAAAGGACAGGATGGGAAGAACTGGGGGATCAAAAATGCCAGGCTGGAAGGAGCCGCGGCCAGAAAGTCAGCACACCCTTACCTCCACCCTGGAGCAGCAGCCTGGAGAGCCAAGGGTGCCCCAGAGTCGGCCTGGGTGCCCTGGCAGAAGCAGCAGGGGACCTGACGGCTCAGCCAGCCTGTCCTTACCAATTCTTTCTGGGCTGGGGGAGGCATGGGGGGGGGGGGGGAAGGGGACAGAGGAGGAGGCTAGCCCTGTCCTGGGAGAAAAGAGGGGCTTGGGGGGTCAGCAACCCGAGGTGAGGAAGAAACGGGTGCTTTTGGGGGATGGGCCGCCCCGGGAGGAGCGCAGTTCCATTTTTCTGGCGAGGCTTCCAGGCGCTGAAGGTGCTGGAGGGTTTGGGGTTCCAACAGCTGGCTGGGAGGGCTCAGTTCTGGAATCTAGGGCCCTATAGGCCTTGGTGGCTCCCCAGAAGCTGAAGCTCGGGACAGGAGAGCCAGCTTGGGTGGGGGAGGGGAGGAGGGGAGGCGGGTGAGGCGCGGGCGGTGGGACTGGCCGGCTCTCTTCACCCCTCCTTTCGGTCCGGTGAGTGGTTTCTGCCTGCCCACGGCTTCCTTTCCAGAGCCTGCAGCCCCTTCTCCAGGCGGCTGGAGCCCGGCGAGCGCTGGGGCAGGGGCTGCGTCCCTCCCGGCTCCTGGGGCAAGAGGTCCCCCACCTCACCCCATCAGGCCGCCCTAGGGAGCCCCGCCCCCGCCGCGCCGTTGCATTTCCTGCTGGGGTGAGGGTGCCAGCCTCGGGTAACAGGGCTGGTTTTCTGAACTTTTTAATATACTGGTTCATTGTTGTAGGTTCTGGTTATGTGTGGAATAATGTCTCATCGCTGCATGTTTGGAAGATAAAGACAGGACAAACTTCAAATAAAATACATAAAAATCAAGTTGAGTCCTCCAGCGGAGGCACGCTTAGTCACAGCCTTTTCGGGTCCCACCAGACCCAAAGTCACAGTTGGCAGAATTCGAAGTTGGGGGGTAGGAGGCCCGTCGCGGCCGTGTCCATTTGGCCGCCTCCCAGGACCCAGGTTCAAGGCCTGGAGCGAGGAGGGCAAGCCGGCTTTCCCGGTCCCCGGACGGCCCCCCAGTGCTCCGCGGACCCGGACAGCGCCCCTCGGGGCCCTGCGCCCTCGGCTGCCCCCACGCGCGGCACGCTCCCGGCCGTGGCCTCAGTTTCCTCCTCTGCAGAAGGGGCGCGCGGCGCGGCCTCGCGGCCCGGGGCGCTGCGGGGGCGGGGCGGCGGGCGAGAAGTGCGGCCGGAAGGGGTGTGAGTGCGGGGGCGGGCCCCGCGCCGCCCCGCCCCGGGGAGGGAGCCTGGGGCGCAGCATCCTGGCGCGGGCTGAGGCCACCGCCGCCACTGCCGTCGGGGAAGGTCCTAGCGCGGACATGGCCACGCGCGGCGCCCCCTCGGGCCCGAGTCCCCGGCGCCCCGCGCAATAGCCCCGCGAAGAGGCGGCCTCGACGGTGCCGACGGCGCAGACGTCCAGGCGGGCGGCATGGAGGCGGCGCACCTGCTCCCGGCCGCCGACGTGCTGCGCCGCTTCTCGGTGACCGCCGAGAGCGGCCTGAGCCCGGCGCAGGTGACCGGCGCGCGGGAGCGTTACGGCCCCAACGGTGAGAGTGCGGGCCGGACCGGGAAGCGGGGCCCGCGCGCGCCGCTGTCTCAGTTTCCCCCCTGCACGGCGGCGGCTGAGCGGTCTTCTTCCGCCCTGGGCTCTCGGTCCCCGGGGGCGGGCAGGAAGCGAGGGCTCCGGAAGCCTCTTCAGATGCTTGTGGGGCGCCCTGCGGGGCTGAGCGGCCACCTTCGGGGGGGGCGGTTCCGGGTTGGGAGACCGGACGCCTGGCTCCCAGCTCCCCTCCCTCCAGGCCCTGGGACCTGCGCGGTCCCTCCGGGCTCCCCGCTGCCACCCCCGGCCCCTTCCTCCCATGCCAGCTGCAGCCCACCCCATCCGCGGTCGGCTCTGGACCCCCGCGCCGCGCAGCCACCAGCCCGCCAGCCCGGCGCGTGCGGGCGCAGACCCCGAGACCCGCCCGAGCGGGGACCTTGGGGGCGGGGAGGCTGGGGCCGGGCCGCCCGGCTGGCCCCGAGGGTCTCCCCCGAGGGCTGAATAAAACGTCCTAGAAGGTGCAGCTCGTCAGCGGGCGTCCTCGCTGTGCCCCCGCCCCAACCCCCAGGTCTTCCTCTTTCTGCAACCCCAGGCGGAAGTGGCTGCCTGGGGCGGTGGGAGCTTTGAACTGTGAGACCAGAGACGCAGTCCCCGCGGGCGGCAGGTTCCAGGCCTTGGGGAGTCTCCGGGGAGGCCTTTCTCTGACCCAGTGACCTGGAGCGGCTCCTGCGGGGCAGGGAGTTTCCCAGCTGGCTGCTCTGCCGCTTGGGTGGGAGGGGTGCCCGTTCCTTCTGCACACCCTTCCAAGGAGGGGAGATCCTCCTTTCTGCCAAAGGCACAGCAGCTGCTCCAGGTACTGCCCAGATGTGGCCGTGGCTCCTGTGCGGGTCCCTGCAGCGCAGAGGTCCCTTCCCCGTGCGCGCTGTCTCCAGGCAGGCCCGGCTGCCCTCTGCCCACCCCCACAGCTTCCCAGTGGCGGGGGGTCCGCGGAGCAGCGCCTCCTTCCCTCCCCGGGCAAAGCACAGCTTGGGTGGTGTCCCCTCGGGGATTGGGGCCTCACCCTTTCACAGGTCACAGCTGGCCTGTCGCCCCCGCTTCCTCTTTCCCCAGAGGGGAAGGTGCTGGCGTTGAGGGTCCCTCCGTGCGAGGCCGGCTCGAGAACTCCGAAGAGCTGTCGGAAAGGGAGCTTTGGGTTTCATATTGGTTTATGAAAACCACCTCTTATATAAATATTATCTTTCTGAAGCAGAAATCCTTTTTCAAAAAAATTAGTTGCTATATTTAGTGGAGCTGTGGGAGGAACTGGAGAGATAAATATTATTTAATATCCCCATTAGTGACTTGGCAGGGAGAGTGTCACTGCTGCAGAAGAGCAGGGCAGCTCTTCGTGGCCTGACCCTAGAGCGGGGATGGGGGTCGGGCAGGCAAGGGCTGGGGTCCCGTAGCCTCTTCTGTATCCACCGTGGCCTCCAACTTGGGAATCCAGATTTCCTGAAAAAGCTGGGACCCCAACCCTTGAGGCTGCCCCGGAATCACACAGATTCTGCCCTGTGCAACCCTGCCCAAGCCCCTCTCCTCTCTGGCCCCCCGTGTTGCCATTGGTCCATCGGGGTGGGGCTTACTGGAGGGAGGAGGCCCCTAGACTCGCCCTGTGTTGTTTGGCGGATCTCGGGATGCCCTGGTCTCTAGACCTCTGTGTGGGATGGTGGCTGAGGATGTTGGCATGGTGGGTGGGTTCACAGAGAGGTGAGTGTGCCTTGGGGTGGGGAGAGGAAAAGTTGGGGAGGGGCATTGCTGGGCTCCATTGGCTTCTGTGTGCTTTGATGGTAATAATAATAAAAGCTAATGTTTATCGAGCACTTACTATGTGCTGGGTGCTGTTCTCAGCACTTTTCATCTATTCTCTCATTTCTTCCTCAAAACAACCCTATGAAGTAAGGGCTGTTGTCATCTCGTTTTGCAGAGGTGTTAACTTGCCCGAGGTCACAAAGTTAGTGGGGGAGCTGGTACAGGTGCCTCAGTTTCCCTGTCTGTACTGGGGGTCACAGGTTCCACAGGCTCTGGGACCCTGGTGTTGGTGTCTGTCCCGGGGGTTGGGGACAGCTGGGCAGCAGCTGTTCCAGCTTTGTCCCCAGCCCTCACGGTCACCCCGGATGGCTCTTCCCTCCCCTCGCTGCTGGGCTTCTCCCTCATTCCAGGGCTTGGGAAGTCGGCAGGTGAGGGGAGGGCAGCCAGCTGCCCCTCTCTGCCTCGTGGTCCCCAGCTTCCAGGGCCCAGCCTTGGCCTGGGGTGGGGGGCAGCGTGGAGTGTCCTGTGGTCGCCACGGATGGGGTTCTGAGCCCTGGCTCTGCCCCTTCCTAGCAGGGAGGTCCTCTCTGGGCCCGGTTTCCCCATCTCTAAGTGGGGCTCCACGAATCTCATCCCTTGGAGTTGTTTGTGAGTGTTCAGTGAGGTCACCCCTCCCTAGGATGGAGGGGGCCGGGCTGGCTCAGGGCCAGAGCTGGGTGGTGAGGTGGGTGTGGCCTGCGGGTGGAGGGAACCCCCCAGGAGCTGTGCACCTGCAAGGTCGTTAGCGTGCTGGAAACCACAGGGAAGACATTTGTTTCAGGCCTGAAATTTGCAAATTCTGCCCCGGGGACTGGGGGCAGGGATGGTACTGGGGATCCCACCTTCCCATCCTCCCTCACCCTCCTCCTGCAGAGGGAAGCCTGGCCAGGCATCAGCAGTGCAGGCAGTGAAGGGGCCAGCCTCGAGCCCCCGCCCCCTGCACACGGTAGAGATGGGTCCCTGCCCGCCCCCCCTTCTGAGCCCGCCTTTCTCTGCAGGTCCCCAAGGGGCCCGGAGTGCTGCTTCCTTGTGAGGCTTTTTACCTTTTAAGAAAACTTTTTTTCCCCAGAATCTTGTCTCCTGCCCAGGTTATTCTATGCATATACACAGATGGATCTCCTGTCTCTGAGCTTTTTTCACGTGAAGTGAGGTGTGCTATGAGTACCTTTTGCCCCTGCTTGTCCTCCTGGCCACCGCTTAGAGGTGGTTCCAGGTAGAGTGTTCTCCAGCTTCCTAGTGGCTCTGTAGGATGTGGTCGTGTGGCTGTCCCTGCTTTTCTCCACCCCAACTCCTGATGGACGCTCGGTTCTTTGCCGCCCCTGGTTCTGCCACAATGCTACACGGAATGTCCCTGTCCCCACGTCATTGCACACATTTGTGGATATCCCACGTCATTGCACACTTATGAATATCGTTGAAGGATAAGTTCCTGAAGTGGAATTCCTGGGTCAGAGGATGTGTGCATTTTTAATTTTGACAGCTGTGGCTCAATTGTTCTCCATAACGTTGTACCGCAGCCTATTTCCCCACGATGTGGCCAGCACAGTGTGTAATCAGACATTTTGATCAGTGCCGATCTGATCGAAAAGTGTCCTGTCATGGTTCTATTTTGCATGTCTCCTTTACAAGTCGGCTGGCACCTTTTCATCTGCTTGGGAGCCGTTTGCTTTCCTGTGTCTGCGAACTGGCGGCTCAGCTTTGTCCGACATGCACCGAGGCGAGGAGGCAAGACTGGGCTGAGCAGGTCCTGCTGGGTGGGCCTGAGGGACCCTCCAGCTCGGTGCAGGTGCAGCGTGGGAGCCGGCGAGATCCCAGGAGGCCTCTGGGGCTGGTCTCTGTTGAGGCAGCTGGGGGGATCAGGGGCTGCGGGCTGGGGTTGGGGCTGCCAGGTGGGAGGGGTGGGTGTGGATTTGGATTCCTGCCGGTGGTGTCTTGGCTGTGACCTTGCCCCTTGCCCTCAGCTGGGCCCAGCTGGCTGCTGGGACTCGGGCAACCAGGTCCAGAGCAGGAGGGCGGGATGTGGGGGATCTCAGTGGCTGCACTTGCCGGGTGGCAGGCCTCCTCCTCCTTGGCCTCAGCATTGCAGAGAGGGGACCCTGAGATCCCCCATGGCCTTTGCAGGATGTGAAACCCCCTCCCAGATCTGGAGCAGGGGGCAGGCTTTGTATGCAGAGTTTTGGAAGTTCAAGGTCTTTTAGGCTTCACCCTAGTTCTCATACCCGCTGGCCCTTGCTGGACATCCTTAGCCCCCCAGGAACAGTGTCACGCACCAGGAGCTCCCCAAGGCAGCAGAGCAAACCTGTAGCGCCAGGTAGGCCCAGTAGACCCCTCTGTGGAGTGGGGGAGCCAGGGTGGCAGGCGGTCCTCTGCCAAGTGGGGCCTGCCCGTCCACACTGGGTGGACCCTGGAGATGCAGCAGGGCCAGGTGGGCTGGGTGGAGCCTGCCCAGCCGGGGCCTCTCCCAGGGCAGCCAGGGCCCCTCAGCTCTGGCCCTGACCTTGCCAGCGACAATTTAATTGTTCTGTAAATTTACCTTCGAGGAAGGTCTCCCTGAGTGCTCACCTCTCCTGGCTGGAGCTGACATTTAGAAGCCGAAATACCAGTTTCCAGTGTTGTGAGAAGGAAGGAGTTGGGCGGGCAGCAGGGGAGCAGGTGGAGCGTGGCACCTGGGGCAGCCCGGGGACAGCCTGGCCCTGCACCCCCCTCCCCCCACCCTCCAGCCCTGGGCCCAGCCTGAACCTGGGACAACTGAGTAAACAGTGGCTGAGAGGGCTCCGTGGGGGCCCAGGATGAGTCACCCCCTCCCCGGCCTGGAGCTGCTCCCCCGTGGGGGGGGGCCACCACAGATAACTGTGTGAAGGTCCTGCAGTGGTGAGGGAAGGCAAGGTGACGAGGTCGGGATCTGGGAGTGCACCCAGAGGAGGGTCTTTTTAGTGAAGCCTTCCTGAGAGGGTGGGATTTCCATGAGGGGATGGGGAAGGGTAACTGCGGACAGAGGGAATGGCATGGACAAAAGCTTGAGCAAAACGAGCAGATATGGTGGCCATGCTGAGGGTCCTGCTTGCTCTGAGGTATGTGAGTGGTTCTGGAAGGGCTGTTTGGGGCAGAGCCAGTGGGCCTTGAATGCCATGCAAAGGCTGGTCTTTCTCTCGTGGGCCGTGGAGAGCCACTGAAGGTCTGGGCAGGGGGAAGGCAGGGCCATCCATCTGCAGATATTTATTGAGCACTTACTCTGTGCCCGCACTGCTCTGGGTGCCGTAGCCACTTCAGTGGACGTCCTGCTGTCATGTAATGGAGTGTGTGTTCCAGTAATTATGGTGATGATGGCTAATGCTCCTTGAGCACGGGCTGTGTGCTGTGTGTTATTCTAAGTGCTTCATGCCATTTCACCTTCACAGCGACATTAGGAAGTCGTTACTACCATTACCCCATTCTGCAGACGGTGAAAGCGACCCCCGGAGCGGGTTGAGTGGCTTACCCGTGGCCATGGGACTACCAAGAAATAGAGCAGGATTTGAACTCAAGTCCTCTGCATCAGCTACCTTGTCTAAGCCATGAAGATTCTCTTATCACATCCTCCGTTTTTTTTTTGTTTTATTTATTTCTCTCCCTTTCCCCCACCCCCATTGTCTGCTCTCTGTCCATTTGCTGTGTTCTTCTGTGTCCGCTTGGATTCTTGTCAGTGACACCTGGAATCTATCTCTTTTTGTTGCGACATCTTGGTGCGTCAGCTCTCCGTGTGTGTGGCGCCATTCTTGGGCAGGCTGCACTTTTTTCACACAGAGTGGCTCTCCTTATGGGTCGCACTCCTTGCGCGTGGGGCTCCCCTACATGGGGGACACCCCTGTGTGGCACGGCACTCCTTCCATGCATCAGCACTGCATGTGGGCCAACTCATCACATGGGTCAGGAGGCCCTGGGTTTGAACCCTGGACGTCCCATATGGTAGGTGGATGCTCTATCAGTTGAGCCAAATCTGCTTCCCTCCCCCATTTTTTTTTTTTTTTTGAGGTACCAGGGACTGGGATTGAACCCGGGACCTCTTTTGTGGGAAGCTGGTGCTCAACCACTGAGCCACAGCAGCTCCTACATCCCCTTTTGATCCCGGCTCCTCCTGCTGGCCCCATGTCGGGCCTCAGGGGGCTGGACTGGTTCAGTCTGGCCCACGGGGCCCCAGAGTGGGGTGGGCTGGCTGGGAGAGGCCCAGAATGATGGGGGCCGCCCCACCCCCAATCTGACCCACCTGGGGACTAGGGAGGGAGCAGCACCTGCTCGTTATGGTCTGTCCCGTGTAGTCCAGTGGACGGCATTAAGAGGCGGGCGGGTGCGGGCAGTCCTCCGTTTACTAAATGGGGCCTCCAGCACGGCTGAAGGCCCGGAGCCAGCATGTCAGGGGAACGAGCTCAGCCCCCACCCACGCGCACAGTCTGGGGACAGCAGGGGGAGGCGCACTGGGGTCTTGGAGGGACCTCTCCCAGCACCTGGGCTCCCTCTGTAGCTCCAGAACTCACTGATGTGAGGGGAGAATTGGGCCTTTCAGGGTCTTGGTGGAATTGGAGTCTGCAGCAGACCAGGCCTGAGCAGGCAGGGCCTGGCAACCCCAAAACGTCACCTGTGAGGAAGCAGAGAGCTTTCTGGACAGGGATGATTTTGACTGTGCTCTGGGGTCACTACAGAGGGGACAGTGGATGGGATGAGGGCATCCAGTCTGACAGTCAGGACATGGGACACGTTCAGGTGACCTTGGCTGGGGACACGGGGGAGGGAAGGCAGGAGAGCCTAGGTGTTAGGGCAGGAGGTCTGTGTAGGGGCTCTAGAGCTTGGCTGCCTGAACTCAAAACCCAGTCCGTCAGCTTCTCAGCTGTGTGACCATCAACCCGTTACTCAGCCTGTCTGGGCTTCAGTTGTCCCCTCTGTGAAATGGGAATAATAATAATTGTACCCTCCTCCTTGGGCTGAGAACGCTAAGAGAATAAGACACACACACAGCTGGCAGGACATCTGACACAGCACCAGCTGCTGCTGTTATTCTGTGTGCTGCCCACTGCCCAGTACACAGTGTCTTCCCATTTGTTCGCTAGAGATAATGTAGCTAGAGCGCCTGGCAAACTGCTTGGTCCACAGGAGACGCTCAGTAAATGTGGCTTCTGTTAATAACAGTAATGATGATGGTGCTGATGCACCTTCCAGCAGCCCTTTGAGGCAGGTGTGGGTGCCCCATCTTCCAAACGAGGCTCACGGAGCTGGGCCACCCACCTGGACCCCACGGGGAGTTAGCTAGCTGCTGAGGTGGCCCTGGAAGCCTGCCTTGCGCCCTGCGCAGGGACAGGCAGGGCATCTGCTGCGGCCTCAGTGGCTGGCTGAGCCTGCCGGGGGGAGCAGGAGGTGGAGGCGGTAGAAGCCGGGTCTCGGGAGAAGGGGCCGTCAGTCAGCATCAGCGAGGTTATGCTGCAGTAACAGCCCCACTTCTCAAGGGCCTCCAACAATAGAGTTCTTTTCTCACTCACACTGCCAGTGTCGGTTCATCTGGGGCTCCTCAGTTTCTTCACTGAGTGACCCAGGGGGACAGCACAGACGCCACCTCGGAGACTGCTGCTTGGTGCATCAGAGGGAAAAAGCAGCCGGCCTGGGTGTTCCAAAACGGTGGCTGCCAGCCTCGTGCACCTAGTTAAATTTGAATTCATGAAAATTAAGTAAAATTTAAAACTTAGTTCCTTGGTCACACGAGCCCTATTCCACATGCCAAGGGCCCCATGTAGCTAGTGGCTATGGTACTGGGCAGCACAGAGACCATAGCCATCATCACAGAAATTCCAGTGCATAGCACTCTTCTAGAGTCTCACACCAGCAATCACCTGTCCACCCCAGGACTAACACAATCACTTCTTTTTGCAACCTGCTTGGGGGCCAGGAAGCGCAGTCCTACTCTCTGCCCATGGGTGGGGAGAACCAGAAATATTGGGTGCACAGCATAAAGACCACCACAGGGCAGGTGCTGGTCAGGCTGTGGGAGGCACGAGAGGGCAGAGAAGGGAGAACTTGAGGACCAGCTGGGGCAGGGGCAGGCAGGGGGCAGCTTGGTGGGGGAACCAGAGCTGGCATGTGTGGTCCAGGCCATGCTTCTCACCCCCAGGAATTACCCTTGCCTGGAATAAATGCCCAGGGCTGCATGCCCGACAGAGGGATGGGTTAGGAAGACAGCAGGAGGTATTCAGGTGAGACTCACAGATGAACTTGCTCCAGAACAGGAGTGGAGGGTTTAGGAGTCTCCTGGGTAAAGCAGGTGCGTGTCCTGAGCATGGCACTGTTCTTTGCAGAGGCTGGGGCATGGCTGAGATGACCTCCAAAGGACCCTGCTCTGTTGGAGAAGTGGTCCAGAAAGCAGTCCTGGCCCTCTCCCCACCCCCACCCCCGCCTTTCCTGTTCGCTTCAGCTAAATAGATCAGAAGGAAAACGTCTGTTTGATTTTAATCTCGACTCAGGACACTGGAGATTACATTTTCCACGGAAAATGTCAGCTGTTGCCTAAAATAGGGCTTTGGAGAAAATGCTAGAAAGTGTATTTTTAGGTTCTGTGTTTCGCTCCTGGATTCCTGCAGCCCAGTGGACTGCTTGGTACTCTCCATGGTTCAGCTGTCAGGGGCAGACCCAGGCCTTCCAAACCCAGGGGGGCTCCCGCGGGAAAATGCTTGCCAGTGCCTGGGGCGGGAGCAGGCAGGGGCTATGAGGACCTGTTCCATCTGGGTGGGGGGAGGAGGAGGAAGAGGAAAGGGAGCCAGCTGGGGTGGGCCTCCGGGAGACTGTCCTGGAGAGTGGCACGGGGCCTCGGCGGGGCAGGAGAAGGCCGCCAGGGTCCGTCCTGCAGGGCCCAGCCGCCTGCCCAGTCCCACAGCCCCACACGGCTCACCCGCTGGGTGACCTCCGTCAAGCCCCTTCTCCACCCTGAGCCTCAGTTCTGACCACTGTGAAGCGAGGCGGTGACTTCCCACCCTGCCTGCCCTGGAGGCTGCAGGGAGGGTTCAAAGGCAGCGGCTTGTGGGGTTCCAGGGGGCTTCCCGAAATGGAGGCATAAAAAGTCTGCATGGGGGGCCCTGCTGGGGGTTGGAAACCGTAGTCTTAAACGTTGTGTGGCTCTGGGACTGGCCTGGGGGGTGTCTTCACTGACCTTGCAGGAGGGGGCAAGCTGAGGCTTGACTGCCAGGGGTGGAACCGTGGGCCATTCCTCACCGCCTTTAATGCGGCTGCCAGGTGCTTGTCCAGAGGGAGCTCCATGGTGTTCAGGGGCAGGTCACACCTCGCCCAGGTGCTCTGCCCAGGTGCTCTGCCCAGGTGCTCTGCTCAGGTGCTCTGCCCAGTGGTCTGTCCAGTGCTCTGCTCAGTGCTCTGCTCAGGTGCTCTGCTCAGGTGCTCTGCCCAGGTGCTCTGCCCAGTGGTCTGCCCAGTGGTCTGCCCAGTGCTCTGGCCAAGTGCTCTGCCCAGTGCTCCCAGGTGCTCTGCCCAGTGGTCTGCCCAGTGCTCTGCTCAGGTGCTCTGCCCAGGTGCTCTGCCCAGTGGTCTGCCCAGGTGCTCTGCCCAGTGCTCTGCCCAGGTGCTATGCCCAGGTGCTCTGCCCAGTGCTCTGCCCAGGTGCTCTGCCCAGGTGCTCTGCCCAGTGGTCTGCCCAGTGGTCTGCCCAGGTGCTCTGCCCAGGTGCTCTGCCCAGTGGTCTGCCCAGTGGTCTGCCCAGTGCTCTGCTCAGGTGCTCTGCCCAGTGGTCTGCCCAGGTGCTCTCCTCAGGTGCTCTGCCCAGTGGTCTGCCCAGGTGCTCTGCCCAGGTGCTCTGCCCAGTGCTCTGCTCAGGTGCTCTGCCCAGGTGCTCTGCCCAGTGTTCTGCCCAGGTGCTCTGCCCAGTGCTCTGCCCAGGTGCTCTGCCCAGTGGTCTGCCCAGGTGCTCTGCCCAGGTGCTCTGCTCAGGTGCTCTGCCCAGTGGTCTGCCCAGGTGCTCTGCCCAGTGCTCTGCCCAGGTGCTCTGCCCAGTGTTCTGCTCAGGTGCTCTGCCCAGGTGCTCTGCCCAGTGGTCTGCTCAGGTGCTCTGCCCAGTGGTCTGCCCAGGTGCTCTGCCCAGTGCTCTGCTCAGGTGGTCTGCCCAGTGGTCTGCCCAGGTGCTCTGCCCAGGTGCTCTGCCCAGTGGTCTGCCCAGGTGCTCTGCCCAGGTGCTCTGCCCAGTGGTCTGCCCAGGTGCTCTGCCCAGTGCTCTGCCCAGGTGCTCTGCCCAGTGGTCTGCTCAGGTGCTCTGCCCAGTGGTCTGCCCAGGTGCTCTGCCCAGTGCTCTGCTCAGGTGGTCTGCCCAGTGGTCTGCCCAGGTGCTCTGCCCAGGTGCTCTGCCCAGTGGTCTGCCCAGGTGCTCTGCCCAGTGCTCTGCTCAGGTGCTCTGCCCAGTGGTCTGCCCAGGTGCTCTGCCCAGGTGCTCTGCCCAGTGGTCTGCCCAGGTGCTCTGCCCAGTGGTCTGCCCAGGTGCTCTGCCCAGGTGCTCTGCTCAGGTGCTCTGCCCAGGTGCTCTGCCCAGTGCTCTGCCCAGGTGCTCTGCCCAGTGGTCTGCTCAGGTGCTCTGCCCAGTGCTCTGCTCAGGTGGTCTGCTCAGGTGGTCTGCCCAGGTGGCCCAGGAGGAGCGAGTGTGTCTGAGGGCAGAGGCAGCTTGAGCTGGGGTTCTCAATTTGAGTTGCTGCTGAAGGGAGGGCCTTGCTGGCAGTGGGGGCGAGGGTGAACAGAAATGGGCAGTCTGAGGAAGGACAGGGGAGCTGTGAGAACTACCCACCTCAGGGTTCGCTTCTCCAGGCCTCAGTTTCCCCTATGTGATGGGGGAGGGGCTGGGCTGGAAGGGCCCTCCTGTTCTGCTCTTGTCCCAAGGTGAGCCAGGCCTCACCAGACCCTCAACCAGGGTGGGCGGGGGGGGACTGGAAGCACCTGGGCTCAAGCCGTCCGTTCTGAGGTCGTGTGACCCCAGCAACCCGCGGGCGTGCGTCCGGCCATCCTGGGCAGGCTCGGTGAGCAGGACTCCGCGTAACCCGCTGTCTCTTGTCTCCTCATGACTCCTGGCTGCCTGGATCCTGCAGAGCTCCCGACAGAGGAAGGTGAGGCCCGGGCAGGGCGGGCTGCAGGGCGGGGGCCCCATCCTTGGCCTGTCCCCCCTCCTCCCCCACCTGCGCCTCGAAGGGCCTCGGGCTCTCGCTCTTGGAACTGCAGGGGCTGGGCGCGGCCAGGGGTCTCCCAGCTTCTAAAGAGGGGGGTCAGCCGGGCCCAGGCCCCACGCAGTGCCCCAGGCCCCACGCGGTGCTCCCGTTCCAGGGAAGTCCTTGTGGGAGCTGGTGCTGGAGCAGTTCGAGGACCTCCTGGTACGCATCCTGCTGCTGGCTGCCCTGGTTTCCTTCGTAAGTAGGGCCCTGCCCGTCACAGCCCCAGGGCCTGGGAGGGCAAGCCGGCTCTGGGCGGGCCTCAGAGTCCAGGCTCGGGGGCACCCAGCTGTCCCCTCGGCTCTCTCAGCGGTCGGCACCCACCCTGCTCCCTGGGCCCTCCCCTCCCCTGCCCTGCTCAGCCCCCGGCTTCCCTCGCCTGGACTCCAGGCTCCCCTCTGGCTCCCTCCGATCCGTCTTCCACCCTGGCTGGCAGAGCCGGCTCTGGGAACACAGCACTGTCCCTCCCTGCCTCCGCCCAGGGGTTCTCATCCGCTGCACTGGTGCGTTTTAAACCAGATCCTCCTGTGTCGTGTGGGGCCGCCCTGGGCCCTGGAGGATGTTTGCAGCATCCCTGGCCTCCACCCACCAGATGCTAGTAGACCCCCGGATGTGGCCACCAAAAATGCCTCCAGATATTGCCGTATGTCCCTGGGGGACAAAACTGCCCCCAGCTGAGAACCTTTTCTGGCTCCAGCACTCCTGGAAGTCCTCGGGGTCTCCATGGTGGGCCGCCTCCTCTTGATTGCCCCTGCCCTTCGTTCTTCCCTGATTTCGCTGCCCAGACCCCACCTGACCTGGGGCCAAGGGCCGGGGTGGAGAGGTCAGGAGGGAGGCCGTGGTTGTCACTGGTGGCCCCGCAGCAGACACCCGAATGGTAACTCAGGGCCAGAGGTGGCCGCCCTGGGCGGGGAGTGGCCAGGATCCGGGTTCCGGCCCCACCCCCAGCAGGGTAGGGTGTGGGCTGGCCAGGCCCTGGGCCGGACTCTTCCCTCCTGCAGGTCTCTGCCCAGGTCAGGTTTAATCCTGGCCTCCAGCCTGGTGTGTCTCAGCGAGAACCAGACTTGCAGAACAGTCTGCATGCTTAGAACAGTCAAGCCGAAAGGGGACTTGTACCCCTTCACTGTACAGATGGGCACACAGGCCCGTGTAGGGGGAGTGACAAGTATCCACTGGAACCAAGAGGTGGCAAAGGGGCCCGCACCAGGTCCCCTGCCTCCCGGCGCTGTGGCAGGAAGGAGACGCCACTGATCAGTGCATCAGAAGCCCCTGAGCTCGCTAGAACACCGGTTGCTGTGTGCCCACCCCCAGGTTCTGACTCCGTGGTTCTGGGATGGGCCCCTAGAGCTGCAGGACCTCAGGCAGTGCCGCTGCTGCTGGCCTGGGGGCCGCGCTCGGGGAACCACAGCTCTCTGCAGGCAGCGGGGCCTCCAGCTGACAGTGCAGCGGCTGCCGCGCGTCCCAAAGGCTGGCCTGGGTGGGGCGTGCGCTGTGGCGGTCACTGCCTGCAAGGGTCGGTCGTCCTGCAGGTCAAGGCATTGTCAGAGGAGCCTTCCTCAAGCCCAGGGGTCCCCAAGGGTATCTCCTCCAAAGCAGGGGAGACGAGAGCAGATCCAGGGTGCAGAGGGAACAAGAGAGCTGGTCGCAGCCCTCCGCGTAGCCCGAATCTCCGGCTCTGATCCTGCAGGTCCTAGCCTGGTTCGAGGAGGGTGAGGAGACCACGACCGCCTTCGTCGAGCCCCTGGTCATCGTCCTGATCCTCGTGGCCAACGCGATCGTGGGCGTGTGGCAGGTGGGATGCATGGGGTGGGTGGGCTGGGGCCCTGGGGTCTCCCAGCCCCTGGGTGTGACCTCGCCCGGTGCTGGGGTCTCCCTGCAGGTCCTTCTGCTGCCAGCTCCATCCCACGCCCTGAGGTTGTCACTCCGAGGGGGTGGCCGTCCGGGGGCAGCAGGGACAGACCGCCTGCCCGCCTCGTGTTCTGCAGGAGCGCAATGCCGAGAGCGCCATCGAGGCCCTGAAGGAGTACGAGCCCGAGATGGGCAAGGTGATCCGCTCGGACCGCAAGGGCGTGCAGAGGATCCGCGCCCGGGACATCGTCCCCGGAGACGTCGTGGAAGTGGCGGGTATGCTAGGACCCTCTCGCGTGATACTGGCGACCCCCGGCCCTCTCCGCGCCTCTGTCCTGGCTGGGTACTCAGAGTGGGTGATGGCCCCATCCCTCCAAAGCTCCTCAGCCAGAAGGGCGGGGGGCCGCCTAAGGGTCCCGAGCCCTAGCCTGGGTTCCCGGGAGCCTCCTGGTTTTTCTGGGGGCCGGTGCCCAAAAGCCACCTCAGCCAGGCCATTCCCCTGCACAGTGGGAGACAAAGTGCCTGCCGACCTCCGCCTCGTCGAGATCAAGTCCACCACGCTGAGAGTGGACCAGTCCATCTTGACGGGTGAGGCCCCCGAGGCCTGGGCCAAATGGGGGCCGGGCTGGGGCGGGGGTGTCGCCACGGGGTGGTTCTCACTTCCGGTTCCATGAGCAGGTGAATCTGTGTCCGTGACTAAGCACACCGATGCCATCCCAGATCCTAGAGCCGTGAATCAGGACAAGAAAAACATGCTGTTTTCTGTAAGTCCCTGGGAGGCTGCAGGCTGTCCTGTGCTAGGCAATAACAAGAAAACTAGTAATACTAAGATGAGTTGATCAGAGGCCTGCAGTAAGGAATGCGTCAGTCATGGGCAATTCATGCACGTTAATAAACAGTAGTTTGTGATTTCTGGGGGCTGCCAGGCACTGTCCCAGACCCTTTACCTGTATTAGCCTAATTAATCCTCACAACACACCTCAGGGATAGGTCCTCTGGTTTTCCATCTTTCCCCACAAGGACACTAGCACAGAGAAGCTACGTTTCCCAAGGTCACACAGCCGGTGAGTGGCAGGGCTGGGAGATGAGCTCAGTCATTCTGGCTCTAGAACCTTCCTCTCACCTGGGCGGCTAGCCTGCCTTCATCTGGAGAGGGCAGCGCCCACCTCTAATCACTCAACAGAAAATTCTCTGGAGGGCAAGAAGGTGGCAGAAGTGGTGGGGAGTGATGAGAAGAGTCCATTTCTCAGATGGGAAAACTAAGACCAAGGCAAGATGTCAGGTGCCCCTGGCTCGTCTTGGGGAGAATGGTGGGTTGAGCTGGGGTGGGAAGGGTCTGCCGCTTGGCCTCACTGCAGCTGAGCACAGAGTGTTTCGGGCCCCTGCGACCACTCAAAGGGTCCAGCCAGCCGGGCAGTGGCCCAGGACGCCGAGTTATCAGTCGACCTCCCTTGAAGCGAGCAGAACGGGCACAGTGACTCCACACAGGACCCCTCTGGAGGGCTCAGCGTACCTCGTGGCATGGAAGCCGCTTGAGGGTAGAGCCGTGTTCGGGTGTCAGCCACTGTCACTCAAGCCTTCTAAGTCTTCTAAGGAGGATGGGCTGGCTCGCTGCAGGCCTGTCCTTAGTTGGGAAACCTACAAATGGGGGCCAGAGCTGCTTCACTGGGGCAGAGAAGAGGCTGAGGCTGCCACCAGCACCTGCCTTCTCTCCATCCTGGACACTGCGGGACACTGCAGCCGTGTGAAGGGACACCGAGTCACTAGGACCTCGGGTGGACCATTTTACAGCGGGGGACACTGAGGCTCAAAGCTGGCCATTCCTGACACCGGGACTTGAGGATTTTACTAGGACCTTGGGAATGGAGGGCCTTAGGCTCAAATTTCCTAGATTCTTCCGTCAATATTTATGGATGGTTTACCAGGGATCATAGCTAGCCGCAGGCTCCCGTGTGGCCATATCTGCTGTTGATAGGTTGGTGCCCACGCCACGCTGTTGGTCATATTGTCGAGTTCGGCCCTGGTGCCTCCGCTGTGCCAGGCACCGAGCCATGGAAGATGGGGGCTCCTGGGCCTGGCCAGGGGGTAGCAGCTCTTCCCTCGCCCCTCCCCGCCAGGGCACCAACATCGCGTCGGGCAAGGCAGTGGGTGTGGCCGTGGCCACCGGCCTGCACACAGAGCTGGGCAAGATCCGGAGCCAGATGGTGGCCGTTGAGCCGGAGCGGACGCCACTGCAGCGCAAGCTGGACGAGTTCGGGCGGCAGCTGTCCCGCACCATCTCCCTGATCTGCGTGGCCGTGTGGGTCATCAACATCGGCCACTTCGCAGACCCGGTCCACGGCGGCTCCTGGCTCCGTGGCGCTGTCTACTACTTCAAGATCGCCGTGGCCCTGGCCGTGGCCGCCATCCCCGAGGGCCTCCCAGCTGTCATCACGACATGCCTGGCGCTGGGCACGCGGCGCATGGCGCGCAAGAACGCCATCGTGCGCAGCCTGCCCTCCGTGGAGACCCTGGGCTGCACCTCTGTCATCTGCTCCGACAAGACGGGCACCCTCACCACCAATCAGATGTCTGTCTGCCGGGTGAGTGGCCGCGGCCAGCCTGGGGCCCCGGTGGGTGTTGCTGTGTGACGCTGGCCAAGATGGGCTCCCTCTCTGGGCCTTTCCTTGACTCCCTTTCTGCTGGGGCTGGAGGAGAGGACCTGTGGGCTGAACTGTGGTGGGGAGCAGATCCAGGTTTTCGTGGAGTCAGAGCAGACACTGGGCAGGCTGCCATAGACAAAGCCTGACTGGACACATGTCCCTGGGGGGCCCCGTGCAGGTCGCTGCCAATCTGTGAGCCTCAGTTTCCTCATCTGAAGCTTGGGTGTGCGAGCCCTGCCAGGTACACACAGAGGACACAGGAGAGGGTCAAGGATAGCCTCGGCGTCTGAGCCCTGCTGGGGCCTGGCCTGGGTTCTGTCCTTCACCACCGTGACTCTGTGCAGCCAACACCTGCCACCAGGTGTGCCGGCCAGTGATCTGGGAAAGGCCAAGGCAGGAATTACTCGCCCCCTGGTGCTCGATGCCACATCCTGGGCCTGCTGCCCACACACTCTGGGGATTCTGGCCGAGACTCCAGCGGGCCTGTGGGGCAGAGGGCGCCTCTGGGCCCAGTAGAGGGGTGGGCGGGGTGATGGGGAAGGTTGTGCGTCTCCCACTCCTGCCAGGGGCCAGGGGCCAGGTTCCCCCATCCCCCCTCAGCCATCCCTGCTCCCACAACCCCCCTGACGGGGCCTCAGGGCCTGGGTCTGCATTCCGAGACCTTACGGTGGCGTAGACGCCCGTCAGGCCGCTGCAGGGGCGGGGGCGCCGGCAAGCTCTACCACCACCCCCGACGTGACCCAGAGCTCTGCTAAAATCCCTGGTGGGACTTGAACAGGTGGGCAAGAGCGTAAGGAGGTTGTCGGGGCCTTACGGGCCGGATGCTGGGCTGAGAGGCTTGGCAGTCTTGAGGCTGTCCTCAGGAGCAGGGCTCTTAGAAGTACTCTCGCCCGGCGCCTCCGTGAGGGTGGGCGTGGGGGCGGGTGCTGGCTGCCCTGCGCCCTGAGCACCGCCTTTCCTTGCCAGATGTTCGTGGTAGGCCAGGCCGGGGCGGCCGGCTCCTGCAGCTTCCTTGAGTTCACGGTCTCCGGCACCACCTACGCCCCTGAAGGCCAAGTGTGAGTGCTGGCCAGGCGGGGGCGTGGGCGGGGCCCCTGGGGTGGGGCCTCTGGGGGCGGGGCCTCCGGGGGCGGGGCCTCCCAGGGTGGGTCTCCTGGGGGCAGTACCCCCTGGGGGCGTAGCCAAGGCCCTAGCCCTGACGGCCAGGGCCCCGTAGGCGGCAGGGGGAGCGGCTCGTGCGATGTGGGCAGTTCGACGGGCTGGTGGAGCTGGCGACCATCTGTGCGCTGTGCAACGACTCGGCGCTGGACTACAACGAGGTGGGCCCGGGACCAGCGCTGCCCCTGGCACCTCGGTTCTCCCAGGGGCGGTGGGGGCCGGGCCCCGTTGCGGTCCCACTTCCTCTTGCTCAGGCTGGCACTGGGGTCCTGCCTGGCGGTGCCCAGGCTGTGGGGGACTGAAGGGCCAGGGATGCCTGGGAAAGAGGTTTGCCAGATTGGGGTGCAGGACCAGGGAGCACTCAAGGCAGAAGACCAAACCCAAAAAAGGCCCACAGGCCGTGGAGCGGGAGGAGATTTAAGCACTGAGCACCGGGGTGAATGGAGCAGGCAGGAGGGTGTGAGGCCCCCAGGGAACCTCAGGTGGCCCAAGGCACTCCAGGGGCAGGGTCCCGCAGGCAGCTGTTGGACAAGGGGGCTTGGAGCTTGAGAGGCAAGGCTGGGTCTAAGAATGTGAAAAGTGGTGGAAGCGGAGGCACGTGAGGCTCCAGAGAGAGGCTGTGGGAGGGGAAAAGTGAGCAGAGAGGAGGGGCTGAGGAGGGAGGGGGCTTGGTCATCGACCCCAGGGCAGAGGAGAGGGTCGCTGCCCAGAACCCGGGTCAGCTGGGCTGGCAAGCACCCCCAGGCCGCGGAGCACAGAGGAGACGCGTGAGTCTGGGGAAGGTAGCTCCAGGGGCTGGGGGTGAGCGCGACGCGAGTCTGGAGAGCCTGCTGCCCCTCACTCTGCACCCTGCGCCCCGCCAGGCCAAGGGCGTGTATGAGAAGGTGGGTGAGGCCACGGAGACGGCTCTGACTTGCCTGGTGGAGAAGATGAACGTGTTCGACACCGACCTGCGGGCCCTGTCCCGGGTGGAGCGAGCCGGTGCCTGCAACGCGGTGAGTGGGGCGGGAGGGACGGGGGGCTCCGGCCACATGACCGGGGCATCTGGAGAAGGGAGAGAGGGGAACTACATCTTGGGAAAAGAGGGGACAGGCTCCGGCTGGGCCAGGGCTTAGAGGAGGGAAGGACCCAGCACGAAGCTGGAGAGGGAGGTGGAGGCCTTGAATGCCGGGGCCAGGGCCACGTGGACGTCCTGTCTAGTTCACAGAGGCTCTTCTGTGCGCGGGGCAGCTGGCAGGAGGAGCCGGCGCACCTCCACGCTCTGACCTTCCTGGGCCCCTCAGGTCATCCGGCAGCTCATGCGGAAAGAGTTCACTCTGGAGTTCTCCCGGGACCGGAAGTCCATGTCCGTGTACTGCACGCCCACCCGCCCCTCCCCGGCGGTCCAGGGCAGCAAGATGTTCGTGAAGGTGGGGGCCTGCCTGGCTGGCCTGGGGCCCCTGCAGACCCAGGGTCCTTGGGGGGACCTGGCGGCCACTCCTCGGAAGCTCTAGAAACTGCAGCTGTGGGAGGGTAAGGGGGGTGTGAGACGAAGAGTCCAGAACGAGGGTGGTCAGCCTGCCACGGGGTCCTAGGTGAGACCCCGAGGCTGCAAGGAGCCTGGCACCCCAAGACCACTCAGTCTTGCTCTGGGGTTTCTCAGAGTGGATTCTGGTCCATGCCTTGCTGTGTGTACCCTTGGGGGACCGTTCCCCCTCGTCTGGGCAGGATGGAGGGGTCAGAGGAGTGGGACAGGAGGGGTGTCACGATCCATGAGGTTACCTTCCCGTCTTGCCCCTACTTTCCCCCGCTCCCCCCTCTGCAGGGGGCTCCCGAGAGTGTGATCGAGCGCTGCAGCTCAGTCCGCGTGGGGAGCCACACGGTACCCCTGAACGCCATCTCCAGGGAGCAGATCCTGGCAAAGATCCGGGACTGGGGGTCAGGTTTGGACACGCTGCGCTGCCTCGCTCTGGCCACCCGCGACACGCCCCCGAGGAAGGAGGACATGCAGCTGGACGACTGCAGCAAGTTCGTGCAGTACGAGGTGGGTGCTGGGGCACAGTCCCAGGGCCGGGAGCCACGCGTCTCCCTGCAGCGGCTGGGCGGACAGCGGGCCAAGATTTGACCCAGGCCCACCTTGCGTCTGTCCTCGCCCTGCAGATGGACCTGACCTTTGTGGGCTGCGTGGGCATGCTGGACCCGCCGCGGCCTGAGGTGGCCGCTTGTATTGCCCGCTGCCGCCAGGCGGGCATCCGCGTGGTTATGATCACAGGGGACAACAAGGGCACAGCCGTGGCCATCTGCCGCCGGCTTGGCATCTTCAAGGACGCAGAGGACGTGGTGGGCAAGGCCTACACAGGCCGCGAATTCGATGACCTCAGTCCCGAGCAGCAGCGCCAGGCCTGCCAGACGGCCCGCTGCTTCGCCCGCGTGGAGCCCGCACACAAGTCCCGCATTGTGGAGAACCTGCAGTCCTTTAACGAGATCACCGCCATGGTGAGTGCTCAAGACCGGAGTTGGGGGTGCGGAGGTGGAGGGGAGTGGAGGCACGCTTGCCACAAGGCTTGGAGCGGAGCGAGCAGCCCGTGCAGCCTCTTCTGCTTCATTCCTGTTTTTCCCAGCATTTCATTACAAAAATGTTTAAACTCAGAAAAACTGAAAGAATTTTACAATAAACACTGTATATCTACCATCTCGATTCTGTAGTTAATACTTTGCTGTATTTGCTTTATCAGAGTCAGTTGCAAACCTGAGTACAGTTTATCTTTGTATACTCCAGAATGCATATCATCAGCTAGAGATCAGTATTTGATTGTGGTTCTTTTCCTTTCCTTTATGAGATAAAATTTACATACGATGAACTACAGAAATCTTAAACATACCATCTGATGAGTTTTGATAAATATACGTATTGGATGAATATTTCATTTGGACCGAGTTTTTGTCTTGTCTCATTCTTGACCCTGATCTGTTCTTCAACACTGATCTGGTTCTTGACCTTGACCCCCTCCGACTTGGCCCTGACCTCCAAGCTAACCCAGTCCTTAACCTTGACTTAACCCTGACCTGTGGCCTAGCCTGGACCTGTGGACTGAGTTGGCCAACCTTGGCCTTGACTACAGCATCTACCTCGTCCTTGACCTTAATCTTGACCGGATCTCAACTTTGTCCCTGACCTCAATTTCATAGTCTAGCCTGTCCGCAATCTTGATTTCTCCCTACCCTCACCATTGACCCAACTTCATCCCCATCCCTAGCCCATCCCTAGGCTGAACTTAGACTTGATCTTCTCCCTGAATTTGTCTTTGTCCCCAGCCCATTTCTTTTTCTTTTTTAAACAAATGAGATTTTTATTTATTTCTCCCCGCTCCCTCCACTGTCTGCTCTCTGTGTCCGTTCACTGTGTATTCTTCTGTGTCTGCTGTATTCTCATTTGGTGGCTCTGGGAACCGATCCTGGGAACTTCCAGAGTGGAAGAGGGGCGATCACTCTCTTGGGCCACCTCAGCTCCCCGGTTTTGCTAAGTCTCTTACCGTCTGTCCTCTGTGTCTCTTTCTGTTGTGTCATCTTCCTGCGCCAGCTGTCTGTATTGGCCAGCACTCATGTGCGGGGTGTGGCACTCTGCTTGGGCCAGCTTGCCGCACAGTCCAGCTCGCCTTCACCAGGAGGCCCTGGGTATCGAACCCTGGACCTTCTATGTGGTAGGTGGGAGCCCAATTACTTGGGCCACATCTGCTTCCCTCCCAGCCCATTTCTGAGCTCATCCTTGACCTTACGTCCGTTCTGTCCAGCAGTCTGCTTCCTTGGGGCAGGCTGAGTTGAGGGGAGATGAGGAGGTGAGAGGGAAGCTTCTCAGGTATGGCCCTCCCCACCCTGGCCCACAGACAGGCGACGGGGTGAATGATGCACCGGCCCTGAAGAAAGCGGAGATCGGCATTGCCATGGGCTCAGGCACAGCTGTGGCCAAGTCGGCGGCAGAGATGGTGCTGTCAGACGACAACTTTGCCTCCATCGTGGCTGCGGTGGAGGAGGGCCGGGCCATCTACAGCAACATGAAGCAATTCATCCGCTACCTCATCTCCTCCAATGTCGGCGAGGTCGTCTGGTGAGGCCCCACATTCCCTCCACCCACCCCCCCGGACCAGCTTCTGTGTCCCTGAAATGGGGGTGTTATTCCTGGGGGGGGGGGACAAGTGATGAGGGGGGGGAGGGACACCCCGATATCCTTCGAAGGCCCAGGTGACCTGTGGATCATGGTGTACCCCAACTTCCAAAGATGTGCCTGAAAAATCCCGTCATCCCTCCAGGCAAAACATCTTCCCATTTTCAGAGTCACAAGGCAGGAGAACTAGCCCCACCTTTGGGTAGTAATGTGTGTGTACGCATATGGATCCAAGTGTATAGGTGTGTGCATGTGGTTGCGTGTGTCTGAGTGAGAGGTGTGTGTGCATGTGTTTATGTGCACACATGCTTTTGTGCCTCTCTTGGCATGCACACCCACAGAAACATTTGTGGATTTGTGCCAGCGTGTAACTGTGAGAGATGCCCGTGAGAAAAGGGAGCTCACGGCTTCCTGTGCGTGTGTGACTTCTGCACCTCCGTGTGTTGGTGCAAGCGTGTAGGGTGTTTTTTTTATTAACGGGGTTGTGTGGCATGTACTAGGTTTCTGCATGTGCCAGTGAACAAATGCATGTGTACTAAGGTGTGCAATGTTTGTGCATGTGTGTGCTAGGCAGACATGTCTAGGGCTCCAGAGCTGGCACTGGGGAGGGAGGCTTGGCCCAATGTAAGCAGCGATGTGTACACACACCTCTCCCTCCTGCACACACGTCAGAACTAGCAGAGAGAGGAGGGGCTCCTGCAGGACAGGAGGTGAGCTCCCCGGCCCAGGGTGTGAGCAGGGGCTGGGCCCTCTGTTTGGGGGAGGCCCAGTCTGCTGGGGGCTAGAGCCCATGACTCTGGTTCTAGCATCTTCCTCACGGCAATTCTGGGCCTGCCCGAAGCCCTGATCCCCGTGCAGCTGCTCTGGGTGAACCTGGTGACAGATGGCCTGCCTGCCACAGCCCTGGGCTTCAACCCACCAGACCTGGACATCATGGAGAAGCGGCCCCGGAACCCCCGCGAGGCTCTCATCAGCGGCTGGCTCTTCTTCCGCTATCTGGCTATTGGAGGTGAGAATGGGTTCCAGGAACTTCCTGAGCTCCTTAAGGTATCAGTCAGGCTTGCAAAGCACAGACAGTGTGACTCATTCTGGGCTCAAGTAACTGAAAAGCTGAGGGGCGTGCCTCAGGCATGGCTGGAGCCCGGCCTTAGGCAGCATCACAGATGAGCCTCAGCGCCCTTTCCCAGGCAGATGCCTTTCAGGGTGGCAGGATGGCTGCTGCAGCTCCAGCCCTCATGTTTCACCCCTTAGAGCCCCAAATTCAGCTGAAGAGAGAGCTGTTTATCAAACTACTTCCTCAGTAGTATGGTAAAAGTCTCCAGCCTATTCTCATTGGCCCAAATGGGGTCACTCACTTATCTCCTAAGCAATCACTGTGGCCGGGGGTGTGGTAAATCCTGACTGCTTGGAAGCAGATGTGACTCAAGCAGTTGATTACCTCCTTCCCACATGGGAGATCCTGGGTTCTGTCCCCAGATTCGGTTCCTGGTGCCTCCTAAAAACAAAAGCAAACAACAAGCAAACAAATGAAAAAACCAACTCAGGGGAGCTGATGTGACTCAGTGGTTGAGCGCCAGCTTCCTGCATACGAGGTCCCAGGTTCACTCCCCAGCCCCTGGTACCTCAAAAAAACATAAACAAAACCATCCCAACTGCCAACCGGGGTCACCCCCAGTACTGAGGGGGGTGCATGCAAACCACCTGGCTTGGAGGGGGTGAGGGCGGTTCCCTGAGGGAAATTCAGGGAATTGTGAGGAAGGGGGAATGGATGCCCGAAGGCCACAGCAGTCCACTACAGCTGCCCCCCCCTCCCCTCTCTGCAGTGTACGTAGGCCTGGCCACGGTGGCTGCTGCCACCTGGTGGTTCCTGTATGACGCCGAGGGACCTCAAGTCACCTTCTACCAGCTGGTGAGCAAGTGGCGGCCAGGGACATCTGCAGTAGAACCCTCAGCCTGAGTTGTTGATCAGGGGAGGGGGATCCAGAGCTCCATGGCTTATGGGCCAGTGGCTCTCCCTCCCCACTCCCCAACCCCAAACACCCCCCACCTAAGGAGTCAAGCTGAGAAGCTACTGGAAACCAAGCTGCCAGCATAGCGCCCTGAGCCAGCAAGAGGCTCTCCCTCCTCAGTCTGTTAGGGACCTCGGACGTAACTACCCAGAAGTGTTTTCCCTTTATCAGTGGCGTGAGCCCCTGCGTGGCGAAACTTAAGGCAGAGGGTCAAAGTGAGGAGACTGGGAGGAAGGGGGTCTGCCTGGCTCTCAGGGTGGCGCCCACTCACCTCCTGAGGTTGCCCGGCTCGGCCTGGGTGAGGTTTCCACAGTGGCTGGCAGGTGCCCGCCCTGGGGCTGGCTTAGCTCAACAGCTCTGGAAGCAAACAAGGAGACCCTCCAGCTGCCGGCTGTCGGCCCTTCCCTCTCTCTGAGCAGCCAGTTCATCCTCTTTGCTTGAAAGAGCTTTTGTGGAGATCCAGCAAAGCCAATTGCTGGGTTTCTCCTTTACAACAGAGAGCTGCAGAATGTTCTTCCTGTGGGCCTTCACTGCCTTCTTGTAGGTAGAAGAGCTCAAGAAATCCTGATTCCTCGCCCCATTCCTGGGAGTGCCTGGGCCACTTGCTGGCCGTGTTTGAGCTGGGGTGGCCATCGCTGGCATCACCCCTGGGGAGGCCTTGTGATTTCAGGGGTTCTCATAGCATGCAGCATTCCCATCTAGCAGAAGCTGCCCTCCAGCTCGTGGGGCTTCCCTTTTGGCAGCAGTGTAGGACACGGATGGGCCCCAGGAGGCTCCCGGAGGCTCGCACCCTTCCCAACTCACGGCACAATGCTCAGGGCAGCATCGGACACCTGTGCCCATTTGGCTCCTGTGGGAAGAGCAAGCTGGGGGCAAGGGGATATGCTACCACCCCACTGCTGCCTTCTCCAGGCCTGTTTCCATCCTCTATACTAAGGATCTCAAGTCCCTGGGAACCCCTAGACTTCCCTTCTGAGCCCCAGCCCCACACATCTCACTGGATACCTCCTCTGGGATGTCCCACAGGCCCTTTGCACTCACGAGACCAAAACCAAATCCACCGCCTTTCCCCTAAGACTATCCATCTCCCCTCCGCCCCCCCAGTAGACCCATTGTTCACCTGGTCACCCAAGTCAGACACCTGGGAGTCAGGCCAGACACCCCCACCCCCATCACCCATCAGTCTCTGGACCCCTTGGTGCCGTCAGCATTCCTCAAGCCATTCCATTTTTCATTTATCCCTTTGGTCAACAGATGCATATTAAGCACCAACTGTATGCCAGGCTTAAGTGTGAGGGATATGGCAGTGACCGAGCAGGGCTTACAGTCTGGAGGGGGAGAGAGCCATGCATGTGCACATGGACAGTCACGTTTCAGGGCAGGAGCTGCTTGGGTGGGGAAAAAGCAGGCGTCTGATACTTGAGGACATCAGTGGTTTGACCTGAGGAAGAACTGTCAGCTTGAGGAGTTGACAGGATTTCAGGTGAGGGTCTGGAGCCCCACGGCTCCTGGAGAAAGCTGCCAGGAGGCAGCAGAGCAGTTAAGAACAAGGGGCATGGAGGCTGGGGCCAGGCTGCCCGGCTTCACGCCCTGGTTCCACCGCATTCTAGCTGTGTGGCTTTGAAACAGCTACTTAACTTCTCTGGACTTCGGTTTCCTCATCTGTAAAATGGTGACAGTAGTCCCTCTCTCAGGGTTCTTGAAAGGATTAACTGAGGTGCTGCTTGTCAAGGAAGAGCTAGATAAGTGATAATGAAGCTAATCAACCCAAAGGGAGGGCACCTTGCAGGTAGAGTGATCAGGAACTAGCCAGGCAGACCTAGGGAAGGAAGAGGCAGGGCAGTGGCCTCTCAGCAGACATGGGCCCCCGCTGGACTTGTGAGACGGTCGGTCCAGCCCTCGGCACCTTCTAACAAACGATCGGGGAGGGGGACAGCGCGTGCATGGCAGGTGCTCCCTGGTCAAACACGGAAGCTGTGAGGGGAGCAGGGTGCTTACGGCAAGAGCTACAGCTCTCCCGGAACACTGTGACGCGTTTCTGTCCGCGTGTTTGTCCCTGATCTCACTCTCTTCTCTGAGTACGTGCATGAGGGTCTAAGTGTGCGTGTGCCCGAGAGGGTGTCTGTGTTCCGTGTGTGCTTTAGCGTGTGGGATCTAAGTGGTGGCACAACCGGCAGGAGGCTCAGACCTCCAGGCAGTTCCTGCTCTCAGAGCAGCACCAAATTAAAACACAGGTGCTCGCCCCAGATCCTGGAGCAGGTCACACTGCTGATTAAAATGAGGTAAGAGTCTCGATGTCTTTGTTAAAATAGGACATCCAGCCAAACCACGGTCCGTTACTATTTTTCACCCTTTGTGAGAGAGCAAAGTGCCAGCCCTTTCGGACTTGGCAGAGCCGGCTGAGGTGCATTTGAGACAACAGATGTATTTACTGGGCAGCGAGTGAGACAGCCAGGCATTTTACAGATTTCCCCTGGAGGGTTATTTTCACAGCCTGCGGCACCAATTCCCTAGCCCTTAGTTTAAAAGATCTGGACGTTCAGATTAGATTCTCAGGTATGGACTTACGTCATTGGAGAACCGAACTGGTTAACGGTTCCCATGATAGTAATAGGTCAAAAGGGAAGTCCGGCATGCGTCCTCCATCCAGCGTCTTATCCAGCAGGTTCCGTGAGTGAGGTTTATAAACAGAAAGGAAACTGCCCTGGGGACACCTCCTTTAAGCTCTGAGTGCTTCTTGTTAATTAGGAGGCCCTGTGTTAAGGCTTCTCGCAGGCAAAGCATCTGTCCACAGTATAAGCCAAGAGCAGATAGTTTAGAGCCTGCGTTTAGTGGCAGAAATGGAGGAAGGTGTGAATGGACTCTTACTTAATAACCCTGAATGAGGCCTCTGTAGTCTTACTCTTGTACATTTCCAAAGCTGACCGCTGTCCAAGCACAATTTTTTTTGCTTGATTTCCCCATGCATTTGCTTCTCCAGTGGTCTCAGTCTCCCACGCCTGCACCCCTGAGACCCAGGGCTCCCCGTGCACCCTTGGGGTAAAGCCCAGGCCCGGGGCCCCCAGTCGTCCTCCCCGGCTGCTCTCGCTCGGCCTCACCACACCCCTGCCCCAGACGGCTCCACCCTCTCCACTGACCCGCCTCCTGGGTGAACACCCCTGCCTGCCCACCCCCCCCCCCCCGTCATGATGAGTCCCCGGGTGGGGGGCTGGGGGCAGGCCCCCCCTTGACCGCTGCTCTCCCCAACCCCGCCCACCACACCACGGTGCCCTCAGAGGAACTTCCTGAAGTGCTCCCAGGAAAACCCGCTCTTTGCCGGCGTTGACTGCGAGGTCTTCGAGTCTCGTTTCCCCACGACCATGGCCTTGTCCGTGCTGGTGACCATTGAGATGTGCAACGCCCTCAACAGGTGGGCTGGGCGGGGCCCGGGCCAGGGGGTGCAGGGGTGGGATGGGAGGTTGCAGAGCGGGGTCTGGGGAGCAGAGAGGCCCAGGATTGGGGCTGAGGGGCAGGGGGACCCAGAAGGGAGAATCTGTGGGAGCCACAGCTGGGATCCAGGGGGCAAAGGGCCCCAAAACTGAAGCAATAGGGATGCCCAGTTGTGTCTGAGGGACAAAGAGGCCAAGCCCAGGGCACCCCCTGGAGGGTGGAGCAGGCAGCCAGCTGGCACCCCCGCCCCAGAAGCTCTCCCCAGCACTTCACCCCGGTTAGAGAAGTGCTGGGGCTCAGGCTACCCCTGCTTCTCCACATGGGGGGGTGCCCACAGCAGGGTCCCCAGCATCCTGGCCCGAGGTGAGCACCCTGTGCCCTTGGCAGCGTCTCCGAGAACCAGTCTCTGCTGCGGATGCCGCCCTGGCTGAACCCCTGGCTGCTGGCGGCCGTGGCCATGTCCATGGCCCTGCACTTCCTCATCCTGCTTGTGCCGCCCTTGCCCGTGAGTCGCCCCCCTTCTCTGGCTCCGGGCCCTGTCCCAGTCCTCTTCTGACATTCCTGGTCTGGGCCACCTGGAGGGCAGGGACGGGCAGCTCTGAGAGGCTTGGCGAGTATGGCCTGGTGTGGCCCATCTTGGGGAGCCCTCACACTTGGGGGGCAGGAGGGGAGCCGCCCTGCTGCAGGGGAGCTCCGTGGTCCGGGGTGGGAGGAAGGACGTGGCTCTTTTCCAGTGCAGAATCCCTCCCACTTCCCAGCAGGCTTGGGTGGGATCTGGCGCTAGGAGAGCAAGGGGTGTCTTAGACACAGCCCCTTGTCACCCACGTGCATGAAGCGGGCAGGGCGCTCGCGAGGGGGGCACTGGGACAGCCCTTCCTTTAACCAAAGCTCCCCTCCCAGCTCATTTTCCAGGTGACCCCGCTGAGCGGGCGGCAGTGGGTGGTGGTGCTGCAGATTTCACTACCCGTCATCCTGCTTGATGAGGCCTTCAAGTACCTGTCGCGAAACCACACGGACGGTGAGTGGGGGGCCTAGACCCCTGCCCTGCTGGCCGCCTCCTCCAGTCCACTTCCCTGCCTGCCTGCCTCTGCCCCCAAACTTGCCACGGACGCCGAGGCACAAGCAGCCTTGGGCCGGCCGCAGCCTCGCTTGGGCCTTGGCCCACGGGGACTTGCGCTGCAGGGCTGGGGCCGTGGGGCGCAGCGGGGCATCGGGAGCGCTGCCGAGGGCCACGCCGCCGCGCTGTCCTCCCTCGCCACCACCCCCCGCACGGCTGGGACCGTGGCTCCCTCCCTCTGGGTCTGTGGCCTCCGGCTCCTCTGAACCCAGCCTGTCTTTGTCAGGCATCCTCAGGACAGTCTGCCAGGCGTGGAGCGGGCAGCGTGGACCGCCTCCGGCACCCCAGACCACACTGCCTCGGCCTCTTGGGCGTCGCCTTGTGGGTGGGTGGGGTCTCGGGGGTGAGCTTGCAGTTCTGGGTCTGCCTTAACCCAAGAGTGGAGGACCGAATGGCAGAGCGGGGAGCAGCGTGTAGAGTGGGCCCGACCTGGGCCCACCCACCCCCTGCGCCAGGGGCACAGAATGGGCCGTTCCCAAGGGATGCGGCTCGTCCTCACTGTCGGAGCTGCTCCGCGCGGGGAGGCAGGGGCCAGCTCCCCATTCCTGGGACTTAGAGCCAGGGCAATGGCCATGTGCAGAGTGCTGGGGTGCAGCGATGGCAGAGGCCTGTCCTGGGGCAGCTAGGTCCTTGGGGGCCACCTCTGGCCGGAATGCGTCCTGGCCCCAGGGAGATGACTATAAATCCCATGCCTCTCATTCCACAGGGCCCAAGCAATCAATCAGCCCCCATCTCCCATGCTAGCAACCCCCGCCCTTCCCCCCGTGCTGCAAATATTTTGTTTTTTAAAAAAGACCAAGACAAGTTGGCCTCCTTTCTAGAAAAACTGGCCAGACACACGGGGTGCTCACCCAAAGCAAGGCCTGCTGGAGTGGATGAGGGGGTGGGGGAGGCCATTCCCCGCCCCCCACACTCCCTGGACATCCCCAGGGGAGGGGGCCTGAAACTGCAGAGCACAGGGAAGTCCTCCAGGAAAGCCTCTGCTCAGTCCTGACCACACCAACTCACCTGCGAAGCCAGGCTTCCTGGGGGACATTGGCATCTCCGTCCATTTCCTTGTCTTCTCGAGAACCTTTCTTAGTGGCCACAACAGCTAAAGGGTTCATCAAATTTTCTTGGGAAAGCATAGAAGTTGGGAACCATTGCCCGTGGCTACTGTCTGCGAGCCTCTCGGCCCCCATGTTCCGTGCTGCCTGCTGGATGGCAGAGGGAGAGGGCCTCAAGTAGGATGGGGACAGGCTAGCAGGGCGGCGGGGGAGCAGCCGTTCCCGCCCCAGATGGGCCGTCAGGGTGGTTTCTACAAGAGGTGGGATTTGAGTGAAGGTTGGCAGGGCAGGGTTGAACCTGGGCAGGAGGGACCGGCTAGCAATGCCTGGCGTGTAGAATGGGCAGGAGTCCAGGGTGCAAGGTTCTTACAGAGTGATGGGGCCCGGGAGGCGGCAAGGGCCTCACCTGCCAAGGTGAGTTCCCTGGAGGTCTTTGGGGCCACGGGGAGCCGTGGAAGGGCTGCAGGACAGGAAGGGGCCCAACAAGAGGCCGGGAGTTGTGGGGGGGTGTTGAGCCGGTGCAGGGAGCACGCTCTGAGTCCCGGCCCCGGGTGGACTGGTCCCAGGCAATGTCTCCACCTCCACTATTGACCTGTGACCTTGACCATGGCCCTGGTCAGGTTCAGCTCGCAGTGGTGTTGCCCCGCTGTCAGGAGAGGCTAGGGCCTGTGGCCACCTCGGGGAGGGGGAGCGGAGGGGCCCCGGCGAGCATGCTTGCTGCAAGCCCAGACGGCTGTGCCCCAAGTGGCTGCTGTCCCCTGGGCCTTTGAAAGCCGGACAGGGCGGGGGCTGAGACCGAGGACCCTGTAACGTTCCCAAGCTGGACAGGCGGCCTTTTAGGGAAGTCTGGCCGAGGCCTGACACTTGCATCTTCCCTGTGATTTACGAGGGATGCGTCTTTGGGAAAACCGTGGCTGCCGGGCCAGCCCCAGTGGGGTGACAGGTCCTCTTGTCCACCCCCTGGCTCTGCCCAGGTGTGGCTGAGCGGCTGTCGGGGAGGCCTGGGGGAGGAGGAGGGGTGGACAGGCTAAGTGGAGACAGTGGGGAGGTGCAGGCAGGCCTGGCTTTATGCAGGGCAGTGGGGGACCATCAGAGGGGATGGGGTCGGATTTGGGCTTTAGCGTGACCCCAAGGGTGACGGTGAGGCGAGATGGGGCCTGGAAGCTGGCGGCCGGGCGAGAGGCGATGGGCCTGGTGGGGCCGTGGAGGAAGAGCGTTAGGTGGTAGACTCGGCAGGTATTAGGAAGACTCAGGTGGTAAACGGGACCTGCCAGCCTGGGTGTCTGGGGTGGGGGAGGAGGTAAGAATGGCCCCTTTCTGGACTGCGTGGTGGGTGGGTGCTGATGCCCCAAACTGAAAATGGGTCAAGCAAGAGGAGGAGAATATTTGTTTGGGGGGCACTGTCAGTGGAACATGTGGGGTAAGGGGGGCCTGCAGGACCTCCGGGGGGGGAGGGGTGTCCAGGTGGCATAGACACCTGTGGAGGGGGGCGTTCGGGAGACGCAGCTGGGCCGAGGACAGATAGAGAGCTCTGGGGTTGCTGGTGCCACTGGAGGGTGGGGCTGTCCTGGGAGAAAGGCCAGGAGAGAGGGGGCTGGAAGGAGCACGTGCTTCCTAACGTGCCCTGGGGTGTTTCTTCCAGAAAAAGACCAGAAGTGAGTGCCGGGAGCAGAATGGAGTCTCCAATGAGTGCCTCCGACTGATGGTGCCCACGCATCTGCCCCTCACTCCTTGCCCTGCCTGCCACACTCGCCCGCTTGCTCACTGGGCTCTGCTGGACACACGACAGGCCCCAAGGCCCAGGGGGGCCGCCCCCAGCCTGGCCCTGGTCTGCCCCCACCTCCCTCTGATCCGGGGCGTCTCTAATGCACGTCCTTTGGACTGTCCAAGGCAGTTTGTCCGCCTCCTCCCCGCCCCACCCCCTACACACGCTGTGGGTCTCCGGCCCAGGAGCTACAGCCTGGGAGGGGGCTGCCGAGAAGCCAGAGCTGGCAGCAGCTCTGGAGCCCCCTGACCCCACATCCCGGAGCAGATTCTGGAGCCTCCTGCCGCCTTGTGGGGAGGCAGGGGCGCTCGCTCCAGGCTGGCGCCTCTGCGCCGATGGGGCCTCCTGGGAGCCGGTGGGGCCGGCTCTGACCTCTCGCTGCTTAGTGCCTGCTCGGAGGCCTGGCCTGCCAGGGTGGGGAGGGGCGTGGAAGGGGAACATCTGGGCCCAGCTGTGCACACTGAGGGCGGGCAGCCCCTCTGCTCTGCTTCCGCCGAGTCGGCTCGTGAGGGCTTGAGCCTGTCTCTGTTTATCTGAGCAGGCCCCAGGGGTGGCCCGGTCAGAGCAGACGTGAGCAGCGGGGGAGGAGGGGCTAGTGCCAGGACCCCCCTCCTTCCCCACGGAGACAGCCCGGCTCGGCCACCTTCCCAGACGCAGGTATCCCCTGTCCCGAGCAAGTGAGACAGAACGGCACCTCGGTGTTGTCTGGGGGCACTTCCACCCTGGCTGGGCCAGCAGCGCCACCGTTCCCCGGGGCTGGGTGATGCCACCTTGCGCACGTTTAGGGCCACACCAGTGCCATCCTCCCATGGCCTGGACCCAGTTCTCCCTTGGACTCTCAGCCCCCCATTCCCCCCACCCGTGTCTCAGAGGGATGTCACTAAGGGTTGCAGACTCCCCAAGGCATTCCCTGCCCCCCCCCATTCCATTTGCTGGAGCAGCGCCTTTCTGTGTGGATTGTCAGCTGATAGGAGAAGAGGGTTTGATGGACAATTTTTCTCTTAACTCAGTTTTTGCCACTTTGGCAAATACCAGCTAAGTGTAGGAGAAAACTGGCCATTTGAGTGGCTGTGTGTCTTCGCTCTTTTTAGGGAGTGTAAGAGGGATGATTTTTTATCAGTGAATCGAGACTCACATCCCAGTGCTGGTCCCCAGAATCGAAAGCCCCCCTCGGCCTGCCTTGCAGACGGATGGGGGGGAGTTCTGCAGCCCTTCCCCTGCCCTCCCTCTCCCCTCCCCCCGTGGGCAGGTGCTGAAGGGGCAGGTGTGGAGAGCGGCAGCTTTGGGGTGGAAGCCCCTCTTCTGGTGCCTGGCAGAGTCTGCCTCTTTCCTGCTGGGAGAAGGGGTCTTAATGGGTGGGGGGCCCTGTCCCGTCTGCTGACACGCTGTTTGGTAGAGAAATAAAAGTTGTGTTCCTGGGGCAACGGAGGTCTGTCTGTCTGCTTTCCTGGAGTCTGGTCCCAAGGCCCCTGTCCGCTGGGGGTCTGTGGGGGGCCTACTGGTTGTGCCCACCACACTGCAGGAAATGGTGAGGCAAGGTCTCAGGTCTGGGGTTCCCATATGGCCAGGGGTTGTGGGGGCACTGACTCCCACCTGGGTGGCAGGTGCAGGCCTCAGCCCCCAATCCCGCGGGTCAGGTTCTGCGCGTGTTCAAAGCTCTTTGTCGCATGTTATGACTCCTCTGTCACCACTGAGGAAACAGGCTGGGAAGCCCATGAGGCTGCTCTGACTTAGAACCCCCAGGTTTTTTTTAGGGGGCAGGGGTTGGAGCACAGCTGGCAGCAGGAGCCAGGGGTGCACAGAGGGTGTTCCTTCTGCACGGTTCCTCTTTGAGGCTTCTCAGTCCACAAAATCTCAGACACCCCGTCTTCCCAGATCCTTAACCAGCCCAGTGGGATGGATCGCCAGGGAGTTGGGCTCCATTGTACAGATGAGGACCCCAGAGGGAACAGTAGCCAGCCCAGGAAGACCTGGGGCAGGCCCTCTGAGAGTCTGACCACCCAGCCTGCCTCACTGTGGTGGACGGGCAGGCATGAGCCCAGGCCGGCCTGGGCTCTGGCCTGTGAGGCGGGGCGGCTCCGCCTTCCCAGCAGCCTCTGGGGCTCGGCCAGGCCGGCATCACCTCCACCGCAGCCCAGGCCTGCCAGCTCCCACCCTGCCCAGCTCACAGCGCGGAGCTCGGCAGGCCGCGCTGGGGCGGCCAAGGTAAACAGAGGTTTCCTCACCTCACAGCGCCGCTGCCGCAGGAGGGAATTCCGGGGCAGGACCCAGCACACTTTGACTGGTTCTGTGGTGGTGGCTGCCAAAACGCCCAAGGCCTCGCCCCGCCCCGACTCCAGAGACCAGGATGCTGTGCCGCCTTGTCCCCTACACCTCTGCCCTTCACGGTGGGCCAACGTTAGTGGGAGGAGGGGCAAAATCATGCCACGGCCCAAACCCAAATGTCCATCAGCTTAATTCATTATAACTCCAAATTGGAAATGAGCCAACTGCCCACCAACAGGTGAATGTTATACAAGCTGCTATATACATACAATGGAAGAGTCCTCCGCAATAAAACGATAACTTCTGATACACGCAACACAGGTGACGCTTAGAATTGTGTTGAGTAGAACAAACCAGATACAAAGAGCTTGTTTCATATGATTCCACTTACACGAAGTTCTGAAAAGTCTAAATGAATCTTTTTTTTTAATTTTTTTTTTTTTAATTCCCCTCCCCTCTCCCCGGTTGTCTGTTTTCTGTGTCTTTTTGCTGCGTCTTGTTTCTTTGTCCGCTTCTGTTGTCGTCAGCGGCACGGGAAGTGTGGGCGGCGCCATTCCTCAGCAGGCTGCTCCCTCCTTCGCGCTGGGCGGCTCTCCTCACGGGCGCACTCCTTGCGTGTGGGGCTCCCCTACGCGGGGGACACCTCTGTGTGGCACGGCACTCCTTGCGCGCATCAGCACTGCGCATGGGCCAGCTCCACATGGGTCAGGGAGGCCCGGGGCTTGAACCTCGGACCTCCCATGTGGTAGGCGGATGCCCTAACCACTGGGCCAAAGTCCGTTTCCCTAAATGAATCTTTAGTGACACAGCAGACCAGTGATTACCTGGGGCTGGGGGCTGGGAGGGATTGATGCAGAAGAGCATGAGGGAATGTTCTACGGTGATGGGTTGGAGGTGGGGGCTACAGGCATCTGCCAAAACTCATCAAACTGCACCTAAAATGCATACAGTTTGTTACATATAAATTATACTTCGATACGTTTGGTTCACAAGGAAAAGGGGGTGGGGGATGGGGGCCAGAAAGGAGGTGAGTGGGCATGGTGGGTTGGTGTGGAGGTTTCAGCGTCCTCGAGAGCCCAGGAGCAGAAGCCTACACGAGAGTGCCTGGTGTTTGCGGGGCGGGGGTCTGGCCAGCCCTGAGGAGCCCCATATCCCAGGGGTGAGAAGAGCTGGGGACTGGGGAAGGAGGCAAAGGGTGGAGAGCACCAGGTCTGGTGATAACCTTGGACGCTGAGGAGCTGGGGTCCAGCTGGGGCATGGCCCGTAGTGGGGCTGTAGAAGAGGCGGTGGGGAGAAGCCAGTCCTGGGGACCCCCCTCCCTCCCCGTAGGTGACGACTTCCCCCAGCCTCCCCTTGACAGGCACTGTTAAGCTGGCCCAGGGCATCTGAGGGGCTGGGTGGCGTCAGGGGACTCCCCAGGACACTGAGGCAGGCCCAGATGGTGTGGGGCTTGGACTGGCCTACCCCTGGGAGCAGAGGTGTGGCTCCTGCAACCTCAGGAGGACTCGTAGCTGAGGAGGTCCGGTAGAGCCTGTGCGGACCCCCTCGAGGGCCTGGGCTGGCCCGGGCAGAGGTGGCCCCAAGATGGGCACCGGCCCCCTCCGGGCTCCACAGAGTCGCTAAATTTAGCCAGGCAGGGAGAGGCCGTCCCGGGGCCGAGCACTTGGCAGCAGAGCCTGTCTCCCTACAAGGGCTGGCCCGGTACCCAAGCCGGCCACCCAGCCTTTGGGCTTATAAGGCAGGCTTGGAGGCTCTCAAGTCCTGGAGACGGGGCAGGCTCCAGACCAAACCCTCAGACTTTGGGGAGCCTCCTTCCAGCCACCGGCAGACAGAGAGGCTCCTTGTTGTGTGACTTCTCCAGATCTCAGTTTCCTTATCTGTAAGATGGGGATACTAGTACCTACCTCACAGGGCCGTTGTAAAGATAGACCCGCTGAATTCCAGGGTGGGAAACATGTTGCCACCTGACCCCTCTGCCCCCCACAATGCCTAAAACAAACACAGGCGTCTCACCCTGGGAAAGCTAGAGCTGGGTGGGAAGACAAGAGATGCGATGATCCCAAAGAGGCAGTGCAGGACCAGCGAGAGGGCCTGGTCCTGTCAGCTCTGTCTCTTCCTCCTGGGGAGTTATCAGCTCCTAAAAGGTGGGTCTGGGAATAGAAAGGGAATACTTCTATTTCTCTTTCCTTTGGGGCACACTGAATGCATTAACATCCCTGAGTGAGCCTGTCCTCTGCGCCAGCCGAACTTCAGAGTGCTGGGTGCAGGGCTGAGGCCGCAGTGCCCCGCAAGTGTGTGCGCCAGGCAGGTCTGTCCATCCGTCCAGGTTCAACCAATCTCCTTCCTCCTTCCCTTCTGCCTGCCTTCCCTCTTCCTCCCTTCCTTCCTTCTTCCCTCCCTCCCTCCAGTCCCTCCACCTTTCCCCTTCCCTCCTCCCTCCTTCCCTCCCTCCTGCCTGCCTTCTCTTTTCTCCCTCCCTCCTATCCCTCTCCCTCCCTTCCCCCTTCCCTCCTCCCTCCTTCCTTCCTCCCACCCTCTCTCCTTCCCTCCTGCCTCCTCCCTCCCCCACCTTCCCTCCCTCCCCCTCCTTCCCTTCCCTCTTCCCTCCCCATCCTCCCTCCCTCCCCCTACCTCCCTCCCTCCTTCCTCCCTCCCCTCCCTCTCCCTCTCTTCCCCTCCTTTCCCTCCCCTCCCTCTCCTTCCCTCTCCCTCCTTTCCTTCTCTCCTCCCCCTCCCTCCCTTCCCTACTCCCTCCCTCCCCCTCCCTCCCTTCCCTCCCCCTCCTGCTCTTCCTTTCTCCCTCCCCTCCCTCTCCCTCTCCCCCCTCCTTTCCCTCCCCTCCCTCTCCTTCCCTCCCCCTCCTTTCCTCCTTCCCTCCTGCCTCCTCCCTCCCTCCTCTCTCCTCCCCTCCTTTCTCCCGCCTCCCTCCCTCCCCCCTGCCTCCCTCCCTCCTTTCCTTCCCCCTCCCTCCCTCCCTGGCTCTCCTCTCCTCACGTGAAGGGCCTGTGGGGGAAGGATGGGCACAGTGGGACACAGACCCACTCTCAGCGCCCATCTTCACCCCATCCCAAGCAGCCCATGTCCAGGAGCCTCCTATTTTAAGGGCCGTGGGTCAGGCTGGGAAAGGGGCAGGCTCTTTTGTCTGGGGTCAAGAGCAGGCCAAGAGGATAAGACGCCACAGCTCAGGCTCGGCATCTCTGGGTTTTTCCTTAGAAAAGCCCAGGACGTGCTTCTCGTCAGCCCCTCTTGAAGGTGGCGTCTGAGAGATCCCCACTGCATTAGGGGGAGCTCTACCAGTGCATTCGCGGGAGCTCCACGCAGGTCAGCGCGTGTTTGACGGGGGCGGGCGCCCCGATGCTCAGACAAGCAGCTGTGGCTCGCAACCTAGGGCTTTGGCCCTCAGCGAGTTCCTTGCTGATGGCCTCCCAGGAGGAAGGCTCCCCATCACCGCTGGGGTGGGCTGCCGGCCGGGTGGCTCCCCTGTGGTCCCCCAGGCAGGGTTGAGGTTCCTGCTTCCAACTTGAGCACCACCCTTGGTGAGCTTTGGCAATTCGTTTCTCCTCTCTGAGCTTCAGTTTCCTCATCTGCCTAATGAGGCTTCGGGGGGGGGGGGTCGGAAAGTTAACACGGGGCATCCTTGCTGGCCCCTGGCCCCCCCACCCCCCGGGTGGAGTGTAGGGGCTACAGAGGGACTGTACCCCAAACTCAACAGTGGCCTCAAATTCTCGGTCCTCGGCGTTGTCAGTACCCACCCCCCAGGGACCTCAGCCTGTGAAGAAAGGTTCTGCAGAGGAGGAAGCAGGCAGACAGGCAAGACACTGTACCCCAGCCCCCAGCCCAGTGGTGGCCGCCCAGCCAGGGGTGTGAGACCCAGGCTGTCCGGTGTCAGGCTCCTGGCTGGGCTCAGGGTCCCCGAAGGCTAAGTGTGACAGGGGTGGCCCTGGCCTTGCCTGGGTACCTCCCTCTGCCCTGGGGGAAGTTGAGGTGCCGTTGGGGCAAGACAAATGGTGGGAGAAGTAAGGTCGGGGGTGGACGCTGCTTGGGCACAGGCAGTCTCGGACGCAGAGGGACGACGAATGGAAGATGGTACCAAAACAGGGGCGGGGTCCTACCACATGCTCAGGAAGCCTCTGGGAGTGAGTCGGGAGGCGGCCAGCCCTCCCCTTTGGCCCTCCTGGCTGCAGGCCTCCAGGGACTGAGCCGCCCGCCCCGGGGGTTGGGGGAGGGGAGGGTGTCTGAGGGTGAGGACGGCTCCCTGGCTTGGGGTGGCTCTGGCCTGAGCCTCTCCCAGGCTCTGGCCCCAGCTCTGCCCTGCCGGGTTCACGAGGGGCTGACAGCTTTATCACATCCCCATGGCCGGGGGCCTGTGGTTTCCTGCCAACGACTCCTGTTTCCGGAGGCCCAATAGGGCTCAGGCGGAGCCA
This sequence comes from Dasypus novemcinctus, assembly GCF_030445035.2. Lineage (NCBI taxonomy): Eukaryota > Metazoa > Chordata > Mammalia > Cingulata > Dasypodidae > Dasypus > Dasypus novemcinctus. The sequence continues at coordinate 28,760,814 of NC_080693.1, forward strand.
GGAGGGGCAGTGGGGCCGGGCCTGGGAGCCCCCCCCCCCGGGTCCCGCCCCCATCTATCTTTGGGAATTTATTTGTCCACGGGCACGGCTGGCCTGCAGTCCATCGTCCGCGGGGGCCAAGGGCTGGACTGACCACCCAGGCGTCTCCCTCCCCACCCAAGCGTCCCCAGCTAACCCCTGACTCCTGACCTCCAGCCCCACCTGCCTGGCCTTCTCTTCCTAAGGGGCTGGGAAGCGCCCAGAAGCTCGGCCGCAGACCTGGGTGCTGACGCCCAGCTAGCCGCGAGAGCGAAGGCCGTGCGGGGGTTCCAGCTCTGAGCCCCCTCCCTGGCCACCGATGGCCCGGCGGCTCCAGGATGAGCTGGCCGCCTTCTTCTTCGAGTACGACACGCCCCGAATGGTGCTGGTGCGCAACAAGAAGGTGGGCCTCGTCTTCCGCCTGATCCAGCTCGTGGTGCTGGTCTACGTCGTCGGGTGAGTCTGGGCCCCCTCCCCGCCGCCCGCTCGCACCAGGCCCCCGCCCGGGCCTGTCCTCCAGGCTCTGGGACGCGCCCCCAGCCGGCCGAGGAGCCCCTCTTTCTCTCCATCTGCTGGAAGACCTTCCTGGCCAACTGTCATGCTATTCAGAAGGAACAGAAACTACAGTGACCGCCCTGTCGTTCTGGGGACACTGAGGCAGAGAGGGGCATATGGTGAGCCAGAGGCGAAGCCTTGCCCCTGAGGCCCCGGTGCCCTTGCGTGGTGAGGGGCATGCAGGGCAGGGCCCAGCAGGCTGCAGGCGCCGAGCCTTCTGCCGCTGACCCCTCTCCAGCCAGGCCGTCTTGAAGACGGGCTGCTTTTCACAGGTGGGTGTTGGGAGGCCACAGAGGGACACGCTCTGCTGCCGCTTCCCCTGCTTAGGTGGGGGACGCCTCGGATGCTGGAGACCCCTGATGCAAGGAGACGCTCAGATTCTGAAGATCTGGGGTCTAGGTGGTGGGGTGTCGGGCAGGGGCAGAGGTCACCTCTGGCTCCAGGGAGGACCGCGCCCCTCTGCACGTCTCTGGACCCATCCCACTGACTCAGGAACGCAGGGACTTCCCCACGGCCTGGCTGCTCTGGGGGCCACGTAAAGGCCGTTTTCCTGGATGCAGCCTGGCAGTCCCCGGGGCCAAGACAGGCCTGGCCAGGGCTGGCACCCGCGAGGGTGGGTGGCCGTGAGCGCATGTGTGAGTGTGCATAAGCTCTGTGCCCGTGCACATGCCCTCGGGTGCTCACAAGCCCATGGGGCTGTGAGTGCGTCAGGTGACTCCGCAGAGGCCCCTGGAGGCCCCAGGCCCGCTGAAGGAGGCTGAGCCCCTCCCGGGCCGGGGGCGCTCGGCAGCCCCGCCTGACTTGGCTGCGTGGTCCTGAGGGCTCTGCCCCTCTAGTCCCCGTGCCCCCGATTTTGCTGTGGGAACAAAGCAGGGCTGTCGAGTGGAGACCCCCAGGATCTCTGGCCTCCCAAACAGCCTTCCCTCTGCCCCACCGGCCCCCAGACCTCAACCTGGTCAGGTGGCGCAGCCAGGACCATCCTCTGACGCCTTTTGGCCTCTGCCTCCCTACTCTTCCCAAACCATGCTGACACCTGCAATCTTGTCTGCACTCGTGAGGGAAACTGAGGCCCAGAGAGGAGCAGTGGGCTGACCGGGTCACGTGGCAAGACAGCAGTAAATCTAGGTTAGAGCAGAGGGCCACGGCCAGGCCTCCGCTGGCCTCCGCTTTCCCCCATCACAAAGGGCGACGGGGAACTTTCCAGTGGGCTAAGGGGGATGGGGTGCCAGGCACTGAGCCCACCATTAGCTTCACTCCTCACCCTCCCTGGGAAGGGGGAGCCCCCTAGCAAAGGCCCAGCCGCTCCTCGCCCAGAGGGGCCACAGCCTCCGAGACTCTGTTTCTGCATCCACATCAGCAGCTGCAAGCAGCATAGGTCCCTCTTTTATTCGGGGCCCAGGACCTTACACCCACCAACCCACCATCCAGCCCTGAACAAATACCCGCAATGACAGGGATCTCCTCCCTTTCCCCCGAGACGGTCCACCCAGTTCCTCATGGGACATGGCCCTCCTCGGTGTCTGCGAGGCTCAGAGACATTGCGTGATTCAGCCACGTTCTTACAGCTCTTAAGAGGCCAAGCCGGGATTTGAACCCAGGTCTGTCTGGCTCCAAAGTTGAGAGTGATATCCTGGGGCACCAACCGGTCCAGGACACACAGCAGGGTCCCTCCCCACCCTATCCCGCTCCCAAGCCCAGGCCTCCAGCTCCAGCTTGGGTTGCTGCTTCTGCTGTCTCTGGCGCCCTCGTCTGGTCACTGCCCAGTGCTGCATGGACCCCTCGGGCAGGAGCTGGCTCAGGCAGGCAGAGAGCCCTTGCCAGCCTGTGCTCGGCCTCAGTTTCCCATCTGTTCCAACCCATCTCAAGAAGTTGTGCTCAGGCTCAACAATTTGCTCTTTTCCAAAATGGGACATGTCTGTCTGAAGCCTGCCCTGTGAACACTGGAGGAGGGTCAGAGGAAGCGTAAGAGTCAAGACCACTGCACGTGTAGGTGACAGATGGCACAGCCCAGAGAAACGGACACAGAGACAGAACTGGGCAGGAGGACAAGCACTGGAGCGCAACAGCTCAGATGAACAGAGGCCCTGGAACTAGAAATGAGAGAGTTAATGAGACAGGGGCCAAGAGACAGAGATGCCAAGAAGCCAGCCGACTGGGAGGGGAACCGGGGCTGGGCTCTCTAGGGCTCCCACTCTTCCCGGAGTCCAGAGAGAGCAGAGGACGCAGGTGCACCTGAGGTCCCACAGGGCTGAGCTGCTCTTAGGCTCAAATTTAGATGGTCTCATCCCTGGTCACGAGGTCCCATTTGAAACTCCTGGGCTCAAAAGCAGCCCTGGGTACCTCTGAACAGAAAGGCCTCCCCACTGGTCCCCCGGAAGCTGCAGAAAGGCAACCGATCAGGACAGGGAGCTGAGGGCCCGTCTTAACGTGGGGAGGGGGAGGAGGAAAGGCCTTGGAAAAGGCACCGGGGCCAGGCAGCCTCTCACCCTGCAGCACGCCTGCACCCATGTCTGGGGTGTGTGTTCTTCCTTTTTCTTGTTTCTCAATAAACACTTCTACTGGCCTCATTAAGAAAAAAAAGTTTTTTTAAATGGTCTCACAGTTAGAGCTGCCCCTGGGAGGTGATGAGCTCTCCGTCCCCGGAGGCGTCCGGACGGTAGGCTTCGGCTGTGCGATGGGCCTCCATCCACGGCCCTGCGGGCGCTGAAGACCTGAAGGTCTGTGTTCCACACGCGACTCGGTGCTAGGGAGGGCAGGGGCAGGGCGCACCTGGAGAGACTCGGAGCCCGGGAAGACAGGGTTGAATTCACTGCAGACACAGGGGGTCCCCAGGGGGCTAGTGAGTGCTGCTTGGGGAGGGGGCCCGGGAGAGGTGGTACCAGTCCTGAGCAAACGCCTGGGGTCCTCAGGCTGGGCTCTGCCGGGCCGCACCTCGCCTCAGCCCGCACCCCTGCCCCGCGCCGAGGCGCGGGGGTCTTGAAAGCGCCTCTTGCCGAAGTCTCCGCGCATGCGCATCAGGGGTAAGGAGAGAGCCGCACGGCGCCGGGAGAATCGGGGCAGGGACCGTCTCCACAGCAGCTTCTCCGCCGAGGGCGTGGGGGGCTCCGTGGGACAGAGGCAGGATGTGGTGGGCAGGGCAGCGCGAGGAGCTGAGGATCATCAGCCCAGACGGGCTGCAGGAAGCGCCCCTTTCATGGACAAACTAGCCAGGAGTCCTTTGGTTCCCAATGATGGAAGACCGATTCAAACTGGATTTAAAGGGAAAGATGGGGGCTATTGATTGGCTTTATGTAACAGAAAGATCAATGTGTGTGTGCCTCAGGCACGGCTGGACCCCATGATGAGGGCTCGGCCGGGCAGGTCTAGCGGGAGATGAGCTCAGGTTGGCCCAGTTGAGTCCTTTTAAAAACTGAGATATAATTCATATACCATAAATTTCACCCTTTTAAAGTGAACTGTTCTCTTTTTTTATACTCACAGAATTGTGCAACCATCACCACTACCTAATTTCAGAGCATTTTCATCACCCCGCATTTTCATCACCCCAAAAAGAAATCTCATATTCAGTAGCCCTCATTCCCCCGTTCCTCCTTCTTCCCAGCTCCTGGCCACCACGAATCTCCTTTCTGTCTCTATGGCTTTGCCTATTCTGGACATGTCATATGAATGGACTCGTACCCTATGTGGCCTTTTGTGTCTGGCTTCTTTCACCCAGTGTAATGTTTACAAGGTTCATCCAAGCTGTGGCACACATCAGAACCTGGTCCCTTTTTACAGCTGAATAATATTCCATTGCATGGATATTCCACAGTTGTTTTCAATTTATTTGCTGATGGCCATTTGGGTTGTTTCTACTTTTTTTGCTTGTTTAATTTATTGAAATATATCACTCATACATAAACATATATAAACAATAAATGTGTAATAGTTGTGAACTTACAAAACGTATATTGCATCTCACCCTACCACCAATAACTTGCATTGTTTTTAAAACTTTTAACTAATAATTAAAGAGCATTGTCAAAATATTACTACAAAACAATTTTCCCCCTAACCAACCCTATTATTATCTTTATATCATTTCTATATGAACATACATTAACAATTAAGTGTATAGTAAAAGGTGTGAACTTACAAAGCAAACGCGCATAACATCATACAGGGGTCCCATACCCCAACCCTTCACCAACACCTTGCATTGTCATGAGACGTTCATTACAAACGATGAAAGAACACTGTAAAAATCTTTCTGCTAATCATAGTCCTTATCTTACATTTGGTGTGTTTTTCCTCCAACCCACTCTATTATTATTTTTTAAATATATTTTTCTATGACAGAAGTTGTAAACTTATAAACAATCATGCACATGTGCAGAATTTCCAAACAACACCCCTTCATCAACACACCACAATGTGGTATGTCATTTGCTACAGATAAAATAATATCATCTGATTGTTACCATGTCCGTAGTGTACATTTGGCTCACATTTTCCATACTCCCTCAGTATCAACACAGTATATCTTTTGCATAGATGCAAGAATATTATATGATTACTACTAACCACAGTCCATAGGTCACTCCAGCTGTATTTTTCCCAAGCTTCTCCACATTCCCAACCCCTGCAGTAGTGATAAGCATTTGTTCTAGCTAACAAAGGACACTCTTGTATCTGTACCATCACCCACAATTTTCCCACCTCTTGGTTTACTGTGCTATCCAGTTCCTAGATTATTCTCAAGCATTCTGTCAATTGGCATTTACATAACTAGACTACCATTTTTAGTCACATCCCCATTTAAAAACTAGCTGTTACTCACTGTGTGTTACCATCCACTCTATACATTTCCACAATTTTACAGTAAAGCTAATTAAAACTTCTACATACATTAAACATCAATAGTCTACTCAGTCCTTCTCTTATCTCCTTTAAGACTCCACCACCTACCACCAAGTCTTGAAGATATTTTCCAACAATTTCTTCTAGAAGTTTTATGGTTCTTGCTTTTGTTTTCAGTTTTTTTAAATCCATTTTGAGTTAATTTTTGGATAAGGTGTGAGATAGGGGTCCTCTTTCCTTCTTTCAGCTTTCGATGTCCAATTCTTTCAGCACCTTTTGTTGAAAGGATTGTTCTGCCCAAGCTGTGTGAGTTTGACAGGCTAGTCAAAAATCACTTGACCATACCTGTGACGGTCTATTTCTGAACCATAAATTTGGTTCCATTGGTCTATAGTGCCTGTCTTTAGGCCAGTACCATGTTGTTTTTACCACTATAGGTAGGTATTATGATTTAAAGTCTGGAGATGAGGGTTCACTTTTCCTAAAATTGTTATGATGTTTCTGGCTATTCAGGACTTCTTACCCTTCAAAATAAATTTAATGATTGTGTTTTCAATTTTTTCTTTAATGCTGGTGGAATTTTTATCAGGATTGCATTAAATCTGTATATCAATTTCAGTAGAATTGACATCTTAATGATATTTAGTCTTCTAATCCATGTGTTTCTACTTTTTTACTATTCTGAACAATGCTGCTATGAACATTTGTGTACCAGGTTTTGTGTGGACGTGTTTTCAGTTCTCTTGGGTGTGTACCTATGAATAGACGCGCTGGGTCATGTGGCAACTCGATGTTTAACTTTTTGAGGAAACACCCAACTGGTTTTCAGAGCGCCTGCCCCAGTTTACATAACTACCAGCAATGCAGGAGGATTCCAGTTTCTCCTCATCCTTGCCAGCACTCTCTTTCCCTTTATTTTATTTTTATTTTTTTTTAAAGGTTCATTTTATTTATTTATTTCTCTCCCTCCCCTCCCCCCAATTGTCTGCTCTCAGTGTCCATTCGCTGTGTGTTCTTTTTTTTTTTTTAAAAGACTTATTTATTTATTTATTTCTCTCCCCTTCCCCCCCACCCCGGTTATCTGTTCTCTGTGTCTACTGGCTGCATGTTCTTCTCTGTCCACTTCTGTTGTTGTCAGCGGCACGGGAATCTGTGTTTCTTTCTGTTGCGACATCTTGTTGTGTCAGCTCTCCGTGTGGGTGGCGCCATTCCTGGGCAGGCTGCACTCTCTTTCACGCTGGGCGGCTCTCCTTATGGGGCACACTCCTTGCGCGTGGGGCTCCCCTACACGGGGACACCCCTGCATGGCAGGGCACTCCTTGCGCGCATCAGCACTGCGCATGGGCCAGCTGCACACGGGTCAAGGAGGCCCCGGGTTTGAACCGCGGACCTCCCATGTGGTAGATGGACGCCCTAACCACTGGGCCAAGTCGCTTCCCTCCCTTTATTTTAATGTGGCCATTCAAGTAGGTGTGAAGTGGCATTTCCTTGGGGCTTCATTTCTTTTTTATGCTGAGTAATACTCCATTGTCTGGCTATACCACATTTTGTTTATCCTTTCGTCTGTTAATGGACATTTGGGTTGCTTCCACTTTGGGGCTCTTATGAATAATTCTGGGATGAACATTCTTGTACAAGCTTTTGTGTAGACATTTGTTTTCGTTTCTCTCGGGTATATACCTAGGAGTGGAATTGCTGGATCCTATGGTAACTCTATCTTTAGCTTCTTGAGGAGCTGCCAAACTATTTTCTCAAGGACCCAGCTGAGGTGCCTGGGAGATGTCTGAGTGGGCGTGGGGGTGGGGGATCACCAGGCAGTTGGAGAATCAGACGTTTGTATAAATTTCTTGAGTGTAGAATTGTGTTGGTTTCATTCACTTCAGTGTTTTCAGAGCTTGACACATAAAATGGGCTCGATAAATATTTGTTGAAGGACTAAATGAGCCAGAGGAATCGAGTCTCAGGAAAGGGTGCTGCTCTGGAGATAGAAATCTGGGGACACAGTGTGTCTGTGACAGCTCATGCGGGGGGCTGCCTGAGCTGAGAATAGAACAATGGGGGTGGGTCGACACCGAAAGGGGAATCGGTGAAGGAGGACCAGAGAGGAGGAGGTTTTATTTATGAAGTGCCTGCGGCTTGCCAGGCACTGTGCTAATTCCCTTAAAGAGAACTCGCAGAAACTTACACAGTTAGGGTTCAGCCTGTCATGCTGCCTTGATAAATATCTGCTGACAGAGCAGCAGTTTGAGGCAGGTGCCATCACTTCCATTTTTACCAGTCAAGAAGGGGGGGCTCGGCTGATTCGCCTCGAGCTTGAGGCTGCCCGGCTGGTAAGGGTCAGTGCTGACCCGAGCCTGGATGTGTGACCCTAGAGGACACGGTCTTGGCGCCTCACCACCTGGCCTTCTCCACAAGGTAGAACGGAGGGGACAAGTTTCTGGAGGTGGGGGTGCTTCCAAAGGTGCTGGCTGGCACTAGTCCCCCTGGGTGGCCATCCCGGTGTGGTGACAGCAAGGCCAGGTCAAGGCAGTTCTGGCTTTGGAGGGGCGGGCAGGGCGGCGGGGGAAGGAGGCGGCTGGTGGCAGGGTCAGTCCCAGAACTGAAGCCGCTGATGCCAGGTTTGACTTTCCTGTTTGATCCCCAAGATCAACAGCCCCGAGGAGGCCTCCCAGAATTGCGGCCTCTGCGGTGCCGCCTCCCCTCTGGCTCACGGCTCCCGGCAGACCCGGCGCTGCTCCGGGCTGGGGCAGGCTCCAGGCCGGGTCCGGGGCCTGCGGTCTGCTCGCTGCTTGGGAGGGACACTCCCCCAGGCCTCAGTTTCCCCATGTAGATTCCGAGGAGTTGGTACTGGACAAAGAGAGAAATGCTCCAGGATATATGTGTGGCAGGAGGCGCGAGGCAGAGAGGGGTCCATGGCCACCCAGAGGGGTTCAGAATGGGGAGCAGCATCTCACCCCCGACCCAGGACAAATCTTTCGAGCCTTGGGTGCCGAGTCAGAGGCGTTCATGGAGGAAGGGCCTCAGTCTCCCGACCTGGAGCTTGCAGGGGGACCTTCGTCATGCTCCGCCTGTTGCACCTGAGACCTGCAGGGGGCAGCAGTGACCAGGCTTGGGCTTGGGCAGCCCCGTTTGGCTTCAGGGCCAGGCGGCTGGGAAAACGAGGGGTGTGGACTGTGGGAGGGAAGGGGAAACTGGGCTGCCTCCCTGGGCCTGGAGCAGGGAAACAGCCCCCAGAGAGCTAGCAGTTACCCTGGGACTAAGAGGTCTGGGGGAGTCCTGTTACCAGGGCCATGTCCTAGGGGAAGAGGGGAGCGCCCGAGTGCCCCCTTTGAGCTCTGACTGGACAGGTGGGCTGGGGTGGGGTGAGGGGTGAAGAGGGCGTGACACACCTGCCCATAGCCAGCCACAGCCACAGAATGTGTGGGCAGATTTGCCCTGAATATACACCGCTACACACTCAGATGGGCACCACAAGCACCCAGGCAGGTGCCTGAGTCTCCAGGAAGAGTCTTTCCTGAAGGAAGGGACCACACCCTGGCGAGGCGTGGTATCCAGGACTCTTCAGCTGTAAGCAACAGAAACCAAACCCAAACCGGCTAAACTAAGGGGAGGGAATTCACTGACTCCTGTGACTTGGGACGTGATTTTATGTGTGCTTCAGGCATGGCTGTGGTGTGCCAACGACACCAGCCTCTCTCCATCTCCTGGCCAGGCTGTCCTCAGGATTGCCTTCATTTTCAGGCTTGCCCTCTCTTGTGAGGTGGCAGAGTGGCTGACCACAGTTTTGGACTTGCTGTCATTCTTCTTAGCCACCCAGCAGAGAGGATGTCTCCCAGGAATTCCCAGAAAAATCCTAGCCTCACTGCTGAAATGCCTGGGGTCACGTGCCCACCCTTAAACCAGCTACTGCTGCCAGGGGGTTGAACACTGATTGGCAAGCCGTGATCGTGTGCCCTGGGCCTGGGGGGGCGGGGCGGACCCACTGACCCTCACAGACTGAAAGTGGAGCATCAAAGAGGCGGGGATTCTTAATACTAAGAAGGGCAGGTCAGAATCACCCGAGAAATCAGGGAGGCCCCAGCCTAAGCCATCCCCACGGGGCCTACAGCGGTTTTCCTTCCAATCCCCCTTCCCAGGGGCTCCCCAGGGCTGGGGTACTAACAACTAACCCTCAGGGCCAGTCCCCTTTCTAAGTGTTTTCACACACGTTACCTGACTTAACACACAGCAACCAGTAGAGGCTGATACTATTGCCCTCGTTTTACAGAAGAGGAAACTGAGGCACAGAGGAATTAAATAGCTTGCCCCCAAATCATACAACCAGTGGGGCTGGGATTCAAAGCCAGGCTGCTGGGTGCCCAAGGCCAGGCTCTCAGGGTCACGTCCTGCAGCTTCTCTGGGGAGGACCTTAGGACGGCAGGAGCACTGTGGGAAGGAGGTTTGGGGTCCAGGCCATACCCCCGTGCCTCAGGAAACCCTACCCATGGAAAGGGCTCTGAAAAAGTCTCTCAGTGGGCCTCCTCCAGGGCCACTAGTATTTTCAGAGTGAAAAGAATGGTGGAGCTCCAGGCACAAGCCGCCTGGAGGAGGCAAATGAGGCTCTCTTCCAAGTAGCCTGAACTGTAGCTTGAGGAGCAGAAAGTGGCTCAGAGGTACATCTGGGGAGAACAGGGAGAGGACTAGAAGGTGCCAGAAAGGGCTGAGGCCTGTCTGTCCACATCCCCGTCCCCAAATGGCCCTGCCCAGCTCTGGCCTAAGCCACAGCCCCTCTCCACCCCCTGCAACTCCCCGCAGGTGGGTGTTTGTCTACGAGAAAGGCTACCAGACCTCCAGCAGCCTCATCAGCAGCGTATCTGTGAAACTCAAGGGCCTGGCCGTGACCAATTCCCCAGGCCTGAACCCCCAAGTCTGGGATGTGGCTGACTACGTCTTCCCAGCCCAGGTAAGCTGCTGCAAGGGTACACCTTCCACCCACAGGGCCTGGCTCAGAGCTGGGTTGGGCTGCTGCCTTGGGTTCCCAGGGACTTACGGAAAGGGCATTCTGGGCCTCAGTTTCCCCTATCTGTGAATGAAAGACAGAAGCGGCTTTGAAATATCACCCCACCCCGACCTGCTGGGCTATGGCGCCTGCTACGTGGGCTCTAGCAGCCTGCTGGGGCAGGATTGGGTTCTTGAGGCTGTTTTCCCAGCACCAAGACCTGCCCCCCCTTCTCCCCTTGCGCCTCACTTCCAGGGGGACAGTTCCTTTGTGGTCATGACCAATTTTATCGTGACCCCCCATCAGGTGCAAGGATACTGCGCAGAGGTAAAGACTCCTGCCCCCACTCCCTTCTTAGACCCACACAGGGAAATAGCACGAAAGGGGGTGAAGCCACAGACGCTTCCTGCAGGGGCCCAGTGTGGAATTTCAGGCCTGGTTTCACAAGAGTAACAAGCATGCCTGGGGCCGGGCCTTCCCTCCCAGCAGGGCGCCAAGCTGGATGCCGGGCTCCCAGTGCCCATCTGCGGCCCCTCCCCTTTGCCCCACTTCCCCACCCCCTGCCTGCTGACACCAGCAGCAGGGCAGGTCCTTGGCAAGCAGGATGGGAGGAGGATGGGGGGTTGGAAGCTGTCAGCTGGGGTCACCCCAAAAGGGTCTGAGTCTCTGCCCCACGCCTTCCCTAGGGCCCTGGGGGCGGGAAGGGCTCTTCTCGGGACCCTATCTGAGGGGTCTAGGGCCAGCAGCTCTCCCCTCCCCAGCATCCGGAAGGGGGCACATGCAAGAACGACAGCGGCTGCACCCCCGGGAAGGCCGTGCGGAAGGCCCAGGGTAAGTCAGCCCCCAGCCCTCTCCCCCCCACAGTCCCTCTCAGCTCCTGGGGCCCGCCCTGTCTCACCCCCACCCACCCCAGGCGGCCCCCCATCAGGAAGTCCTTCCGTTGCTGGCCCTCCTGCCACCCTGATCTTGGTCTGCCCTGTCCCAGAGCTCTTGGGGGCCCCATCACTGGGGGCTCCTAGGCGTGGAGCCTGGGGGGCCTCATCTGCACCCCCAGATCCGGGCAGGCACTCAGGGGCTCCTCCGTCACCCCAGGCATCCGCACAGGCAGATGTGTGGCTTTCAACGTGACAGTGCAGACGTGCGAGATCTTCGGCTGGTGCCCCGTGGAGGTGGACGACGACATTCCACGGTAATGCCCTGGCCTCCGGGGGGCCGGGAGCGGGACCCCGACCCCGGACAAGGAGCATCCGGGATCTGAATTCTGGGAAGGATGCAGCCGCCCTTCTGACCCCTCACTCCATCGTGCAGCCCGGGCCAAAGGGGCCTGGGAGCCCACCCCCACTGCACACCCGCCCACCCCAGCCTCCAGGTCCCGGGGGCCCTCGCCGCCCCCACACACACGGGGCCCCACTCTGCGGGGGGCACGCGGGGTCCTGGGGAGGACAGCGAGTGAGTGCGGTCCCCCCCAGCCCCGCCCGTCTCCACGAGGCCGAGAACTTCACTCTCTTCATCAAGAACAGCATCAGCTTTCCCCGCTTCAAGGTCAAGAGGTTTGTGGGGATCTCAGGCAGAGGCACGGGGGGCTCCCGAGGGGGCTCCAGCGGCCCAGTGGTCTCCGTCTCCCTCCATTCCTGCGGATTCCACCCTGGAGGCAGGGGCCGGGGTGGGGCCCTGGGGGGGGGCTGCCTTTGCTTCCCAGGGGCTTGTGGAAAGGGCCTTTCTGGAGCCCGTGAGGGGTCCCCAGAGCTCCGGGGCGTGGTGGGCACCCTCCCCGCCGGCACCTCCGTCCCCACAGGCGCAACCTGGTGGAGGAGGTGGACGCCACCTACTTGAAGAGCTGCCTCCACCACAAGACCACGCACCCGCTGTGCCCCGTCTTCCAGCTCGGCTACGTGGTGCAAGCGTCAGGCCAGAATTTCAGCGCCCTGGCGGTGACGGTACGCGGGTTGGAGCCAGGTGAACGGGAGGGCAGGGGCTCGGCGTCACCGGGCCAGTAAAGATTTGTCAGGCCCAGCTAATCCCCCCACCCCGCTGTCTCCCGGACCTGGGTATTGTCAAGGTCTGGTCTGTCCCTAGACCCGGGGGACCTGAGGATCGGGCCTGCATCCTCAGCACGTCCCTGGCACAGGAGAGACGGCGACAGTGAACAGGAGTGGGTGGGTGTTGTCCCCTGGCTGTCAGCTGAGGTCCCGTTGCTTTTAAGTGTTACGTAAAAGCAGCTCAAACCCCATAGCCCGTGGCCGCTTGGGGTCTTGGAGCAGCAGTCCCTTTGGCACACACACCTGTCCGACTGGGTTCAGGTCCCGGCTCTACCCCAAATGAGCAGCGTGAGCTCAGACAAGTCTCTTAAGGGCTACATGTCGAAGTTGCTGCCTCTGAAAGTGGGGACAACAACAGGCCAGTCTCGGGGGTTGTCTTGAGGGTCTCGGGAGTTCAGTCCTGCCTGCACGGGGTGACCCTAGGGACTGGGCTTTCTAGTCCTCCTGTGGCCACAACTCAGGCTCAGACTCGAGCCTCTTCTCTGCCATGTCCTAAAAAAGCCCGCTGTTGTAAACGCAAAAAACCCAAAACAAAACATCCACAAAAAACTCATCACAACACAGCAGGGGTCACCACACTTTTTCGGTAAAGAGCCAGACTGTAAATCTTTTCAGTTTTGCGGTCTCCGTCACAACTACTCAACAACACTGCTGCCACGGGGTGAAAGCAGTCCCAGACGACAGGCGGCTGCCCGGCAGGGCCCGCCTCCGCCCACCCGCCGCAGTTGGTGGACCCCTGCGGGGCTTTCCACTGAAGCAGCACAGCACCCAGGAGCTGACGTTTTCATGCCTCCCTGTTCCTAAAACGCTCCCGCCGTCCCCCACTGGGACTTTCTCACTGATCACCATCTTATACAGGTGCCAGCCCCCGGGGAGGCTGGTTGCCCCGTTCTCTGGCGCCTGCTCTAACTCTTTCCTGCTGTTCGACTCACTACCCGACCCCCCCCCCCCAGTCCCTTGCTTTGCCTTGCCCAGAGGAGTTGCTCTTTCTCAAATTTTTTCTCCCCACTACATGTCTTTAAAGATTTCCTCTTGAATCCAACAACTATTTGCCCAGCTCCCAAGCTGTGACTCGTGCTAGGCACTCAGGAGCCAATAACAAATGGGGGACAGGCCCACCCTGGTGGAGCCTAGAGTCTTAGAGAAGGCAGGTGAATAAATAATCACTCGAAAACATGCGGCTGCCAAGTGACAAGTGTTTCCCCAAAAAGCATGCAGAGTACAACACGAGGTAATAACAGGTATTATTTTAGATTCAGGGGTGGTGTTCAGAGGCTTCTCAGGGGAAGCAACTGAAAGAGGAGTAGTAAAAAAAAAAAAAAAAAAAAGAGTAGTGTAGACCTGGGGGAATAGAATGTGCAAAGGTCCTGAGGGAAGAAGTTGGTGTATTCTAGAAACTGCCAGAAAGCTGGAGTGCGATGGGCAGGAGGTGAGGCCAGAGAGGCGACGGGACATCTACCCCGATGCAGCGTCTTGGTGTCTTCTCTCATCAAGTCTTCCCTCTTCAAGACGCTGCTGGCACCAGCTGTGAGACAGGAGTGTCTTGATCCTGAGACCCCAAGTCTCCAATGCCTGTGTCCCTGGCAGGGCGGGGTGGTCGGCATCACCATCGACTGGAACTGTGACCTGGACTGGCACGTGCGGCACTGCAAGCCCATCTACGAGTTCCACGGGCTGTACGAGGAGAAGAACCTGTCCCGAGGCTTCAACTTCAGGTGCCCCTTCCTGGACTCCTGCAGGCCTTTCTGCTCTCAGAACCCCTTGGGCACAAGCCGGGAGCAAGCCCTTGGAGGCTGAGGCCCCCTGCCCCTGCGTCTCAGGCCCCTGGAGGCCCACCTGGCCAGTGACTGGCCGGCGAGATCGACTGCCCGGGAGCTGGGGCGAGGATGGCGCAGGGCGTCCCGGAATTGTCGGTCCATCTGCGGCCCAGGCTCCTGCCTGCGCCAACCCTGCCGGACCCTGCCCCTCCCTGGGTTGCCCCCCTTCTACAATCCTGGAGGGCAGGGGGCTGCGCTCCGGCAGTCCCGAGGCGCTCCGGACCCCGGGCGGTTCTCCATGGTCCTCCCCTGCACCTCCACCCCTCCCCAAGGTTCGCCAGGTACTTTGTGGAGAACGGCACCAGCCACCGTCACCTCTTCAAGGTGTTTGGGATCCGCTTTGACATCCTGGTGGACGGCAAGGTGAGGGTCCAGCAGGTGCCGGGGGGGGGGAGCCAGAGGAAGATTCTGCACCTGCTGAGTGTCTTTGGGGTGCCTGCAGTTCTGGACGACAGGAATTTGGACGGGGTTCCTTCAGCAGTTCTTACTCCTAATAACGGATGGGGTGTGGGCACTGTCGAAGGCAGGGCCGGGGGCCTCTCCTCCCTCACCATCTCCCTGGGTCCAAGGAAGCGGCTGCAGGACTGGCAGCAGGGTCCCCGCCCGGAGCCTGAGTAACAGTCGAGGGTGGGGAAGGTTGCCTTTCCCAGGCCTGCTGGTCCCAGGACGCCTTCTGGCTGCGAACTCTTTCCTCACCTGCGTCCTGCCCCCAGGCTGGGAAGTTTGACATCATCCCAACGATGACCACCATCGGTTCCGGGATTGGCATCTTTGGGGTGGTAAGTGCTGGGGTCACAGGTCACTGTGAGGGGGGCAGCCCCTCCTCTTCCACATCTCGGGAGCACCAGGTCCCTCACCCCAAAACTTGTCCGTGATTGTCCGTCAGGGCTGGGCAGCAGACGCCCACCCCATCACCCTAGACCTAGAGTATGTCGTAGGAAACCGAGGCCCACGGCCGGGGCAGGACAGAGGTGGGCCGGGGCAACGCCTCACCCCCCATTCTCACCCCGTGGGTCATTTGAAGAAACTGAGGCCAAGAGCAGGGCAGGGTTCGGCCGGGGCCAGGTGGTCAGTAGGGACTGGAAGGGGGTCTGGAGGCTCTGATCCCCACCCCCTGGGGCCCCATGATCTGTCCACCCCCCGCCCCCAGGCGACAGTTCTCTGTGACTTGTTGCTGCTCCACATCCTGCCCAAGAGGCACTACTACAAGCAGAAGAAGTTCAAGTACGCGGAGGACATGGGGCCAGGGCCGGTAAGAGAACTCTCGAGGGGAGCCTTGCAACGGGCTCAGGCCCCCGTGTCGTGTGGAGGCCCCGCTGCACCCCCAGGGCTGACCGCGGTTCCCCTCCGCACACGCAGGACGAGCGGGACCCCGCAGCCACCAGCTCCACCCTGGGCCTGCAGGAGAACATGAAGACATCCTGACCTCCCCACCCCCGCCGGGGCTCCGCTGGGGTCCCAGCCCGCGCAGAGGCGTCGCCCCAGGAGCGCTCCTGCCAGGTTGCCCACAGTTCAGGATGGGCGCTGGGAGAGGCCCGTGCCGCCCTGGGCGCCAGCTCCCACCCTGCACGCCCCCAAGGCAGAGCCTGCATGGCCTGGGCTGCTTCGCGGCGGGAAGGGCTGGGCTGCGGGCCCTCCTGCACACCTGGACCCTAGCTTTGTGCTTCTCCCTCTGGGTCTCATCTTCCAGCGCCTCCAGATCCGCACTCTCCAACCCTGCAGCCGCCAACCACCATCAGCTCTTTTTTACATGAACTAAAATTGTATAATATGAAAAATTCAGTTTCTCAGTTGAACTAGCCACAGCTCAACTGCTCAGTGGACACAGGTGGCTAGTGGCTGCTGTGCTGGACAGCACATAGTGACACTCTCACCATGGCAGAAAGTTCTGTTGAGAGGCTCTGCTCACACCTTGTTTCTTGCTGGCCTCAGATTTCCCTGAGGAATGTCTCAACTGTAGCCCACCCAGCCTGTCCCAACCAGGATCTCGGGGGCTGGGGCCACACGATCTGCATGGTTAGCAAACTCCCCAGGACATTTTGAAACCTACGTTTAAGAACCTCTGCCCTAGAACTTTCTGAATCTATGCCCCTGCTCAGGTGCCAGACATGACCTGGGCCTGTATCTCCTGGCAAGGTCCAGGCACCGAGCGGGGTGTGAGACACCTGGGCAGGTGTGTGGCTCGCTCACCTGCCACATAGTGTGTCATGCACACACGGCACCTAGATGTGCGCACCCTCGCCGTGCTCACCCACCACAGGCCCACACTCCCGTCCACACCTTGTATTTGAGAAGCTTGGCCCCTGCAGACACACCCACCTGAACACACCTACACCCCCAAGCAAGAGACATGGTCCCTGCCATGTCACCTCCCAGGGGGACTGCTGCTCCCCAAACGTATCACACCAGAGCAGCTCCTTCTGCCCATGCGCCGTTACTCAGCTACCTCGGGTCGGGTGGGAGCCTTGGCCAGACGCTGGGTTCTCTGCCTGTGGCCCAGCTCCAGCTCCCAAGCCCTGCCTGGCTCTGTGTGAACACAAGGTCTGGGGAAAGTGAGGGGGTGGAGCACAATAAAAGGGATGATGAGAAGCCTCTGCCTTCTGCATTTTCTTCCCAGCCCTCTCTGAAGGGAACTGGGGAACTGAGCTGAGCGATCTCGGTCCCTCCTGCTCTGTCGGGGAGGATGTCGTGAACCCACTCTTGTGCCCTGAACCCAGCAGGGTCAGTGCTGGGAGCCGGCTCACCACTGGATACTGGGTCCCCTGACCGCCGGGCCTCTTCCGCAGTCCCCCACAGGTCCCTCCTGCGGCTCTGGGAAGCCTGGCCCCGGGACTAGCAGAGAACCCCGGGAGTGGCCTCCTAAAGGCCAGGGGGAGCAGCAGCCTGGTTGTCCAGGAGGGAGTTCTGAGGGACTCCCAAAGAAGGCAGGACGGCTTGCCTGGAGATAGTGTGGAAGATTCTCTAGGGCCCCCGCTTGGGCACCACCTCCAGGTCTGGACGTACAGCACACGTGGGGGCCTCAGGGCACCCCACCATCACCACGCTCTCTCTAGACCAGTGTGGTCCATCCAGACGTCCTGCGGTGATGGAGATGTTTTCTATCCGGGCTGCCCAATGCATCCGCCCCAGCCACAGGCGGCCGACGAGCACTCGAAAGGTGGCTAGTGCAGCTGAGGAACTGAGTTTTCCCATTTATTTACTTTTCGCTAACCTAGCCAGTCACAAGGCCAGTGGCTACCATATTGGGCAGCATGGGCTCACTCTCCCTTCTCCCTCAGGCCCTTGGCCCTCTGCCCAAGAACACCCCCTCAGATTTTAGGAGACAGAACCGCCCTCCTCCGCCTTCTCTTTCTTCTCCAAAAATACCTGTTTGGTTCCTCCTGCCCTCTTCCCTCTTCAAAGAGCAGAATAAGGATTACTCTTCCCAATCCAGCCCTCTGACCAGCCCAGAGGGCTTCTCATAGAGGCTGTCTCTTCTTGCCTCTGCTCCTGTACTTCTCCCCTCTTCTGCCTCCTTCTTGCCCCAGGGCCCCTCAGCTACGCCCTCCTTTCACCACCACCCTTCCAGAAGCCCAGCCAACTTCACTTCCCTTTGTGTCCTTGCCCTTGGCGTCCACCTTCACCACTTCTAGATATCCTCGTCAAGGTCACTAGCCAAATCCAAGCACAGTGTCATCCTCTGTCACTGCTGACCAAGCCCTCCTTGTTGAAAGAATTCTGTCCAGCAGCCTCTAGGATCCAATCGCTGCTGATTTTCCAGCCAGCTTGAACTGTGGCTCAGCCACAACTCAGTGTGTCCTTGGGCAAGCTGCTGAACTCTCCAAGCCTCCTCTGTGAGTCAGGGGCAGTGATGGCCTCTGCTAGGATTGGGGTGAGATAAGATATGTACAGTGCCTAGAAGAGTTTGTGTTTTGCCCTCAACCTATCTGCCCTTTTCATGGTGAAGTCAGTCCCCCCCTGTCTATTCTTCCTGGTTCTTGGCTGGGCATGTGGCTTCCTAGAACGGAGGTTGCACTTCCTCTTGCAGCTGGGTCTGGTCAAGGGACCAAGCTATAGCCATTGGCATGTATGTGGATGTGTCATGAGGCAGTTTCCAGGAATTTTCCTTAGAAGAGAGCTAGCGCAGATCTTTTGCCCTCTTCTTTATCCTTTTCTCCACCTCACTGCCTGGAATATGAATGTGATGGGTGGAGTTCTAGTTGCCATGCTGGACCATGAGGATAAGAGCTATACCCAGAGGTTGCTGGAGCAGCGAGTAGAAGCAGCCCAAATCTGGAAGGGCTTTGTGGAGCAGAGCTGCCACATCAGTCTATGACTGCCTGCCTGCGTCTAGGCTTTTATGTGGGATTTCTGTTACTTCAGCCAAACCTGGTACAGAGTTCTTTCCCCCTCTAAATGCAGTTGTTCCTGGGGCTCCTGCTTTGTTTGCTGAGTGATCTCACCCCTCCCCTGCTCTAATTACAATATGGGTCCTTTCTGAGGACTCCAAAAACTTTGTGTCTCTCGGGCCCAGCCCCCTTTTCTCAACTCCAGCCCCACACAACCAACTCCCCAGTAAACATGTCCAATTAGTCATTCATTCGACAAACATCTATTTAATAATCACCCACAATGTGTCAGGCTGTGTGCCAGATGAATCAGGCACAGTATCTGCTGTCAAGTCAAGAGGGGATATAGGCTGGTAAACGGATGCTGGGTAAAGGTAACTCTTCCTGTATTAGGCAGTGGGAAGGTAGTGGGGAAGGTTTCCTGGAGGAGGGGACATTGAATTGAGCCCTGAAGGCAAGTAGGAGTTAGGCAGGCAGGTAGGTAAGAGCGAGCTTATTGGACCTACTCTCAGGGCAGGAGGGAGCCAAGGAAGATTCCTAAGGAAGAGCTGACGAGTGGGACTTGTGTTTCTGAAAGATTACTTGGGCTGCCAGGTGGAGAATGGCTAGTGGGGGTGAGACCGGATACCGGAGGCCAGGGAGGAGGCTGCGGCAGCAATCCAGTTACAAGGTGGTGGCCTGAGCTAAGGGAGGGTTGCAGGGGTGGAGAGAATGGAAAGGACTCCAGGGGTATTTAAGAGGCAGCCTGGCAGGGCTTGGTGATTGACTGGCTGGGGCAGGAGAGAGGTAGGCTGGGTGACTTCCAGGTTTCTGGCTCCAGTTTGAGACTGACACAGGCCAGGTTTGGGAGGAAACCATGTGGGGCTCAGCCTGCAAGCAAGTAGTGGAGAAGCCAGAGGAGTCACAAGAGGAGGGTTTAACATCAGTGAACAGGGAGCTCTTGAGCTCTCCGGGGAGGACTGGGGGAGAGGGGACACAGCCTCCAGGAGCAGCCACCGTGTCCCGGGGAATCCATTCCCCCTGCCCCAATGAAGCCATTCCTGTCCTCTGCTCGCTGGGCCCTTCCCCAAACACGAATCCGACTCCGACTCCAGCACTCCCTGCCGAACCGCTTCCCGGCTCCCCTACTCCCCACCCCGCAAAAGGCCCGACTCCTGGGCCTGCCACTCACGGCCTTTCCCTCGGGCCTCAGCCCCGGCTTCACACGCGTGTCCGAGCTGGCCTCGCCCCCGGAGGGGCGCCCCTGCCCGCTTCCCGCGCTGCCAGCGGGGCTCAGTGGGGCAGAGTTTTGGCCCGAAACGCCCGCTGTCTCCAGGCCCCGCTGCAGGGCGCAGGCCGCGACGGGCGGGCTTTCGCGGGCCCGCGGGGAGCCCGCACCCGGGCGCCAGGGGCGTGGCGAGGGCCGGCCCCGCCGCCCGGGGAGGGGTCGCCCGGAGCCTCCGCCCGCCGCGGCCCCTCCTCCCCGGGCTGGGCGCGAGTCCCCGGCTCGGATTGGGCGGCGCCGGGGGCCGCGCGGCCGGGCCAATGAGCGCGGGCCGGGCGCGGCGGCGGGCGCGGCGGCGGGCGCGGGGAGCCGCGGCGCCGGCGGTCTGCGCTCGGCGAGCCTGGCCCCGGCGAGGCGGGCGAGGCGGGCGGGGCGAGGCGGGCGAGGCGGGCGGGGCGGGGCACGCGCCGCGGGAGCGAGCCTGGGCGGTCGCACTGCCGCCGGGACTGTCGCCGCGCGCCGAGGTAGGGGTCCGCGGGCAGGTGACCTGGGGCGGCCGCGGCCGGCGACGGACGCCCGTACCTCCGCCCGAAGCCCGCAGGGGGGAAGGGGTGGTCTGCGAGGCCGCGTCTACGAGGGCAGCCGGGACCAAATCCATGCGGGGATCCTCCCCCTTCTGTCTACGGGATCGGGTCTCCCGGAGCCTGCTTCTGCCTGCGCGGCAGCCGGGACCGCAGCTCTGCGAGCGTCCCACCCCTGCGTCCCTTCCCCCGCGCTGGTGTGCGGGGCAGCGTCCTCAGGGCGCACCACCTACCCCCGCCCCAGTCTCGGTGGGAGGCGGTGTCTGTGCGGAGGGGGCCCAGACGGTGCACCCACGTGTGGATCTCCGCGGAGCGCTCCTCCCACGGCCCTTCCCCGGGGCTTCGGGCAGGAGCTGGGCTGGAGCGGGGCGGCGGGGGCATGAGTGAGAGGGACGCGGCGCGCGGCTTTCGCTGCGCAGTCCTCTCCTGGCTGAGCCGGGCGGGGCGGTGGGGGGCAGCGGAGGCGGTCGCTGCGGCTCCCGGAGCCGGGTAGGCACAGAACTGGTGGCTCGGAGGGTACACACGTGTACGGGGACCTGTGTGTGGTGTTTGGAGGCGGGTGTGCGTGTGTCACGTGGACACGGGAGTGTGCTGTTGGGCGGGGGGAGTGCGCATTACTTGGGTGGAGTGGAGAGCCAGGGCGGGTCACGCGGACATCGGCGTGCTCCTGTCGGGGAGAGGGGCCTGTCTGGAAGGTGCGGGAGCGTGCAGAGAAGGTTCTGGGTAGGGTGGGCCACAGGACTGCGCCGCGGTGGGCGCGTTGACGGATGTGTCTGTACCAGGCGGGCAGGCGAGTGAGAGAGGAGTACCCCCGCGTGCCCTTGAAGATGCCGGGGAAGAAGCGCTGGCCTTCACAGCCATTCACTCCTGCATTCAGCCCGTACACAGTGAGCACCTACTGTGTGCCAAACGGTGTCTGAGGCCAGCAGATTTAAAAAAATTTTTAGAGTAGTTGTAGGTTTACAGAAAAACCATGCAGAAAGTAAGAGTTACCATCTACCTCCCCCATACAAACAGGCAGGCACATGTACACAGTTTTTCCTGTTGTTAACATTTTGCCTTAGTGTGGTGTGTTTGTCACAATGGATGAAATAAAATAATCAGAGAGGCTCACAGACTTTGGGGAAGGCCCCTGCTTACCCGGTCGGTCTCCCCACCCTCCTCCCCCTCTTCCGTGGCAGCCAGCCGGAGGGCTCATTCTAAACCTCGTCTGCGTCACTCCCCTGCTCAGAACCCTCTGGCTTTTGAGAATGCCTAGTGTCTGTCCGCAGAGCAACCCCCCTCCCCCCCAAAACCAGGCCCTGAGTCCTAACCAGGAGATGGCTCTCTGATGCCCAGTGTGAACCTCTAGCCTCTCCTCCTCTCCTGCTGAGTGGTCCAGAAAGAGCTTGGGGGAATGGATGGGCCTCAGGCTGTTAAGCATTCTCCCCCCATGTGGGAGGTCCCAGGTTTGGTTTCTGGTGCTCCCTGGAGAAAGGAGAGCAAACAATGAGCAGACAGACTAGAGAACCATGGGGGGGGGGGGGGGGGAGGATGGAGGGGGATAATTTAGATAGATAGATAGATAGATAATAGAGTAAAAAATCTTTTTTAAGAAAGCTTAAAGGCTCCCTCCTCCAGGAAGCCCACCCTGAGGCCAAACACAGTGAAAGATGGGTCCTTCTTCCTCTGGGTGCTTCTCACATGCAGATGTGCCGCTCCAGCCACCCACGTTGGTCTCTTACCTGAGTGAGCACTAGTGTACCACCCCACCCCTCCTGACTTTTGTGCTTGCTGGTCCCTCTGCCTGAAATATTCCTCCCCAGCTGTCCACACAGCTTCCTTCAGATTTCTGCTCAAACCTGGCTTCAGAAAGGCCTTCCCTGACTTTACCCAACCCCTCACTGGTTATCCCCCTTTCACTGTTTTCTTTTCTTCTAATGCATGCCGCTTGCCATATCATATATATATTCCTAGCTTTCTTGTCTGATCTTTTGCTGCTGATTACAAATTAAACTATGTGAGAGCAGGGACTTTGTCTTTTTGGTTCACTGCCTTATCTCCCAGCATCCACTCCAGTGCCTGGAATATAGTAGGTGCTCAATTAATATTTGTCACATGAATGAGTGATTCTGGAATTGCACCCCAGGGGCCATATCTGGTTGCTCCCCAGGCCAAGCCGAAGTCTCCTGTTTCTCTGTCTTCTAGATTCCGAATTCCTGGAAGGTCTGGGAGAACTGTGACCATATTTGCACATTAGAAATATTCTCTCCAGCAACTGGTGTGGAGGGTGCGGTGGGGTGAGGGTGTGAGCTGGGAGGGGGGAGACCGATGTGGAAGAAGCAGTGGGAAAGGAAAGAGGAGGTCAGAATCGGGACTTTCTAAGGAGTTGGATGTGATGACCTCAGCCAGCAGCGGGGAGGTCAGGGACGGTTCCCATAGATGGGGATGTCCTCCAGGCAGCAAAGGCAGTTTACACAGAGGCCTGGCACAGGACAGTCTGCAGCGCTGGGGACTGCCAGTAGTGGAGGATGCGTGGGCTGGGGGAGCAAGGCTGGGGAGAGGAAGGGGTTAAGGAGGACTCCTGGGTTTCTGGCTGGGACTAGTGAGAACTGGAAGGGTGTTGTCCCCATCTCTGCAATGGGGACAGATGAGGAAGAGCAGGTATGGGGGAAGATGCTGAGTTGAGTGCGGGTGCTGTTGGGTCCCAGCTGCTCCTGGTGGTGGAGGGGGAGGAGGCAGCGGCTGGAGGCGCAGACTTGGTGTGGTCTGCTGGGGGGAAGGGGGGATGGGGACGGGGACAGTGGCAGGGACGAGGCCTGGAGACTTTCAGGCTGGCGGCTGGGCTGAGAAGATGCACTGAGGGTCGCCTTGGCACGGAGCCCAGCGCGGTGCTGGGGGCTCCCCGGGGGCGGTAGGGGTGGTATCCTCACAGCAGGCATCCTCAAGCATGACTCGACACCAGACGCCCGGGCCTCCCTCGAGGGGCCTGAGTCATCGCGGGTGGGGGCGGGAGCTGCAGAGGGCACCGGTTGCCAGGGCCGCCCAGACGCTCGTCAGGAGCATAAACACGGCTCCTGTGGGGCGGCCCAGGGATGTCAGGCTGCTCCATGCCCGGCCCGGGTGGCTCTGCCATCTCCTTGTGGCCCTCCCTTCTGGCCAGGCTCTGCTGGTCAGGGGTCTTCATGCCCTCCACCTGCGCTGTAGCTGGTCCTCTCTGACGGCCTGGCCCTGGGGTTCACAGCAGCCTCCCAGAACTTGGAATGCCTGACCCGTGCCTGATGTCATACCAGGCGGGGCTGCTCGCACAGGCCCGGATGAGAGTGGGGTCTGCCTGCTCTCAGGGCCTCATTTGAGGGACCCAGGTGGCTGGGGCACGTGTGGGGGGGAGGCCAGGCCAGCTGGGCATCTGGAGCCAGGAGCCAACTTCCCACGGGAGGCCTGGGAGGAGATGCCAGCTATGGGGCTGTAGTTTGTACAGCAAGGCTCTCTTGGTGCCTCCTAGATGCAAACACATCCCAGCTCCACGTCTTTCAGGAACAAACTGCTTCTGCACCCATAGTCTCACCCACTTCTTTCCATCGCCCCGGGAGTTGGCAGATGGTGGCCATTCTCTCCATTCATATATGAGGAAACTGAAACTCAAAGAGGTGCATTGACTTGTCCAAGGCAACACAGGCCTGGCCTGGGAGGACAGTGAGGGGGGGCTCAAGTCCGGTGGGGAAGCCACTTCAGCTGCAGGACTCGGCCGGCCCCGGGAGGCCCCATGTCCTTGGGAGTCCTGGCTGTGCCCTGGACCTGGGTCTTAGCCTGTGTCTACCTGCCCTTCCATTCCTCCATGTGGCCCCTAGGGACCTGCTGAGTCACTTTCTACTAAGTGCCTGCTGTAGCCTCAGCTTGGGGAGACCCTTGCAGAGACCCCCTGGGTGAGCCCGCAGAGGGCAGACCCTGCCCGGGACACAGAGATGGGCCCAGGCCAGCAGGCAGCCCCAGGCTGGGGACAGGTCTGGGAAATTTAGACTTGACCTCTGGGGGTCAGGCTCCTGTTGGCCCGCAAGGGGGTGCAGACTCCCCCGCCTTGCTCTCCCTCCTGGGGCACTTGTAACCCAGACCTCAGAGCGCACACGTGCACTGGAACACGCTCCCACACACAAAACACCGGCAGAGTTTGTCTCCCTGCAGCTGCGCTCCCACGTGTGGACTCGCGCACACAGACGCCCCCAGAGACACGCGCCGTCACCCTGGCCACAGCCTGGCCGGCACGCGCGTTCTCTCCCGCACAGCCTCAGCGTCTGGCCCTGCCGCCTGCAGCCTCCCCAGGCCTCCCCAGGCCTCCCGGCCGCCCCTGGCACAGACAGCGCCTAGTCACCTGAATGTGAGGGGAGGGAATGAGGGAGGGAGGCCTGACGTCAGCCCTCGCCGCCGCCCGCCGCCGCCCGCGCAGCCATCTGGCCGCTGCGGGGCCCAGGCAATCACGACCGCGGCGCCGCAGCCGGTTCTACCGCAGGGGCTCAGCAGAGGGCGTTGTGAGCCCCTATGGGCCTCCACTCCCGGACCCTCACAGCCAACCCCCCCCCCGCCCCCCCCGGGAGGCGAAACCCTCGCTTCGCCCCATTTCGCGGATGAGGAAAGCCTGAGGCACAGAAGTGAAGGTGCCTGCTTAGGGGTACACGGCCAGGATTTGAACCCCGGCGGCCTGGCTTCAGAGCCTGGCGCCGACCCCCAGGCTGGAGCAGGAAGGCTTCTGCCGATGTGGGTGTGACCCCCAGGCCTGGCCCTGCCCGGGCCTCAGTGTCCCTATTTGGGAACATGGGGGAGGGGAGTTAAAGGAGGACGCCCCCGAGCCTCCCGCTGTGATGATGGCCTCAGGGAAATCATAGGCAAATGTACGGGCCAGTAGCTGTGACCTGTGCCTGTGGCCTCTCTGTCCCCGCAGCCCCGCCCGGGCCCTCGGTCCCTGCTGGTGGGACCTGGGGCCAGGGGCCAGGAGCTCTGGACTCTGCCATTCATTCTCCGACTTAGGGTGGGGCCTGAGGCTTGTTGGGGTCCCTTCTCTGAGCCTGGTCATCTGGCTAAGCAGGACAGAGCTGTCGAGATTGTGTGGCAATCATGTATTCATTTGACAAATATGTATGGAGCTCCAACTATGTGTCAGGTGCTGCTGAAGAGACCAATGGAAACAAAGCAAACCACAACCTCTCCAGGGGGAAAACTATATATATATATATATATATATATATATATATATATATATATATATATATGTTATCCCATCCCTAATTTCATGGAGCTTACGTTCTGGCGAAACAGACCAGGTATACCCAGGGCCTGAGGAGCAAGGGGGAGGGAGGGGCCTGGGCCCCCTACAAGGAGGAGAGGGCCAGGCTGGCCAGGCTTGGGGGCTCCTCGGAGCCTTTGCTTCCTCCTTCCTGCAGGCCGTCTGGTCCCCAAAGCCTCCTGGGTCCTCCAGCCTTACTGACACCTGCTCTCACCTCCAGCGAGACGGCCCCTGTGTTCCAGCCTCACCCCCCTCCTCTCCTCCTCTCGGTCCAGCCCCCCTTCCTTTCTGATACCAGCTCTGCTATCTCCAGGCTCCACTCCTACGACCAGGCACAGGGGTCTGGCCTCGAGCCATCTCAGGGGAATCTGGGGATTGTGTCCACAGTACAGATGGGGATACTGAGGCTGGGAGCCTGCCCAGCCCCATGGGAGGTTGGCAGGCAGGCCTGGAGCCCAGCCCAGCTCCTCGGTGGCCAGGGGACTCCAGCCCCCCTAAGTCCTCGACATCTGTCCAAGCCAGGTGCTGGGGAGTGAGGGGTGGAAGGGAGGTGTGAGACTTGTGCGCTCAGAGGCCCTGCGTGGGGATGGGGAAGTTACCACCAGACAGGAAAGGCCGAGGGTCAGGAGTCCACTCACTTCCTTCTTCTGAGAAGATGTGGCGTCTGGCCGCAGAAGGGAAGCGGGGTGTCGGACTGGGGGAGGGGGCAGTGCTCAGCGGGGGGTGGAGGGCGAGTGTCAGTCTAAGGGTCAGAGTATATATAGCACAGGGTCTCGGTGGAGGAGGGTGGGCTGAGGCTGGGGTCACTTTGGAGTTCACACTGAGGTCTGAGGTCAGACTTTGCCCTGGGGCCTGGTTAGGGGATCAGACTGCAGTAGGGCCAGGGCGGCTGTGGGGCCAGGCTGGGGAGGGATCCCAGCCTGAGCAGATGTGGCAAACACTTTGGCCCTACAAACAAACTGGAAGGAAAAACCAGGGCAAATAAGGGATTCCTCAGTGTAGGGAAGTCAACGTGGCAGGCCCCTCCCCTAAAGGATCCTGTTTTGGGCTTGAGGCTCTGCTGAGGCAGAGAAGGCATAAGAGGAGCCTCACCACATGACCCTGGAGAGGCCTCCCTGGAGGAGGTGAGTGGGGCTGGAGCATCAGGGAGGCCTCCCTGGAGGAGGTGAGTGGGGCTGGAGCATCAGGGGTGCCTCCCTGAAGGAGGTGAGTGGGGCTGGAGCATCAGGGAGACCTCTGCAGCTTCCAGGGGCAACTTTGGAATGCTCTGCTGTCCAGGGGTGGGGCTGGTGAGTCACTGGATGCGTGCAGGGCTGGCTGGACTCTGTCCCTCCCATGCTGCTGGCCTCCAGGGTTTTGCACGTGTCTGTCTGTCCTGACTCAGTTTCTCCCTGCTTCCCCGTGAAGCCAGCGAGGTAGAAGTGCCCGTTTTACAGGTGGGGGTACCAAGGTCCAGAGGCCGGTGGGCAGCAGAGCAGCTGAGCCCCTAAATCCCTTCAGTTAGCACAAGACGGTCTGAGTTGGAGGCTGCAAGCCGAGCAGAGGGGCCGTCCAGGGCCCAGGCAGTTGTGGCTGCAGCAGAAGAGGGGCCTGCACTCTGCCCACCTGGCCCTGTGGCCAGTGTGGTGTCTGGGAGCAAAGCCCCGTTGCCCTCTTTTCTCAGGTCCCCAACAGCGCTGCAGAGAGGACCGTCTTGGCTGACGCGATGGAGGGGGGCCCAGCCGTCTGCTGCCAGGACCCCCGGGCAGAGCTGGCGGAGCGGGTGGCAGCCATCGACGTGGCTCACTTGGAGGAGGCAGATGGTGGCCCGGAGCCTGCCAGGAACGGCGTGGGCCCCCCACGGCGCCCCAGGGCTGCCTCTGTAGTCCCCGGAGGGGCTTCACGACCCCCTCCAATCCGGCCCAGCCTCTCGGCTAGGAAGTTCTCCCTGCAGGAGCGGCCGGCGGGGAGCTCCCTCCAGGCCCAGGCTGGGCCTTATGCCACGGGGCCTGCCAGCCACATCTCCCCACGGGCCTGGCGGAGGCCTACCATCGAGTCCCACCACGTGGCCATCTCGGACGCGGAGGTTAGTGTGGCCAGTTGGGGTTGTTCATGAGAATCTCAGTCGGCCTCCGTGAAAACCCATTTTCTGTTTTCCCTGTCGTACAGCGATCTAGCCTTGGTTTGCATACCTCCAGGCCTGTGGCACTCACTACCTCACAGTATGATCTCTTCGAACAGGGGGCAGCTCCATCTAGCCAGCGGTTGCCTCCTGTAACTCCCTGCATTCCCATCCCAGCCCAGGCCTAGAAACAGGCCCTTATCCCCTGAAAGTCCTCCTAGAGGTTTGAAGACAGGTGATGTGTCGTCCTCCCAAGTCTTCCCAGGCTGACCCGCCGCCTCTACTCTTGTCTGCTAGGGTTTGCTCAGCGTGCCAGCATGCTGCCAGCCCCTGGGCTCCCACTGCCCTGGCCTTGCCACCTCAATCCCAAAGGGAACCTGGGTACCTAGCCATCTCCAGATTTCAGAGGCTGAATTTTTATGCCAGAACCAGGGCTTCCCGTCTCCTGTCCCCAGAGCTCCCCTCATTACTCTTGTCTGTGCCTTCCAGACCTCCTCATTCAGCTGCTTCTGGAAGCACTTCTGCGTGGGTTACTCGCAGACCCCAGCATCTGGGCAGGAATCAGTGGTTTTCCTTTCACCATTTCTGAGGGTGAAAGCATGGCCACACCTTGCCATTCCTGTTTTCAAACATTACCCAAGGCTTCTCGTCACTTACGGAGCACTGGCACCGCCTAGTTTTCCCATCCAAATCTGGAAAGTTGGGGAAGTCCGGGAACGAGGGGTCTGGGGCCAGGATCAGGCCCAGAGCAGGCTTCTGAGGTGGGAGCAGAGCTGCCTCTGGATCGAGCTGAGCCTGTTTTCCACCCCCAGGACTGTGTGCAGCTGAACCAGTACAAGCTGCAGAGTGAGATCGGCAAGGTAGGGCTGGGCAGGCCAGGAGTAGCGGGGGCTTCTCGGGGCTTGGCGGGGGCAGCTGTCAGGCTCCTTGGCTTGGCTTTGTCCCTTCTCCTCTGGGTGGGAATGTGACGCAGCGCCAGGAAGTCCCCAGCCTGGAAATGAGGAAATTTTTTTTTAAATTTCTCTCCCCGCCCCCTGGGTTTGAACCCTGGACCTCCCATGTGGTAGGCAGACGCTCTATCAGTTGAGCCAAATCTTTGTCCTTGGAAGGAAGGACCTGGGGGTGGGGGTTGGGAGAAGACTCAGGATCCCTGACTTCCCAGGGTGCTTGCTGGGAGATAGGGAGGGAGGGGCTGGGGAAGCCGGAAGCTGCAGGAGCCCGCAGGGACAGTTGCCAGGGCATGGGAACCCCCTCCCTGTCTGCCAGCTTGGGGGGTGGGTTGTGTGTGATGGGATAGTCAGGCCCCAGGCGCCTAAGCTAGTCCCAGGGGAGATCGCCCTGTCCCGGCGGGACTGACCAGTGCCTCTCTGCAGGGAGCCTACGGCGTGGTGAGGCTGGCCTACAACGAGAGTGAAGACAGACACTACGTGAGTGTTGGGACGTGAGGGAGATGTTGCCCGAGCCTGTCCCTAGAAGCTGTGCAGGGAAGACTGAGGACGGGGCTGCCTTTGACGGGAGTGAGCTCCCTTCCCTAGGAGTGTGCAGAGGGAGTGAGCTCCCTGTCTCTGGGGGTATACAAGCAGAGACTGGGCTCCTCTGAGGAGAGAGCTCAGGTGAGTTTTGTTGGGAGACTAGGGGTAAGGCCAAGATGCCGATTGGCCAACTCCTAACCCGGCTAAATGCACCCCTGGACCTGTCTCTGGGGTTTCCCCTTGTGCCCATGGCAGACACCCCTGCACCTTTCTGGACCTCAGTCCCCATGTCCCCAGCCTGTTCTAGGCCCTGGCGGCTGCGCACAAGTGATGGTTCTGTCCCTCCCTCCTCAGGCAATGAAAGTTCTTTCCAAAAAGAAGTTGCTGAAGCAGTACGGCTTTCCGCGTAGGTATCTGGGGCTGGCCTTAGGAGCGCATGGCCTGGGGTGCAGATGGGAGGAGACCGGGGCCCCTAGCTGGTTTTTGCTAGGATGATGGGGCGGAGGGGTCAGCCTGAGCAAAGGCGAGCAAAGGCATGGTGTAGGGACAGCGTCCGGTGGGCTGGGGCTGGACTTGCAGGATTCTAGCTGGGGGCCGGCTGCGCGGCCATGCGGAGGCCCAGCCGCCTGCGCTGGGAGTTGACTCCCCGTCCTGGTCACAGGTCGCCCTCCCCCGCGAGGGTCCCAGGCTGCCCTCGGGGGAACGGCCAAGCAGCTGCTGCCCCTGGAGCGGGTGTACCAGGAGATCGCCATCCTGAAGAAGCTGGACCACGTGAATGTGGTCAAACTGATCGAGGTAGGAGGCGGCGGGGAGGGAGGCCCTTGGCACAGGTTCCGAGGGCAGGGCCGGGCTTGGGGTGCGGGCTGCAGGGAGGCTGCAGGGGTCAGCTCAGACCGTTCAGGAATGTTCTCAGGGTCTCGCTGAGGGTCAGGGGCTGCCCCAGAAGAAGGAAGGAAGCTCCCCACTACGGCAGGGGAGAAGAGCTGGAGGCCACGCGCTGGGCCAGGGTTGGGGACAGTGACTTCTGAGGCGCCATCCATCTGGCACCAGGGCGGTCCCTGCTCCGTTGTCCAGGGCGGCTGCTGGAGCCTCCTAGGGATCCCGGGGCTGTGAGGACAGGGCGGCCTGGGGCCTCCAGCCTCGGCCTCTTCAAGCCCCACCTTATGCCTGCCCCTCTCTGACCAGGTCCTGGATGACCCAGCCGAGGACAATCTCTATCTGGGTGAGTGACCCAGTTTGTCCCTGCAGCAGCTCACAGGACCTTCGTGGGCGGGGTGAATGCTCTGACCCCTGGGGGGCAGGGGAAACCCACGTCTCAAGTCCAGGATTCCCTTGCCCAGTTATAGTCAATTATTCCCAAGCCCCCACTCCCTGCCAGGCCGGTACTGATTGGGGACAGAGTGGATCCAATCTGGACTCTGCACTCAGGGCGATGCAGGCCGTGTGATGTGGGTTCCCAGACCCTGTCTAATATCTCTGGGCCTCAGTTTCCTCAACTGTAAAATGGGGATAATGATGGTGTCTCTCTGAGGGTTGCCGTGAGGAGTGAGTTATTACAAGCATCGTAGCTGTTATGGTTATTAAATTAGTGTTATTAATATTATTATTATTTAAGTCTCTGGTGCCTAGACCAGGGCTGGGCTTGGAGGAGGCTTCAGGAACTGGGGCAGAGGGGGCCCTGGCTTAGGAATTGGAGGCCAAGGCTTTGGTTTCCCCTCCATCTCCTACCTGCCTGCCTGCTATGGTCTCTAGGAACATTCCTGCCTTTGAGCTGAGCCTCAGTTTCCCACCCTGTAAAAGGGGTCCATGCTGATGTTCCTCCCCTGGCACCCGAGCATCAGGTGAGGCAGGCCCACAGCAGACCCCACTTCCACTCACTTTCTCCCATGACTCGGTACCCTCGTCCTGTCCCACCCTCGAGTGTGCCCGGATACCTGCCCCTCTCCTTCCCGCCAGAACTGGGAGGGACCTTGGTGTCAGCTGCTTCGCCATCTGGCCTCACCTTACCTACTTTTCTTTTCTTTTCTTTCAGTGTTTGACCTCCTGAGAAAGGGGTGAGTCCCCCGTCCTGGCCGGGCAGGTCAAGTCTAACCCAGGCCTTCCTCTCCCTCCCTAGGTCCCCTGTCCTAGGTCAGCCACGCCAGGGGGAGGCAGAGATGCAGGCCCTGCTCACAGGGAGCACTGGTCTGGGGGAAGATAAGAGACCAAGATGACAATTCTTTGAAGGCTGGAAGTAATGAGGCTGTGGAGACCTCTGGAAGAGAGAGAGGGTTTGAGCCAGGCCTTGGGAAACTGGGAAGAAGATACTCTGGATAGAGAGAGGGGAAGAAAGCACAGGTGTGGAGATGGGACTCACAGCTCCAATTTGTACTCGGATCACAAAGTGCTCTTTGATCTTTACAGTAAACTTTGTGAATTGGGTGGGTGGGATGCCATTCCCTCCTGTTTACAAGAGGGGAAGCTGAAGATCAAAGAGGGTAAGTGAGTTGCCCAAGGTCACACAGCGAGTCACTGCTAGAACCCTAGGGCCCTAACGCCTGTCTGCCCTGCTTGGCTTTCTCAGGGTATTTTCAGAGCATTTTCCCGGCTACCACATGGAGTAGTGGGCACAGGGCTGGGTAGACCAGGAGGCCTAGCTGCCCTTGAATGCAGACGGAGGCTTGTCCCTGCCTGGGGTGGGGGTGGGAGTGGCTTCGATACCCTTTAAGACCCAGTTTGACCTCCATTTCAAAAAAGGAAAAGAAAAATATGCCTTTACATTGCCACCCATATATAACTAAAACCAAGGTTTCATGAAGCAGCATACTTCCTCTTCATGTGATACCTTCTGATACATTCTGTTTCATTAGAAAAAAAGCAGTAGCCACCCACTCACTAAATTGATTGCACGACTCTCTGTTGGGATTGGACCCACAATCTGATGCTGTAAATGGCGTCTTCTCAATTGTGTGATTACAGATATGTATTCAGAAGCAATACCAAGCCTGTCAGAAACTAAGATAAAGCTAATGTGAGATTATAATAATGGAAAGAACGGTGGTATTTTGTGTGTGTTTATAAAGTTGTGTTTGCATGAGAGAAGCAGCTAAATCCTTGCGTTCCTAGGAACCTGTTTGAGGCCCTGCTGGTCCCCTTCCCCCCCGCTGCCTCACCTTGACTCTTCTTGATTCCTGCTGAACCCCCTCCCGCAACCCCTCCCCACAGGCCGGTCATGGAAGTGCCCTGCGAGGAGCCCTTCCCCGAGGAGCAAGCTCGCCTCTACCTGCGGGACATCATTCTGGGCCTCGAGTACTGTGAGTGCAGGACTGAGGGGATGGGGACACGGGAGAGGGCGGAGCCCAGGCTGAGCTGTTTCTGTCAGTCAGCGCTGACCTGCCAATCCGCTTCAGTGAGGGGGCGGGGCATGGGCTGTGGGCGGGGCCAGAAGCCTGCTGCCGCCGGAAGGCTGGCGGCAGACTTCACTGGGCCTGCGCCGGGTTCTTGGCGCTGCCAGGCTTCACCGCCACGTAGGTCTGCGCCTTTGGTGTCTGTCTTCGCCCCTCTTCTGCTTTCTGAGCTCTTAGCCAAGCTTAGCTTCTTCACAGGGACTCAAGAGTTACGGAAAGGAAGGGCTTTGTGTCCAGCTGCCCTGAGAAGGATCTGACTAGGCTTGGGTCCCGCGGGTGGTTGCGAGGGGGGCGGGGGGTTCAATGTAAGGGCAGCAGGAGGGAGGATGTTAGCTTAATCTCTCGCTCTGCATCCATTCATTGACTGAGAACCTAAGTGTCAAGCTGTGCATAAAGAAATGACCAAGACCCAGGCCTGTCCTTAAGGCTCACACTGCCTAGTATGAGGGACAGGAACCTAACTAAGCAGGCAGATAATGTGAAGTGGTGCCTGCCGAGCCTGCGGAGGCTCAGAGGCTCTAGGGAGACGGACCAGGGAAGGCTTTCTGGAGTAGGCAGCTTTAAACTAAGGTCCTGACGGATGAGTAGGAGTTAGTAAGTCAGGTTTAGGGGGTGCTTGGGAGAGAGTGCTCCAGGCAGAGAACTACAGGCAGAGGCACAGGGGACAAGAGGGTGTGTAGGTTGTTCAAGCTGGGTGAAGCCTCCAGTGGGTGGAGGGTGGGCGTAGTGAAAGATAAAGCTGGAAACACTGTCCAGGCCATGCCAGGAGGGCCTCAGCCCCGGGAATGCCTGCACAGAGGACTTTGGACTTCATCCTGTATGCAGAGTGAGCCCCTGCAGGCTTTGAGCTTCGGGAGAGATGGAGAGACAGGATGGGATTTACGTCCTAGAAAGCTCTGTCTGGCAGCTGTGTGGTGGCTGATAGGAGGGGGGAGGCATCCAGCTGGTCAGGGAGGAGTGACAGATGGTGAGGCCTGGATCAGGGCAGTGGGGAGGAGTGCTGAAGGAGGGTTGGCCGGTACTGGGTGACTGGCCGGTCGAGGGAGAGGACAGTCCCCAGACATCCAGGGTTCTGGCCTGGGCAGGCGACAGGGGTGCTGTCCTCTGAAATCTTCCTTCAGTTTGGGAAGAGGGTGTTCTTTCCCTGGGGGAACCGGGTAGGGAATATATTTCAGAGGTTACCTCCACGGGACCTGCTGATGAATGGGATTTGGGTATGAGAGAAAGCGCAGTCAAGAATAATCCCTTGTTTTCTGGTCTGAGCAACTGGTAATAGGCCATTAACTGCATGGAAAGACTAGGGGAGGGGCCAGGGGTTTCTGTTTGGGTTTTTTTGTTTTGCTTTGTTTGGGGGCAGGGGTGGTTGCGAGCAGAGAAATCGAGCTCTAATTCAGATATGTTCATATTGAAGTGTCTGTTGGGACATCCAAGTAGATGGAGAGCTTGGAGTTAAGGGGAGAGGCCAGGGTTCCAGATGAGAATTTGAGACCACTTTCCATGAGCTGATACCCGAGCCTCTGGGTTCGAGCATGCATGTAGCTGCTGGTGTGCCCCTGGCACATAGTAGACAGTCAGCACAGGATCACTGGTTCTGCTCTTGTTATATGACACTGTCACTCTCTCTGTCCCTAGTCTTTCTCCTTCTTCTCCCTGTCCCTAGCCTTTCTCCTTCTTCTCCCTCCCTTCCTCCTCCCTCCCTTTCTATCTTCCCTTCTGTCCCACACCCTGGGTGGGTCCAGGGGGGGTAGTTTGCTGATGGGGAGCCCACAGGTGGATGGGTGGGGTCAGGTGCTGCAACCCTGGCAGCAGGACAAGCACCCAGGCTACTAGAGAGGCCACCCCTCACCCGCAGTCCCAGGGCCCTCCTTCCCTGAAGCCCACCAGCCCAGAGTCCCTGGGGCCGAGGCAGGTTCCCATTGGATCCTTGGTCCCCACAGTCCTCCCCTAGTGCCAGGAGCAGAGACATCTCTGACCAGGCTGGGGCTGGGGGGTGGCCCGGGGCTGGGCTTTGGGCCTGTGGCAGCTCACAGTGGGAGGGGCAGAGAACCCCCACAGAGAGGTCCCTGTCCCCGTCTCCTCTGGTCTCTCTCCTCAGCAACAGCGTCGGTGCCTTGATGGCCACCGAGAGCCCTGGATTTGGAGTCAGAAGTCTCCAAAGATTCCAGCCGTGGCTCTGCTTCTGAAGTCTGGGCTGGGCACCAGCTCTTCATCTGCACGGTGACGCAGATGACACTCAAGTCCTGAGTGTGCACGGGCTGAGGATGTCCAGTTCTTTCTCTCCTGGGGTTGAGATGGGCTTTCCTAGCCAGGCCTGGGCAGGGAGCAGGTTCTGGGCTGCGGTCCCCCAGACCCCGCTCCAGCTGCCTCTCTCTGCAGTGCACTGCCAGAAGATCGTGCACAGGGACATCAAGCCGTCCAACCTGCTCCTGGGGGACGACGGGCACGTGAAGATCGCCGACTTCGGTGTCAGCAACCAGTTTGAGGGCAACGATGCGCAGCTGTCCAGCACTGCTGGGACCCCAGCGTTCATGGCCCCCGAGGCCATTTCTGATTCCGGCCAGAGCTTCAGTGGAAAGGTGGCTCCCAGGACCCGGGCTGGGCTGGGGTGCAGGTGGAGGGGCCTGGTTTCCAGCTGGAAGGTGCCAGGGTCTTGTGGCTAGAGAGCAAATACTGTTTCCTCCTCCACATTTGGCCTCTTCCTTGGAGTCTGAGAAACTCCCCAAGTTTGGCCTCCTCTCATTTTCCAGCAAAATGGCCCCAAATCTCTCCCATGGATAGTTACTGCCAGTCACTCTGGGCTGGATTCTGGGCTGAGCTACAGAACAGAGAGAGTCAAAAGAGCTCTGCTCCCTGCCCTTCTGGAGAAAAGGGCAGGAGAGCTCACATTCAGGGGGGAGTTGGAGGCTCCCCCACCCCACGCTTCTCAGGCGCGGCAGGGTTTGAACTGGGTCTTGAAGAACGGGGGAGATTCGAGCAGGAGGTGGAGCTCAGAGAATGTACAAGAACACTGAGGGGCTGGCGTGGTGAGCCCGTGGGGCTTGGGCAGTGCTTAGAGGCCCTGTGAGTTTGGGCTTTCTCCTAACAGACAGAGGCAGCACCCAAAGGTTTTCCGAGTAGCGAAACAATATTGTTATAATTACATTGTTAACGGTAGTCCATGGTTCATGCTAGGGTTCATTCTTTGTGTTGCACAGCTCTGTGTTGTTGTTTACATTTTTATTCTGGTAACATAAACATATACCCTAGAAGTTCCCATTTTAACCACCTTCAAATGTACAATTCAGTGGTAGTAATTACTTTCACAGTGTTGTGCTCCTGTCACCACCACCCGTTACCTGAGCTTTCCCATCACCCCAAACAGAACTCTGGACCCATTGAGCATTAGCTCCCCGTTCCCCACCGCAGCCCTTCATACTGGACTCTGCTTTCTGTTCATGTGAATTTGCACCTTGCATACAATATTTGTCCTTTTTCCCATTTAGGTTTTCGTTGTCCTTCTATATATCTACTTTTACGCATATTACATTTTTTGGAACCTTTTGAGACTGAAGTTGGAGACATCATACCCTTTTATCACTAAATGTTATTAGTGGGTATTTCCTGAGAATAAGGATGTTCTCTTACAGGACCTAAGTACAATGATCAAAATCAGAACTTTAGTATTGATAAAATACTATTATCTTATCTACACACCTAATTCAAACCTCCTCAGTTGTTCCAGTAATGTCCTTTATAGCTTTTTTTGCTCCTGGCCTAAGGTTCCTCCTTGCATTCCCTTGTCTTGTCCTTCCCTGTCTTTTAATTTGGAAGAGTTCCTTAGCTTTTTTTTGTCTTTCTTGACCTTGACATTTTTGAACAGAATGGGCCTGTTACTTTGTAAAACGTTGTCTGTTTGCATTGGTCTGATGTTCCCTGATTGGATTCAGATTCTGCATCTTTGGCAGGAATAGGTGGGTAGAAATTTGAGAATCATATCAGAGAGAAAGCAGACGCTGGGAGAAGAGGGAGGTGGGGTTCTGGAGAGGAAATGTCAAAAGACACAACTTCGAACCCAGGTTGTGGGGTCCGCCACGTGTGTGGGGGCATCAAGGAGTTGTAGAGATGGCACGGGAGGGTGAGGCCCTGACTGGAGCAGGGGCTGCTCCCAGTCCTGGAAAGAAGGTGGATGGTAGCTTCACCGGTGGGTGCTTTGGAGAAGGGATGACCTCTTGAAGCTGGCGCTGGTTTAGTGAGTTTAAGTTCAGTACACACTGTCAATTCTGGGGTCCATCCGTGTCACAGGGCCAGCAGATGTGACCCTGGGAAAGAAGGTTTTGCACCTATTGAGTTGGAAACATATCTGATGTGAGCCTTTCAGAACCCCTGGAGAGCAGGGGTCCTGTCCTGCCACCGCGGGGTCCAGCGCCGAGCAGGTGCCTGGGAGTGTTTGTTGAGTGACGACACGCCTGTGGAAGGAGGATCCGTGCATGCCCTCTCCCACGGTCCTCGGGCACAGGGGGGCCTGGTGCCCTTCGGCGGCCTGATGCGAGCATGTTTCCTTCTAGGCTTTGGACGTGTGGGCCACCGGGGTCACGCTGTACTGCTTTGTCTACGGGAAGGTGAGTGCCGGTGCACTACGGAGCCGGGGCAGGCACAGGCCCCCGGCACCGTGAGCTGGGCCCACTGAGCGAGGCATGGGGCGGCACGCATGCCCTTCTTCGTGGCCTGAAGTAAAGTGGCTTTTGAAAGGGCCCACCTGGCTCAGGGAAGTCCGAGGGAGAAGAGACTTCTGCTTTTCTCGTGTCCCCTTGGGGACGGAGTCCAGCATAGCAGCTGTCCCAAGGCCCGTGTGGGGGGTGGTGCTGCCACCTCTCCAGCCAGAGCGCGCCTGTCCTTCCGTCTCTCGGTGCCATTCATTCATGTATGCAGCCACTCAATCGCCCATTCAGCACTTGGGGCTTGACCTCTACTCTGGGTCAGCCTGGCCTTGGGACACCCAAAAACAACCTGGCCAATATCCTTGTACTCAGAGGCTCCCACTCTAGGGAGTGTGTGGGATGTTGGGCAGCAGGAGGGACCC
Source organism: Dasypus novemcinctus (assembly GCF_030445035.2). NCBI lineage: Eukaryota > Metazoa > Chordata > Mammalia > Cingulata > Dasypodidae > Dasypus > Dasypus novemcinctus. The sequence goes on from NC_080693.1 coordinate 28,798,448, forward strand.
TCAGAGAACATGTTCCCAGGCCCGAGAGCAGCGGTCAGACCGAGGGTTCACCCAGCCTCGTAGCTGCCTCAAGGACACATCAATTCAGTCAGCATCTGTTGAGCACCTACTGTGTTCATCTGAAGTTAGACAAGGGCTCTCCCACGCCGATAGGGAGCCCAGGGCTGCCGCCTGCCCTGGCCCTACCGGGGACAGGGCCGGTGCCCCTGCCGTGGGTGGAGACCCTCAGCCTGCAAACCTTGTCGCCTCTCCACCCCGCAGTGCCCGTTCATCGATGACTACATCCTGGCCCTGCACAGGAAGATCAAGAACGAGGCTGTGGTGTTTCCTGAGCAGTGAGTTGTCCACCCAGCGGGGACCGAGGTTTATTGGTGCTTTTGCCCTTTGAGGGCCCTGCAGATCCTGGGGAGGGGCCCCTGAGCAGATGGGGGCTGGGGCTGTGGAGCCGCGGGTCCCCGAGATGTCAGGGCTAGATCATTTTGCAGGTCACACTTGCACCACTGCTTCACCGCAGGCCTCTGTGGGGCTGGGGGCACATTTGGCAACTGGCTCGAACCCCCGGCTCCTCCTCGTAGCTCAGGGCCTCCTGCCACCTGCGCAGGGCAGAAAGCAATCTGGAGGTCGTCCTGGAGGACTCCTGCTCCCTCAGGGCCTGGGCTGCTGAGCCCACCGCTCACATGTCTCTCTACTCCGTTTCCCCCACCCTGTGTGGTTTAGACCTCTGCGCCTCGCCCCAGACCTGCCCAGCCGCCTCCCCTCTGGTGTCCCTGCCGCTGGCCTCCTCCCAGTCCCCTGCTCCAGGTTTTTCTGCAGTTCCCAAGGCCCCAGCCCTGGCGCTCCAGGCCCCCCACGTGCTGCTCCCTGTTGACCTGCCCCCACGTTGCCTGCCCCCCCCCCCCCGTGCACTCATCCCCTAGAGTCTGTCCCATTCCTCCTGTAACGCACTGCCTCCAGGCCTTCTCTCCTGCTGTGCCCCTGCCAGGGAGAGCTTTCTCTCCAGCCCACAAGTTGTAAAAGGGACCCAGTCTCTAGGACAGCAGAGGGAACCAAGGTCAACAGTTTCAAAGAGTGGGTTCCCCAGACTTGGAGGGGGGGATCCCCAAGATGCCTGGACTTTGGGCAGAGACCGTCCCAGCTGGATGTGGAGCTGGGAGTCCTGCTCCCCCCTTGCCCTGCCCGCAGTCTTTCGGGGGGCAGTGTACAAACCCGCCACCCTCTCAGGGCCTCCGTTTCCTCTTTCAAATGAGAGAGGACCTTTGCCGCCACCTCCCAGGTGGAGGAAAAGATAAGACGGTGAGCGGTGAAGGCCATGAAGCAGCTCTTCTCCCATTAGCCTCACCAGCTGCCACCCCGAGGGCCACCACTTCCTGCTCGGGAGGGTCAGACATCTGTGAATCACTCTGCAGGCCTCCCTTGCCCTAGTGGCTGGGGGGTGTCCCTCCTGCTCTCTGGAACGGCGTCTGCCCATCTGAGAAATGGGGGCTGGGTGTGCCTCTGCCCTGGCGTGGGCTTATCAGTGGACAGGGGCTGCTCCTGTCAGCCTTCCCCTGGGCAGGCCAGGGATGGAGGGGTGGGAGGGGAGGGACCTCATCGCTGGCTCGCCTTCATTTCCTTCGGTCTCCCTCTTTAGGCCAAGGGTCAGCGAGGAGCTCAAGGACCTAATCCTGAAGATGCTAGACAAGAATCCCGAAATGAGAATTGGGGTGCCAGACATCAAGGTTAGGGGACCAGCGGTCTTAGGCTGGGGTGGACTGGGCCAGGACATGGGAAAGAGGCCTCAGTTTCCCCTTCTGGAAAGGCCTTCTCCGGGACGTGCGTCCTGGCCCTGAGTTCTGGGTGTCGGGGCGTTGGCCCCTTCAGGGACGATCGCTGTGGGACGCCTGCCTGCGACCCTGACCCTCCCTGCTCTCCGGCCTCCACAGCTGCACCCCTGGGTGACCAAGAATGGGGAGGAGCCGCTTCCCTCGGAGGAGGAGCACTGCAGCGTGGTGGAGGTGACCGAGGAGGAGGTGAAGAACTCGGTCAAGCTCATTCCCAGCTGGACCACAGTGGTGAGAGCCCAGGCGTGCAAGGCCCTTTGTCGGGCAGGAGATGGGGGCCTGCGGAGGAGCTGCCCTGGCCCGAGGCCTGCTCTGTGCCAGGTCCTGCAGGGGGCGGAGGGCTGCGGGGCCCTCTGAGGCCGCTGTTCTGCCGGAGGCGCAAAGAGGTTGCATCTTCAGCCTCGAGGTGGGAGACGGTTAAAGAAACGCGCTGCCCTTGCTGAGTGTCTCAGCACTCGCCGTGTCCGGAAGGAGCATTGTCTTTTTCCCTCCTTTCCATCCTTCCTTCCAAACGTTTATTAACCTCTCCTGTTTGCCAGGACAGTACCAGGTGCTGAGGGCATGCTAGTGAAAAGCTCCCGTGGCCTGGAAAGCCTCTGAATTGGAGAAGGAACTTCTCCCCTGCATGCCAGCTAGACCCCTCTGCATGCCTCCCGAGTCTCCTCTGACATGTAGTTTCCCCTCTGCACATCTTCTGCATTAGTAGTCCCAAGTCCTTACTGTGCTCCCTGATGGCCGTTGGGGGTTTTGCGGTGACTGCAGGACACAGTCTTAGGGCCTCTCTGTTCACAGCGGGACAGTGAGTCTTGGGGGGACAGGGGGTGCCCTGCCCTGCAGGATCGGAGTGCGGCAGGGTGAGCACAAGGCCAAGAGAGCGGGCCGGCCCAGTGCCCTGGGCGGATCTGGCCTGTGCGCGTCCCTCCCCGCGGGGTCCAGGCCCCACTAGGATCCCCCTAGTCCAGCTCATTTGCTTACTTGGCCTTCTGGTGCCCTGGAACAGTGAACCCCTGTGGGGTCCCACTAACCACCCGCTCTTAGCCACCGTTGCCCCTCTCCTGGACCACCAGACGGCCCCTCCGGGTCATCCCTCCACTCCCCCCTTGCTCCCACTCCAGTGATGCTCGACTCAGCGGCCAGGGTGGACCTAGGAGCACGATCCCATCACTTCTCAGCTCAGGCCCTGCCCGCCCAGAGTAAAAGCCTCTGCCCTGACAGTGCTCACCGCGTCTCCTTCTCCCCTCCCTTCGTTAGCTCCACTCCAGTCGTAGGGCTCCAAGCATGCGCCCTGCGCCGCTGCCCCAGAGCCTTTGAACATCTCCCTCTGCCTGGGGTGCCCCCCCCACCACAGGTCTCTCCCCTCCCTCCCTCCAAAGTTGCCTTCTCAGAGGTCCTTCCCTGGCCCCTTTTCTAAAATTTCATCCTCCCCTTTGTCATTCCTTATCTCCCTTCCTTGTTTGACTTTTTCCTCCTTAGCACTGACTACTAAGGTAATACCCATTTCCCTGATTTGCTTACTTGATTCACTGCCTGTCCCCCAGGTGGCATATAATAAGCCCCGTGAGTGCGAGACTTGGTGCCTCACTCGCCGCTGTAGCCCCTTGCCTCGAATAGTGTCTGGCACACAGCAGGCGCTAAATAAATTGTCGTTGTTTGCCTGGGTGCCTGGAGGGAGGCCTAGTGACTGCCTCTGACCCTGTGTGTGGGAGTGTGAGAGCCTGTGCGTGGGAGGGCAGGGCCCTGGGGGCCGAGAGACAGGGTGCAGCGCCCGCTGACCGCTCCCCCTCCCGGCAGCCCTCGCGGTCTTCCGTGGCTGCCCTGAGCTGCTCTCTCAGGCCCCCTGAGTGCACACGGCCCGGCCCCGCCCCTGCTCTGCTCCATCCTTCCTGCCGCAGCTAGAAGGTGCTTTCTAATCGAGCTCTCAGGATGAAGCCCCCCCGCTTGGCCTGCTGCTCCAGTCCCTCCCTGTCTGCTTCTGGCCCCTGTGACCCTTGCCCCACTTGGCACTGGGCTCGTCGTCATTCTGGGAATTCTCTCTGAGCCGCCCCCTCTCCCGGCTCTGGCCCGTGCCCCTTCCTCCGTTGGGAAGACTCCTCATTCCTTTCTCTGCTGATGGAAACAGGACCCTCGGCGGGATCTGCCTCCGCCCCCAGGACTCAGAGCAGAGGCCACGCGCTGCCAGGGGTCCATGGGCCTGAGCTGCTCACACGGACATGTCCTCCACAGATCCTGGTGAAGTCCATGCTGAGAAAGCGATCCTTTGGGAACCCGTTTGAGCCGCAGGCACGGAGGGAAGAGCGGTCCATGTCTGCTCCAGGAAACTTGCTGACGTAAGTGCTGGCGGCCGGGCCACGGGGCCTTCCCAGGGGTGGGGGGTGAGGGTGCTGCGGCGCATATCCCCATCTCACTGTCATCAGGCCGAGCAGGCTGAGCTGGACCCTGGGGACGCGGCCACGTCAGGGTGGGGCCTTGTTAGCCCCTCTGTCCTCGCTTTGGTGGGGCCCACCCCTTGCTCCAGGCCCCTGCCCGGCATCCCTCCCTCACTCCCACACTTCAGGGATGAGGAGCTCTCTCAGCCCCCCTGTAGGGATGGGAAGATCCTTCCTTCTCTGGGAAGCCTGATGGTGTCACACTCTCCCACTGGGTCCCACCCGAGCCCCCTGAGGGCCTCAAATCTGCTGCTCCCTCGGTCTGTGGCAGCCTGGTAGAGGTCTGCAGGTGGGTCCCCCGTCTGCTTCCCTTCACGGCTGGCTGCCCTGGCAAGGGACACACTCTTCCTAGCCCCGGGGCAGCGTTAGCTGCTTTCCGGAGTGGCCCCTGCTGAGGCCGTGCGCCCAGCGAGTGAGCACGGCTAGACGTGCCGACCCGGCCCACGTTTGCTCAGCATCTCCCGTGACCCAGGCCTGAGGTTCAACACCTCCCAGGAGAGGCCAGGAAAGCACTGCCCCAGATCTCCGCGCCTCTTCCTCAGGTTTCCCACCTTCTTCCACCCCAATAAAAGTCAGTTTGGGATGTCCATGAGACCTGATGGAGTTTGTACACAGACCTGGGCCAGATCGTGGTCCCGGGCTGGCCGCCGCCTTCCTCTGGCCTGTGGAGGGAGCCCGGCCCCCGCCCGCTCCACGGGAAGGCCTGCTCCCTCAGGGAGCGCGCTCCGGACGCGGACCCGGCCCCCCGCCTCTCAGGGAGGTGTCGTTTCACTTTGGGGGCCACATGTGAGGCCTCCCTCTTGCCAGGGGCCTTGCAGAGGTGCCGGGCCCCTTCGTGGTGGGCAGGCTGGCACCTGCACCCGCCAGAGGCTGCTTGTGCTCAGGAATGTCCACCCACCAACCTTTTGCCCGCTGGCCCGTGATCGAGGGGGGCTTGGGAGAGACCCTGGTGGTCTCCAACCTGTGGTGTCCCATCGCTTCAGGGCAGCGTGTGGGGTGGCGTCTCCCTGGGTACATCTGGGCTGTCCAGCGTCTGATGCTGGAACTGGGCTTAGCGCAGGGGCATCGGCGTGAAAGGGGAAGCTGTTGGTAATTATGTCTGGACAAGGGCCCTAAAGCAGGGCTGTACTGAGCTGACCTGGGGGGGGGGTGCGGCGCTCGCTGAGTGCCTGTGACTTGGCTCCCCCTAGTGGTGGGACTGGCCAGTCACAGGCTACAGACATTGGGGCAGCTAGTTTGGCCACACTCACTCAGGGCTGGGCAGCAGGAATCCAAGGAGCCATCACTGCCCTTCGTGGACATTGGACATCCTTCTTTCCAGCTGTACAGTTCTATAGTTTTGTGACCTGAGCTTAATTTTTTTAAAGAGGTACCAGGGATTGAATCCAGGACCTTGTACATGGGAAACAGGTGCTCAACCCCTGAGCTACGCCCACTCCCCCAAAGTTTAATTTTGAAAAACAGGTTTTACCTTATTTTGGCATCCAAGATTTGTCCTTGATAGATCCTGTTTCTTTTGCTTTAGGATAATTTTTGAAACTCTACAGTAGAGCTAAGTGGGATTGTTCGTTTTTAAAAGGACCAGTGAATAACCATTTTAAAGAGAGGGTTTTAGGGGACAAATCAGAAAAAGGAATCCACTGAATATGTGACACAAGCCCAAGGCTGACAGCCCCTGCCCTGTGAACAAGGCAAAGAAGATGCAAAATAAAAGCCCCTCTCCAGGACTGTTCAGGGAGGGTGGGGGTAATCCAGGGAAGCCTGGGACCTGGCCGTGAGGATGCTGGGAGGTTGGCTGGATGAGGCCAAATGGTCTTGAAGGCCTTCATCTCCGGTCAGTGGGGAGCCATAGAAGGTTGAGGGCAGACTGCCACACAGTGGGGAGCAGCCAGAGTAGGCTTGAGAGATCTTGCCGTGCAGATGCCTGGTGTGAGTGTGTGTGTGTGAGGGAGCCATCGAGCCAGCAGGGGGCGCCCCGAGTGCACGTCTGAGCCCTGAGGACCTTCTGCCCCTGGTGTCCCCTGAACAGGAAAGAAGGGTGTGGCGAAGGGGGCAAGAGCCCGGAGCTGCCCGGTGTCCAAGAAGACGAGGCTGCGTCCTGAGCCCCCTGCATGCGCCCAGGGCCACCGGCAGCCGCTCCTCCTGCAACTCCCGCGGCCCACCGCCCTCACGCCGACAGCCACCCTTCCCCTGTCGTGCTGCATGCCCTCCCTGCCCCCCGCACGCGCCCAGGGGCAGGATTGGAGTGTGTGTCATCGGGTTTGGAGGCAGGGCGAGGGCAGCAGGGCTCTGGGAGGCCCCTGTCCTCATCCTGGCCCTCCCTGACGGGAGGAGGCTGGAAACCAAGAGGGCAGTGGAGGCCGCTCTCCCCAGCTGCAGGCCCCTCGGGCTGGACTGGAGGCCGGCGGACCCGGCTGCCACACACACACGCAGGGGGTTCCCTGCCCACCCAGGGCAGTGAGGCCTGAGCTCCTTGGCTGCTCAGAACACCCAAGTGGAGGATCTGCCCCCTCGATGGAGATTCCTGGGCCTCGCTGGGGAGGAGACCAGTATTGGAGCATTCAGATTCCTTTTTTGTGGTCCTTTTACTTTCGTGTTTGACCTGGGGATGAAGCCCTGCTTGGGAATGTCTCCTGAGCTTTCCTGCAGCTGTGGGTAGTTCTCGGTGCCCACGCACACACTGCCCCCATGATCGGCAGCTGAGCAGATGGGCTGAACTTCCTGGATTGTGATTTGCCCTCAGTACCATCCAGTCCGGGCCGCACCGAGTCAGGCTCTGAACGGAGGCCGAGCCAAGAGCACTGCGCTCCCTTCGTAGCTCCCCAGAGCCGTGGTTGCAAAAGAGACGCAGGAGCCCAGGCTCCCAGGGCCCGTGGCCTCTACCTGCTTACGTCGCTGAAATCCCGACCCCGATCCTATGCTGGTCTACCCACCTGGCCCCGGAAGCTGCCCTCCCATTCCTACCACCAAGCCCCCCCTGCCCAGGCCAGAGGCAGCTCTGGAAGCAGGACCCTGGAGGGCTGTGCACACTGGCCAGTGGCCTCGGTGTCACCCGCCTCCTGCCCTGGCCAGCTCGGTGCTCCCGCGCGTGTGCTGACAACGGCCATTCTGGAGCCGGCTTCACCTTCTCTCGGGGAGCAGCGCCTGGCTCAGCATTTACTGACCAAAGGCTCAGAGAGGCTGAGCGCCAAAGGAAAACAAAGCAGGACTCAGCTACCTCCCCTGGGTACAAGGGCCGAACAAGGGACTTCGGCCGCCCGTCCACCCACCTGGGTTTTGTACTGCAGGGGCTGGCTGGAGGAGGAAAGGGCAGCTGCGCTGGAGGAGCATCCAGGGGCCTGGCTCCCCCAGCCGCCTGCCTCATCTTGTGCCTGTGGGTGTCCTCCGCGCCTCCACGCACACGTGCGTGCGTGCCCATCTGCTGCACACAGCACACGCATGTCTCACACTCGTACATGCATCTGTAATATAGTTTCTCTGTCTATTTAAGGCTCTGAGCAGAATGCGGCCCATTGTCAACGGGTCCCTATTTCTCCCTGGGCCCTCTGCCCTGAGGCAAAGGGGGCATCACCCAGGGCTTGAAAATTAATTTTAGTAACACTTTTATAGAGTTAATGGGAGGCAGGTTAAAGGCCAGTCACAGAGCAGCAAGTTTTCCTTGAGGTTCCAGGGGTTACAGCGATGGGACATAGCCTCAGAGAGCTCTGATTTTGGGGTGAAATTGTACAAGTTCAGGGCTGTGCCAGAGCCAGAACCCATTGCCGAGGGTTTTGGTCAGCAGTGTTGTTTTTGAACGTAGCACAAGTGATGAACAAACTCTGTAAGAGTGTTTTAAAAATTAACTTCCTAGGAAGTGAGTTAAAACAATAAAAGCCCTTTCTTGAGTTTAAAAAAAAACCCAACGACAATGGAACTTTTCTTTGTATGTATCTTTTCTGCTTCTGGATGTACTTTCTTTCTCCCCAGCCAGCTTTGCCTGCTTTTGGGGGAGGGTCGGAGGTACCCCAAGTCCCTGAGCTGGACAGAAGTGGGAGGAGCTCTGGGGGGATGTGATGGGGAGGGAACAGGAAAGGCTGGCCCTGGGGGGGTAGGGGTGCACTTCAGGTTGTGGCTCAGGCCCCTGGGCAGGTGGCCTCTCCTTGGGAAGAGTAACGTGGGCAGCCTGTGCGGGTGCCCCACCTCCTACAGGGGTTCAGGGAGGCTCAGGTCTGGCACCGGTGGGAGTGGCCACCAGTCCTCAAGGGTGGAGGTGCCTTTGGAGCCCCCGCAGGTTCTAGGGAACCGTGGCACAGGCCCAGTGTATCCTCTGCGCTCCCTTAGACTTGGGTGCTGGTACAGGGTTTTGGAGCCCCGCAGCCGTCTGCCATAGTAGGGCCCTCCTACAGTGATGAGAAGAGGTGGTCATCTTTCGGGTCCCACGGCCTTGGGTTTGAACCACAGTTTTGCCACTTAATAGCTGTGTGACCTTTGGCAAATCATTGGCAGAGCCTCGATTTCCTTGTCTGTGTAATATCAACACCTCGGTATTCTTGTGAGGACAAGCACCTGACATGTTACCTGGCATATGGTAAGTACGTGGCAAATGAGACCCTAAAAAGAAATCAACAAGAACCTGCCTCTGGGGTGCTGGGAACCAGCCTCGGAGGCCCGGGCTCGCTTCCCGCGTTGCTGGTGTATGCCCATCCGTGGAGCCTCCGTCTGGGTGGAACTGGATACCAGGCCCGCGGCTGCCCAGCCTGGCGGCCAGTTATCCCAGGCTGCTCCTGCCTGCTTCCTGGTGGTCCTGAAAAAGCCCCACGGCGGGCTGCTCCAAGCAGAAGTTCGCCAAACCCTGGAGCCTCTTCTCCATCACTGCTGCCCCTCAGTTTAGGACCCCGCCATCTCTCACCTCCCCACTGGTCTCCTGGTCTCTGCCCTATTTCCTTCGGACCCATCCTTTTATCAGTTGCTGGAGTGATCTTCCTGAAACACCCATCTGACCGTGACCCCCCAGCGTGGATCTGCGAGGGGCCCTTGCCACTCTGTTCCAACCTTAAATGATGGTCCTCGTTCCCATCCCTGCCCCCGACCCAGGACTGTTGGGGGGAGGGTGGGGGGGGTAACCTAGGGAAGCCTGGGACCTGGCTGGGACCTGGCCCACACTGAAATGGCCCCGAAGACCTCCCACCAAGCAGCAGCCTCTGCTCATGCTGAAGAGGGGCCAGGATGAGCCCTAGGGGACTGTTACTGTTGGGGGAGGAAGGACTCCCCCAAGGGCCCTGGAGCTGGAGCAGCTGGAGGAAAGAGGGAGACCAGACTTTGTGTGTGTGGTTTCAAAAGCTAGAGACTCGCTGCAGTGACCATGGCGCTGAGTGACCAGTGGAGGAGAGGGAGATGGAGAAAGTGAAGGGAGTCTGTCCGTCCAGTAGCTGAACTGTGCCGGGTGGGGGGCTGGATATAGCTCACCCCCTAGGGCTAGCTGCTTTACGGTCTCCTGTCCTGCACGGGTTCCAAGGATAGACCTAACTGGGAGTGGGTGCTGTGCGTGCCCAGGATTTTAATCAGCAGGCCACCACCTCAGGTTGCTGGATCTCATTACCACTCCTCGAGGGGACTTCGATGTCACCTTTGGGACTTATAGTACCTTTTCCCCCCCTGAACCGGGGATGTTGTACATGGGAAGCAGGCGTTCCACCACTGAGCTACACCTGCTCCCCTATATAAATATCTTTTTTAGATTTATTTATTACTCTCCCCTCCCCCTGCATTGTCTGCTCTCTGTGTCCATTTGCTGTGTGTTCTTCTGCGTCTGCTTGTCTTCTCTTTAGGCAGTTCCGGGAACCGATCCTGGGACCTTCTGGAGTGGGAGAGGTGCTCAATCTCTTGCGCCACCTCAACTCCCTGGTCTGCTGTGTCTCTTATTGTCTCTCCTCTGTGTCTCTTTCTGTTATGTCATCTTGCTGCGCCAGCTCTCCTGCTGTGCCAGCACTCCTCACAGGCCAGCTTGCCATGCGGGCCAGCTTGCCTCCACCAGGAGGCCCCAGGAATTAAACCCTGGACCTTCCATATGTTCGATGGGAGCCCAGTCACTTGAACCACATCCGCTTCCCCCTATGTTAGGTTTTTTTTTTTTAAGATTTATTTTTTTAAAATTTATTCCCCGCCCCCGTTGTCTGCTCTCTGTCCATTCACTGTCTGTGACCGCTTCTATCCTCATCAGTGGCACCGGGAATCTGTGTTTCTTTTTGTTGCATCATCTCTCCGTGTGTGTGGTGCCATTCCTGGGCAGGCTGCACATTCTTTCGCGCTGGGCGGCTCTCCTTATGGGCACACTCCTTGTGCGTGGGGCTCCCCTATGCAGGGTACTCCCCTGTGCAGCAGGGCACTCCTTGCACGCATCAGCACTGCTCGTGAGCCAGCTCCACACGGGTCAAGGAGGCCCAGGGTTTGAACCTCGGACCTCCCATGTGGTAGGCGGATGCCCCATCCATTGGGCCAAGTCTGCTTCCCCCACCCCCCATGTAAGCTTTTAATGGCTTCTCCCTTTGTTAACTCAAGAGGGGTAGGATCCACTGATTTTTTTTTTTTTTGGTATGGGGCCTGGGATTGAACACCCCGACCTTGTATGTGGAAGCCGGCACTCGACCGCTGAGCCACATCAGCTCCCTTTCATTGATTTTATTCTTTTCCTTACTGGATGGAGGAGGAAGAGAGAAAGGAGAGGAAGTAGCCAATTTCAGTTACAAAAAAAATAGGAACCTTTTTGAAGACTCAGCTGATACCCTTCTATGTCCCCCCAAGGCTCCCCCTCACAAACTTCTCAAAAAAGCTGTACAGTCTTCTAGTCTCCCTTCCCCTCTGTGGACATTGGTCTACTCGAGGTCACCCGCGGCCGGCAAACCGCTAGACCCAAGCCAAGTTCCATTGCGAACTTACGGCTGCCTTGACCTTGATGGCTCCCCCTTTTGAAACTCTCTTTCCGGTCTGTCCCAATGTCCCACTCTGCTGATTTCCTCTGTTAATAAAATCTATCCAAACTTTGGAAATAGTAAAAAGGGATTTCTGAGTGTCCCGTCAGTGTAGTGCTGGGTGTTATCCAACATGCCTATTCCACCTGGGAATTACCTGACTTTCTAGGGATGAGTCTCTTTTTTGATTTCCTGTCTACTATGATTAGGGCATTTTTACAACTCTATAAGGGTAGAGGTTAATTTATAGAGAATTCATAGCAAGTAAATAGTAGCGCAGCAAATGTTTTCTGTCTGGTAGAAAAAGGAACCCCGAAGGTTATATATAGTTCATTGCCTAGTAGGACATTAGCCTGTCTTGTTAAATCCATTTTGGCATTCCTTTGATTGAGTAACTCTATAAATAACCATTCTTCAAATTCTCTTTCGAGCTAGTCTTAGTATCTTGCTAGTTTCCTCATTTGTTAGTGAGTCGAGTAAAACCTTTCATACGCTCATTTTCTGTTTGTATGAGAGTCATTTTTAAAAAATTTTCTGAAAATTACCTCCCCGTAATTCTCTGTGGCCCCACCTCAGCAGGCTGCACTGAGAGCGGGAGGGGTGGGGTGGAGGGGGCAGTTAGGTGTCCAAAAAGGGAAAGACACAAAGAGCTTTCCTGAGAGGTGCTTAGGAGCCCTCCCGCATTCTGGACTTACTTCCCAGCTAGAGCTCCCCCGGGGGCTGCCCTGCCCTGTGCGATGACTGAGTCCTCACTGAATTGAGTTCTCAAGCAGCCAGGCTTTTACGCAGCAGGGAGAGGGGTCCGTCCTGCGTTCTCTGCTGGCCTCCTGGTGTCCACAGCTGAGGAATTGTTCCTTTTCTTTCCATCCCCACCAGCCTAGAATGCAAGTATAATGGAGGCGCCTGTAGCTGTCACCTGAATGCAAACTTTTCTTGAAGTGTTCTTAAAATCCACACAAATTTTGCATTCTATTTCTTGCATTCAGAGCAACTTTATACCTTCTTTGTGTCCCATTCATCAAGCAAAATTAGCCCTCTAAAGCGCTCCAGCTTGTGTTTATCCTGTGACTTAGGTCAAACTTAAGCAAAACTATCATGTGCTGCACTCTTTCTGCACTCATAATCCCATGTGGTTATCACATTTGAATCCTCACCACCTCCTTTGGAGGTGGATAATACTGTCACCTTTTACTGAGAAAGGAACCAGTCACCAAAGTGTTGAGTGGCTTTCCCAAGGTCACTCAGGGCCTGAGGGGCAGAGCCAGGCAGCTTGGCACCCAGCTGTGTCTGATGCTGATCACGGTCCCCCTTGACTTAGAATTCTTTCTTCCCCTAAGGTCAGAGCTAGAAAAACCTGTGAGACCCTAGGGTACCCCCTCCTCACTCCTCAGATGGGACGACTTATGTCTAGAAATGAGCTGGAATTTGCCCAAGCCTACACAGGGAGGAAAAAGCAAGGCCGGGATCAAAAGCAAAAAGTGACCAGTGGCACCCCCTGGAAACCTAGGGGCACCCCTCCCCCACCCAACCAGGGGATCTCGGTAGAATTGTCTGTGAGGAAACTGCTCAGAGGTCCACGATCGATCAGGCCCTCAGGCATCATCAGGCGGTCGGTGTTCAAGCCCTGGCCTTTGGGCAGACCCCTGACCTCCTGGAATCTCTTTTGTGTATATAAAACGGACCAATTACTGGGAGACTTGAAAGAGACAAAGGTTGGCTAGGTGATTGATTACTTTGTAAACCTATAGACTGCACAGTAGGGATGGACCAGATCTCATCCTAGGCTCTGGAGCCACTCCGCCTATAACCGGATCCAGGTTTTACCCTTTAATAATCTGTCACCTTGAGCATATTACTGTTTTCTATGCCTTGGTTTCCTCACATGGGTATAATAATAGGACCTACTTTGTGCGGTTGTTGAAAAGTTTCAAGTGCTTAGTACGATGTCAGGTATTTGGTGACTACTCAGTAAAATTAACTTTTTTAAAAAAAATTATTGTCTTTTTTTAAAGATACATAAGGTTTACTCCTCAAGATCTAGTTGTTTCTTTTTTTCATCTTTTATTATCTTTTTTAAAAAGGTACATAGAACACACACAATGTTACATTAATAATTGTTTTCTAACCCCGAAATACACGGGTCTCCTCAAGCTCCCCCCACCCCCGTCCAACAGGTCCTGCCCCCTCCTCACCAGGTCCCGTCCCAGTAACTCCTCCCTCTTTCCACCACCAGGGGGCAACGCCGCTGAGGGCCGCAAGCTAGAAGAAGAAAGCGACACTCTAGGTGGCAGCTCCTCTGTGGCTGGTGGCGGCGACGTTCTAGCCGGCGGGTGTGCCGGGCGGGCACTCAGTGGTGCGGCCGGCGGGCGGCGATGGCGGCCGTACGGGGCCTGCGAGTATCGGTGAAGGCTGAGGCCCCTGTGGCGCCAGCCCTGGGACTGCCGTCGTCGGAGGCAGAGCCCGATATGGAACGTGGAGAGCCGGAGCCCATGGAGGTGGAGGAGGGCGAGCTAGAGATCGTACCGGTGCGGCGCTCGCTGAAGGAACTGATCCCGGTACGGGCTGGGGGCGGGGGTCGAGGAGGAGGTCGCGGAGGGAGTGCTGGCGCCTGAGGGGGCCGGAAGGGGAAGCGCCTGGCGCCCCGGCGGGGGGAAGTCGGGGCGGGAGGGCGCGCCCGGGGGGAGGGGTGGGGGCGCCTGGTTTGAGGGGAGTGGGGGAGCGAGAGAAAGGACTGCGGGGCGTCCGGAAATGGGTGTTGAGGGGGCTGGAGGAGGTGGAGAGCTAGGGGTGAGTTGAGGACACCCCCTGAGCTGCACCTCCGAGCCAGCGAGGACGAGCTGGGCTTGTCTGTGGGGGCTTGAGATTAAGGGGGAGCCCCGGGCGGGAACAGAACCAGGAGGGGCCCAGAAGGGGCTGTTGAGTGGCGCCAACATTCAGGTTTCCCTGTGGGTGCTGCTCTGGTGTAGTTGGTATTTGTTAAAAATGGCTCTCTTTTCTCTGGCTTGGGAGGGTTGGAATTGTCAGCAGTAGACTCATTGTGTTTTCTGTAGCGCGCTGAGGGTCGTCTTGCCTCCGGGCAGCTCCGCTGCTGTGTAGCATCCTCACCGTGGCTCCAGCATTTGACCCTTACTGAACCCGAAGTATCGGGACCCGTCGTGGTCCTTGGGTCCTTTTAATCTCGGCGGGGATTGGGAGAGGTGTTTTGTTCATGGTTTGGTAGTTGTATGTTGGGTTCTTAGAGCTGGCCTCAGGCCTGGATGGCTCTTCTCCTGTACTTAATTCTGACCTAACATGAACTACTTTTTACCACATGTCAGCAAGTCTTGCTTTTATACTGAAATTATGGAAAAAGGTTCAGGTAAACTTCACTAGCAAAAGCAACAATTAACAATAGCATTTTGCTCTTTACTGCATTCTGTCATTTAAATATCACTGCATTTGTGAAGTAGGTATTATCCATTCATTCAATTCAACGTGTATTTATCACATCCTCCACTATGTGCTATGTGGAATTTATGTTCTAGTTGAGGGACACACGTAATAACTTAACAAATTCCGATACTGGTAAATGCTATGAAGAAAATAAAACATGATAATGGACTAGAGAGTGCAGGAGGTGGGAGGGTGTGCAGAGTGGGAAGGAGAATGTGATAGGATGGTCAGAGAATCCTTCTCTGAGATAGTGACATTTAAACTGAACCCTAAATGACAGAAAGGAGCCAACAATGTGCAGATTTGGAAGATGTGGAGAGGGAGGGGCAGCAAGTGCAAAGGTTTTGAGATGGGACTGAGATTGCTTTGTTGGAGAAATGGAAAGTTCCAAGGTGTGAAATGGGAGAGTAAAAAGATGTCAGGAAGGTAGGCAGATACCATTGAGGAAATCGAGGACCCAACAAGTCAAAAGAACTGAACAGTCTCATGTAATAAGTGAACATCACAGCTACATTTTTCTCCTGTTTCCAGATCCTGTCCTCTTTTCACTGAGCTATACAGCTCACCCCATGAGCTGTAGGTGTCCATACCTTTCTGAATTTCAGTGGAGGCTTATGCTCTGCCTGGTGGCCTGGCATGGGGAATTTGTCCAGTCTGGGTTGGGAAGATGATGCAAAGCTACTATGCCTCATCTTTAACCTTTTCCACCAAAGCCTTCATATTCTCATTTACATGAATACTTTAGCTGCTGGAATTTCTTAAGATTTTGGGTAAACTCTGATCTAGAAAGAACTCTTTAGACTGGTTGATTGCTACCCTGGAGTCACAGGGACAGGCTTCCTCATAATAAGGGGATGTCATGGGTGGGGGAGGAGTTGCTAGAAAGAACGACTAAGTGAAAGAAATCGGTTGTCAGGCTATGTCTTTTATCATGCGTTTTTCTTCGTTGGTGTCTGCATTGCTTACCCTTCTCTTTTGTGTTAGGACACAAGTAGAAGATATGAAAACAAGGCTGGCAGCTTCATCACAGGAATTGATGTTACCTCTAAGGTAAGACAGAATATGATTTACTTACACAGTTTGAAAAGTGGGTGAACTTAATGAACTTGAATCCTAGAACTTGCAGAACAGTAAATATTCTTTACCTTGTTTTTTCTTTTGTTGCTGGATTATTATTATTTTTTTAAATTTTGTATTATACAACACAGCCCTCCTGCAGTCTGAAAACATCTAGGCAGTATTTGTGTCTTATCACATCCATGAAAAGATGAAACCACTCTACCTAGGTGCTTTTGCCTAGCTATGTTCAAGAAAAAATTCTACACTGGGAATGCTTTTTTATGCTATATTCATTAATTAAAAATGTATTTTGGGAAAGCGGACTTGGCCCAATGGATAGGGCATCCGCCTACCACATGGGAGGTCTGCGGTTCAAACCCCGGGCCTCCTTGACCCGTGTGGAGCTGGCCCACATGCAGTGCTGATGTGCACAAGGAGTGCCCTGCCACACAGGGGTGTCCCCTGCATAGGGAAGCCCCACGCGCAAAGAGTGCGCCCCGTAAGGAGAGCCGCCCAGTGCGAAAGAAAGCGCAGCCTGCCCAGGAATGGCACTGCACACAAGGAGAGCTGACACAAGATGACGCAACAAAAAGAAACACAGATTCCCGGTGCTGCTGATAAGGATAGAAGCGGTCACAGAAGAACACAGGGAATGGACACGGAGAGCAGACAACTGGGGGAGGGAGGAGAGAGAAATAAATAAATAAATCTGTAAAAAAAAAAAAAGTATTTTGTTTCTGTTTTAAATGAAACAAAACATGAAAAAGCCTGGCACATAGTAGGTCCTTAGTAAATGTTTTTATTCATCACGGTTGCAGGCCTAGAAAAGTGGGATTTCTTGACTGTGTGGCTCTCTAAACTTAGATTCTGAGAGTTTTCTCATAATGCCTAAAAATACTGCCTTCTATTAGTGATAGATATTAATTAGATTACCAGCTTCATTGCAATTGCTCAAAGAACCAAACCTATTATTTTCCTTATTATAAACAGCGTATACCTATGTGTTGCTTTGATTTGTCATATACGTTTAGCCATTCTTTCTTTTTTGATGTATGCAATTAAGTTAGGAACAGAATTTGAATAATATTCTGAATAATAGTACTATATTGCTAGATTGCATGCATAAAAGCAAAACTAAAAATTAAATATATCATGCTTACCTATTTATATTTCATCCAGGTCTCATTCTATCTCAGAGTGCTTAAAGGCCAAAAGAAAGAGAACTGATCCTCTTTAGCAAGCAGAAAATAGAATAAAGTAAAAATGTTTTCTATATTAATTGAAAAAAAAAAAAGGTAGACTATATTGTTCTTAATCCTGTACAGTTTGCCATTATATTGGAAAAGGGTGGTAGCCTGAGTTGGTGCTCAGATTATTACCAAAGGTAGGTTAGTTGTTTGTACTGGGAAGATTTCAGCAAAGAAAATTAGTATGACTTATTTTAAAATTAGTGTAACTATTGGGGAATAATTGCTTTATCAGTCTCTACAAGCTTTCTCTAATCAGACCTTCAATTAGTATGGCAAAGTCAATGGACAATTAGTAAAGGGTTCCTAAAAGCCATCAGAAACCCATAGTTGGACCTGGATTATGAAGCTGATTATTTTGGGTTTTTTTTTTTTTTTGGTGAAGCTTCAATGCTTCCTGTCATGTAATGGCGGAAACAGGCAATTTCATGGACGTAAGGCTAGAAAGGAGGAGAGAGTTTCTTTGCATCAGTGTTATTTTTAAACAGAGAAATAGCTTTAGGGAGTAGACTGCTCAGGCAGGCGGAATGTGGAAGAGTACGATAGGTGTGACTGCCATCCACATGGAGGATGTGAAGGGGGGGGGCGGGGGCAAGCTTCTAGAAATAGCACTGGAATCAGAAAATCTGCCCCTTACTAACTGAAGTACCTCTAGCACATGTTTTTACTTTTTATGCCTCCATTTCTGTGCCTGGAAAATTGCAATTGTGAGATTGTTTAGTTGCAGTTTGTTCTTGTGATTGTTAGTGATAAATGAAATATCAGAGAAGTTTGTAAGTGCTAAAGCGCTAGTCATTCAACCAGCAAATATGTATTGAATTCCTACAATGATAGGCATTGAATCATCATGGAGAGTTTTACCAAATTATGGAAGTATTACTGGGAGAAAATATTTGGAAATCACATATCTGATAATGGTTTAATATCTATGGTATATAAAGAGATGTTACAACTCAACAATAAAAAGACAAATGACCTAATTAAAAAATGGGCAAGACTTAAATAAACATTTGTTTCAAAGAAGAAATAAAAATGGCAAAAAAGCACGTGAAAAAATGTTCAGTATCTCTCATGATTAGGGAAATGCAAATCAAAACTACAATGAAATATCATTTCACACTTATCAGAATGACCACTATTAAAAAGACAGAGAACTACCAATGTTGGAGAGGACGTGGAAAGATAGGAACACTTATTCAGTGTTGGTGGGAATGCAGAATGGTACAGCCACTGTGGAGGGCTGTTTGGCAGTTCCTAAAGAAGATGAATATAGACTTGCCGTGTGACCCTGCAATACCACTATTGGGTATATACCCAGAAGAACTGAGAGCAGTGATATGAATAGACATCTGCACACCTATGTTCATTGTGGCATTATTCACAATTGCCAAAAATTTTAAACAACCCATGTGTCCATTAACTGATGAATGGATAAACAAACTGTGGTGTATTCAGCTGACTATTATGCAGTTGTAGGAAGAAATAAAGTTGTAAAACCTATGACAACATGGATGAACCTGGAGGACATTATGTTGAGTGAAGCAAGCCAGGCACAAAAGGATAAATATAGTATGATTGCATTACTATGAACTAAATATTATGTATAACATAGTGTATGATGCCATTTATATAAAATGTAAATATAAATCAATTTTAAGGAGAAAAAAAATTAAAACACCCAGAGGTTTTAATGAACTCCCTCCATCGTTTAATGTGAATACCTAATTCTCAGTCAAAATTATTCAAGGTACAGTGTTGCTTATTTCTTTAGAGTTATTTTACGGTTGCCACTGATGTATCAAGTTGTGTTTGTGATTTAACTTTTTCCTCTTTCATGTTCCATTTCTTTTGATATTTTCTTCTTCTTTTTTTTGTACTTTCTAGGAAGCAATTGAAAAGAAAGAACAGCGAGCCAAACGCTTCCATTTTCGATCAGAAGTAAATCTTGCCCAAAGAAATGTAGCCTTGGATCGAGACATGATGAAGAAAGGTACAGGTTATATTGGGGGAGTTTTTCCACATTTCCCCAGAGAATAACTTTCTCTGGCCTCATGCTCCTCAGCTTGCCTTGCATGTCCAATCCTCATCCAAATACTCCCAAAGGAAGGAACTTGTGAAGTCTCCAATTCTGAGGTCATCTGTTTAAAATTGAGATGTTGTTAGCTGTATTTCAGGTGTTAGAGTTGGAAAAAAAAGAGATTGTTTTGTCTGAGGAGGCCCAGAGAAATACACACAGTTAGTAGCAGAGCTGAGATTAGAACCTCTGCTTGATTGAAGGGAACAAAAACTTAACATGTTGAATGAATGAGTAGCCACCATTCGTTTGGAACTTACTTTCTTACTAGGTACTATGTTAGGCACATTACGTGTATACTCATTTGTCTGTCACTACAACCTTATGAGGAATATATTTTTATCCTCTTTTACAAAGGAGGAGATAGGCTCAGAGAAGTTTAATGAATTGCCCAGAGACATGCCGCTAGTAAAAGGTGGAGTCAGGATTCAAACCCAGGTTTATCTGACTCAAGTCTTGCTTTGCTCTGTTGCCTTATAATATATGATACCATGTATAGACCAAAACTGTATCCCTCCTTGGTCCATCCTAGGGGGCAGAGTAGCTTAGAGTATCAACTTAACGCTGCTTTACTCTTTTTCATGCATCATGAGTTCAAGTCTGAAATATGACCTTGTTTCCCTCCAGAGCCTGGGCTTTCAGGCCTTTGTTTGAATGGATTTCTGTTTCAGGAAAAGCCCTGTGAAGGCTAGGGACAGGTGTACATTTTGGCATTCGTGCCACACCACGGTCTGAGTCCAAGCATTCCTTTGTGTCCTCGCACACTTTTGCCTTGAAAGAACTGTAGTCTTCTATTCCTGTTTACTTCTAGTCCCGTGAACGTCCCGTGTGTGTCATCTTGATCCTCATCTTGCTTTTGCCTTTCACTTGGCTGATGTGGCCTTCCCTGTCCCATGTTTCATCAGCTGGTTCAGCTGTCACTTCCTCCATGAAGCATCCCTGATCGCCTACTCAAAATTCTCCTTCACCTCTGTTAAGAGTTCTTTAGGATGACATACCATCCTGGAATCTGGCCTCAGTTCCTTTGTGACTGTGGGATGTTATTGAACCTTTTTGTCTTCTTGGCTATAAAATGGGAACATGGTACCTACCCCAATAGGATTGCTGTCAGAATTAAATGTTAATTTAAAAATTTTCGTACCTTTTTTTTTTTTTTTAATTTAGAGCGACTTTGCTTAATAGTTCTAAAGAATAGGCAGTAGGTCTGCTTGGGATATGAACTGGGTGCTGCATGCTCAACACAACCTCTTCTTCATCTAGGAGACAGCATGGCCAAGGATCCTGAACCTTAGTAAATTTTAAAATACTGCTGCCCGCGGAGGAATACTGATATGGGATGTTATTGACAGGATATATATGGTTGACAGGGAGTTATACAGGGCATATGCCCAGGGTATATGGTAATGTCTATATATACTCATAGTGGAAACAATTAATAACAACAGCTAGGGGGGTACTGGGCTCCTGGCCGGGGGGTCACTGTTGTGGGCCCTGGGAGAGCAGCGGCAATCCTCCAGGTGCAACGGCAAGAACCAGGAAGGAAGGAGGGCCCAACAGTGGGCTCTTGATACTAATGGCTACACTTTTGAGCCTATGCACCTGCAATAAGAACAAGGCCTAGAGTAGCATTGTGCCTGGGGGTTTCCTCCTGACAGCCTTCATGTTACTCAAATGTGGCCACTCTCACAGCCAAACTCAGCGTGTAGATGTGATGCATTCCCCCCAGCGTGGGACACGACACCCGGGGATGAGCCTCCCTGGCACCGAGGGATCACTACCACATACCAGCTGAAGAAGCAACTAGAAAATGACCTTGAATTAAAGATTCAATGCGGAACAGCAGAATATACCTGTCTACATATAATAACATGACTTTGGGAAGCGGTTTGACCTAATGTAAGGGGGAAATGGAAAGGAGAAATGAGATTATAAGGCTGTGAGTCTCTAAAAAAGAGTCTGGAGGTTGTCAGAAGGAATACCCCTATGTACAACTGAACAGAGTCTAAGAGACAGATAAGGTAGATACAACCCCAGGTATTGGTTCTTTTGAGGGATAAAGAGACCCACGGGTTCTATGGTCATGGCAGAAGGGGTTCACTGCCATGACAGATGGCCCTTCTTTGGAGCTGGTGTTTCTGCGTGATGGAAATGGACTCAGAGGGGATCTCTTTTCACAAGACTTGCATGCTACTTTATTGGAATTGTAGTTGGTGCTGGGTTTAAGATATATGTAGGGGATTTGAATCTCTGGACTGATAATATGACACCCAGGCCCAGAGCCTCAACAGACTTCAGCTCCTACACTTTGACTTACTGGACTTACTCCACTCAGCTAACATGGAGTTGAAGAAGGTCAACCACCACAACATGGGGCCTAGAGTGTCTACAACTAGAAGCAGGAAGAGTGCATCCAGTACCCATGTGCAATCTAAGCCCTCACTTGACATAGGTGTGCAATGGACACAACCAATCCAATGTCCACAGAGAAAATGTGGAATGGGTGTGGGAACGGTAGTCATGGGGGCTGCTGGGTGTGGGGAACGGGAGGAAGAGATGAGATGTGGGGAACGGGAGGAAGAGATGAGATGTGGAGGCGTTTTCGGGACGTGGAGTTGTCCTGGATAGTGCTTCACGGACAATTACGGGACACTGTAGATCCCCCCAGGGCCCACTGGATGGAACGTGAGAGAGTCTGGGCTATGATGTGGACCATTGACTATGGGGTGCAGTGATGCTCAGAGATGAACTTACCAGGTGCAATGGATGTATCACGATGATGGGAGAGAGTGTTGCTGTGGGGGGAGTGGGGGGCGGGGGCGGTGGGGTTGAATGGGACCTCATATATTTTTTTTTATTGTAATTAAAAAAATAATAATAAATAAATATTAAAAAAAATAAAAATAAAAAAATAAAATACTGCTGCCCATTCCAGATCGATTTAAATCAGAATGCGAGTGTGTTGGGGAGATTGGATAGGGCTGGGGGATAGGTATTGTTTTTTTATCTCCCAGGAAATTCATATGTGTAGCCAGGTTTGAGAACCATTGATTTTATGGTTAAGAGCACAGATTCTGAAACTACTGCTTGGTTTCAAATCCTGACCTGTCACTTTCTAGCTCTGTGATTCTGCATGAGTTCTTCAGCTTCTCAGAACCTCAGTTTCCTCATCTGGTAAAGTTTTACTTCATAGGGTCGTTGGGAAGCCTCCCAACTTCTTAGAGTGGTTCCTGGCACATAGTAAATACCCAATAAATATTAGTTACTATCATCCAAGCAGTCATCTAAGTGGCCCTGCCTGTTGGGAGGATGGGGAAGTTGGAATAAGCTTCTTGATCCTTATAGCAATACCAGGTGCCAGTTATTCTTTTTATCATTAGCAACACCAATAATAATAAAAGATACCATTTATTAAATGCTTACTGTTTACCAGTCACTCTATGTGGTTAACATATCCTTTCAACAACCCTGTGAGGGAAAGATAATTATTTCCATTTCACTGATGAGGAAAGTAAGGCAATGGGAGGTTGAGTAAATTTCCCAAGGTCCCAAGCTAGATATATAGCAAGGGTGGGATTTGAAGATTGTTCTGACTGAAGCTTGTGCTGTTAACTGCTTTGCCACCATTCAGGGATACAATTTGGAATATGCTTCACTAGGCCATTCTGCATCAAGGGTGTCTTGGGAGTGGATGTGGCTCAAGAAGTTGAGTGCCTACTTCCCACATAGGTGGTCCCGGGTTTGGTTCCTGGTGCCTCCTAAAAAAAAGAATAATGAGGCTCCTTTTTTTGAGGTACTGGGGGCCGGTGATTGAACCCAGAACCTTGTTTGTGGGAAGCTGGCACTGAACCACTGAGCCCTACCAGCTCCCCCGAGTTGGTATTTTTGTTTGTTCTGCTTGTTGTTTGTTCCTGTTTATTCAGGAGGCGTCAGGAAGTGAACCCAGGACTTCCCATGTAGGAGGCATGTGCTCGACTGCTTGATCCACATCTATTCCCTTGTTATTCTTTTTTTTTTTTTTTTTTTTTTTAAAGATTTATTTATTTTATTTAATTTCCCCCCCTCCCCTGGTTGTCTGTTCTTGGTGTCTGTTTGCTGCGTCTTGTTTCTTTGTCCGCTTCTGTTGTCGTCAGCGGCACAGGAAGTGTGGGCGGCGCCATTCCTGGGCAGGCTGCTCTTTCTTTTCACGCTGGGCGGCTTTCCTCACGGGCGCACTCCTTGCGCGTGGGGCTCCCCCACGCGGGGGACACCCTTGCGTGGCACGGCACTCCTTGCGCACATCAGCACTGCGCATGGCCAGCTCCACACGGGTCAAGGAGGCCCGGGGTTTGAACCGCGGACCTCCCATATGGTAGACGGACGCCCTAACCACTGGGCCAAAGTCCGTTTCCCTCCCTTGTTATTCTTGAGTGACTTGGTGTCAAGCAGCTTTGGTCTCCTTATCCCTAAGATCAAGACTCTCATGGTTGGAAGGGACCTTAGAGGTCACCTGGGTCAGCCTCCTGCCTAGCACTGCAAAATTTGGCAAAGTTCCTAATGGTTCTTTGACCTCTGCCTGAACGTTTCCCAATTATGGCATGACAATTATTTATAGGTAGCCCACCTCCTTGTGTTAAGCAGAAAGTGCTCTTCAGTAATTTTAGTCCGTTAGTTACTGTATGACTCTCAGAACAACATGTTCTTTCCTCATTTACACAATAAATCTTAAGGTACTAGAAGTACAGGCTTATGGCCCATCTCCTAAGTTTTTTTTATATGCAATGGCTCTCTGATCTTCCTCCTCCAGACCCTTTGCAGTCTCTAAATGTCCTTTGTAAGGCAAGGTGTACATTGCAGATATGGTTGGATTCATGGAGAGTATGATGGGCCCATTACTCACCATCATCTCCGTTCCAGCCATTTCATAGTCTTATAATCTTCTAGCCAACCAAAATACCTGGGTCTTTTTCCTGGGAATTCAGTCATCAAAACAGTCTTTCTTGTCCTAGACTTAAGGCACTTTTTGAAAATACCTTTCTATCTCTCCCTATTAAACTATATCTGGTTGATTTCAAGACTTCATTTCAGTCTGTTGAGTTAGTTTTCCTGTTAATTCTACCTTTCAGCATTTTAGCTGTACTCCTCACTTAGTGTCCTCTCTAGCCTCCATATGCATGACTTCTGCATCTTCATCCAGTTGTTGATAAATGTTAAACAGGATAATCCTGTATCATGCCATGAAATATAGATCCACTAATTTTAAGTCTTTTTCTATTGTTATCAAGTCCACATTTCCTTTTATTGTTATGAGGAAATTGATTACATGCCTTAATGAACTCAAGGTAAAACACCAGCTATGGTATTCTTTGACTCTCTTGGCCTGGTAATCCTATCCAAAAAAGAAATGAGGTTAGTGTGTCTTGTTTCTTAATGAACTTCTGCCATTTTCTTTGTGGAAGACTTGATTTCTAAAGGGATCATAGATTCTGTCTAATCAGCTTTCTTCTCATTTTATTTTTTTTAATTCAGAGAATGACATTAAGCTTTCTAATCTGTGATTTAGGAGTTTCCCTTTTCCCCTTTTATGAAAATCAGTACCAGACTCGTCCTTCCCAAGGCTTTAAAGTACTTCTCTCCTTCTTTGTGACTTTTCAGAGATCACTGCCTAATTCTGATATTGCAGCTGTGTGTTTGAGTCAATGAATTGGGATGTAATTCTAGACTAGAATTTTTTTTTTTTAAAGATTTATTTTTTATTTATTTCTCTCCCCCCCCCCAATTGTCTGCTCTCTGTGACCACTTCTATCCTTATCAGCAGCACCGGGAATCTGTGTTTCTTTTTGTTGGGTCATCTTGCTGTGTCAACTCTCCGTGTGTGCAGCGCCATTCCTGGGCAGGCTGCACTTCCTTTCACACTGGGTGGCTCTCCTCACGGGACACACTCCTTGCGTGTGGGGCTCTCCTATGCGGGGGACACCCCTGCGTGGCAGGGTACTCCTTGCACGCATCAGCACTGCACGTGGGCCAGCTCCACATGGGACAAGGAGGCCTGGAGTTTGAACCACGGACCTCCCATGTGGTAGGCGGACTCTCTATCCATTAGGCCAAGTCTGCTTCCCTAGACTAGAAGTTTTAAATCTGTTAAAACTATTCTTTTTTTTTAAATGAAATTTTAATGAAGTATATCATTCATACATGAACATACATAAATAATAAGTATATAGCAAAAGTTGTGAACTTACAAAACAAACATGCATGTGATCATACAGGGCTCCTGTACATCACCCCACCACCACACCTTGCATTGTTGTGAAACTTGTAATAAACTGAAGTAGCATTTTCAAAATATTACTACTGGGAAGCGGACTTGGCCCAATGGATAGGGAGTCTGCCTACCACATGGGAGGTCTGCAGTTCAAACGCTGGGCCTACCTGACCCGAGTGGAGCTGGCTCATGTGCAGTGCTGATGCGCGCAAGGAGTGCTATGCCACGCAGGGATGTCCCCCGCGTAGGGGAGCCCCACGCGCAAGGAGTGCGCCCCGTGAGCAGAGCCGCCTAGTGTGAAAGAAAGTGCAGCCTGCCCAAGAATGGTGCCGCACACACGGAGAGCTGACACAACAAGATGACGCAACAAAAAGAAACCCAGATTCCCGGTGCCGCTGGTAAGGATAGAAGCGGTCACAGAAGAACACAGAGCAGATGGACACAGAGAGCAGACAACTGGGGGCGGGGGGAAGGGGAGAGATAAAAATAAATAAATAAAAAAGTTAAAATATTACTATAGAGATCTGATGTAGCTTAGTGGTTGAGCACC
Organism: Dasypus novemcinctus; assembly: GCF_030445035.2. Taxonomy (NCBI): domain Eukaryota; kingdom Metazoa; phylum Chordata; class Mammalia; order Cingulata; family Dasypodidae; genus Dasypus; species Dasypus novemcinctus. The sequence continues at coordinate 28,824,244 of NC_080693.1, forward strand.
TGCTTCCCATGTACAAGGTTCTGGGTTCATTCTCCGGTACCTCCTTAGGGGAAAAAAAAATAGCCTATATCTTACATTTGTTGTGTTTTTCCTTCAGTTAAAACTAATTCTCATACTCTTGTCTCCTATTTTGGGTTTTGGTTCTTCCTTAGTGATAGCTATTCTATACCAATTAGTAGAATAACAGAATAGATCAACTGTTCTGCCTTTTTTCTTGCATGGTCTTCCCAACACAGCATTGTCCCAAACATTAAAAAAAAAAAACTTTTTTTTTAATGAGCCTGTTCACTCTGAACTAACCTTCTCTTCATTAAAAGTTATAAAAACATTGATGCTCACCAAAGAAAATTTGGAAAGTAGAATAAGAAGAAAAGTTGCCCACAGTCTACCACCCACCCAAGCGCAGTAATTTTTAATATTTTGTATATTTCCTTCTAATCTCTTTTCTGGGCATTGGCTCTCTCTCTCTCTCTCTCTCTCTCATATTGCTTTTCTTATACTTATCTGGCAGTTTATCATTAGCATTTTCCATGTTAATATATAGGCTGACACGAGTCTTTCAGATTTGTGTTCTTTTCTTACATTGGTCATTGGTAATTTACCTTTTATCCATCTCTCATATGTGTTTTTTTATTTGCTTTTTTTAAAGTTGTGCTCACCCAAACTTTGCATTAGTCCCTTTTTTTAAAAAAAAGATTTATTTATTTATTTCTCTCCCCTTCCCCCTCCCACCCCGGTTGTCTGTTCTCTATGTCTATTTGCTGCATCTTCTTTGTCTGCTTCTGTTGTTGTCAGCGGCACGGGAATCTGTGGTTTCTTTTTGTTGCGTCATCTTGTGTCAGCTTTCCGTGTGTGCGGCACCATTCCTGGGCGGCTCTCCTTACAAGGTACACTCCTTGCGCGTGGGGCTCCCCCATGCGGGGACACCCCTGCATGGCAGGGCACTCCTTGCGCACATCAGCACTGCGCGTGGGCCAGCTGCACACAGGTCAAGGAGGCCCAGGGTTTGAACCGTGGACCTCCCATGTGTTAGACGGGCGCCCTAACCCACTGGGCCAAGTCCACTGCCATAGTCCCTTTTTCTTCCTTCTCTTTCCTTGGGATCATCTCTGATACTTTGAATTACCTTATTTAGTATGTTCTGACTTTTTTTCGTCTTTCTTATCTGAGGCTTTGGGATTAGCTACTTTTTCTCTCAATTTTCTGAATTCTACTTTCCAAAGAGATGTGTTTTGTGTCCCAGTACCTACCATTCACTGTCTTCTTTCCCTTTTAGAGAATCCAAGATGATACCCTCTCTACCTGGCTTATAGTCAGCACTCAGTAAAGGTCCAGTTCTTATTCCCCAGTGTCTCTTCACTGTCCCCTCAGCAATTAGCCCTTTCTCTTTGATTGGGCATAAGTTTAGGAGCCTTCTTAATTGCTTTTGTTTTGTTTTCAGCAGTGGCATTTTCAGTAAGGTGAGGAAGTATTGAGCATTTTTCTTTGGCTGTCTTCCATCAAAATTGAATTTAATTTTTATGTGATCTATTTATTAAAAAAAAAAGACAATAAAAAATACAAAAAAAATTTGAATTTAACGAATTCCCATCTCTAGTGGATCTTGCTGTTTGGCACCCTTTAGAGGACGAACCTTTTGTGTCCTCCTACTGATTGAGACTAGTTTATGTCTACTGTGATACTGCTTGTTTTTTACCTACTTCTTTTGAATGAGACTGTTGTCCAATTCTCTGTGTGTCCCATTCTCTATACATTAAAATATAGACATCTGAAACCAGAATTTTTCTTCCTTATACTCTTTTCTTCTTGGTTAAGTTATTTCCTCACTATAGGTGGGTTTTCTGTTTGTTTGTTTTTTAATGTTGAAATGTTTTGTTAGAACAGCATTATGATGCTCTTGACATTTACTTTTGTCATGGCTTTTGGGTCTTTTTTTTTTTTTTTTTTTTTTTTTAAAGATTTATTTTTATTTATTTAATTCCCCTCCCCTCCCCCGGTTGTCTGTTTTTCTGTGTCTTTTTGCTGCATCTTGTTTCTTGTTTCTTTGTCCGCTTCTGCTGTCGTCAGCGGCACGGGAAGTGTGGGCGGCGCCATTTCTGGGCAGGCCGCTCCCTCCTTCGCGCTGGGCGGCTCTCCTTATGGGTGCACTCCTTGCGCGTGGGGCTCCCCTACGCGGGGGACACCCTGTGTGGTGCGGCACTCCTTGCGCGCATCAGCACTGCGCATGGGCCAGCTCCACACGGGTCAAGGAGGCCCGGGGCTTGAACCGCGGGCCTCCCATGTAGTAGACGGACGCCCTAACCACTGGGCCAAAGTCCGTTTCCCGGCTTTTGGGTCTTTATTTCTCTGCTTATTTGATTGCTGGTATTTATGGTTAGATCCTTCTTGTTTTTTTTAAAAGATTTATTTATTTATTTATTTATCTCTCCTCCCCCAGCTGTCTGCTCTCTATGTCCATTTGCTGTGTTCTTCTGTGCCTGCTTCTGTCCTTATCAGCGGAACCGGGAATCTGTGTTTCTTTTTGTTGCTTTCATCTTGTGTCAGCTCTCTGTGTGTGCGGGGCCATTTTTGGGCAGGCTACACTTTCTTGCGCACTGGGCGGCTCTCCTCATGAAGCACACTCCTTGCGTGTGGGGTTCCCCTAGGCGGGGGACACCCCTGCATGGTATGGCACTCCTTGAGCGTATCAGCACTGCGTATGGGCCAGCTCCACACGGGTCAAGGAGGCCCAGGGTTTGAACCACAAACCTCCCATGTGGTAGGTGGATGCCCTATCCATTGGGCCAAGTTCACTTCCCTAGATCCTTCTTTTCAGATCAGCAGGTCTCCTACCAGATGTTTTCTCCTTGATTTTCAGGCTTTATGCCATCACTAGAGCTCTCCCTGTTCTTTTTTCTGTTTTTTAAAGAGTTATTTTATTTATTTACTTCTCTCCCCTAACCCCCCACCCCAGTTGTCTGTTCTCTGTGTCCATTCACTGTGTGTTCTTCTGTGTCCGTATCTATTGTTGTATTGTTGTATTATTGTCAACGGCACCAGAAATCCGTGTCTATTCTTGTTGCGTCATCTTGCTGTGTCAGCTCTCTGTGTGTGCAGCCGCCACTCCTGGGCAGGCTGAACTTCTTTTCGCGCTGGGCGGCTCTCCTTACGGGGCGCACTCCTTGCGCGTGAGGCTCCCCTATGGGGGGGGACACCCCTGTGTGGAAGGCCACTCCTTGTGCGCATCAGCACTGCGCGTGGACCACACAGGTCAAGGAGGCCTGGGGTTTGGACCGTGGACCTCCCATGTGGTAGGCGGACTCCCTATCCATTGGGCCAAGTCTGCTTCCCTCTCCTTGTTCTTTGTTACTGTGTAAATAACCATCACTTGAGTTCCTTCAGGATTTTTTTTCTAGAGGATAACCTTTAGAAATTTATTAAATAATAGAGTTTTATTGACTAATAAAGAAGTTAACCATAAAGGTGTTTGGGTTTATTGTCCTAGGAAGTTAACCCATCTAATATTTAAACCAGCAGTCTTATTTGGGTATTCCCATTCTCATTGCCTACATAAATCCCTTTTTCTAAAATGCTCTTTAAACCACTCTTTTGTCTTCTTCCTGGTTCTCTCGTTAATGAGTTAAATAAAACTTGGATGTGGGTTAATAGATAACTTCTCCTCTATCTTTCCTGAAAGCTTAAGAAAAAAAAAAAAGAAATATACATCATGCATATAGTCTTTTACATTTACTGTTTTTTAACCTAATTGAGCTCACTTTATACAAGTTGTTCCATACCTTGATTTTTTTCACCTAATAATGTGTTGTGAGAATCTGTCTTACCAGCACATGGCATGAAATGAACTCCCTTATTCTTTTCATGTTTCCGTAGTATTCCAATGTGTAGTATAATTCATTTAGTGAGATTCCTATTGATGGACATTTAGGTTGCTAGAAGTTGAGGCAATTGGTTAGCCATCTGGGGGAAAATATCAGATCTATAACTCATACCTTAAATCAAAATAAATTGTAGAAACACAAAGATTTAAATGTAAAAATGAAACCATCCAAGTACTAGAATAGATCACAGAGTAATACTTTTTTTTTTTTTTAAGATTTATTTATTTATTTTTAATTCCTACCCCCTCCCCCGGTTGTCTGTTCTCTGTGTCTATTTGCTGCGTCTTGTTTCTTTGTCCGCTTCTGTTGTCGTCAGCGGCACGGGAAGTGTGGGCGGTGCCATTCCTGGGCAGGCTGCACTTTCTTTCGCGCTGGGCGGCTGTTCTTACAGGGTGCACTCCTTGCGCGTGGGGCTCCCCTACGCGGGGGACACCCCTGCGTGGCACGGCACTCCTTGCGCGCATCAGCACTGCGTATGGGCCAGCTCCACACGGGTCAAGGAGGTCTGGGGTTTGAACCGCGGACCTCCCATGTGGTAGACAGACGCCCTAACCACTGGGCCAAGTCCGTTTCCCAAGTAATACTTTTATTTATTTGTATTTTATAATCGGAAGGCAACATTTTTTGGTACTTTTTCCTCATTACACAATGATACACTAAATTGTAGACAATTTAACAATCATAAGAACATTAAAATAATAAAAATCCCCCCTGAATCCCACCACACCGAGAAAACAACTTTAGCTTTTTATTGTCTATTCTTTCAGACTTTCAAAGCATTTACATACATATATATCACATGTATGAGTTTTTTTAAAGGCATGATTTAAAATGATAACATGAAGAAAGCAGAGAGCCAGCAGGTAGGGCAAGAGGCTGCTCTGCCAGCACTGAGGGGACACTGCAGAGATCTGGGGACTGCACCCCAGTCCCAGGCTCTATGCATGGGTAGGGGAATCACCAGGTGTCTGAGGCAGAGGGTGCTCAGAGATGGAGGTGCTAGAGTGGAGCCCCTCAAACTGCCAGGGTGTGCTTCAGGCTCAAAGCACCCTTCAGAGCCTGGCCTTTTCTTCATTTTTATTTTTATTTTTTTTCTTTTTCTATTTATTTTATTTTTTCTTCTTTTTTTTTTTCTTCCTTTTTTTCTGCATTTGGCTAAGCTCTGGGATGAAGGGAGAGGGTGCCAATTTCTCAAAGCATTTTTCTTCTTATTTGTGGCAATAGTGCCAAGGGGAGGAATGAAGCTGGAATTCCTTGCTGATTTTCTTTCCAACTTCCCATCTCTATACCCACTGGTTTTGGTGTGTTATGTTCATACTGCTTCTTTTGGATTTTTTTTCCACAGGATTTTTTAGTATCTTAGTTTTGTTTTCTGCAGGAACATTTAAACATCAAACAAAACTAATAGAGAGTGCCCAAGGGCCAGTCCAGGCAAAAATTTGGCTCAATATTAGAGTGGCGTCTACTCCAGAAATCACTGGCTTGGAAAGGATGCATTGTTGCTAATGGGAATGGAAACCGAGTTAGCTGCCTCTCCTCACTGAAGCTTAGCAAAACCCTGGGTCCAAGACACTGCAAGGTCCACACCACCAGGGAAAGAAAGTTGTGTAAGGAAGTGATGGAAGATCAGAGGAAACCAGATTCTTTAGCAATTAGTTCAACAGCCAACTCACTGCCAGTCACTGTGAGCTTCTTCTGAACCTTCCCTCTGTGAGGATCAACATCTGAGGCCAGGGAGCAGTGGGCAACCTCTGTGTCTGAGGCCAGGAAAGGCACCCTGAAAGGGAACTGGCGATTTGTCAACAGCCCCACCCTGCACTGCTACCTGCAGCGCCATCCCCTCCTGGCTTGTGGGAGACCTTGGGGCCCTTTTTGGCCTTCCTTTTCACCCTGCATAGCTGGGCTTCTCTGCCTTCCCTTTTTTCCCCCTCAAAGCCCCAGGGCAACTGCCCATTCTCCCTGCTGGGTGCTGAGGGACTGACACCATAGCATTTTTACTGATTTATCTAGAAATATTTTATTAAAAAATATAAAAAGGCAATCCATTGATGAATGCACAACTATATGATTATGCCACATACCATTGATTGCACACTTTGGATGAATTGTGTGCTTTATTAATATGTATCAAAAAAATTGATTGGTTTGGAAAAAAAAGGCAATCCAAATAGATGTTTCTGCTGCCTTGAAACCTGCACTCCTCTAGGACAACTCCAGAAGTGGCAGTGAGTGCTTCAAAGGAAAGAGGACCCCTGTTAGACCTCATTTTCCTCTAACATTTACTTACCTCACACCACAGTCAGCATCTGCACAGTTTTTTTTTTTAATTTTTAATTTTTTATTGACGTATTCATACCTGAATGTGCGTAAACAATAAGTGTATAGTAAAGATTGTGAACTTACAAAATAAACATACATAACATCACACAGGGGTCTCATACATCACCCTTCCGCCAACTCTTTGTATTGTTGTGAAACATTTGTTACAAACTATGCAAGAGCTTCATCAAAGTATTACTACCAACTGTAGTCCTTATCTTATATTTGGGTCTTAAACATTACCCCTCCACCAACTCTTTGCATTGGTGTGAAACATTTGTTACAAACTATGCAAGAGCAGCATCAAAATATTATTACAGGGAAACGGACTTGACCCAGTGGTTAGGGCGTCCGTCTACCACATGGGAGGTCCGCGGTTCAAACCCTGGGCCTCCTTGACCCGTGTGCAGCTGGCCCATGCGCAGTGCTGATGCGCGCAAGGAGTGCCATGCCACACAGGGGTGTCCCCCGCGTAGGGGAGCCTCACGTGCAAGGAGTGCACCCGTAAGGAGAGCCGCCCAGCGCGAAAGAAAGTGCAGCCTGCCCAGGAATGGGGCTGCCCACACTTCCCGTGCAGCTGACGACAACAGAAGTGGACAAAAGAAACAAGACACAGCAAATAGACACAGAGAACAGACAACGGAGGGGTGTGTGTGTGTGAATTAAAATAAATAAATAAATCTAAAAAAAAATATTATTACAAACTATATTCCTTATCTTATATTTGGTGTATTTTTCCTCCAACCCATACTATTTTTTAATGTATTTTTGCTACAGTCATACAGATGTTTTTGCAAAACAATCATACAGATGTGTAGATTTTCCATACAGCTCCACACTCTGGTGGAACATTTGTTACAGATTATGAGATAATATCATCAAACTATTACCACCAATCATGGTCCATAGCATACATTTGGGACACTTTTTCCATACACCTCCATTATCAACACAGTACAGCTTTGGCATTGATGCAAGAATATTACAGTATTGCTGTTAACCACAGTCTATAGGTCACACCAATTATAGTTTTCCCGTGTTTCTCCATATTCCCATCATTCTGCAATAGAGGTGTACATCTGCTCTAGCTCACATAAGGATTCTCTTGCATTTGTACCCTTAACAAAATTCTCAACCGCCTCTGGGTTCACTGTGTTATCCAGTCTCTAGATTATTCTTTAGCTTTCTTTTTATTGATGTTTACTTCCCCAGACTACCTTTCCCCATCACAGTCCCATTTATAAACCAGTTGCTATGAACATTGGTGTGCAGATGTCTGTTCGTGTCATAGTTTTTACTTCTTCTGGATATATTCCTAGTAGAGGAATTGCTGGATCATATGGCAGTTCTATATTTAGCTTCCTGACGAACCGCCAAACTATCTTTCACAGAGACTGCACCATTTTACACTCCCACCAACAGTGAAGGAGTTTTCCTATTTCTCCATATCCTCTCCAGCACTTGTTGTCTGTTTTTTTAATAATGGCTGTTCTATGTGGTGTTAGATGATATCTTGTTGTTTTAATTTGTATAGCTAGTGATATGGAACATTTTTTCATGTGCTTTTTGGCCATTTTTATTTCCACTTTGGAGAATGTCTATTTAAGTCTTTTGCCCAGTTTTTTTTTTTTTTTCTTCTCTCCCTGAATTCCTATTAATGCTTTTTTTTTTTTTTTTTTTTTTTAAAGATTTATTTATTTATTTAATTTCCCCCCCTCCCCTGGTTGTCTGTTCTTGGTGTCTATTTGCTGCGTCTTGTTTCTTTGTCTGCTTCTGTTGTCGTCAGCTGCACGGGAAGTGTGGGCGGCGCCATTCCTGGGCAGGCTGCACTTTCTTTTCACGCTGGGCGGCTTTCCTCACGGGCGCACTCCTTGCGCGTGGGGCTCCCCCACGCGGGGGACACCCTTGCGTGGCACGGCACTCCTTGCGCGCATCAGCACTGCGCATGGGCCAGCTCCACATGGGTCAAGGAGGCCCGGGGTTTGAACCGCGGACCTCCCATATGGTAGACGGACGCCCTAACCACTGGGCCAAAGTCCGTTTCCCTTTTGCCCAGTTTTTAATCGGACTGCTTGCTCTTATATTGTTGAGTTGTATAATCTCTTTACATAGAATAGAAATCAAACCCTTATTGGATAAGTGATTTCCAAATATTTTTTCCCATTGAGTGGGCTGCCTTTTTTTTTTTTAATTTATTTCTCTCCCCTTCCCCCTCCCCCCCAGTTGTCTGCTTCTGTGTCCATTCGCTGTGTATTCTTCTGTGTCCGCTTCTATTCTTGTCAGTGGCACGGGAATCTGTGTCTCTTTTTTTTGTGTCATCTTGCTCCATCAGCTCTCCGTGTGTGTGGCACCACTCCCGGGCAGGCTACACTTTCTTTCGCACTGGACGGCTCTCCTCACGGGGCACACTCCTTGCGCGTGGGGCTCCTTTATGCAGGGGACACCCCTGCGTGGCATGGCACTCCTTGCGCGCATCAGAACTGCATGTGGGCCAGCTCCACACAGGTCAAGGAGGTCCTGGGTTTGAACTGCAGACCTCCCATGTGGTAGGCGGGTACTCTAGCCTTTGAGCCAAGTCTGCTTCCCTGAGTGGGCTGCCTTTTTACCTTTTTGATGAAGTCCTTTTTTTTTTTTTTTAAAGATTTATTTATTTATTTATTTAATTCCTCCCCACCCCCCCACCCCGGTTGTCTGTTCTCTGTGTCTATTTGCTGCGTCTTCTTTGTCCGCTTCTGTTGTTGCCAGCGGCACGGGAATCTGTGTTTCTTTTTGTTGCGTTATCTGTTGTGTCAGCTCTCCTTGTGGGCGGCACCATTCCTGAGCAGGCTGCACTTTCTTTCGCGCTGGGTGACTCTCCTTACGGGGCACACTCCTTGCATGTGGGGCTCCCCTACGCGGGGAACACCCCTGCATGGCATGGCACTCCTTGCGTGCATCAGCACTGCACATGGGCCAGCTGCACACGGGTCAAGGAGGCCCGGGGTTTGAACCGCAGACCTCCCATGTGGTAGACGGATGCCCTAACCACTGGGCCAGGTCCGCTGCCTTGATGAAGTCCTTTGAATCATAGAAATGTTTAAGTTTGAGGAGGTCCCATTTATCCATGTTTTCTTTTTTTGCTCGTGCTTTTGGTGTAAGGTTTAAGAATCCACCACCTACCACCAGAGCTTGAAGATATTTCCCTACATTTTCTTCTATGAGTTTTATTGTACTTCCTTTTATATTTAGGTCTTTGATTCATTTTGAGTTAATTTTTGTATAAGGTGTGAGATAGGGATCTTCTTTCTTTCTTTTGGCTATGGATATCCAGTTCTCCTAATACCATTTGTTGAATAAACTGTTCTTTTCCAACTGGAAGGTCTTGATAGGCTTGTCAAAAATCACTTGGCCGAAGATATGAGGATCCGTTTCTAAACCATCAGTTAGATTCCATTGGTCTATGTGTCTGTCTTTATGCCAATACCATGCTGTTTTTACCACTGTAGCTAGGTAATATGCTTTAAAGCTGGGAAGTAAGGGTCCTCCAACTTCACTTTTCCTTTTTAAGATGTTTCTGGCTATTTGGGGCCTCTTACCTTCCAGATAATTTGATACTTGTGTTTTCCATTTGCTTAAAAAATGCTGGTGGAATTTTAATTGGGATTGCATTGAATCTCTGTATCAATTTGGGTAGAATTGACATCTTAATGATATTTAGTCTTCCAATCCATGAGCATGGAATATTCTTCCAATTATTTAGGTCTTTTTTTATTTCTTTTAGCAATGCATTTTAGTTTTTTTTAATACAAGTGCTTTGCATCCTTGGTTAAGTTTATTCCTAAATATTTGATTCTTTTAGTTGCTATTGTAAATGGAATTTTTCCCCTGACTTCCTCCTCAGATTGTGTATTATTAGTGTATAGGAACACCACTGGTTTTTGCATATTGATCTTGTATCTCAACACTCTTCTGAAATCATTTATTAGCTCTAGCAGCTTTGTTGTAGATTTTTAGGGACTTTCTAGGTATAGGATCATATCCCTTGCAAATAGTGAAAGTTTTAATTCTTTTCAATTTGGATGCCTTTTATTTCTTTTTCTTCCCTGATTGCTCTAGCTAGAACCTCTAGCACTATATTGAACAACAGTGGTGACAGTGGGCATCCTTATCTTGTCCCTGATCTCAACGGGAAAGCTTTTAGTCTTTCACCGTTGAGTACCATGTTAGCTGTGGGTTTTTCATATATGGCCTTTATTGTGTTGAGAAAATTTCCTTCAATTCCTATTTTTTGTAGTATTTTTATCAAGAAAGGATGCTGTATTTTGTCAAATGTCTTTTCTGCATCAATTGATAAGATTATGTGATTTTTCTTCTTTGATTTATTAATGTGGTATATTATGCTGATTGATTTTCTTGTGTTGAACTAGCCTTGCATGTCTGGTATAAAACCCACTTGATCATGATGGATAATTTTAATGTGTTGTTGTGTTTGATTAGCAAATGTTTTATTGAGGATTTTTGCATCTATATTCATTAGAGAAATGGGTATGTAATTTTCTTTTGTAATATCTTTATCTGGCTTTGCTATTAGGGTGATATTGGCTTCATAGAATAGTTTGGTAGTGTTCCTTTTTGTTCAGTTTTTTGAAGAGCTTGAGTAAGATTGGTATTAAATCTTCTTTGAGTGCTTGGTAGAACTCACCTGTGAAACCATCTGGTCCTGGGCTTTTCATTTTGGGGAGCTGTTTTATGACTGTTTTAATTTCTTGTGATTGGTTTGTTGAGGTCTTCTATTTCTTCTAGTGTCAGTGTAGGTTGTTTGTACATTCCTAGGAATTTTTCCATTTCATCTACATTGTCTAGTTTTTTAGCTTAAAGTTGTTCATAGTATCCTCTTATGATCTCTCTTATTTCTGTGGGGTCAGTAGTAAGGTTCTCCTTTTCATTTATTTGCATCTCTTTTTCTTAATCAGTCTAGGTAAGGGTTTGTTGATTCTGTTAATGTTCTCCAAGAACCAACTTTTGGTTTTGTTAATTTTCTCTTTTTTTTGGTTCCTAATTTCATTTATTTTTGCTCTGATCTTTGCTATTTCATTTCTTCTACCTGGTGGGATTAGCTTGCTGTTCTTTTTCTAGTTCCTCCAGCTGTGTAGTTAGGTCATTGATTTTTGCTCTTTCTTCTTTCTTAATGTTAATCATTGAGGGCTATAAATTTTCCTCTCAATACTGCCTTCGCAGCATCCCATAGGTTCTGATATGTTGTATTCTCATTGTCATTTGTCTCGAGATATTTATTGATTTCTCTTGAAATTTCTTCTTTGATCCTCTGATTATTTAATAGTGTGTTGTTTATGGGAAGCAGATTTGGCTCAACTGATAGAGCATCCGCCTACCATATGGGAGGTCCAGGTTTGAAACCCAGGGCCTCCTGACCCATGTGGTGAGCTGGCCCATGTGCAGTGCTGATGAGTGCAAGGAGTGCCGTGCCACGCAGGGATGTCCCCTGCATAGGGGAGCCCCACGCACAAGGAGTGCACCCTGCAAGGAGAGCCATCCTGCCCAGGAGTGGTGCCACGCACACAGAGAGCTGACGCAGCAAGATGATGCAACAGAAAGAGACACAGATTTTCAGTGCCCCTGACAAGAATGCAAGCGGACATAGAATAACACAGCGAAGAACACACAGAGAGCAGACAACGGGGTTGGCGGGGGGAGAGGAAAGGGGAGAGAAATTTTTTTAAAAAGTGTGTTGTTTAATCTCCATATGTGTGAATTTTCCCTTTATTTGCCACTTGTTGGTTTCCATCTTTACTCTATTATGATCAGAGAGAATGCTTTGTATAATTTTGATTTTTTTGAATTTATTGAGATCTGCCTTGTGTCTCAACATATCTATCCTGGAGAAAGATCCACGAACACTTGAAAATAATGTATATCTTGCTGTTTTGGGGTGCAGTACTCTGTATATGTCTATTAGGTTTAGTCCATTTATCATATTATTCAAGTTCTCTGTTCTTTCTTGATCTTCTGCCCAGATGTTCTATCTAATGCAGAGAGTGGTATATTGAAGTCTCCAAATATTATTGTAGAGATGTCTATTTCTCCCTTCACTTTTGCCAGTGTTTGCCTCATTTATCTTGGGGCATCCTGGTTAGGTGCATATATATTTATTATTATTTCTTCCTGGTGAATCATCCCTTTTATTAATATGTAATGTCCTTCTTTGTCTCTAATAACAGTTTTGCTCTTAAAGTCTATATCATCTAATGTAAGTATAGCTACCCCAGCTTATTTTTGGTTACTGCATGTGTGGAATGTCCTTTTCCAACCTTTCACTTTCAGTTTATCCTTGAAAGTGGTATCCTTGGGTCTAAAGTGAGTTTCTTGCAGACAACGTATAGATGGCTTATATTTTCTTATCCATTCTGCCAGTTTGTGTCTTTTGGTTGGGAAGTTTAGGCCATTAACATTCAATGTTATTACTATAAAGGCAGTTTATTTCATCCATTTTGATCTTTGTGTTTTACCTGTCATTTTATATTTGTCATTTTATATTAGTTACTGTTACTAATGCAGTTGTCATTTCTAGACTCTCTTTCAGGCCTCTCTCTCCTGTCTTTTCTTTTCAGGCCATAACACTCCCTTTAGTATTTCCTGCAAAGCTCATCTTTTTGTTATAAACTCTCTCTGTTTCTGTTTATCTATGAATATTCTAATCTCACTCTCATTTTTAAAAGATAATCTTGCTGGGTATAAAATCCTTGGCTGGCAGTTTTTCACCTGCAGTATCTTAAATATATCATACCACTGTCTTCTTGCCTCCATGGTTTCTGATGAGAAATTGGCACTTAATCTTATTAGGTTTCCCTTATATGTTATATGTTGCTTTTCTCTTGCTGCTCTCAGAATTCTCTCTTTGTCTCTGGCATTCTGATTAGTGTGTGTCTTGCAATTGGTCTATTTGTATTTATTCAGATGGGAGTACATTGTGCTTCTTGGGCATCGTTATCTATGTCCTTCAATAGGGTTGGGAAATTTTCCACCATTATTTCTTCAGATATTCTTTCTGCCCCTTTTCCCTTCTCTTCTCCTTCTGGGACACCCATGACACATGTTTGCATGTCTCTTGCTGTCATTTCGTTCCCTGAGACCCTGTTCAATTTTTTCCATTCTTCATTTGTTCTTTTGTATGTTCACTTTCAGAGGCCATGTCTTTGAGCTCACCGATCCTTTCTTCTCCTCCCTCAAATCTGTTATATATGCTTTCAGTGTTTTTTGATTTCATTTATTGCACCTTTCATTCCCATAAAATCTGCTATTTTTCTGTGTATGCTTTCAAATTCTTCTGTCCTCATCCAGTGTCTTCTTAATATCCTTAATCTCCTTCACTATATCATTGAATTTACTAAGGATATTTGTTTGAACATCTAAGGTTGGTTGTCTCAACTCCTTTACGTCATCTGCAGGCGTACCTTGTTCCTTTAATTGGGCCATCTCTTCCTGTTTCTTGGTATGGTTTTTAATTTTTGTTGGTGTCTTGGCATCTGGCTCGCTAGATGTATTTATTCTGGGTACAGTTTCTCCCTTTAGTTTAGGGATTTCTTATCTTTTCTCCCTTACTGGTTGTGTAGTAGGAGCCAAGGATGTAGTTGGTGCTGTAAGCTATGGAGGCTGAAGCTGCCCACGTTGCCCCAGTAATTGATGAAGCTTCTTCATTTTTCTCCTCTGTCAGGAGTAGGGACAGAGCTGCAGCCGTGTATAATAATCCAAGTTAGGCAGGCTGTCTGTAGTCACCTGGAGACACTGATGAAGCTTCACCCCCCTTCCTCCCCTACCTTAGGCAGGGATGGAGCTATAGTTGTGGTCAGGAATCTATGCTGTGTGGGTCCAAAATGACCACAGTTTCTCAGGTAAACTGATGTATCACCAGACCCTCTCCCTGCTGGGAGTGGGAATGGACCCCCTGGAGTGCCCAACAATCTGTTTTCTGTGGGCCAAATTTGCTTGCAGTTGCCCTGAGAGGCTGAGGAAGCACCAGCCCCCTCCTGTCCTCTTGGGTGGTGTGGGTGGTTCTATGGGTTCTCAACAGTTCAGTCCCCTTAGGCCGAGAATACCTGCTGTTCCCTGGAGAGGCTGAGGAAACACCAGCCCCCTTCTGTCCTCTTAAGGCATGGGGTTGGGTCCACAGGCACCGGACAGTTAAGTATGTGTTGGTTGAAAGTGCCCACCGTTGTCCAGAGAGGCTGTGGAGACACCAGACCCCTCATGTCCTATTGGGGGTTGGGGTCAATTAATAGGCATCCAGTAGTCCAGTTCATGCAGGTCAAAGGTCTGCTGTTGCCCAAAAAAGCTGTGGAAAGACCAGCCCCCTTCTTTCCTATTCAGGGGTGTATTAGCCAAAGGGATGCTGATGCAAAATACCAGAAATTGGTTGGTTTTTAAAAAGGGTATTTATTTGGGGTAGGAGCTTACACATACCAGGCCATAAAGCATAAGTAACTTCCCTCCCCAAAGTCTATTTGGAGCATGATGACTGCCGACATCTGCAAGGGTTCAGGCTTCCTGGGTTCCTGCGTTTGCGGGGCTTGCTTTTCTCTGGGTTCAAGGTTCCTTTCTTCCTGGGGCTGACTTCTCTTTCCTCTGTGAGAGTACTTCTCAAGGCTCCGGCTTAAGTCTTCAGCATCAAACTCCAACATCAGAAAAACCCTCACCTCTGTTCTTTGCCATGCCTTTTATCTGTGTGTCCCCACCCACCAAGGGGTGGGGACTCAACTCCCTAATCATAACTCAATCCAATATTTCTTTTTGGAATTCATCAATAATATTAAACTGCTGCAGGGTGTGAGGGTGGGTCCACAAGTACCCACCAGACCAGGCTGTGTGGGCCAAAAGCACCTGCAGTTACCCAAAGAGGCTGGGCAAACACAATCCATCTCTTGTCCTGTTGAGGATGGAGGTGCAGCCACAAGTGCCTAACAGTCAGGTTTGTGCAGCCCAAAACTGTTGCCCTGAGAGGTTGAGGCAACACCAGCCCCCTCCTATCCTGGGGGTTTCAAAGGTGGAGATGGCCTCAAAGGCACTCAACAAACCTGTTTGTGTGTGCTGAAAACTCCTTCCATTGCCGGGAGAGGCCGAGGATACCCAACTCCTCTTGGGGTGCAGGGATGCAGCCCCAGGTGTCTGACTATTTAGCCTCTGCCAGTGGAGAGCACTTGTAGTTGCCTGGAGCGCCTGGTGCAGGTTCTGCCAGCCACCTCTGTGCTGGAGGTAGGGCTGGAGCCTAGGTCACCGCTGCAGTCCGAACTTGGTAGAAGGAAGCCAGTCTGTAACTTCACTGGATTTTTGCTAACTCCGCTGCTTCTTATGCCAGGGGGGCAGAGTAAAAATGGCGGCTACTGGGCTCTTTCCAGCTTGGACAAACTCAGATACTAGCTGTCTCTAAGATTATACTTTAGCCAGCTGAGTCCACTAATCAGTAGCTGTGGTCAGTGGACAATTGTCTCTTCCTCCATCATTTATGGGAAATGGAACCTCCAACTCCAGCCACGGAACAGCTCCTGAGGCGGCCTGCGCCCCCAGAGTAGGAAGGGCACTAGCCTCTGTGGCATGACTTGCAGCTTCCCAGAGAAGTGGTGCAAGTCACCCCAGCTTCCTCCCTGCCGGAGGTGGGACTGGAGTTTAGGCTAGACCTGCAATCCATCCTGGGTGGAAGGAAGCTGGTCCTTACAAGCACTATGATTTTCAGTCAGCGCTGCTTCCCCTCGTGCCTGGGGTGGAGTCAAAATGGTGGCCACTGGCTTCCCTCTGACCTGGACAGGTTCAAAGTTTAGTTGTTCCTAGGATTCTACTTCAGCCTGCCGAATCCACTAATCAGTAGCTTAAGTCAGTGCCACACTATGTTTTCCTCCATTTTTATTGGGGGAAATGGAACTTCCAACTCCAACCATGGAATAATTAATTCCCCAGGTGGCTTGCATGCCAACGGGCACCAACCTCCACGGCATAGAGTGCTCTACTCAGGATTCCTCTGTGCAGATGGGCAGTCTCCTCCTTCCACACTGTCAAGGATGTTGCAGGACACTCCTCTAATCTCCTGGGTCCTCCAAACAGGTGCTTTAGGTAGCTCTGGGTGACCACCAACTGCCCTGTATCATGAGCTGACTCCAGGCCACACACTGTTTTTTTTTTCCCCCCAAAGATTTATTTATTTATTTCTCTTCCCCTGCCCCACCCTGGTTGTCTGTTCTCTGTGTCTATTTGCTGCGTCTTCTTTGTGTGCTTCTGTTGTCAGCGGCACGGGAATCTGTGTCTCTTTTTGTTGCGTCACCTTGCTGTGTCAGCTCTCCGTGTGTGCGGCGCCATTCCTGGGCAGGCTGTACTTTCTTTCACGCTGGGCGGCTCTCCTTATGGGGCGCACTCCTTGCACGTGGGGCCCCCGTACGCGGGGGACACCCTAGTGTGGCACGGCACTCCTTGTGCACATCAGCACTGCGCATGGGCCAGCTCCACACGGGTCAAGGAGGCCCGGGGTTTGAACTGTGGACCTCCCATTTGGTGGACAGATGCCCTAACCACTGGGCCAAGTCCACTTCCCCCGAATTACTTCTGAGGAGGAAGAGAAATAGGATGTGGACAAATTACATGGGTGCTAGTTTTATACATAATGTTTTATTGGCCTAAGATCTTTTTGAGAAATTAAACATAAAGCTGAGTGGAGGATTCATAGGCATATTAAAATTATTTTTGGGGAAACGGACTTTGGTCCAGTGGTTAGGGCGTCCGTCTACCATATGGGAGGTCCGCGGTTCAAAACCCGGGCCTCCTTGACCCGAGTGGAGCTGGCCATGCGCAGTGCTGATGCGCGCAAGGAGTGCCTTGCCGCGCAAGGGTGTCCCCCGCGTGGGGGAGCCCCCCGCGCAAGGAGTGCGCCCGTGAGGAAAGCCGCCCAGCGTGAAAAGAAAGAGCAGCCTGCCCAGGAATGGCGCCGCCCACACTTCCTGTGCCGCTGACGACAACAGAAGCGGACAAAGAAACAAGACGCAGCAAATAGATACCAAGAACAGACAACCAGGGGAGGGGGGGAATTAAATAAATAAATAAATCTTTAAAAAAAATAAAAAAATAAAATTATTTTTGTTCACTGAATTGTATACTTGAAAGTTAGATTATTTTTTAACTTATATTGATATATTTGCATATTTCACAATAAAAAAAGCCTATGTGAGATCATCTACTTAAAGTATTTGGTAAAATATTAACACAATTCTAATAAGGTTAAGGTCCCTTTTTGAGCACAGTCCTCAGCTTTTCTCCATATACAGTGGTAACTATTATCAGTTTGGTATGAATCCTACCAGACCTTTTCTTAGGTGTTTGTATACACAAATATGTACTCTTAGAAAATGCATGGTAGTGGTTTATGTTTTATCTTTTTTACTGACATCACACTCAGTTTTCTGTAACTGACTTTTTCCATTCAGTAATGTGTCTTAGAATCTTTATGTATTATATAATTATCTCCTTGTTGTTGTTGTTTTTTTTTTAAGATTTATTTATTTATTTAATTCCTCCCCTCCCCCGGTTGTCTGTTCTCTGTGTCTATTTGCTGCGTCTTGTTTCTTTGTCCGCTTCTGTTGTCATCAGCTGCACGGGAAGTGTGGGCGCGCCATTCCTGGGCAGGCTGCACTTTCTTTCGCGCTGGGCGGCTCTCCTTACGGGTGCACTCCTTGCACGTGAGGCTCCCCTACGCGGGGGACACCCCTGTGTGGCACGGCACTCCTTGCGCGCATCAGCACTGCGCATGGGCCAGCTCCACACGGGTCAAGGAGGCCCGGGGTTTGAACCGCGGACCTCCCATGTGGTAGACGGACGCCCTAACCACTAGGCCAAGTCCGTTTCCCTCTCCTTGTTTTTAACTGCATAATAACTTCTATAATATTTACTAAGGAGAAGCCATAATTTATTACCCTGGTAGCTACTGGGTTATTACAAATAATGGTGCAATGAGCATTTTTGTATGAACTTCTTTGTGAAGGCATATGTTTGTGTTTATTTACGGTAGATACTGAGGAGTGGATACCTTAGTTCTATAGAGTGTATGCTAACTTATGTTTTATTTATTGATTTATTTAAAAAAAGTTTTATTTATTTACTTATTTTTCACCCTTCCCCCCCTCCCGCCATGCTATTTTTGCTGTGTTGTCTTCTCATTTTCTCTCCTCTAGGATTCACTGGGATTCAATCCCAGAGACCTCTGATGTGGAGAGAGGTTCCCTGTCAATTGTGCCACCTCAGTTCCTGGTTTCTGCTGCGCTTCACCTTGACTCTCCCCTTGTCTCTCTTTTTTTGTGTCATCATCTTGATGTGTAACTCACTTGTGCAGGCACTGGATTACCATGCGGGCACTTGGGCTCCCCACATGGCCACTCATGTGGGCACTGGCTTGCTGTGTGGGCACGCTTTCTCTTCTTTTTCACCAGGAGGTCCCTGGGATCAAACCCAGGTCCTCCCATATGCTAGGGGAAATCTCTATCACTTGAGACACATACTTCCCTTAAATTACATTTTATTTTATTTTTAAAAAATTTTTAAAAATTTATTTATTTCTCTCCCTCCCTCCCCACCCCCCGTTGTCTGCTCCCTCTCATTATCTGCTCTCTGTGTCCATTCGCTGTGTGTTCTCCTGTGTCCACTTGGATTCTTGTCATGAGGCACCAGGAAACTGTGTCACTTTTTTGGTTGTGTCATCTTGCTGCATCAGTTCTCCATGTGTGTGGTGCCACTCCTGGGCGGGCTGCACTTTTTTCACGCGGGGCAGCTCTCTTTGCGGGGTGCGCTCCTTGCATGTGGGGCTCCCCTTTGTGGGGGACACCCTTGCGTGGCATGACACTCCTTGTGCACGGCAGCACTGCATTTGGGCCTGCTCACCACATGGGTCAGGGTGCCCTGGGTACTGAACACTGGACCTCCTATATAGTAAGCAGATGCTTTATCAGTTGAGCCACAACTGCTTCCCTAAATTACATTTTAAATATACTCCCAAATTGCTCTTCAGAGTGGCCGTGCCCGTTCATACTTCTACCAACAGGGGGAGTGGCTCTTTCCCTATACACTGCTAACCCTGGTACTAAAAGACATACATTTAAAAAAATCTGATTAGTGAAAAATGACCAGATGTGCATTTTTCTGATTAATAGTGAAGTTGGCTATCTATTCATATGTTTATTGGCCTTTTGTATTTCCTTTTTGTGTGAATTGCCTGCTCATATCCTTTGCTACTTTTATTTTGGGTTTTCATTTTCTTACGGATTTTGTAGGATTTCTTTAAAGTAGTTTCATACTATGATTTCATCTATGCAGGGACAACCCCTCTTTATTCTTCTTTATTCAGAATTGTCTCAACTATTGCATATTTCTCTTTGATACTCATTTACAGATTTTAGAATCAGCTTGTCAAATAATCCTGTCCAGTTTGGTATTGCATTGACTATTAGAGGTTAATTTCATGTGTTTTATCAACACAGTTTGCTTAATCATTCTCAGCCTCTATGGTCTGATTTAAATCATTTTTAATATAGTTGTACACTGATAAAAAATAGTTCACCTTACTGTCATGTCTCATTTTCTTTTGCAGTAATTGTTGTATTTTTTCAGCATATTTGTTTTCTGAACACATAATACCTGAGCTGTAATGAAGGGTTATTGGTGGGGTGGGCAGTAATGGATGGGAGAATTCTCTCATCTCTTTTGTTGTTTTGTTTTTCTAGCAATCCCCAAAGTGAGACTAGAGACCATCTACATTTGTGGAGTAGATGAGATGAGTACCCAGGATATCTTTTCCTATTTTAAAGAGTATCCTCCAGCTCACATCGAATGGTTGGATGATACTTCCTGTAAGTATGCTCACATTTTCTGCCAAATATGCTTTTTTAAAAAAAATTAAAATGTCTTTTTTTTTAAAGATACATAGATCACAAAAAGTGTTAAACATTAAAAAATATAAGAGGTTCCCACATGCCCCACACACCACACCCCCACTCCTCCCATATCAGCCACCTCTTTCATCATTGTGGCACATTCATCGTATTTGGTGAATACATTTTGGAGCACTGCTGCACCGCATGGATTTTAGTTTACGTTGTAGTTTACACTCTCCTCCAGTACATTCAACGGGTTATGGCAGGATATGAGTATACTTTTGTTTATGATTTTAAGAGTGCTTGCCATCTAAGACAGTGAATGATTACTGCCCAGACTACTTACCTGTGCCTAACCTCTGCCCTTAACCTTGGAGAAGAAAAATGGTCCTCTTAACCAGTCTGGCAGCTCAGACCCCATGGGTATTCCAAGCCAGGCCAGAGGTGGGGGCCAGGGCCTGGAGGTTGGATTTTTTAGTCTGGTGTACACAATTGAGGTCTCTTTAACATCTAGAATTTCCCAACAAAGGGGTAAATTCAACTTCATATACTTGGGGCTGTGTTTTCAGGGCCTTAGACTTCGTTGTTAAAATTTGCCATTTGGAAGAAGGGCTCTTTCTCAGTGTCTCTGACCTAGTACTAGGCCAGAACCCTCTGACATTGTATCAGACTGTTTACTTCTTCCTGCTTTGAATTATTTTCTGGAATTCCACGTGTTTGCTCTAATCTGTGAGTTGTCCAACTTGTGAGCTAACATTTTTAAGTTCTCTTCCCATTTCAAGTCTGGTCTCACTTCTGAATAACCCCTGTTAGCTTCTTGTCCTGACTTACTTCTAGTTTGACTTTACTTGCTGCCTGGTCAGTACCTTAGATAGCAGCCTGGTTTTCCCAGCTGCTCTCTTAGAAAGTTGTTTATGCAGTATTTTCTTTGAAAGAAGAAGAAATATGACTGAGCAAAAGATTCCCCCCCTCCCTTTTTTTAAACCATCCAATCAGAACCACTTTCTGTAAAAGACTAGATAGTAAATATTTTAGGCTTTGTGTACCTCACAGTCACTCTGACATCTGCTTAGCTCTGCTATTGTAGGATGAAAGCATCCATAGACAATATGCAAATGAATGAGTCTGTTTATTTTCCAGTGAAACATTTTATATGAAAATAGGTAAAGGGAAGACTGGGTTTGGTCTGTGGTCAGAGTTTGCTAGCTGCTATTGAATTCATTAAAACTGTGCCAAGGAATATTATAGTGGAAGGGACCCTTAGAATTATCCAGTTCAACTGCCTCATATTGTGTATCAGAAACTGAGAAACTGAGATGGGAAATAATTTGCCCAAGGCCATGTGGCATATTAGTGATGTAAGCAAGAGTCTTTAGGCTTTAATTTCCTAAACTAAGGTGGGGTAACATAAATTTGAGAAATGCTGTTTTAAACTGACAGATTTATTTATAGTACTTCTCAATGTTTTTTTCTTGCTAAATCCTCTTCCTTAAAGAGGCAAATTAAATTAGTTACTGCAAAGCCAAGTAGCTGTCTTGCCTCCACTGTGTTCCACGGATACAATCATCACCCACGCTTTACAATGAGCAAACATCATTTAGCATCTTGGGATGACAAGGAAAACCAGAGGACTCCACTGTAGGGGGCAACAGTGTGAAGGATATTCCAAATTTGTTTGACATCATTATCATTATCATTATCATTATCATTGAGAACTGCTAACATTTAACATAGCACTCACCATGTGCCAGGCGGTTTTAATATACAGAGCCCTTTTTTCTTGTAATACTTAACAATTACTTTATGGAACGCAGCTCTAGGTTAACTTCATCAAAGAAATTTTACTACCACTTCTGTATTTCCTTTCAGTAGTTGGTTTGTACATTCACTGATACCAGTTTATAGCTAGATGATGCTGCAGGAATGGATATGATGCAGGCTTTGCTCTTAGAAAACTTATTGTATGTATGGAATGTAGCATTTTATTTTACATTTTATTTTAGGTAATGTGGTTTGGCTGGATGAAATGACAGCCACCCGAGCCCTTATCAATATGAGCTCTCTGCCAGCCCTGGATAAGATAAGAAGCAGGGACGCCAATGAAGACAAGTCATCTGAGAAAAGTAAAAAAGGTAACTGAAGAGAAAGGAGAGGACTTTGGACAGAAAGTCCTTTTCTTTACACAATTGTGTCTTGGGCTTTTGGGTTTCTGTGCAGACTGTTATATAGCATCTCATCACCAGTTAGTTCTGAAATAAGTCATGATGCTTTGGCCTAGGATTAAATATTGGACTTTTAAAAATAAATGAGATGAGTTATGCTAAGGTTCATCTTCTCCCTCATATTTCATTTTAGACAAACAGGAAGACAGTTCAGATGATGATGAGGCTGAAGAAGGAGAAGTTGATGATGAGAACTCAAGTGATATAGAGGTTAGTAATAGGGCAAAGTAGGGTTTTAGCATAAAAGCTGCTTACTCTCTTTTTACTTTAGCGCTTATTATTGTTATTATAAAGCTTAAGTTGTCTTTTTCCTCTAGCTTTCACCATTAAACCTTCTGAATGTTCACCCATGCACCTTATTTTTGTGTGGCTATAATGATTCATCTTGAGATCTTAGGATAGTACCCACACCTGCATAAAAATAATATGGTTTTATTGGGAAATATTTTTGTGTTACCTATCAGAATTAAAGAAAAGCAAGGAATGGCATATTTTTAAAATAGATTACATGCTGTTGCTGGAGATATTAGAGTATATTCATTAAAAAAAAATTTAATTGTGTACTTACTATACACCAAATTCAAGGTGCTAGGGATGTAGTAAAACAAAGTAGCATGGACTTTTTAGGCCCTATTGGAGCCTAAATTTTGGTGGGGGGTCAGATAGGCAGCACACAAATATACAGGCAGCTGTATAATATAAAACCAGAAGGTGTGCGTACTATGAAGAAAAGTAAAGAAGAGAAGAGGATGGAGAATAATGGAGACTGGTCTTTTAGGCAGGCAGGCCTCTGACAGATTCTATAGAGGAACTAGTAAGTTAATGCCATTGACTATTCAAAGTCGAATGCTTTCTTAATGTTAAAATTGCTACTGAAGAGGTATGATATAGAAAAAGACTTTAAAATTTTTACGTTGAAAATGCTCTTTTTTCTTAAGTTGGACACATTATCTCAGGTAGAAGAAGAATCTCTGTTAAGAAATGATCTTCGTCCAGCTAACAAACTTGCTAAAGGAAATAGGTTATTCATGAGATTTGCTACAAAAGGTAAATTTTAATATTTGATTTCAATTTTTACATTTAATCAAAATATTTTTTTTAAGATTTTATTTATTTATCTCCCCTCTCCCCCACCTCGGTTGTCTGTTCTGTGTGTCTATTTGCTGCGTTTTTCTTTGTCCGCTTCTGTTGTTGTCAGCGGCACAGCAATCTGTGTTTCTTTTTGTTGCAGAATCTGTGTTTCTTTTTGTTGCGTCATCTTGTTGTGTCAGCTCTCCGTGTGTGCGGCGCCATTCTTGGGCAGGCTGCACTTTCTTTCGCACTGGGTGGCTCTCCTTATGGGGTGCACTCCTTGCGCGTGGGGCTCCCCTACGTGGGGGACACCCCTGTGTGGCAGGGCACTCCTTGCGCACATCAGCACTGCACATGGGCCAGCTCCACACAGGTCAAGGAGGCCCGGGGCTTGAACTGCGGACCTCCCATGTGGTAGAAGGATGCCCTAACCACTGGGCCAAGTCCACCGCCTGATTTATTTCTTGAGTGACATCCTCCTTTGACCAGGAAGTCAGATCAAATGATCTCAAAGTTCCCTTCAAATTATAATCTGCACTTATGAAATAATGGCTTACTACCTGAGTTGGCATTTCTGACTTTGAAAAGTGAATTTTAACTTTTTGTATATTTTTGTGATCTGGCTAAAGTAAATTATTTTCTGTTAAATCTGGTTTGCACCATGTGCTTTTCAGCCAGTTATCATTGAACTATGAAAACTTTTTAAAATTACATTTTTTGGTTTGCCTCAGCAATATCCTCCTGGGCATTGCTTTTTGTTGTTTTTTTTAAAAAGATTTATTTATTTCTCTCCCCTCCCCCCGCCCCAGTTGTCTGTTCTCTGTGTCTGTTTGCTGCGTCATCTTTGTTCGCGTCTGTTGTCAGCGGCACAGGAATCTGTGTTTCTTTTTGTTGCGTCATCTTCTTGTGTCAGCTCTCCGTGTGGGCGGCACCATTCCTGGGCAGGCTGCACTTTCTTTCGTCCTGGGCGGCTCTCCTTATGGGGTGCACTCCTTGCGCGTGGGGCTCCCCTACGCGGGGACACCCCTGCATGGCACGGCACTCCTTGCGCGCATCAGCACTGTGCACGGGCCAGCTTCACACAGGTCAAGGAGGCCCGGGGTTTGAACCGCGGACCTCCCATATGGTAGACGGACGCCCCAACCACTGGGCCAAGTCCGCTTCCTGGGCATTGCTAATAGTGCCATTTAGCTCTAACTCCCTATTCATAAGAATTTTTATAAAGCACTGTGATTTTTGATGGGCTTTGAAAAAATTTTTAGTAACTCTTTTTAGGGTATAATTTTATATGGAGAGAAAGGTTGCAAGAATAGTAAAAAGAACACTAGTTGTTACAGTCTGTCCCATTTGTTTTTATCATCCTCTCTGAATATTTTATATATATGCATGTGTGTGCGTGTGTGTGTGTATGTGTGTGTGTATGTGTATTTATATAATCATTTGAGAGTTAGTTGGAGACAATGTGTCTCTTTATCCCTAAGTACTCTGGTATGTATTTCTGAAGAACAAGGAAAATTACCTAATGCATAGTTCATATTCACATTTTATCAGTTGTTCCAGCAGTGTCCTTTTAGGTTTCTCCCCAGCCAGCACTCAGAGCTCTCAGGTCTAGGATCCACTTCAGGATTGAGTGTTCTGTTTATTTGTCATGTCTCTTTAGGTTCCCTTGATTCTGGAATGGTTCCTCTCCTTTCTTTGTTTTTCTTGACTGAAACATTTTAAAATATTATCTTATTTTATAAAATATCCTTCAGTTTGGGCTTGTCATATGTTTCCTACTGATTAAATTCAGGTTATGCATTTTTGGCAGGCATACCACAGAAGTGAATTGTGTCGTTTATCAGGAGGCACATGATATTTGTCCCTATACTAGAGATGTTAGCTCTTATCGCTTGTTTAAGGTGATACCAGGTTTCTCCACTATAAAGTTACTATTTTTCTCTTTGTAATTAAAAAAATTTGTGGGGAGATCTTTTGGGATTATGTACATATTCTGTTGCTCATCACACTTTCAACCAACAACTTTAGCATTCATTGATGATCTTTTTTTTTTTAAAGATTTATTTTTATTTATTTCACTCCCCTTCTCCCTTTTGTCTGCTCTTTGTGTCCGTTTGCTGTGTGTTCTTCTGTGTCCAATTGCATTCTTGTCATGTGAGACCAGAAAACTCGCCTTTTTTTGTTGCATTGTCTTGCTGTGTCAGCTCTCTGTGTGTACGGTGCCACTCCTGGGTGGGGTGCGCCTTTTTCATGTGGGGCGGCCCCGTGGGGTGCACTCCTTGCGCATGGGACTTCCGTACGCAGGGGACACCCCTGCATGGCATAGTACTCCTTGTGCGTGGCAGCACTGCACATGGGCCAGCTCGCCACATGGGTCAGGGGGTCCTGAGTATCGAACTCTGGGCTCTCCATATGGTAGATGGATGCTCTGTAAGTTGAGCCACTACCGCTTCCCCATTGATGATTTTCTAACTCCATCATTTCTTATATATTTATTAGTTGGCATTCTGCTGCAAGAAAGAGCTTTCCTTTTTAATCCATTTATTTATTTATATCAGTTTATATTTGCCGATTCTTACTTTATTCTGTGAGTTATTACCAATTACTGTCATTAATTTGATTCTCAAATTGTTTGGGATTTGGCCAATAGATCCTTTTCAAACTGCTTTTTTGATGCGTCCTCATGATTCTTAGACCACTTTCTTACTTTATGGCACAATAGAACATCTTGTTTTTCCAATAAAACAACTTGTACTTTCCTTGCCCCAGACCTGGAATCAACCATTCTCCAGGATGCTGATGGGCATGTTTTTTTGTAGGGTGCACATACCAGTTTGTATTACCATGTTTTCTCATAGCACTGGATGTATTTACAATGATGTTTGCCCTTTGCAGTCCTAAAGTGCCCAAAGAGCTGGCAAAGGCTGTTACATTATTGCCCTTGATGAAAATGTGTGGTTCAACTCTTTGATTATACCAAAATACATTGAAGGAGTGGATGTGGCTCAAGCAGTTGAGTGCCCACCTTCTATATGGGAGGTCTGGGTTTGGTTCCTGGTGCTTCCTGAAAAAATAAAAACAAAATAACAAGCAAAACAAATGATAAAACCAACTTAGGGAGGGCTATGTGGCTCAGTGGTTGAGTGCCAGCTTCCCACATATGAGGTTCCAGGTTCAATCCCTGGCCCCTGGTACCTCAAAAAAAAAATTCGTTGAATATACACTTCAGGTGGATTGTACAATATGTGAATATATCTAAATAAAATTTCTCTAAAAAAATGTATGATCACTGGCTACTGTTCCTACCTGTTAATTGGCATTTTAACTTGATACATGGGATTTTTTTCTGCATTTACTCATTTGAGTAGCTAATTGAGTACATAATAGGTATATGATATTATGCCGTTTTCTTTGTCATTTTGAGGAACCTCATATAAATGGGAAAAACTTGATTTACCAAATATATGGAATTGTGTATAATTTGTTTCTATAATCCTAATTTTATGTTATTGGAGTGTTGTCATATCATCACACACATCACACAAAGTGAATATCATCTTTCAGGGGGCAACTGAAATGCCACCTCTTCTATAACGCCTTTTTGATTCTTGAATTTCTGTAATAACTCAATCTCTCTTATCCCTTTTGGAACCCTTTTATCTTGTATTTATTTTTTTCCTCTGGTGAATCAGTCAGCTCCTTAGCAGCTTAACCTCATTCATCTCTGTATTCTGCTCCACGCCCCACCACACTGCATTGCCTTTGTCAGCACTCAGAGGGTGAATGCTTCTATAGATTTTCTCCTTATGTTGGCATATTGCACTGATCTGATCCCAGCTGTGGGAAACATTTTTATTTTTAACATTCAACATTGTCTTCACACCCACAGGAAATCCTAGGTAACTGTTGTAATTAATTTTTAGATGACAAAAAGGAACTTGGAGCAGCCAGAAGAAGTCAGTATTATATGAAATATGGGAATCCAAATTATGGAGGCATGAAAGGAATTCTTAGCAATTCTTGGTGAGTCCAAAACCTTAAAATATAATAGTTTAAATAGTACTTAATCTTTTCTTAATCCTTCAGTTAGTATTCTGCAGTGACATGTCAAAGCCATGTGAGGACTTAAAGGAGGACAAAAGGGAAGAATCCAAATTAACTGTGGTAATTGTTTGGGAATGCTGAGTTTCAGCTTCATTTACAATTTTTAGCACATAACACTGTGTCCGTGTGTGGTTGAAATGTTGGATTTCAAGGTCCTTCCTATTAGTTTTTGATTATGTACCTTTTTGGCCTTGTTTCAGGAAGCGAAGATATCATTCCCGTCGAATTCAGCGGGATGTGATCAAGAAGAGAGCCCTCATTGGGGATGACGTTGGCTTGACGTCGTATAAACACCGACATTCTGGTAGTTGCCTGCTCAGCTATTGGGTAGACACATGTTTGGCTCCCGAAATCCTATATGTATTCTTAATACGGTCTTTTAAGGTTCCAAACTTTATCATCCTATCTTCCTTGCCCTCACTCTCTGCCAACATATAGGAAAGTAAGTCAAGTCACAGTTAATTTTAAATTGCCCATACAAAAAGGTCAAATAGTTTTATAAAAGCTATTCTAACAAAAAAGGCCAAATGTGACATAGGGAAAATAAAATAAAACTTTTCTTGGGAACCTAACTTTTCTACTGTTACTCTCAAATGCTGCATGAGAATAATATCCTTTAAAATTTTTTTATTAGCTTAGCTGCTATTATTGTTCCTTTGCATGATAATGAAAATAGGGCTATTGTGTTTAATATTTTATGCTTACTGACTTTTGTACACACGAATGCCTCAGAAAACTGGTATATCACAACTTGGGAGTCTCTTCTTTTATGTTTGTGTTTATGGTAAAAGAACCATTTTCACTATGTTTTTTAAAGATTTGAGTTTTTGTTTTGAACCGGATCTATGGAATCTTCTGTAATGATTTGTAGAATGCCATGTCTGCATACAAACACAGAATAACATGAACACATATTTGTCATTGTTATAGGGACAAGGAGAGGCGAAATCTATAAATTTTTCACTTAACGTGTATATTCAAAATTATATATTTGAGGCCTGCATATTAATAATGCACACACTTTCTTTTGCACAATTATACTTTTCCGGTTTTTATTACTTTCGTATTTTTTCATCGTATAATCCTTATATAAAAGAAATTTAAAAGCACAGTGCACCTAAACCTAATACCCTAATATAACCACTGATTTCACTTTACATTTTTCCCAATGTCTATTTTCATACTAAGAATTATAACTGTTATGTACATATATTTTTATATTCTGTTTCTTCCATTTAACATAAGCATTTTTCCATGAACTTTAAAGTTATTTAGAATGATATTATAATAATCCATTAGGCTGCTGGATCATGCTTAGCCATTCTCCTATTGTCAGATATCAGAATTGTATCCAGATTGGCACTTTTAGAGATAATGCCATCGTAAAATCTGGACATGGGAGCAACATCTTTTAAAAAGGTCACCAATGTAGAATACAAAATCATACTTGTTAGTTTTAGTGCTTTTCTTAAAATTTTTTTGGTTAATTCTTCAGGATTAGTGAATGTTCCTGAGGAGCCCATTGAAGAGGAGGAGGAAGAGGAGGAGGAAGAGGAGGAAGCCCAGGACATGGATGCAGATGACAGGGTGGTGGTAGAGTACAGTGAGGAGCTGCCAGCTGTCAGGCAGGCCCGGGAGCGGAGCACGTCTAGGCGGTCCAGTGCCAGCAGCTCAGACTCTGATGAAATGGACTATGATCTAGAACTGAAAATGATTTCTACTCCTTCACCAAAGAAAAGCATGAAAATGACCATGTATGCTGATGAAGTGGAATCTCAGTTGAAAAATATTAGGTAAAAATATTTTTACTTCTTATCCATGTTAGCTTTTAATTTTACTTTAAATGTTACTTGCTGACTTCCTTTTAATTTTATAATCACTTTATTCCAATTTCAGTCCTTTACAGGAATTGAATAAAAGAATACAAGTTTCTTTATCAAAATGGAAATTTTTACTCTAAATTTATAAACAGTGCATCCTTGTTATAAAAATGATAGAGAATAAAGAAAGTGGAAATTACCTGTCATCCTGTCCTCTCCTGAGATGACCACTATTAGTAATTGGGTGAATAATCTTACAGATATTTTTATGCAGATACATAATACATGGAGAAATTATAGATATAGTTTTTTTTTTTCCATTTAAAAAAAAATATTACATTCAAAAAATATGAGGTCCCCATTCACCCCCACCGCCCCCACCCCACCACTCCCCCCACTTCAACACTCTCCCCCCACTTCAACACTCTCCCCCATCATCATGACACATCCATTGCATTTGGTGAGTACATCTCTGGCATCGCTGCACCTCATGGTCAGTGGTTTACATAATAACCCATACTAGATATAGTTATACAAAATTGAGGTGATGCTATTTATATTGCTTTGCAATGTGCTTTTTCCATTTACTACATTGTGGACATCTGTTAACTGTTTAACCTTATCCATTGTTTGAAAGTGTCGTGATTTATATAATCAATCCCTTATCGATGAACATTTAGGTTTCCCTCTTCTTTTCTTACAGTTGTCCTAACTAGATGAATTCCTGTAAGCCCAGTTATTGCACAAAGTAATATACATATTTAAAAACAATATACATGTTTTAAAAGTATGGTAAATATTGCTAAATTTCCTTCCAGAAGGGTTTTACTCATATTACCTGTTACCTAATACTCACCAATCTTAGATATTATCACTCTTTCTTATCTTTGCACATTTCATGGGCAAAACAATGTAGTTATTTTAATGTACATTTCTTTGATTGCTGTTGGGGATCAGCAGACTACACGAGGCCAGAAAGTATGTATACTACTCAAAGAGTCCGAATCCCGGGATGCTCTCCAGGATATTCTTAGTGGCATATTTGGAGGGAAGAGAAAAAATACTCAAGCTGGTTTATTTATATGGCCTTGTTCACATCATTTTTAGTTTTCAGAGAACTTCCTGTGGATCAAAATGCAGCGGCATTATGCTGGTACCTAGCATAGTAACAGGTCTCTTTGACAGAGAAGTCTGCCCTTTAAAGAAGAGGATTGCAGGTTCTGTTGTGACTTGACTACAGCAAATAGCCCTGAGCCCTTTGCAGGTCCTCTACTTAACTTTTGTCCCAGAAGAAGGGGACTTGCTCTGTGGTGGCCTACACATATGCGTAGAAACCACCCTGGAAAACTGAGTCACCTACTTGTCCTGGACAGTCTGTTTACAATAGGTTGTTCATGATTTTCTGATGAGCAAAAAAATTTTAATAATTAATTGTGTTTCTAAATTATTTTCTCCAAAGTATATGAGATTGTTATTTGGGCCTTGTCTCACAGCTGAAGTTGGTTAACCATGTCCTTTTTATTTTTTTTTTTAAAGAAACTCCATGAGGGCAGATAGTATATCCACAAGCAATATAAAAAACCGAATTGGTAGCAAATTACCACCAGAGAAATTTGCAGATGTACGACATCTGTTAGATGAAAAACGTCAGCACACGCGTCCAAGGCCATCAGTCAGCAGTACTAAATCAGGTATTGTTCTTTAGTTGTGTTTCTGAGCTTCGTTTTAAAATTTATTTATTTATTTATTTATTTATTTATTTATTTATTTATTTATTTATTTATTTATTAAGGAAGTACTGGGGATCGATCCTGGGACCTCTTGCATGGGAAGCAGATACTCAACCACTTGAGCTACATCCTCTCCTCTCTGGGCTTATTCTGAGCTTCAGATAGCAGATTGTGACAGGGAATAGGTTCTTGACTAGAAAGTTGTAATTGTTGTAGACTGATTTAGTTGTTTTTGCTCATCATTTTAAAATTTTGTGCAAGGCACTGGAATTTCAGGACATGAAAATTAATACGATTTTTTTTTTAAACTGTTTTCTGGAATCAAATTGGTTGCTATCAGGGCTCAACCCTGACTGACTTTTTTAAAAAAATTATTGTCTTTTTTTTTTTTTAAGCAATACATGGATCACACAAGAAAATAAGATTTTTATATTACTAGCTTTCAGTACTTTTGGCCCAAACAACTATTTTACTCTGTATGTCATTGGTATACTTTACACACAGGAATAAGAGAAATTAAGTTGGCTTGTTGTATTGATGGTTAAAAGTTTGAACTAGGTAGATTCTGTATGTAACACTCATACAATAGGTACGTGGCAACACCTGCTGTGTGCCAGCCTTCAGCTATGTGCTGGAGGGGATTCAGAGCTACCATAGAACTTAGATGGAGAAGTGCCAAGGCATTCACATAACTCCACCCAAAGCAGAATGAAGGAAATGTAGGTCTGCCAGTAGTGGGCTATAGGAGCAGAGAGGGGGCATTAGTCTACTGGGGGAATTGTGGAAGGCCTCTTAAAGAAGGTGGCTCTAGCTGGGCCTTGTAGAAGGAATAGGATCTCAGTTGGCCAGCCTAGTTTTTTGAGGTGGGAGGTAACCTGACCTGATATCCATTTTAGAAAGATAACTTGGGGCTGGGATGAAGTAGAGCGTAGGCACAAACTAGGTCAGGGACTGTGGAGACCGAGTGAATGAGGACAAGAACCCTTGTGAAGGAAGATTCACTTAGTCCTGGGAAGCACGGTAGGAAAGGAAATCAGAAGCCAAGAGGCTCAGGCCTGAGTGGCTGGAAAGATGGAAATGCTGCCACTTGAGAGAAGGTTAAGTGAGATGGGTGAAAGCCCCAGCGCAATGCCTTGCTGTTAAATGTGTTTTTGTTGTTATAGGGAACTCAGGAGGACAGGCAGATTTCAGGAGGGATCGAAGGAAAAACAAATTTGGTTTGGAACATCTTGCCTTGATCCTTGCTTTTTACTGGTCTCATTACATTTACTGGTTCCATGTATTGTTCTTAGAGAACTTCTATGTTTTTCCCTGATGGTCTTATTCAAAGATTGTGGTTCTTGCTCTTAAGAAGCTTATAGTATCATTCGTTAGCTGAAATTTTTGTAAATTATTTGATCTGCTTGTTTTTACTTTAAAAAAAAAAATAGATTCTGCCTCAGAAATTCCTTTTTGGATCAGTTGACTGAGATTTCCCCCTCTGATACTCCCTATATATGAATTTTCCTAAAAGAATCCAGACTGATTCCAAAGAGAGAAGGGGTTTAGAAACTTACCTCATTGTGTCAAGTCCCAGATCCTCGGGAAGATTTAGAGTTCTCAGACTGACAGTAAAAACAGCAAAGCACTCACACTTGCTCATAGTAGGACTTCTTTTCTTTTTCCAGATATACGCCAGCGGTTAGGAAAAAGACCGTATTCTCCAGAAAAGGCTTTTAGTAGTAACCCAGTGGTTCGAAGAGAGCCCTTTTCTGATGTACATAGTAGGCTAGGTGCCAGACAAGATGTTAAAGGCCTCTACTCGGACACTCGGGAAAAGAAATCAGGTTGGTAACCTTTAAACTGATGGGGGTGGAGATTGGATAAATGCAGAGGACAGTGGTTGAGGGGTAGAAATACTTTCTCAGCAGTAGGTAGGAAATAAGACATACCTAAAGTAAATGACCTTTTCTCTTGTGTTATAATTTATTGTCATAATAACACTAATAATGGTAACAGTATAGGAAGTTTAGAAAATAGTAAAAACTGTACCCTGGTTCTTCCTGTTTAGCACAAATATTTTTTAGTTTCATGTATTCTATTCCAGTCTTTGCCCATATACATATCCTGCTTTTTCCATGAAGCATTTTTGTCATTGTCATTTTTCCACATTGTTGTATTCTTGACATATAAAATTTTTAATTGTCTTATGATGTGACTGTACCATAAAATTCTAAACACTTATTTCCCTAATGTTAGACATTACTAAAGAATATTTTTGAAATTGGTGGTAGTGAACAAAATCTCTGAAAATTTAGAGTGTGGTAGGCCCACTGATTTATAGAATATTAGAGCTGGAGAGGATGTGGGAGTGGCCTACTCCTGGCAGAATGAGGCAGCATCTGAGTGGTGAGTCCAACGCACCTGATGGAGGCCACACGCTGCCTTGGGGTGAGACCCACCCATCATCGGGTCCAGACCCCTCAGGTGACAGGCAGGGACCACAGTCAGGGCAACAGGATTACCTGCCCAAGGCTGCACAGTGGTTGGAAGTACCACAGCCCCCAGTGTTTCCCACACGTAGATGTTGGCAGTGCCCTGCTTTCTCGGTACTGCTTTGTTTCTCAGCATTGACCCTACCAAAACTGAAACGCCTTTTCATCCAAACAGGTAGTTTATGGACTCGCTTAGGATCTGCACCCAAGACCAAAGAAAAGAATACGAAGAAAGCGGAGCACAGGGCACCCGGCACTGAGGAAGATGACTCAGAGCTGCAGAGGGCATGGGGGGCTCTGATTAAGGAGAAAGAACAGTCTCGCCAAAAGAAGAGCCGGTTAGATAACTTACCATCTCTCCAGATTGAAGTTAGTCGGGAAAGCAGCTCTGGCTCAGAGGCAGAGTCCTGATGCCCTTGGCACCCATAGCAGCAGCCCTACAGCCTGACATTCTTGCCCAGGGTGGGGCACACAGTAGGAAAGGAACTTCCCCCCTCCCCCCCCCCCCCGGAGTTGGCGCCCCTCCCACTCTTACTCTTAGGCACCCTTACCTCTTGCTACTTCAGCAAGACATCTTAAGAATGTGACATGTTTTAAGGGCATCTGTCTTTTGCCACAGAGTTAGAGTTCTGGGCCCTCAATTCTTTTCCCACCATCCCACAAGCTTTGCTCTTTGAGAAAAAGGCAGCCCTCCAGATTTTGTAGACATTTTTCTTAATATTTTTAACATTATGTCTTTTAAAAGAAATGTTTTACACAGTTCATCCAAAGAGCAGACAACTGAACTTCTCACTATTGCCTTGGCCCTGACAGCTGTTACCAGCACCCTTTTCCCAAGAAAAGTCAATTCCCAGGTGCTTATTGGACAGCCTTCGAGGGGGAAGATGAGGGAAGCAGCCAGCTCACCCTTCCGGGACCCTAGTGTGGGGGCCGAATCCCATGGACCTGACCTCAGAGGTGCACCAGTGCTGCCCAGGTAGATAAGAGACACAGCATTGATCGTGCTTCCATTCATCCCTCGGGGATTTCTGTTAGTGGCCTCTTGTTAGCCATCAGCTTGAAGTGAAGATCAAGTTCAGTGCTGAGTTTTTAGGAACAAAAAACTGTGACTTCTGGATTTGGGGGTGATTTTTGTGCAAGGGGTGGGGTCATGGGTTAATGTTGAACAATTTTTTAAGTCTGTATTATGTTTAAAAAATGATTTAAAAGTTTAAATTTTTAATTTTTATATGTGAAAATTCTTCCTGTTGGCTACAGGGGAAACTGAAGTGGTGTCTTCTTATGTGCTGTTAAATATATATATATAAATATATATTTATATATATATATAATATACTTTGGAAGAAGGCAAAGGGAGGAGTCTCATTTTTTTAATGATCCTAATTGTATAGGCTGTTCGTTGTATATAGAGTTCTTGATTTTTGGCCACTGTCAGGAAAAAATCCATCTATCTGAGATGGAGTCATGTTGTTTATCACTTTAGAAATGACATGTTGATATTTATTCTTTCTGCCTCCAAGTTCTGGTACCTGAAGACTTCTTCAAAACTGGCAAATAAGATGATAGTTACAGAAATTTTAATTTGTTTCTAAACTCCTTTCAGATTTATGTTTGTTTTCCTTTCAGATTATTCTACCACGAAAAGGCTTATTTTATCTTCCTGTCTACTTTTAATTTTGAAGTACTTAATTTTTGTATTTTTCTGCAGGCTTAAATGTCTTGTTTCACTTCTATTCACTAGAACTTGGGAATTAGCGCTAGTAAGCCTCTGCTCCTTTTGTGATGTCCCAGCTACCTGGGGTGTCTGGGTACCTGCTACAACCTTGGATTCTAGAGGTCCTTACTAGTGGCTTGGCTAATGGTCACACTGATAGTTGATGACACTGTGGTGCCATTGAATGCAGAACACTGTTCTTAATAAAGAAAGTAAAGGGCTGTGAGACTTAAGAGCTGCAACAAAAACTGTATTGTACTATGTGTTCTGTTGGTTAACATGCTTTTCCCCTCCCTTCAGAAGGATTAGTGCATATAACCATGATTTGCTTCCTCTTCCTAATAGGATTCTAAGAAAGAGTTGATTCTGATTTCTCTGCCTTTGAGACCTAAGGTTTCTGGGATTTCTCAGCTCTTCTTGCCCTGTGAAGCATGCAGTTGAGAGCCAGGGTCTTGAGGAGGGTCAGCATTTGGGGAGTTGATAACAGTAAAAAGTGCAAGGGCCTCAGAGACAGAGACCTGACTGCCAAGCCCTGGCTCTGTTCCACGAGCCTAGGCCTCAGTTTCCCTATCTGTCAAATGAGTGGGGTGGTACTGGAGTTTTCTGACTTGACTACTGCATCTCAGGGGTGTTTTGTACTTTCTTAAGCTGTGGCTGCAGTAGGCAGGTGAATGCTAGTTTCTGCAGCAGGTGAGGGAGGGTCAGGGAGACAGTTGAGGGGTACATGAAGTTGTGGGCATGAACTTGTCCCTTTTCCATTACAGTCTCTTGTCTAATAGGACAGAGGTGTCCTTATGGTCAGGGTGCCCAACAGACATGGTCTCTGCAGTGTTTAGATAATGCCTCTTTTTAGACTTCCTTTTTGTTTCCCAGGCATAACTCTTTCCTACGAGGAGCCCAGGCCCATTTGTCATATGACCTTTCAGTCCTCACCATTCTGCTAGGGAGAGATCAGGGAAGACTTTCTGAAATGGGGTTAGTATGCAATCACAAATGAGTCATTGGTCTAACCAGGAAAAGTACCCACTTCAGCAGCCTTGCATTTCCCCTGAGAAACAGAGAGAATCTGGATGATTATCTTTAAAACTTTTCAGTTTATTTCCCAAAGTTATTGGCCTCATTGTTAACCTCTCTTGCTCTCCAGCCCCCCATGCGGGCACCCATGAGTATGCCTTCAGTCACTAAGCCCTTTCTTTGTCGGTTAGGAGTAAGGATGACCAGTCAGGATGGCCCCCTGGCAAGCTGCTTAGTGCACCTATATCCTGGGCGCTCCCCCTGGACATGGGCAGCAGGGTGACACACTTGTTCTGTATTTGTCTTAGTCTTTATATGTAGGAGGTTTTAAATAAGTTTTTTAGATGCTTGATAAAAATTGCCGATACCTCATTTCTGTTTTTCCTTTTCCCTCTCGGGAGAGCTACCGGGTACCCAGGAGGACTTATGGAGACTCCCACAAGGTGTCAGCTCTCATCCCCTGGCCCCTTGGGTCTCTCATGAATCCCTTTCTCTTAGTCCAACTGCTGTCACCCCTTCTTGCATCCCTAAAGCAGCTTCTTCGCTGGTGTCTGCCTTGTCTTTCCCTCTCTAATCCATTCTGCACGCTGCAACCCAGAGGAAAATTTTTTTTTTTTAAGCAGCCTTATTGCAATACAATTTACATGCGCATGTACACTTCAGTGACTTTTAGTATACTCACAGAATTGTACAACCATCCCCACATTCAGTTTTAGAACATTTTCACCAACCCCAAAAGGACCTTTGAACTACTTAGCTGTCATTCTTCCATCTCCCCAGCACACCAGCCCTAGGCAGCCATCAGTCTACTTTCTGTCTCTATGGGTTTGCCTATGCTAGACATTTTGTATAAATGAAGTCATACATTATGTGGCCATTTGTGTCTGCCTTCTTTTACTTGGCATAATGTTTTCAAGGTTCATCCATGTTACGGCATGAATCAGAACTTCATTCCTTGTAATGACCCAAAATTCCATTGTACGGATAGTCTGCATTTTGTTTATCCATTTATTAGTTGGTGGACATTGTTTCCACTTTTTGGCTATTGTGAACAATGCTACCATGAATGTTTATGTACAGGTTTTTGCGAGGACATATATTTTCAATTCCCTTGGATATGTACCTAAAAGTGGAATTGCTGGGTTATATGGTAATTCTATGTTTAATCATTTGAGGAGCTACCAGACAGTTTTTCAAAGCAGCTACACCATTTTACATTCTCACCAGCCATGTATTAGAGTTCCAGTTTCTCCATATCCTCACCAGCACTTGCTGTTTATGCCTTTTTTTTTTTTTAACTTTTTGATTATAGCCATCCAATTGATTGTATCGTAGTGGTTTTGATTTGTATTTCCCTAATGACAAATGATGTTGAGCTTCTTTCTATGTGCTTCAGGATAAACTTCCTTAAATACAAATTTGCTCCTGTTATTCTCTGCTTAAAGCTCTTCCAAAGCTTCACCAGGCCCTTGGAATAAAGTCTAACCACCTTTGTTAGCTCACAAGCAGGTCAGGATCTAGCCTCTGGCAGTGTCTCTGGCCTCTTTCTCCCTAGTCCTCCCTTGCCTTCTGCTCGCTAGTTATCTTGACCTCACCAGCCTCTCAGATTCCGCACAGTGTTGTCCCTCCCCCTCGGCCTTTTTTTCTTTCCCTTTTCCTCAAGGTCAAAGGAGTCTTAGTTCATTCTAGGGTTAGGTTATAAAGTCAGTGTCTAATATAAAAACTGGTATCATCATATTTCCTCTTGGAAATTCTGAGGGAGGCTCTATGGTGAAGACTGGCATCTCGAGATCTAGTGTAGTCAGTTTCTGCCTGTATGTGAACAAGATCACTGGGTTTTTTTGTTTTGTTTTGTTTTTGGTTGAGCACTAGGGGAGATGTTTGGCCTGCATTAGGGCAAGATTGTGCAGAAAACATTTTTTAAGCATTAGAATCACACTCAAGTGAGAAGCTCACTTTAAAAAAATTTTTAAAAATTTTTACCAGATAAGTTGTGAATGTACAAAACAATCATGTATAATGTGAAGAATTCCCATACATCACCCCACCACCAACACCTTGTATTGTTGTGGGACATTTGTAACAATTTATGAAGAGCATCATCAAAATATTACTGCTAACCATGGTCTGTAGCTTACATTTGGTGTATTTTTTCCATAAACCACCCTATTATTAGAAACTTATTTTTAAGGCTCTTAGATAACTGAGACTGGCTAGAGGGCAGCAGAGGTGCAAGTCCCATGCAGTCACTCCTACCTGCCTGTGCTCACTGAGGGGAGGGCAGGTGGAATGGCCCAAACTACTTAAAATTGTATATACTTTTTTCAGACAACTACACTTGTGTTTGCATAAGTGAAATGTATATAATACAAAAATCAATAAACCCCCACCAACTCAGAACATATATACTAGCTTTTTTTTTTAAGATTTATTTATTTACTTTTTTTTTTCTTTATTTATCCTCCCCCTCCCCCAGAAGGTTCTCTCGTCCGTCTGCTCATTGTTTGCTGTCCTTCTCCAGGAGGCGCCGGGAACTGAACCCGGGACCTCACACTTGGAAGGCGAGTGCCCAATAGCCTGAGCTACATCTGCTTCCCATGGGCCGCGGTGTCTGCCCGTCTTATTTTTTTTAGGAGGCACTGGGACCTGAACCTGGGACCTCACATGTGGTAGGTGGGTGCCCAACTGGTTAAGCCACACCTGCTTCCTTACTTTTTGAAATTTATTTATTTATTTATGTATTTATTTATTTATTTATACTAGCTTTTATTCCCTGTTTCCTAGTTTTCTCTTCTGCTGGACTATAAACTCTGTGTGAACAGGGCCCTGTCTGACTTGTTCATGGTGGTTCCCCAGTGCCTAGTACCCTGCAGGTCTTTCATAAATGCCTGAATGAATGCTTAAATCCCTTAGCTGTGGGGACAGCTCCTTCCTGAGGCCCTGGGGACCTCTTACATGCTGTCCTCCTTTTTCTGCTTTGTACATACAACACTATATTTTCATGTTTTATTTTCCCTTCTAGCCTGTGAGCTCCTGATGAGCAGGTGTCTTCGTGTTGTTATCTCAGTATCCTCTCACCAGGCCAGCCCAGAGTAAGTAGTGCTTACTAAGTGTTGGGTAAATGAATTAATCATGATAACCAAGCTCTGGCAACACAATTCGCAGACCAGTTTAATTCTAGAGGAGACCACCGGATTTGAAAAGGGGAAGATTATTCAAGAGTGTGTACACTGTGCTTGTTTAAGAAAAAAATCTCATTAATTAGGCCTCAGTAAACCTCAAATTTTGATGATCTAACCATATCTCATCTGAAACTTACCCAGCTCTGTAAGGAATTTGCTAGGGAATCATGCAGATAGTCTGGTTTATTTGTAAGAAAAACTTTCATCTGCCTGAAGAAAGGAAGAAAGGAAGCCGGTGAGTAGATGAGAGGCTCCAAGAGGGACACTGAACCAGTTCTTAGCCTTGGTCCTATTGGTGAGGAAAAGTCACAGCAGTCCTAAGAAGGTAAAGGGGAACAGAACTCATACCCAGTAGCAACTCTTTTGCCTAAGGCAGCATTCTTCAGACTTCTCACATGGAGCATTTTAAAAGTTATGCAAAATGCTAATAGGCACTTTGGATTAAAGCAAAATATGGCTTCACAGATGAATTGCTGCACAAATAAATTTGAGTCATAGTGTTTTTAAAACCTTACATAACAAAAAGTAAATTAGAAGTGAAACCCTTTTTTCTCCTTTTAAGAACTAGAAGGACAATGCTTTTGATAATCTTGAGAACACCATACTCTCCGAGGCAGACTGTTGCTACATAGTCTGACAAGCAGTAAACATCTAGAACTTTTACATGTTTATAAAATAAATTTAAGAAGAAAAAAATACAAGAGCATCTTTTAACTTTTTTTAATGAAATTCTAAGAACATTTCACAGAATTTTAATGTTCCTGGGAGCAATTTGGAAAAAGCATATTTCAGATAGTTGTGGGGCATCTCTGTGTCTGCTGCCCTAGAGACAAGCAGGTAGTGCAAGGAGACAGGTGCTCCTGCTATACTTTGTCCTTGGTGATTGCAGCAGCTTTTCAAGTTCCATTCTGTACAGGGGCCCTGGGCTTGGAGAGGCTGTCCTCTTAGTCTGGTCCACTGTGGTGCTCAGGCCCAGCCCTCCCAACTCCAGGACTCTGACCCATACCACACTTACTTGGTTTCATAAACTTACCATTTCCATCCAGATGGCCTTCTTTTCAAGTGGGATTTTGCTGTTCTGTGCTATAAATAAAACTCTCAGGGTATGGGTGGCATTTAACCTGCCAAAGAGAATGGCCTCCCCTGGAGTTCTTGTCTGTCTGAGCAATTCTGGAGACTCTCTGGATGACCAGATAAGTAGTTGAGACTTTATGTTATCTCCAACTTACTGTCCCCTCTACCCCCATCCCCAGGCCAGAGTAGATGAGTGAGGGTGAGACGCCCACACCACTGGCCTTCCCGCCCCTCCTTCCTGGGGTTATTGTGGTGACTAATCCTGTGATGTGACCCACTTCTCATTGGCAAGTGTTCCTCATTGGGCTTGTGTGCGGGAGGCAGTACTTTCAGCCCAGGTAGAATGTCTTTTAGGGAGAGTCAGAGAGGATAACTGCTGGGGTTGGGAGCCCAACAGGCTTATTCTCCCTCACAAATTTACTGGAAAGGACTGAGCAAGTCCCTTCACCTTTCTGGGACTGAGTTTCCCTGTCTAGCAAATGAAGGGCTCATCTGCGGAGATCTCCAGCTTTCCTTCTAGTGTAAGTTCTAGGATCCTTGCTGTACTTGCCCAAGGAGTATTAGGAGTGTTTGATGGGCAGGAAGGAGGTAGGGGCAAGCAAGAGGTCTGAGCCCTTGCACCCTTGCTGATAACCCAGTGCAGCCCTTCTCCCAAACCCCCAGTTACGAAAGGACAAGAGGATCCCCTTCCTTGTCTCCATTTCCTCTAGGGACTAGGGGTCTGCTACTCTCAATATTTAATTCGGGGGATATTCAAGGAGGTACCCAGTAATGCAAGGATCCTGTTACATGTTTGGGATGAGGTCTTCTTTTGAAGAGTTCACAAACTCTGAGGGGCTGAGAGCCCCTGGGTCTGAAGGCAGTAGGGTCTGCCGTGGTGAAGAGTCCTGTTCAGAAGAGGCAGACCTGTTTTTTTTGTTTTTGTTTTTGTTTTTTTGAGGTACTGGGGCTAGAGATTGAACCTGGGGCCTCATATGTAAGAAGCTGTCACTCAACCACTGAGCCACTTCAGCTACCCTGATTTGGTCCCTTTGAGTGCTTGTTTGTTGTTTGCTTTTGTCTCTAGGAGGAACCAGGGATCGAACCTGGGACCTTCCATGTGGGAGGCTCTCAACCACTTGAGCTCCATCTGCTCCCCAGACCTGTTTTCAGTAGCACTTTCTAGCTGTGTGGCCTTGGACAGATTACTTACCCTCTCTCTCTGACCTAGCATTCTCAGCTATGAAATAGAGATAACAGTGGTATCTGCCTAGTCGGGGGCTGTGAGCATTATATGAGGGCCAGTACATGAGGCCCCTGGTGCTGAGACTGGCACTCCCTACTGAGTGCTCTGACAGTGGTTGTGAGCATGACTACTCTTCATTCTGCCCCTAACTCCCTTTGCCATCTCTATCCTGTTGCTGCAGTCTCTGCCGTGTCTCTAGTCTCAGTAACCGTCTCTACCATATTCACTCTTCCCGACTTCCTAGGACTCTACAGCAAGTGGGTAATCAGAAACAGCCACCAATAGGTGTAGACATCAGTCCTTTGACCTCATTTTTTTTTTTAAAGATTTATTTTTATTTATTTAATTCCCCTCCCCTCCCCCAGTTGTCTGTTTTCTGTGTTTTTTTGCTGCGTCTTATTTCTTTGTCCGCTTCTGTTGTCGTCAGCGGCACGGGAAGTGTGGGAGGCGCCATTCCTGGGCAGGCTGCTCCCTCCTTCGCGCTGGGCGGCTTTCCTTATGGGTGCACTCCTTGCGCATGGGGCTCCCCTACGCGGGGGACACCCCTGCGTGGCAGGCACTCCTTGCGCGCATCAGCACTGCGCATGGGCCAGCTCCACATGGATCAAGGAGGCCCGGGGCTTTGAACCGCGGGCCTCCCATGTGGTAGACGGACGCCCTAACCACTGGGCCAAGTCCGTTTCCCTTGACCTCATTCTGAACATGTTTGGAAGGAATTTCTTCCATCCCTTAACATTTAACTTTTTATTTTGAAATAGTTTCAAATTACAGAGTTTTCAGGGTAGAACAAAGAATATCTGCCACATTTTATTTTATCACTCATTCTCTCCCTGTTCCCCTCCCTCCTCCTTCCTCTGCCTCCTACTTTCTCTTTTCCCCTCTCTGAACCACAGACCATTTGAGAGTGCATATATCATGCTCCTTGACCCCCTAAATATGTTGGTGTATATTTTCTAAGAATAAGACATTCTCTCATATGACCATAGTAGAGTTCTCAAATTTAGAAAATCAATTACCTAATCAGTACAACATGATCTAATTTTTTTTTTAAGGAGATACTGGGGATCAAACCCAGGACCTCCTACATGGGAAGCAGGTGCTTAACCACCCGAACTACATCCACTCCCATAACATTGTCTAATTTGTAGTTTATGGTTCAATTTTGCTATCTCTCCTGGTGGTGTTTTTGAAAGCAATTTTTTTTTTCTGGCTCAGGAGCCAATCTAGGTTCACACTTTGCATTTAGTCCTCTCTTTAGTCTCCTTTGATCTGAAGCAGGTCCTCAGCCTTTCTTTGTCTTTTATAACATTGACATTTTTGAAGAATACAGTCCAGGTATGTTGTGGAATCTCCCTTAACTTTAACTACTTAGTTAAACTCCCTTAGTCTTTAACTACTTTTTTTAGAAAAATAAGTAAGTTAGGAAACCATTTTCACATTCCTTTGGGATAAAGATGGTCTGGATTACACACTTGCTGGGAGGGGATGTGTTACAGAACAAAGCCGGGCCCTGCTCTTGGGACCTAAAGTGTGGGTTTGTGGGGGAAGCAATTCCTGC
Organism: Dasypus novemcinctus; assembly: GCF_030445035.2. Classification (NCBI taxonomy): domain Eukaryota; kingdom Metazoa; phylum Chordata; class Mammalia; order Cingulata; family Dasypodidae; genus Dasypus; species Dasypus novemcinctus. Next base: position 28,867,524 of record NC_080693.1, read on the forward strand.
CATTTGGGCTTAAAGGGCTCCTGTGTGTGCTCGTGACTAGGGATCTGCCTTGCTGGCACCTGCAGAAATACTTCTTAGATGGATGCAGGTGAGTCAGCATTCTAGACGTCTGCCAAGATGCTAAGAACAGCCCTGCTCCCCGTCTAGCATCCAGTCATCAGCTTTGCTTGGCCTCCTGTGGTATCCAGAAGTGCATACTCCACACGTGACGTATTGCTTCTTTCCGAAATCTCCAGTGAGCTGTGGACCTGGATTCCAGCCCTGCTCTACCGTCAACACTGGTCCACAATGTATTAACACTTATATTAATGCTTCAAACTGCTCTTCCTGGAGATGCAGACATTCATGTGAGAGGGACATGGAATCTCCTGACTATTTAAGTTTAATTAATAAAATTTTAAATTCAGTTCCTCAGTGGCACTGGTGACATTTCAAGGGCCCCAGTGGTTAATGGCTGCTGTCTGGGACAGCTCTGCTGTACATCTCCAGCAACTTGGGAGGCAGCAGGTACAGGACAAACTTACTTGTATGACAAAGACTCGGTCTTTGGGAAATTTTGACAAATAGAACTGCAAACTGTTGGTAATTTATTCTCTGGGTTGCTGGGGTGGATCAGAGATACGTGGAAAGCTGAATGGCATTTCACCCCCTCTGTTATTCTGATAACCCAGAGCATTATTAAATCAGTTTCAGCATCATGGTAATGCAGCCAGATTTGAAAGAAAACCCAGCCAAAGTTGAGTTGAGGCAGCGACTTCAGTTAATGCACTGGATCTTTCTGTCTCCATGCCCCCATCGTCCCAGGGTCTTGAGAGCATGGGCCAGCTGCAAGAGCCCAGTTTATCTGGCTGTGAGGACACTTCCTCTGGTTAGTGGACCCCACTCCCTGCCAAGGCAAGCACCAGCAAGCACCCTTGGCTGGGAGCCCAGGTGGATCCTGGGACAGGGCAGGGGACTGGCCTCACACATGTTAAAAGACAGCAGGCTGGATTCATGCTGCTGCCGAGGACACCCAGAACCATGGCCCCAGGCCAGACTTCTGTATCATTCCACCAGAGTGGGTCAAAGCCTGGGTGGGGAAGTGTTACTGACACTAAGCTCCCAGGACGGCCTGCTGAGGAAGCGGTGCAGGAGGGGAGTGCTTGTGGGCCTCATCTGCGTATTTGCCGCTGTCTCCGCCTCCTGGCCACCCCCGCTGAGAGGAGGGGAAGCTGAGCCGGCTGAGGCCCACCTGTACTCCTGCCTCAGCTTACACCAGCTCCCTCTGCTCCAGCTAGGATGTGGCTCTTCCCCACCCTGCTCTGCGTGACCAGTAAGTCAGCCTTACCCCTGTGTCCCAGCGGGGCTGCTGTGTCCTCAGCTCCAGCTAGGTCCTGTAGAACACAACCTTTTCTGTTTGATGGGACTCAGTCAGGGCCAGGGGTCAGAGAAAACGTGTGGGAGTTAGAGGCCAAAAGATGAGCAGCGAGAAACTTCCCCAGGGAAATTCTTTTGCTTGCTGAGAATGGCCTCTGAAGCTCTATGGTGACAGCGCTGGCAGCCTGTGGCTTCAAGTTCCAGGGCTCAGCCACCCGGCTCCTCCAGCCAGGGCCCCTCCTCCCCCTTACCCTCTTCCTGTGGCACCCACTGAGCAGGCCCTCAGGTCTTCTCTGAGGGCAGAGGCTGATGTCCCTCGTTCTGCCCAGCAGAGCACCCGACAATTACAGACCAGGGGGTCAGCTTAGGAGGGTGAGAACCCTGCGAGAATGTGAGTGCTGGTGGGAGACGCTTGTGTGTCTACGTGCTGGAGGATCAGTGTCCTGGGGGGGACGTTGGGTGGGGGGAGGCAGGTGCTTCCTCCTGTTGCCTAGGGTCCCAATTTGGCCTTTAATCCTCTTAGGGAAGCCACTTTGGGCAAGCCAGGCCAAGAGCCTGCACCTGCCCCAGAGCCCCAGGGACAAGACAGCATAGTTTATGTCCCTCAGGAGGCTGTTCAGATCGAGGCTGTGGCCAGGGTGGTCCTATCGGTGGTCTGGGCAGGTTTCCTGGGGTCTCCTGTCAGAAGCTTAGCAGGAGTGAGAATTAGCTGGACATCCTGGGGGACCGAATACTTTCTGAAGGATGGGCTGAGACAGCCAGTGAGCCCCAAAGAATATCTGGAGAAAGCAGAGTCCATGCTGGGAGGGGGCTTGGGATTAGCACCCACCCTGGGGCCACATCACTCCAGAGGCAGACCACGCCTGCCGAGGGGATCAGCAAAGCGTGCTTTTTGGGGGTAGATTTTAATATTTGATATTTCTAAAACATCCGAGTAGTCATGGAAATCGAAACTTCTTTGAACTTTCTTTTCCTTATTTTACATTTTAGGTTAGTTTTTCTACTTTCAGTTATATATGAGGTGTGGAGAGAATCTCACTCTTTATGGCTCACAGCTTTTGTTCCCCATCACTAAGGATGTCCAGAGAAGATCCCTAGACAAGATACTCTCAGTACAGAGGAGGTGACTGAGGCCCAGAGAAGGGTAGAGACTCAGGGGAGCCGGAGCTCAAGACTAGCCCTCTGTCCTGCCTCCCAGCTCTAGAAGAGTCCCATGACTTGGGACACTAACCCTGGCATCACTCTAGGCTCCTACTTGTCTCTCTCCTACAGCTCTACCCCAGTACCTTTTTCAGCAGATGACATTTATTAAACCCCTTCTGAGGTGTAAGCATTCCCCAAGCTGATGGACAGCAGAGAGCAGGAGGGAGTGGACTTGCAGCTTGGCTAAGCTGTGGAAACGGGGTGAGAGCTGGGCCCCAGTACCTCTAGTCGGGTGGGAGAAATGAAGCTGTGACAGTTCTCCAGCCGGTAAGGGCCTGAGACTTAGGGATGGACCAGTCCAGGAGAACTTCCCTGAGGAGGTGGAACTGGTGCTGAGTCTCGAGGGCTGGGCAGAGGCTGAGAGAGTGGCAAGGGGGTGCCAGAAAGGATGGGAGGAGCCCCTTGGGCTGTGGCCCCAAGTCCAGGGCCCTGAATCCTAGGCCTGGCCCAGTCTTCAATAGATTGGAGGGAATCCGGAACTGTTCCGGGCCTGACCTTGACCTTTCATCTCTCCCAGACCACCCACTGTGGTAATGCCCAGTTCTGTTATCTGTGGAAACAGATTGAAATAATGTCAGTCATCTAAGGGGGTTTTAGATGGAAGAGTCAGGCTAAGATACACAGACACACTGGGACCCCAGAGTTGCCCACACAGCCCTCCCCACCACCCCTTCACGTCCCGCTACAGATAGCCCAATGTCCCCAGGTCAGTCTTTACCTCTGACTCACTGTGTGACTGTGGCAACTCACTTCTTCCCATTGGGACTCAGAGGTTGGGTCTATATCCTTCATTGTGTGAAAAAGGGAACTGTGGTATCCGCCTATAAAACCTCACAGTGCTGAAGAGGAAAGAGCCAGAAGTTCTGGCTGCTCTGCTGACCTGTGCACCAACTCAGGCTCATGGCCTGTGGCCTGCTGGGCCCTGCTGAGTAAAAGAGGGAGTCACACTTGGCCCTGGTGGTGGGCCTTGGAGAATAGGGGAAGGGGAGCAGATGTAGCTCAGTGGTTGAGTGCCTGCTTCCTACGTATGAGGTCCCGGTTCAATCCCTGGTACCTCCTTAAAAAAAAAATAGGGGAGGTCTTTAGCAGGTACAGACTGGCAGAGGGGAGGGGCTCTCTGTGCAGGGGACAAAGGCCTATTTTTGTTGTTCTTTTGTTTAGGAAGATGGAGGGTGAAGGTTGAGTGGAAGACTTCCTACTCTCATGTTACCTGCACCCCACCCCATCGAGGACATGCTGTGCCCGGTAGTAAGGGCAGAGATGACGGTGGCACTGTTGCTGTCCTGGGGGCGCCTGTGTGGCCAAAAAGCAGGCCACACACAGAGTAACCCCACCAGCCTGGGCCTGAGGGCCCCACGGCAAGGGCAGTGGGGAAGATGTTCCAGGCAGAGGAAGCAGCCCAAACAAAGGAAAATGTCAGGGAAGTGCGGGGCTTGTGGGCCATGTGGGAACCTGACATTGCTCAAGTGGGTGTGTATTGGGAGGACACGTGGGTGGCCAGTTGTCAGGGTCCACAGTGGGGAAGGGTGGAGTATGGTGGGCCCATTGCGCCAGGCAGAAGGAGCTTGGGCTTTACCCCTTGGGCAGTGGGAAGCCACAGGCGGTTTTAAGCAAGGAGTGACAGCTTTGCACATTATGTGGAAAACAGAGTCCAGGAAAAGGGATGCAGAGAGGCCAGTGAGGAGGCTGCTGCCATGGTCCAGTCTAGGGCTGGTGGGGGGGCTGGGAGAGGAGGAAGAGACAGTCGTGAGAAATATTTAGCAGGAAAATTGCAAAGTCCACAAGTACTCGGCCTGGTGCCGAGCACCCAGTCACTTGCCATTATTATTAGGTGGGTTGTGAAGAATGAGGAGGGGGCGGCGGTGGGGGCTAGGGTGACTGGGAGGCTTGGGGTTGAGAGGTTGAGGCCTCCGCGATCCAGACCGAGTGGCTGGGGCTGAGGACGTGTGGTCCCGGAGCTGCTCTGCCACTGGGCCGAGGCTCGCGGAGGGGTCTGGCACGGCCCCCCGTGAGGCGTGCCTGGGTGTCCTGGGCTGAGCATCAGGCCGCCTGGGCTCTAGCCTCCTTCCGACACTGACTCCTGGTGTGAATGTGGGTAAACTATGCCCTCTTGGACCGTGGTTTCCTAAAGCGGGAATGGTGATGGCCCTTGTGCTGTGAGAGTGTATTTCAAATCCCCAGCGTGAAGGGGGAGATGAGGGGAAGCGATGGGGAGAGGCAGCGGTGGCTGACAGGATGGGGGGAATCGTAGTCTGACTCAGCAGGCCCGTGTGGCTGGAGACCGCGGGGGGGAGGCAGCCCTGTGGGTGGTGTGGTGACAGACACCCCGTTCTCATGTCTGACAGTGAGAGGGATCTTGAGAGGGAGGGCAAGGCTGTCAGAGAAGGCGGCAGACTCCCTGGAGACTCCAGCACTCTAAGTTAGCATCCACATGCTGAACCCCCAACACCTCAGACTCTGGGCTGGACAGTGCCCCATTTGGTCTGCGCCTCCCCAGGTCACAGGTGGGAAGCAGGCAAGGTGCCAAGCCCAGGTCCCTCAGTGACCCCGTTGCAAAGCAAAGCTTTGAACTCAGGCCTGGCTTCCCTGGGGCCCATGCTGTTGCCTGAGTCTCAGTGGAAAGAGTTTGAGGGGAAGGGATTACCTGACCTAGGATTGCCAAACCCTGCCAGCGGCCTGGAGGAGGTGTGCTTGAGGAAGGTGAAGGGGAAAGCTTGGTGAATATGGTGCTCCCTCACCACCACAAGGTCTCTTGCCCTTCTGCCTCCCACAGAAGGTTCTGGTTGATCTAATTACCAGCTCTCTAAGCCAGAGATCTGACAAGCTCAGCGAGTGCTAGCGCAACAGGGAGCCGTGCCAAGCAGGAGTGGTGTCCAGTTTCTGGGCATCATTGTGACCCCGTTCTCTTTGTTGACCAATCCCTTAATGCCTCCAGCTTTTATGAAAACCTTTGGAATCAGGCAGACCTGGGCCTCCATCAGTTTACTGATGAACCATGAGCAAATTACTTGACCTCTCTGAGTCTTAGGTTCCAGCCTGGTGCCTGGAAGACAGCAGATAGCAAGTGCTCCACACGGGTAGCTGTGACTGTCCCTCTGCTTGGCTCCTCCTCTTCCTCTCCCCTTCAGGGATCTTTCCCTGGAGCCTCTCACTGAACAAGGCAAACATGGACATGGGGAAAGGGGCCACGGGAATATCTGACCCATTCTGCCTTTCCCAGGGCACCCCTTCTGGGTGCTCTGTGCCTAGCTGGGCTTTGCGGTTGAGGGTGTCGTGGATGACTCAGATCAGATCACAGCTTGGGGGAGACAGACTTAATCACAGATTACTCTGACTGTCAGAGCCAGACAGATACCGAGGGAAACTGAGGGGGCCTGAGGACCTATGAGTCACTCTGACCAAGAGTCTGGATTGACTGCTGGGGCGGGGAGCGTCTGAGCAGGGCTGCAAAGCGGGGCTGTGGCTCAGGGGTGGGGCGAGTGGGAGGAAGGATGCTAGGCAGAAGGAGCCGCGTGTGCGAAGGCCTGGAGGTGAGGAGTGCCCAGGAGGTGTTCAGAGAATGGGGTGCAGAGGCCATGGCTGGAGAGCATAAGAACAGCAGGGTGCCTTGGACTGGACAGGGTGTCCAGCTGGACTTTCCTTGAGGCTTTTAAATCATGTCTATTAGGTATACAGGCAGAAAATAATGTTGGAACAAGAATCTTGGAACAAGCTGGTCGTTCTCACTTTTTAGTTCCTGTACAGCCAGTTCAACATACCTTTGCCAACCACTCTTACCAAAGTCTAACTGACCAAGAAACGGAGGGCTCAGCATGGACTGGGCCAAGGAGCCAGAGCCCATACTCCCTGTTGGCCATTCTTTACCTAAGCTCTGCATTCATGGAGGGCAGTGCATCCCACTTTGTGACCTGGGGGTCTTGATCTAGAATCTTGAGGGTCCCTTCACATACCCACCAAGTGTAGGCCACTGTGCCAGGCCTTGGCGTAATGTGCTGGATGAGGCAGACTCACTGACTTCGTCCTCATGGGACCCACGGGTCGGGGGACAGTCACAGGCAATGCATAAACAAGGAAAAGAGCGAGATAGTTTCAGATAGTGATAAATGCTAGAGTCAAGGCTCGTGGGGTTCCTGGGCGGCGGGTGGAGAGAAAGGGATGATCCAGAGGTCAGAAAGGTGTCTCTAAAGAGGTGAGGGTGAGGCGGAAGGCACGAGACTATCTGAAGGCAGAGCATTTCAGGCAGAGGGCGAGGTTCTGTACGAATGAGCATGTGGGGGGTTGGGGAGGGCTCCAGTGCTTTCGTCAGATTCTCAGAGAGATCCACAGCCCTCCAAACGGGAAAGAACTACAGGTCTGGTTATGCTTTCTGCATTCTACTTAGGGGGTGGCCGGGAAGTCATGGATGTACGTGCTAAGATGACCCTCAGGGAAATGTTTTCTGGCTAAAATAACAGAAATAGATATTCTCTCCCAGAATACTTTTTTCCCAACTTTGTAGACCTTATAAATGATGTAACTGATGGTTTTCATCTTTATATTGGCTTCAAAAAAGCTTAAATTAGTTCATTTATGCTTTTTTCCCCCAAAAACTTTATGAAGTGCCTACTGTGTGCCTGCACTATGTTCAGAGCTAAAAGTGGGGCCCGCTGTAGGAGGTGATTCAGGTTAGCCCTTGGCCTCCTTCCTGGGGTGATCGTACCTCCTCTTTTTTTTAAAGATTTATTTTTTATTTAATTCTCTCCCCTTCCCTCCCCCCCCCCCCCAGTTGTCTGCTCTGTGTCCATTCACTGTGTGTTCTTCTGTGACGGCTTCTATCCTTATCAGCGGCACCAGGAATCTGTGTTTCTTTTTGTTGCGTCATGTTGCTGTGTCAGCTCTCTGTGTGTGCAGTGCCATTCCTGGGCAGGCTGCACTTTCTTTCGTGCTGGGCGGCTCTCCTTACGGGGCGCACTCCTTGCGCATGGGGCTCCCTATGCGGGGGACACCCCTGCATGGCACGGCACTCCTTGCGCGCATCAGCACTGCACCTGGGCCAGCTCCACACAGGTCAGGAGGCCCAGGGTTGAACTGCAGACCTCCTGTGTGGTAGGCGGACACCCTATCCATTGGACCAAGTCTACTCCCCCGCCTCTTTTTTAATCCATCATTTTCCTTCTGTCCTTCACTGCCTACCCCATTAATTTAAAATGAGTTGAGGGGACTGGGGTATATGGGAACTTCTTATATTTTTTAATGTAACTTTCTGTGTGATCTATGTATCTTTAAAAAAAAGTAATAAATCTTATTAATAGGGGAAATGGAAAAAAGGAGAGGATGTTGGGTATTTGGCTACTACCTATATTCTGTACGTGATTTTCTGTAACCTAAAGCTTCTCTGAAGACAAAATGAAAAAAATTAAGACACTGGGTGAATAAATGAAAGCAAATGTCACTGTGCAGGCAAGACAACAGATCTTACAGTGATGAAAGACATAATGTTGAAATTATTTCTAATTTTATAAATTTTATTTTTTATTATTTCAAACTTTTAAGTAAAAATAAAATGAGTTGATCTTATTGTACTGTGTAATTTTATGAGTCACCTCCAATCATTTTGGGCAAGGCAGAGGTATAAAGAAAAACTAATAAAACATAGATGCCTACTTTGTGCCAGGCCAGGAGAGAGGGACCAGACATTCAGAGATGAGAGATGCAGACACTCTTAGACTCTCTGTGAGCTTTTGGAAGGTTATTTATATATAAATATAACCATATGGTAATCCTGTACAACAGTAGAGAAAATAATGGCAATAAATCCAATAATTATTCATCACTCAAATGACACAGTTATCATGATTTTGCCACCCTTGCTGCATTTAGTTTGCCCTCCCTTTTTGTTTCTGTTGCTGAAGCATTTTATGGTCTTGATACTCAAAACGTGGTCTGAGGACCTGTGCATTGGCATCACTTGGGAGCTTGTTAGAAATGCAAGATCTTGAGCCTCACTGCCTGACCTACTGAATCAGAATCGTATTTGGTTTGAGCTCAGGTGATCTGTTTGCACATTGCAGTTTCTGATGCATTATTTTTAAAGCAAATCCAAAACATGTTATTTTCATCCCTAATATTTCAGTATGCATTTCTGAAGAATGAGAATATTTCTTACAATGTCCTATCACCTTATATTAACAGTAATACCCAGTTATATCAAACCTCCCTGAATGTCTGTTTTTAATAGGTTGTGTAAATCAAGATGCAAACAAGGGCCACACAGTACCTTTGGTTGCTATGTCTCTTTTAGTCTAGAGTGGCTTTCTCCACCCATTTTCTTTTTTGTCTTTTTCATGTCTTTGCTTTATTATAGAGCTAGGCTATTTATCCTATAGAAGACCTACCTATGGGATTCGTGTCTGTTTTTCTCGTGGTGTGATTCGTTCCTCTCTCCCTTAAATTCAAGTTTAGCTTTTTTCAAGTATGTATTATACAGGAGGATTTTTGCCCCACTTACTGCATTTATTTTACTCCCCCTTTTGATTTACTTTACCACTGTCTGTTAAAGCCTTGCTACTCAAAACATGGTCCTAGGACAAGCCTTGGCTTGTGAGGAATATAGTAGAGTCTTGGGGCCCCTGAATCTCCCTGGCCCATCACTCCAGGAGGCACATTTGCCTGGTGGTCCCACTCCTGGAGCTAAGATTGATTAATGGGCTCACATGGTTTCAGCCTAATTGTAAAGTTCTCCATTGGACTTTCATCTAATAGTTTTTTTTTTTTTTTTTAAGAGTTATTTTTTTATTTATTTAATTCCCCTCCCCTCCCCCGGCTGTCTGCCCTCTGTGTCTCCTTGCTGCGTCTTGTCTCCCCGTCTGCCTCTGTTGTCGTCAGCGGCATGGGAAGCGCGGGCGGCGCCACTCCTCGGCAGGCTGCTCCCTCCTTCGCGCTGGGCGGCTCTCCCCATGGGTGCACTCCTTGCGCGTGGGGCTCCCCTACGCGGGGACACCCCTGTGTAGCACAGCACTCCCCGCGCGCATCAGCACTGCGCGTGGGCCAGCTCCACACGGGTCAAGGAGGCCCGGGGCCTGAACCGCGGGCCTCCCATGTGGTAGACGGACACCCCAACCACTGGGCCAAGTCCGTTTCCCTCATCTAATAGTTTTATCCAATTGATGATTGTGGCCTGAATTAATAATTGTATTTTATTAGAGGTTACAAAATAGTATTTTTCTGATTCTATTATTCCTGCTGCATTCATTAGTAATAATTTTTCTGTAAAGAAGAACTTTCTGTCCTCAACTAGGACTATTTGACCCTCAAATACAGTTCATATAGGAATGGCAGGAAAGGACCTATGTTTAATTCTTTCCCTTTAATCATCAATTTTCAGAGTAAGGAGATGGTGCCCTCATTTCTTCCATTGTTGACCAGTGAAGTATTTTTATTTCTTTTGTTTTTATTTCTCTTTCTCTCTCTTTTAAATATCATTATAAACTCATGGGATTTTATAAATTCACTGTGAGTGCAATTATTGTTATTTTTTAATATAAATTTTTTTAAAGAATAGACATAGAGAAAAATGGGCAATTTCAGAGCAGGAGTTTTCAAATTAAAGCAAATCCATGTAACTGCCACTCATATTAAGAAATGTAACAGTATCAATACCCCAGAAGTCCCCCTCGTGGCCCTTTCCAGTCATTACCTTGGCTCTAAGGATAACCACTATCCTAACTTCTGTTATCATAGATTAGTTTTGCCTGTTTTAAACTTTGTATGAATGGGATGATATAGTATGTTCTGTCTTATTCCTGGGCTCTTTTACTCAATATTATGGTTTTGAGGCCCATCAACGTTTGTGTAGATTATTTTTATTGCTGTATAGTATTCCATTATACAAATGTAATATGATTTATTTATCCATTCTATTGTTGATGGACATTTGGGTTGTTCCAGTATGAAGTTATTGTGAATAATAATCAGTGTTGCTGTGAACATTCTAGTACATGTCTTTTGGTAAACATAAAAAACACATTTCTATTGGGTATATGCCTAAGAGTGGAATTGCTAGGTCATGGGGCATGTATATGTTCAGCTTTAATTGAATTGCCAAACATTTTTCTAAAGGCATTTGTATTAGTCAGCCAAAGGGGTGCTGATGCAAAATACCAGAAGCCTTTTATAAAGGGTATTTATTTGGGGTAGAAGCTTAATTACCAGACCATAAAGCATAACTTACTTCCCTCACCAATGTCTATTTCCACGTGTTGGAGCAAGATGGCTGCTGACACCTGCCAGGGTTCAGGCTTCCTGGGTTCCTCTCTTCCCAGGGTTCATTTCTCTCTGGGATCAGCTTCTCTGTTTTCCCCACAAGGTCAGCTGTAGACTATCAGGTAAACAGCTCTGTCTCTTTTTCTGGGGCTTTTGCCATGTCTAAGAAGCTTTCTCTATTCCTCCTTGTTCTTCTCCTTTGTGTTCACTTCCTGGGCCCCAGCTCAAAAACTCCAACAACAAAACTCCAACATCAAAACGCCAACTCTCTTCTTTTGCCATGTCTTTTATCTATGAGTTCCCACCCACCAAGGAGTAGGGACTCAATGCCCTGCTGATGTGGCCCAATCAAAGCCCTAATCATAATTTAATTAAGTAAATGTGAAACTTCAGACAGTTTACAAACATAATCCAATATCTATTTTTGGAATTCATAGCTATATCAAACTGCTACAGCATTGTACCAATTTACACTTCCACCAGCAATATTTGAGAGTTCTAGTTGCCTACCAGCATCTTTAGAAGAATTCACCAATGAAGCTCTCTGGGCCTGGAGTTCTTTATGGGAAGTTTTTAAATAATGGATCAATTTTTTTAAGTAGATATGGGAGTATTCAGATTTTATTTTCTTCTTTTGTCATTTTTGGTAAATTATTTCAAGGAATTTGTCCATTTCACTAAAATTGTCACATTTACTGGCATAAAGTTGTATATATCCTCTTTTCTTTTAAGTTGTCTTAGGGTCTGTTTTGGTTCTCTTTTTCATTCCTGATATTTGTAATTTGTATTTCCCCCTTTTTTTTCCTTGAGAAGTCTTGTTAGGGTTTTATCTATTTTACTAATAATTTTAACGAACAAACTTCAGCTTTGTTTATCTTCTCTACATTTACGTTAGTTTTCTCTTTCATTGATAATCTGCTCATAGCTTTATTCCTTCTTTCTACTTTTTTTAGTTTGGTTTGCTATTATTTTAATTTCTTGAGATGGAAGCTTAGATAATTTATTTTCAGCCTTTCTTATTTTTTAACACACATATAAGGCTATACATTTCCCTAAGCATTGCTTAGCTGTATCCCACAAGTTATGATTTGTTTTCTTAATTCTCATTCCTTTCAAAATATTTTAAAATTTCCTTTGTGACATCATCTTTGATCCAGGGTTATTTAGAAGTATATGGCTTAATTTCCAAGAATTTTAGATTTTCCTAGTTTTCTTTCTTTTATTGGTTACTAGTTTAATTCATATTTTCAATTATTTCAATCAATTGAAATTCTTTGAGACTTGGCTTTATACTGAGCATGTGGTCAATTTTGGTAAATGTACACTTGAAAAGGATGTTTATTTTACCAATGTTGGGTGCAGTGGTTTATTTGTCATTTAGGTAGACCTTATTAATTGTATTGTTCGGTTCTTCTGTATACTTACTGATTTTTAAAAAAATCTGGTTTATCAGTTAATATGAGAGGTTTGTTAAATTCTCCCTCTGGTGGATTTTGGTATTTTTCCTTTTAATTCAGTCTTTGCTTTACATGTTTTGAAATGATGTTATTGGATACAAAAGGATTTTAAATTGTTATATCTTTTTGGTGAATTGTCTCCTTTATCATGAAGAAACATGCCTTTTTATCTCTGTAATTTAAGGCCTCTTGCTTTTCACCCTTCTGACTTCTTATATTTAAGGTATTTTTCTTATAAGTCTGCAATATATATTGTTGGATTTTGCTTTTTAAATATCCATTCTAGCCATTTGTATTTCCTCTTTGGAAAAATGTCTATTCAAATATCTTGCCCATTTTTTAAATTGGGTTACTTGTCTTTTTATCTTTGAGTTGTGTGATCTCTTTATATAATATGGAAATCAAACTCATATTGGATATGTGGTTTCTGAAGATTTTCTTCCATTGACTAGGCTGCTTTTTCACCTTTTTACAAAGTCATATGAAGCACGAAAATGTTTAATTTTGAGGAGAGTCCATTTATTATTTTTTCTTCCCATTGCTCGTGCTTTGGGTGTAAGGTTTAAAAAACCACCACCTACCACAAGATCTTGAAGAATGTTTCCCCACATTTTCTTCTAGGAATTTTATAGTTCTAGCTTTTACATTTAGGTCCTTGATCCATTTTGAGTTAATTTTTGTATAAAGTGTGAGATAGAGGTCCTCTTTCTTTCTTTTAGATAGGAATATCCAGTTTTCTGAATGCTATTTGTTGAATAGACTGTTCTGACCCAGCTGAGTGGGCTTGACAGCCTTGTTAAAGATCACTTAACCATAGATGTGAAGGTCTATTTCTGAACTCTCAGTTCAATTTCCTTGGTCAATTTGTTTATTTTTATGCCAATCCCATGCTGTTTTTACCCCTGTAGCTAAGTAATATGCTTTAAACCTAGGAAGTAAGAGTCCTCCAATTTGATCTTTTAAAATATATTTTTGGCTATTTCGTGACTTTATCTTTCCAAATAAATTTGATAATTGGCTTTTCCAATTCTGCAAAAAAAGGCTGTTGGAATTTTTTATTGGGATTGCACTGAATTTGTAAATCAGTTTGTGTTGAATTGACATCATAATGATATTTAGTCTTCCAATCCATGAACATGGAATAGCCTTCCATTTATTTAGGTCTTCTTTGGTTTCTTTTAGCAATGTTTTGTGGTTTTCTGAATACAGGTCCTTTATGTCATTGGTTGTTTATTCCTAAATATTTGACTCTTTTAGTCACTATTATAAATGGAAGTTTTTTCCTGACTTCCTTCTCAGTTTGCTCATTAGTAGTATATAGAAATGCTATTGATTTTTGGCTATTAATCTTGTATCCTGCCATTCTGCTGAAGCTGTCTATTAGTTCTACTAGCTTTGTTGTAGATTTTGGGTGATCTTCTAGGTTAAGGATCATATCATCAGCAATAGTGAAAGTGTTACTTCTTCCTTTCCTATTTAGATGGCCTTTGTTTCTTTTTCTTGCATAATTGCTCTAGCTAGAACTTCTAGCACAATGTTGAATAACAGTGGAGAGAATGGGCATCCTTCTCTTGCTCAGATCTCAGTGGGAAAGCTTTCAATCTTTCTCCATTGAGTACAATGTTAGCTGTGGGTTTTTCATATATGTACTTTATTATATTGAGAAAGTTTCCTTATTTTCCTATCTTTTGGGGTGTTTTTATCAAGAAGGGGGGTTGTATTTTGTCAGATGCCTTTTCTCCATCAATTGAGATGATCATGTGATTTTTCTTCTTCAATCTATTAATATAGTATATTACACTGATTGATTTTTCTAGTGTTGAACCACCCTTGCACACCTGGTATAAAACCCACTTGATCATGGTATATAATTCCTTTAATGTTCTTTTGGATTAGATTAGAAGTATTTTGTTGAGGATTTTTGTATCTATATTCATTAGAGAAATTGGTCTGTAACTGCCTTTTTTTCATAATATTTTTATTATGCTTTGGTATTAGGATGATGTTGGCTCCATAGAATGAATTTGGTAGTGTTCCTTCCTGCTCAGTTTTTTGGAACAGTTTGAGCAGCATTGGTATTAGATCTTCTTTAAATGATTGGTAGAATTCACCTGTGAAGCCATCTGGTCCTGGGCTTTTCATTTTGGGGAGGTTTTGATGACTGTTTCAATTTCTTTGCTTATTACTGATTTGTTGAGGCCTTCTATTTCTTCTAGAGTCAGAGTAGGTTGTTCATGTGTTTCTAAGAATTTGTCCATTTCGTCAACATTATCTAGTTTTTTGGTGTACAGGTGTTCATAGTATCCTCTTATGATCTCTTATTTCTGTGGGGTCAGTGGTGATGCCCCTTCTCGTTTCTGATTTTATTTATTTGGATCTTCTCTCCTTTTTTCTTTGTTAGTTTAGCTAAGGGTTTGTCAAATCTTTTTAAAAAAATCTTTCTCGTTTCGTTGATTCTCTCTCGGTTTTTTTTGGTTTTTTTTTATAGGGGAATTCTTTTTTTTTTTTTTTTTTTAAAGATTTATTTATTTATTTAATTTCCCCCCCTCCCCTGGTTGTCTGTTCTTGGTGTCTATTTGCTACGTCTTGTTTCTTTGTCCGCTTCTGTTGTCGTCAGCGACATGGGAAGTGTGGGCGGCGCCATTCCTGGGCAGGCTGCTCTTTCTTTTCGCGCTGGGCGGCTCTCCTCACGGGCGCACTCCTTGCGCGTGGGGCTCCCCCACGCGGGGGACACCCTTGCGTGGCAGGGCACTCCTTGCGCGCATCAGCACTGCGCATGGCCAGCTCCACACGGGTCAAGGAGGCCCGGGGTTTGAACCGCGGACCTCCCATATGGTAGACGGACGCCCTAACCACTGGGCCAAAGTCCGTTTCCCTCTCTTGTTTTTTTATTCTCCGTTTCATTTATTTCTGCTCTAATCTTTGTTAGTTCTTTCCTTCTGCTTGCTTTGGGGTTAGTTTCCTGTTCTTTTTCTAGTTCCTCCAGATGTACAGTTAGGGCTTCAATTTTTAGCTCTTTTATCTTTTTTAAAATCAGTTTTATTTATACATATTAATAAAGCATACAATCCACCCAAAACCTACAATCCATCCAAATCATTCTTTTTAAATATAAGCATTAAGGGCTATAAATTTCCCTCTCAGCACTGCCTTCACTGTATCCCATAAGTTTGATATGGGAATAGACATTTTTCCAAAGAAGAAATACCAATAGCCAAAAAGTACATGAAAAGATGTCCTACATCACTAGCTATTTGGGAAATGCAGATCAAAACTACAAATATGGTATATACCTATGATGGAACACTACTCAGATGTAAGAAGAAATGAACTTGGGCTGGATAGGACAACATGGATCAATCTTGAGGATGTTGTTTTGAGTGAAACAGGCCAGGCACAAAAGGACAAATAATGTATAGTCTCATGATATGAACTAAATGTGATGAGTAAACTTAGAGAGTTAAACTATAGTGTATAAGTTAGTAGGAGACAGAATGCGGGCTGAGAAGCAGGAGCTAATGCTGAATGTATGTAGAATGGTTAAAAAGGTTGATTGTAAATATTTTTGAAATGGATAGAGATGATTGTAACACATTAAAGATGAGTATAACTAACACTGCTGATTTATAAATATGATTATGGCTGAAATGGGTTTTCTAGGGAAGATAATGTTAATTGAAAGACAGTTCAAGGATGTATAATATAGTGATTTCAGTGGTAGATGAGGATTGTGGTTAATAATACAAATATTATTTTTATTATTCCTCTATTATAGGGTGTTAAGAATATGGTAATACATGGGAAAAATACAACTCATGTAAACTTATAGACTATAGTTAACAGCCATATATTATTCTAGCAAAGGCAAAGAAGGTACTATGTCAGTGCTAAAGGTCAGAGAAAAAAAGTATATAAAATTTAGTTTGATAGGATGTGAATATGATCAAGCATTTTAAATTGTATTTTCTTTGTTAATAAGGAGACCTTGATCATGTCATTTAACTAGTCTGTGCTCATTTATTCATCTTTTAGAATACTAGAGAAACAGTTGAGTTTGTTTTTAGGATTAAATAAAATAAATGTGCCTGGATAGCATTTTAAAAAAAGTAATGCTTCAATAATTTGTTAAACTGTCCTTTGTTATTTTATTTTTTGAAGTTGAAATAAATTTTTAAAAAATCCATTCTGGCAATTTCTATCTTTTATTTAGAATATGTAGTCTACTTGTGTATTAGTCAGCCAAAGGGGTGCTGATGCAAAATACCAGAAATTGGTTGGTTTTTATAAAGGATATTTATTTGGGGTAGGAGCTTACAGATACCAGGTCATAAAGCATAAGTTACTTCCCTCACCAAAGTCTATTTGGAGCAAGATGGCTGCCGACGTCTGGGAGGGTTCAGGCTTCCTGGGTTCCTACATTTCTGGGGCTTGCTTTTCTCTGGGATCAAGGTTCTTTTCTTCCTGGGGCTAGCTTCTCTTTCCTCTGTGAGCTTACTTCCTGTGGGGCTCCAGCTTAAGGCTTCAGCATCAAACTCCAGCATCAGAAACGCTCAACTCTGTTCTTTGCCATGGCTTTTATCTGTGAGTCCCCACCCCTTGGTGGGGATACCCTAATCACAACTCAGTGGTGCCCAGGTATAGATCAGATTACAAACAGAATCCAGTATCTATTTTTGGAATTCATATCCATATCAAACTGCTTGCATTTAATGTGATTACTGGCACAGTTGGGTTTATGGCTACCCTTTCCTATTTTTTCTCCTTGACCCCCATATTTTATGTTGCTTTTTCTCTCCTTTCTTACTTTATTTCCCTATATTATCTTATTGTTTGTGTATTTATTTTTCATTCTTTTAGCAGTTACCCTGCATCCTTTACTGAAAATAAACTTAAATTTTTCACCTCTCTGGTAAATGCTTAAACCTTGGGATTTTATGTGATCCTCTACGTGTATGTTAAGTCCCAAAGACATTATTGTTATTGTTTGTGCAGTCAGGATTCATTTATATTTTACCCACACATATACTCTTAGTTCTTCATTCTTTCCTGCAATTATACGTTCTGTCTTGAATCAGTTTTCTTCTGCCTGAAGCATTCACTTTATATTTTTTTCATTGCAGGGGACTGGCAATAGATTCTCCGGTTTTGTCTGAAAAAAATCCTTATTTCATTTTTGAAAGATATTTTCATTGCATATTGAGTTTTAGGTTGGCCACTTATTTTCTTTCAGCACTTTAAATATATCATTCTAATGTCTTCTGCCTGCCTTTGTTTCTGTCACAAAACAGCTTTTGATCTTATTATTAATTGTCTAACAAAAAATATTCAGAGAAGTGCGCTTACCTCTATCCCTGTCCCCTGCACTCAATTTATTTAACTTTTAACCTATATTTCCAGTTGTTTATATTTATATACATATAAACAAATACTTATACACACATTTATGTGAATATATCTCCTTCTCTTCCTTATACAAGACAGCATAGTTTCTATATCTATCTCTCACTTAGATTTTAATTTGTTGCTAAAATCTTTGCTGCTGAGTGAAAGGTTGTAAATTGAGAAAAAAATTTCCATAAATTTCAATAGAAAAGCTGTGATGCATTCCATCTACACCAATAAACCTTTTACTGATATAAAAGTTTAGATACTGGGAAGCAGATTTGGCTCAACTGATAGAGCGTCTGCCTACCACATGAGAGGTCCAGGGTTCAAACCCAGGGCCTCCTGACCCATGTGGTGAGCTGGCCCATGTGGCCTAATGTGCACAAGGAGTGCTGTGCCACGCAGGGTGTCCCCTGCGTAGGGGAGCCCCATGTGCAAGGAGTGCACTCCTGCAAGGAGAACCACCCCACACGAAAAGAACACAGCCTGTCCAGGAGTGGCACCGCACATACAGAGAGCTGATGCAGCAAGATGATGCAACAAAAAGAGACATGGATTCCCGGTGCTGCTGACAAGAATGCAAGAAGACTCAGAAGAACACACAACGAATGCACGCAGATAGTGGACAACAGGGGGTGGGGGGGGGAGAGAAAAAAAATCTTAAAAAAAGAAAGTTTATATACTGACCAATAAGATACATGCCCATAAATAAAAATAGTAATTTGAAAATAAAAATATAGTCTGTATAAAATTTACTATAATAAAGGTTTATTGTTCTCATTCCTCATTAAAGGAGGATGGATACAAGCGAATCATTATTGAGAAGGTACATTTTTCTTTCTGCACCATTTTTCTTCACTGCTTTTTCAACATTTGGGGGCATTTAAGGTTATCTTGCACTCGAACTACCTTTAAAAGTACAATAAATTCTAAACCCCAAAGCACCTCAAAACACATGGAAATAGCTCATAAAAGGTGCAGAATCATAAAAGTTACTCTTAACCCTCTCAATTGGTGCACATGCAAAACAGCATTTTGAGTTTATCCAGGCATGGCATATGTTCCTTATGATTGTCAGACTAGAACCTATTATTGTAAGTAATTGTCAGTAAATTAGTGAGAGTTGTCTTTGCCTGAAACTGTACTGTCAGAATATCATTCCTTATAGCTTGTGTATTTAGTGTGTTTAGGCATGAAAAAGTCATGATGCCATAAGAAAAAGAAGTTGGGGTCCAAAAAGTGGTATAACTTTTCAAGCACTTTTATGGCAAAAAAGGCATTAAATGAACAGTTGTTCTCTGAGGTAAGTCTGTAGACTGAACTTCTTGCTTTTTCCTACATAATGTAATACATTAGAGTTTTAAGCAGCAGAACAGAATGGTGGGCCTATGTTTTTAAGAAATCTTTCTCCCCGATATAGTCTCTGTAACATTTACATAATTGAAGTATCTTTTAAAAAGTAAAAAAAATAAAAAAAAACCACCATCACGACCACAACAACAAATCTTTCTGACAGCTGGTGTGGAAAGGATGTATGCAGAGGGATGAGTCGAGAGAGAGAAAGGCCAGGAGACTAATGAACTTGTCCAAGCAAGAGACAATGAGGGGAAGTGGATGTGGCTCAAGTGATAGAGCTTCCACCTATCATATGGGAGGACCCAGGTTGGATTCCTGGGGCCTGCTGGTGAAAAAGAAGAGAAAGTGTGCCCATGCGGCAAGCCAGGGCCCGCGCGAATGCCCGTGTGGTGAGCCAGTACCTGTGCGAGTTAGTCACGCAGCAGGATGATAATGCATCAAAAGAGAGACAAGGGGAGAGTCAAGGTGAAGTGCAGCAGAAACCAGAAACTGAGGTGGTGCAATTGACAGGGAACCTCTCCCCATCAGAGGTCTCCAGGATCAAATCCCGGTGAATCCTAGAGGAGAGAGAATGAGAAGAGAAGACAACACAGACAGCAAAAACAGCAGGGCGGGAGGAGGAGAAGGGCGGGGGAGGTGTTTAAATAAAGAAAGAAATCTTAAAAAAAAGAGAGAGAGAGACAATGAGGCCAGTGGGGCAGAATTGAGCCCCTACAGAAACCCAAATATGTATGAGAATTCCTAGTTCACTAAAGGTGGAATTTCAAATCCATGGGGTTAAGACAAAGTAGTCAAGAAATAATGTTGAGAGAGTTTAATTTGGAGGAGTAAATGATTAAAGCTGGATCCCTAACTGTACCAAAAAAAAGTTCCAGATGGATCAGAGATTCAAGTGTAAGAATCTCGAAACAATAACAATAACAAAAATCAAAGGAAAAGCAAGTGAGATTTTTCAAATAATTTCTGTGTGGGGAAGCATGACATAAAATTCAGGAATCATAAAAGGAAAAATGATTACATTTGACTATGTTAAAAATGCGTATGTAACACTGATGTTCATAGCAGTGTTATTCATGATTGTCAAAAGATGGAAACAACCCAGGTGTCCATCAACTGATGACTGGATAAACAAACTGTAGTGTATTCACATGATGGAATATTATACAGCTGTAAGAAGTGAAGTGGTAGGGAAGCGGACTTGGGCCAGTGGTTAGGGTGTCCGTCTACCACATGGGAGGTCCGCGGTTCAAACCCCGGGCCTCCTTGACCCGTGTGGAGCTGGCCCATGTGCAGTGCTGATGCGCACAAGGAGTGCCGTGCCACGCAGGGGTGTCCCCTGCGTAGGGGAGCCCCACGTGCAAGGAGTGTGCCCCGTAAGGAGAGCCGCCCAGCGCGAAAGAAAGTGCTGCCTGCCCAGGAATGGCGCCGCACACACGGAGAGCTGACACAAGATGACAACATGACTCAACAAAAAGAGACACAGATTCCCGTGCCATTGACAACTGACCTACATTGTCCAGCATCTGTCCCTGCAGTACCACCCAGGACAACTCCAAGTCCTGAAAATGCCCCCACATTATATCTCTTCTTCCCTTTCCCTACCCTCAGCAGCTACCATGGCCACTTTAGACCTTGCAACGTATTTTTTTTAAAAGATCTATTTATTACCGCCTCCCCCCCGCCGTTGTCTGCTCTCTATGTCCATTCCCTGTGTGTTCTTCTGTGTCCGCTTGCATTCTTGTCAGGCGGCACAGGGAATCCGTGTCTCTTTTGTTGAGTCATCTTTCTACGTCAGCTCTCCGTGTATGGCACCACTCCTGGGTGGGCTGCGCTTTCTTGCGGGGCGGCTCTCCTTGCGCAGGGGGCACTCCTTGTGCGTGAGGCACCCCTGCAAGGGGCACCCCTGCGTGAGACAGCACTCCTTGTGCGTGGAAACAATGCACATGGGCCAGCTCACCACACGGGCCAGGAGGCCCTGGGTATCTAACTCTGGACCTCCTATATGGTAGGCGGAAGCTCTATCAGTTGAGCCACATCATCTTCCCACAATGTGTATTTGACAAATGCACATGTCTTTGTACTCCAAGTTCCTTCTTGCCCCTTCCCAGTTGGTCCCCAACCCAACCTGACCTCATTCCCCCAAGGCAATGTTTTTCACCGTAGGTTAGTTTTGCTTATTCTAGACGATCATATTAATGGAACTATACAGCAGACATCTTTTATGAAAGACTTCTTTCACTCAACGTAACTTTTGAGATTCACCCATGTTGTTGTATGTATTTTATAACTGGGTAGTATTCCATTGTGTGAATACACCACAGTTAGTTCTGTTGATGGACATTTGAGCTGTTTCCTCTTCAGGGGCTGTTATGAATAAAGCTGCTATACCATGTTTTTGTACAGGTATTTTGAGGACAACGTTTTTCTCTTGGGTCACTTGACAGGCAGGGGCAGTGAACTTAGAATTGATGTAGGCCCTTCCCCAGGATTCATAGTCTATTTTAACTTTAGTACAAGGTGCAGTGATGAGCACAGAGGGTACACAGTGGGAGATGTGAGAAGTGGGAAACACTTGGGGGGAGAACCAGGAAAGGTGTCGTTGCCCTCCTGCTGGCAACGTGGTTGCGTAGGAGAGTCGGGGGCTCTGGGACAGACAGACCTGCAGTCCCTTGAAAAATCCCTCAGTCTTGCAGTCTCACGCCGCTGCTAGTATGTAAAACAGGTCTATTGACACAGCAGGCTTCCGGTGAGGACTTGATGCAGTTGTGGGAGAAAAAGGCCCAGCCGCAGCCTCTTTCGCTAACTGTGCCCCCTTTCCCCACAGGCCTGGCTCCGCTGGCGGGCTTCAACGTGGATGTGACCCGGACCTGGGTCACGCCCGCGGGAGGCGCACCCTTTGTGCTCAGCTCCCTTCTGCACCAAGACCCCAGCACCAACCAGACCTGGTAAGTGGGGCCTGACAGGCAGGAGGGGAGAGGATCGAGGGGCCTCTGGCACACCCACTCCTGCTGTCTGGGGAGAACCTCCCTCTGATTTTCAGAAAGATGAACAGGAGAAAGGGAGAAGGCAGGAGGGAGGCTGTGAGCCCCAAGCCAGTCTGCGTGGAGCCTGCACCCCTCTCTCCTCCCCCAGGCTCTCTGACCCCATAGCCTGGGAGGGCCTGCTGGGTTCCAGGAATGGAGGACTTTAAAAATAAAGCTCCTTACGGCTCTTTTGTCCCTTACAAAAGTAACACATGCTCAACATATGAAATTTGGAAAGTGACAAAAAAACAATAGAGAAAAAATAAAAACATGAGGCGTGAGAGAGTAGTGGTTAAGAGGCAGGCTCTGCCTCCTCACTGTTGGGGACCATGCCAGCTTCACCCTGTATTTGCTCTGCAACCTTGGCAAGGGGCTCCGCGCCCGAGTCTCAGCTTCTCGCCTCTAAAATGGAGGGGCTGATTTGACCTTCCTCAAAGGGTTGCGCAAAGACTGTTTGAGATAATGCACGTAAAAGGTTTGCATGGTCTCTGGACAAATTAGGGCTCAGGATGCATTAGCTTATATGTGTATACTTTTTAAAATATATTTTTGTTGCAGAAGTTGGAACGTACAAAACAATCATGCATATGTGTACAACTCCTATACAACACCCCTTCACCACACACCACACCGTGGTGGAACATTTGTTACAGATTATGAGACAATATCATCAGACTATTACCACCAACCATGGTCCATAGCGTACATGTGCGCACTTTTTCCATATACCCCATTATCAACACTGTACATCTTTTGCATTGATGCAAGAATATTATGGTATTGCTGTTAACTATAGTCCATAGGTCACACCAGTTGTATTTTTCCCATGCTTCTTCACATTCCCACCACCCTACAGTAGTGGCATTCAACTTTAGCTCACAGAAGGACACTCTTGCATCTGTACCATCAACAATTCTCATCCATCTCTGGGTGTACTGTGTTATTCAGTCCTTAGCTTTCTTTCAATTGACATTTACATCCCTAGACTAAGCTTTTCAGCCATAATCCCATTTATAAACCAGCTGCTACTCACTATAATGTGCTACCATCAACTCTATCCATTTCTACACTTTTATGGTCAAGTTAATTAAAGTTTCTACATACATTAAGCATCGGCAGTCCTTCTCAGTCCTCTTCTGATCTCCTAATAGCCTATACTCTAGGTTTTAACTCCAGGTGTTTATTTTTTGTATTTAGTTCATATTAATGAGACCATGTAATATTGTTCTTTTGTGTCTGACTTACTTCACTTAGCATAATGTCTTCAGGATTCATCCATGTTATCATATGTGTCCCTACTTCATTTCCTACTGCAGCCTAGTATTGCATCATATGTATATACCACATTTTGTTATCCATTCATTGGTTAATGGACACTTGGGTTGTTTCCATCTTTTGGCAATTGTAAATAATGCTACTGTGAACATCAGTGTGCAGATGTCTGTTCATGTCACAGTTTTCAGTTCTGGGTATATTCCTACTAGATGAATTGCAGAATCATGTGGTAGTTATATTTTTAGCTTCCTGAGGAACTGCCAAACTGTCTTCCACAGAGGCTGTGCCATTTTACAATCCCACCAATAGCGAAGGAGTGTTCCTATTTGCCACATCTTCTCCAGCATTTATTGTTTGCTTTTTTAAAAATAATGACCATTCTATGCGGTTTAAGATGATATCTCGTTTTATTTTGCATTTCCTAATAGCTAGTGATATGGAACATATTTTCATGTGCTTTTTGGCCATTTGTATTTCCTCTTTGGAAAAATGTCTTTTTAAATCTTTTGCCCATTTTAAAATTGAATTGCTTGCTCTTTTATTGTTGAGTTGTACGGCCTCTATTTATTTATTTATTTTCTGGTCTCTTTATATAGAATGAAAATCAAACTCTTATCGGATATATGGTTTCCAAATATTTTCTTCCATTAGGTCAGCTGCATTTTCAACTTTTTGATGAAGTCCTTTGAATCACAAAAGTGTTTAAGTTTGAGGAGGTTCCATTTATCCATGTTTTCTTTTCTTTTTCTTTTTTTTTTTTGGTCCGCTTCTCTTGTCAGCGGCACGGGAATCTGTGTCTCTTTTTGTTGCGTCATCTTGTGTGTCAGCTCTCCGTGTGTGTGGCGCCATTCCTGGCAGGCTGAACTTTCTTTTGTGCTGGGCCGCTCTCCTTATGGGGCGCACTCCTTGTGGGGGGCACCCCTATGCGGGGGGCACCTTGCGTGGCAGGGCACTCCTTGCGCGCATCAGCACTGCACATGGGCCAGCTCACCACAAGGGTTAGGAGGCCCTGGCTTTGCCCTCCCATGTGGTAGGCAGGTGCTCTATCAATTGAGCCAAATCCACTTCCCTGTGTTTTCCATTTGTTTAAAAATTGAATTTTTATTGGGATTGCATTGAGTCTGTATATTAATATGTGTAGAATTGACATCTTAATGATATTTAGTTTTCTAATTCATGAGCATGGAATGTTCTTCCAATTATTTAGGTCTTTTTTGCTTTCTTTTAACAATGCATTGTAGTTATCTGACAAGTGCTTTACATCCTGGGTTAAGTTTATTCCTAAATATTTGATTCTTTCAGTTGCTATTTTAAATGGAATTTCTCCCCTGACTTCCTCCTCAGATTGTGCATTACTAGTGTATAGAAACACCATGATTTTTGCATATTGATTTTGTATCCTGACACTCTTCTGAAATTGTTTATTAGTGCTTGCAGCTTTGTTGTAGACTTTTGGGAACTTTCTAGGTATAGGATCATATCATTTGCAAATAGTGAAAGTTTTACTTCTTCCTTTCCAATTTGGATGCCTTCTATTTCTTTTTCTTGCCTGATTGCTCTAGCTAGAACCTCTAGCACTATATTGAACAACAGTGGTGACAGTGGGCATCCTTGTCTTGTTCCTGATCTCAATGGGAAAGCTTTCAGTCTTTCACCTTTGAATACAATGTTAGCTGTGGGTTTTTCATAGATACACTTCATCGTATTGAGAAAGCTTCCTTCAATTCCTATCTTTTGTAATATTTTTATCAGGAAAAGATGCTGTATTTTGCCAAATGTCTTTTCTGCATCAGTGATAGGATTATGTGTTTTTCTTCTTTGATTTGTTAATGTGGTATGTTATGCTGATTGATTTTCTCATGTTGAACCACCCTTGCATGTCTGGTATAAAACTCACTTGATCATGATGAATAATTTTTTAAAAAGATTTACTTTATTTATTTCTCCCTCTCCCTCCATTGTCTGCTTTCTGTGTCCATTAGCTGTGTATTCTTCTGTGTCTGCTAGTATTCTCCTGGGTAGGAGAGAGGTGATCATTCTCTTGTGCCACCTCAGCTCCCTGGTTCTGCCTCTCTTTTTTTTTTTTTTTTTTTTAAAGATTTATTTATTTATTTAATTCCCCCCCCTCCCCTGGTTGTCTGTTCTTGGTGTCTATTTGCTGCGTCTTGTTTCTTTGTCGCTTCTGTTGTCGTCAGCGGCACGGGAAGTGTGGGCGGCGCCATTCCTGGGCAGGCTGCTCTTTCTTTTCACGCTGGGCGGCTTTCCTCACGGGCGCACTCCTTGTGCGTGGGGCTCCCCCACGCGGGGGACACCCTTGCGTGGCACGGCACTCCTTGCGCGCATCAGCACTGCGCATGGCCAGCTCCACACGGCTCAAGGAGGACCGGGGTTTGAACCGCGGACCTCCCATATGGTAGACGGACGCCCTAACCACTGGGCCAAAGTCCGTTTTCCCTGCTGCCTCTCTTATTGTCTCTCCTCTGTGTCTCTTTTTGTTGCATCGTCTTGGTGCACCAGCTCTCCATGTGGGCCAGCACTCCTCTATGGGGCAGCATTCCTGCATGGGTCAGCACTCTGAGCAGGCCAGCACTCCATGCAGTCCAGCACTCCATGTGGGCCAGCTTGCCACATGGGCCAGGTTGCCTTCACCAGGAGGCCCTGGGAATCAAACCCTGGACCTCTTATATGGAACCCAATTGCTTGAGCACATCTGCTTCCCATAATTTTTTTAATGTGTTGTTGGATTCAATTAGCAAGTATTTTGTTGAGAATTTTTGCATTTGTATTAATTAGGGAAAGGAGTCTCTAATTTTCTTTTTTTCATAATATCTTTATTTGGCTTTGGTATTAAGGTGATATTGGATTCATGGGACGAGTTTGGTAGCATTCCTTCTTGTTCAATTTTTTGGAAGCGCTTGACTAAGATTGGTATTAAATCTTTGAAGGCTTGGTAGAACTAGTTGTTTGATGATGTTTCAAACTCTTTACTTGTGGCTGGTTTGCTGAGGTCTTCTGTTTCTTCCAGGGTCAGTGTAGGTTGTTTGTAAATGCCTGGGAATTTTTCCATTTTGTCTACATTGTCTAGTTCTTTGGCAAACAGTTGTTCATAGTATCGTCTTATGATCTCTTTTATCTCTGTGGGGTCAGTAGTAATGTCTACATTTTCATTTTTTATTTCTTTTGTTTGCATCTTCTCTCTCTCTCTTTTTTTTTTTTTTTTTTTTGGTCAGACTAGCTAAGGATTTGTCAATTTTGTTAATCTTCTCATAGAGCCAATTTTTGGTTTTGTTAATTCTGGTTTTTTGTTTGTTCTCAGTTTCATTTATTTATGTTCTGATCTTTGTTATTTCATTCCTTCTACTTGCTTTGGGTTTAGTTTGCTGTTCTTTTTCTAGTTCCTACAGTGTTTAGTTAGGTCATTGATTTTAGCTCTTTCTTCTTTTTTTTAATAATATATGATCAGTCTATTTAATAAGATTGTGACCAGAACACATCATTCCACTTTAAATTTAAAAAGTACTTCATGTAAGATGTTTAAGGAAAAAAATCTTATAAACATCCTTAGAGAGGGAAACGGACTTTGGCCCAGTGGTTAGGGCGTCCGTCTACCATATGGGAGGTCCGCGGTTCAAACCCCGGGCCTCCTTGACCCGTGTGGAACTGGCCATGCGCAGCGCTGATGCGCGCAAGGAGTGCCGCGCCACGCAAGGGTGTCCCCCGCGTAGGGGAGCCCCACGCGCAAGGAGTGCACCCGTGAGGAGAGCCGCCCAGCGTGAAAAGAAAGAGCAGCCTGCCCAGGAATGGCGCTGCCCACACTTCCCGCGCCGCTGACGACAACAGAAGCGGACAAAGAAACAAGACGCAGCAAATAGACACCAAGAACAGACAACCGGGGGAGGGGGGGAAATAAAATAAATAAATAAATCTTTAAAAAAAAAAAAAAAAAAAACATCCTTAGAGAGTGGCCAGTCAAATAAGTGAAGAGTGAAAGATGAGGAAAGGTAATGAACCATCCTGGAGAGGAAAACCATGGCCAAGCTATATGAGATGCTGTTATAGTGAAGACTTTCAGGCTTCTAATTACCAGATAAACTGAATATATATTGAGTAGAAAAAAAGTTAACACCTGGATATCCTTTCCAGTTACCATTCTGTATTTTTTAGTGATTTCAGCCTGGCAGCTCAATCCAGAAAGGTTGAGTTTTATCTTTCTCTTGCTTCCTTCTTATGGGCTGCACCTGTTAGATATGTATTTCAACCACTTTGTCTTCATTTCCTGTAAATTCTTTAACTGACAATACTTCCCTTCTCAATGATTCTATGAGGGAGAATGTATAACAATTTAATTTGGAATTTGAAAAAAAAAACTATTTAATTTTTATCCAGTCTGGTTCTGAGTGAGAGTGATCCTATAAGAAATTACAAATATTTCTCACATAGGAGACTCAAAGAACCACACTTGTACCCTGGAAAAATCATGCTCGGCAGTGGTACTTGTCTTACTCCTTTTATCTTCCCATTCAGAAAATTTTAACTTTTCTCTGAGAATTTTAAAAAAATTTATTGAAGCATATCACTCACAAATAAGCATACATAAACAATAAGTGTATAGTAATAGTTGTGAACTTACAAAACAAACATACATAACATCATACAGGACTCTTCTACCTCATCCTACCACCAATACCTTGCATTGTTGTGAAACATTTTTAACTAATGACTAAAGAACATTGGCAAAATATTACTACTAATCAAAGTATTTTCCCCAACCCACCCTATTACTATTAATATCTTTATATCATTTTTATGTGAACACACATAGACAATAAGTATATAGTAAAAGTTGTGAACTTACAAAGCACACATACATAACATCTTACAGGGGTCCCATATATCAACACTCCATTAATACCTTGCATTGTCATGAGATATTTGTTACAAATTATGAAAGAATATTGTCAAAATTCTACTACTAATTAATCCTTATATTTGGTGTATTTTCCCCCAACCCACCCTATTATTTTTTAAATGTATTTTTTATGACAGAAATTGTAAACTTGTAAAACAATTATGCACATGTGCAGAATTTCCAAACAACACCCCTCTATCAACACACCACACTGTGGTGGACACATTTATTATAAATAATATAACATCATCTGATTGTTACCATGTCCTTAGTGTACATTTGGCACACATTTTCCATACTGCCCCATTATCAACACAGCACGTTTTTCACATAGATGCAAGAATATTATATTATTACTGCTAACCACAGTCCATAGGTCACCACAGGTGTATCTTTCCCATGCTTCTGCACATTCCCACCACCCTGCAATAGTGATGTACATTTGCTCTAGCTAACAAAGGACACTCTTGCACCTGTACCATCAACCACAATTCTCATCAACCTCTTGGTTTACTGTGCTATTCAGTTCCTAGATTATTCTCTAGCATTCTGTCAATTAGCATTTACATACTTAGACTATCATTGTCAGCCACATTCCCACTTATAAACTAGCTGTTACTATGTGTTACTATCTACTCTATACATTTCTACACTTTTACAATAAAACTAATTAAAACTTCTACATACATTAAACATCAGTAGTCCATCTCAGTCCTCCTCTTACCCCCTTTAAGAATTCAACATCTACCACCAGGTTTTGAAGATATTTTCCTACAATTTCTTCTAGAAGGTTTATGGTTCTTGCTTTTATTTTAGATTTTTGATCCATTTTGAGTTAATTTTTGGATAAGGTGTGAGATAGGGGTCCTCTTTCCTTCTTTTGGCTATGGATAGCCAGTTCTTTCAGCACCATTTGTTGAATGGGTTCTTCTGTCCAAGCTGTGTGAGTTTGACAGGCTAGTCAAAAAATCACTTGACCATACATGTGAGGGTCTGTTTCTGAGCCATCAGTTTGGTTCCATTGGTCTATGTGTCTGTCTTTATGCCAGTACCATGATGTTTTTTTTATCACTATAGCTAGGTAATACAATTTAAAAGTCTAGAGAGAAGCGTTCGCTTTTCCTTTTTAACATGTTTCTGGCTATTCAGGACACCTTACCCTTCCAAGTGAATTTGATAATCATGTTTTCAATTAAAAAAAAAATGCTGGTGGAATTTTTATCAGGATTGCATTGAATTTGTATATCAATTTGAGTAGAATTGACATCTTAATGATATTTAGTCTTCTAATTCGTGAGGATAGAATGTTCTTCCAGTTATTTAGGACTTTTTAAATTTCTTTTAACATTGAGTTGCAGTTTTCTGAATACAAGTGCTTTACATCATTGGTTAAGTTTATTCCTATTTGAGTTTTATCTGTCATATTTTATTTTCACCACTCTTTTGACACTTTTAGTTACTTTTATTGATAGAATCTTCATTTCTAGACTCTCTTCTAGGTATCTCTCTCCTGTCTTTTCTCCTGTGCTCTAGCACACCCTTAGAATTTCCTGAAAATCTGGTTTCTTGGTTAGAAATTCCCTGTTTCTATTTATCTGTGAATATTCTAAACTTGCCCTCATTTTTGAAAGATTATCTTGTCAGATATAAGATTCTTAGCTGACAGTTTTTCTCTGGCAGTATCTAAAAGATATCATACTGCTGTCTTCTTGCATTGATGGTTTCTGGTGAGAAATCAGCACTTAATCTTACTGGGTATCCCTTATATGTTA
Source organism: Dasypus novemcinctus (assembly GCF_030445035.2). NCBI lineage: Eukaryota > Metazoa > Chordata > Mammalia > Cingulata > Dasypodidae > Dasypus > Dasypus novemcinctus. The sequence goes on from NC_080693.1 coordinate 28,897,501, forward strand.
TGCATTGCTTTTCTCTTGCTGTTCTCAGAATTCTCTCTTTCTCTTTGGCATTTGACATTCTATTAGTATGTGTCTCAGAGTTTGTCTATTCAGATTTTCTTGGATGGGAATACATTGTGCTTCTTGGGCATGGGTATCTATGGCCTTCAATAGGGTTTTCTACCATTATTTCTTCAAATATTCCTTCTGTCCCTTTCCCTTCTCTTCTCCTTCTGGGACACCCATGACTTGTATGTTTGCATGTCTTTTGCTGTCATTTAGTTCCCAGAGACCTTGTTCATTTCCATTCTTTTCCTCATCTGTTCTTTTGTATGTTCACTTTCAGAGGCCATTTCTTCAAGCTCACAAAACCTTTCTTCTACCTCCTCAAATCTGTTACTAAATGATTCCAATGTTTTTTAAAATTTCATTTATTGCAACTTTCATTCCCATAAGATCTGCTATTGGGAAGTGGACTTGGCCCAGTGGTTAGGGCGTCCATCTACCACATGGGAGGTCCATGGTTCAAATCCCGTGCCTCCTTGACCCATGTGCAGCTGGCCCATGCGCAGTGCTGATGTGCGCAAGGAGTGCCGTGCCATGCAGGGGTGTCCCCCACGTGGGGGAGCCCCACGCACAAGGAGTGCGCCCTATAAGGAGAGCCGCCCAGCGTGAAAGAGGGTGCAGCCTACCTAGGAGTGGCACCACCCACATGGAGAGCTGACACAACAAGATGAAGCAACAAAAAGAAACACAGATTCCTGTGCCGCTGACAACAACAGAAGCGGACAAAGAAGACGACGCAGCAAATAGACATAGAGAATAGACAATGGGGCAGGGGGATGAGGGGAAGGGGAGAGAAATAAATAAATAAATCTTTATTAAAAAAAAGATCTATTTTTCTATGTATGCTTTCAAATTCTTCTTTGTGCTCATTCAATGTCTTCTTAATATCCTTAATTTCTTTAGCCATCTCACTGAATTTATTAAGGAAATTTGATTGGACATCTATGCTTAGTTGTTTCAACTCCTTTATGTCATCTGGAGGCTTATCTTGTTCCTTTAACTGGGCTATATCTTCTTGTTTCTTGGTGTGGATTGTAATTTTTTGTTGGTGTCTTGGCATCTGGCTTACTAGAATATTTATTCTGGGTGCAGTTTTTCTCTTTAGTTTAGGGCTTCCTACTCTTTCTCCCTTGCTGGTTGTGCAGTAGGAACCAAGGATGTAGCTGGTGCTATAAGCTGTGTAGGCTCAAGCTGCCCTCACCACTGAAGCTTCTCCCAACTTTTTCCTTTGCCAGGGGTATGGACAGAGTCACAGCTGTGTGGAATATTCCAAGCTGTGCAGGCCTAGACTGTAGTTGCCCAGAGACTGATGAAACTTCAAGCCCTTTTCTCCCCTGCCTGGGGTGATGATGGAGTTGCAGGTTGGGCAGCAATCTGTGCTGATTGTGAGGGTCCAAGATGACTGCAGTTGCCCTGGTAGACTTTCAGCTATTCAGTCTATGCCATCCAAATATGCCTGCAGTTACCTGGATAGGCTGGTGCAGGGTTCCCCAGTTTCCTCCCTGCCAGAGGGGTAGCTGAAGCCTAGGTTAGCGCTGCAGGCCAATCTGGGTGAAAGAAAGAAACTGGTTCCTACTCTCACTGTGATTTTCTGTCAGCCTGGCTTCCCCTGTGTGAGGCATGGAGTTAAAATGGCAGCTACCAGCCTTTTTCTGGCTTGGACACTTTCAGACTTGAGGTGTTCTTAGGATTATACTTTAGCCCGCCAAATTTACTCATCAGTAGCTGAAATTGGTGCCCAACTGTCTCTTCCTCCCCCTTTTTTTGGAAGTGGAGCTTTCAATTCCAGCTGTGGAAGAGTGCCCGAGGTGGTTTGTGCCTCCAGTGGAGGATGGGCACTGGCCTCCATGGCATGGAGCACTTTTACTTATGAATCTTCTCTGAAGATGGGCAGTTTCTTCCTGTAGGATGCTCTTCTGGTCTCCTGGAGGCCCTACATAGGTGCTTCAGCTAGCTCCAGAGAACTCTGGGTGTTTACTAACTGCCCTGTAGCGGGAACTGACTCTAGGAGCTCCTTACTCCAGTGCCATCTTGCTGGTTGTTTTCTTTTTTTTTTTTAAGGATTTATTTATTTATTTATTTCTCTCCCTTCCCCCCACCCCCCAGTTGTCTGCTCTCTGTGTCCATTCACTGTGTGTTCTTCTGTGACCACGTCTATCTTCATCAGCAGCACTGGGAATCTGTGTTTCTTTTTGGTACGTCATCTTGTGTCAGCTCTCCGTGTGTGTGGCACCATTCTTGAACAGGCTGCACTTTCTTTTGTGCTGGGCGGCTCTCCTTACGGGGCACACTCCATGCGCATGGGGCTCCCCTATGTGGGGGACACCCCTGCGTGGCATGGCACTCCTTGTACGCATCAGCACTGCACATGGGCCAGTTCCACAGGGGTCAAGGAGGCCTGGGGTTTGAACCGTGGACCTACCATGTGGTAGGCAGATGCCCTATCCATTGGGCCAAGTCTGCTTCCCTTTTTTTCTTCTTTTTTAATGTAAGCATTGAGGGCTATAAATTTCCCTCTCAGCACTGCCTTTGCTGCATCTCATGGTTTCTGATATGTTGTGTTCTCAATTTCATTCATCTTGAGATATTTATTGATTTCTTTTGAAATTTCTTCTTTGACCCACTGATTTTTTAAGAATGTGTTGTTTGTGAATTTTCCCTTTTTCCACTTTTTATTGATATCCAACTATATTCCATTATGATCAGAGGAAGTGCTTTCAATCTTGTTGAGTTTATTGAGATCTGCTTTGTGACTCAACATATGGTCTATCCTGGAGAAAGATCCATGAGCATTTGAAAAGAATGTATATCCTGCTGTTTTGGGGTGCAGTGTTCTGTATATGTCTATTAGGTTTAGTCCATTTATTGTATTGTTCAAGCTCTCTGATTCTTTATTGATCCTTTGCCTAGATGTTCTGTCCAATGCTGAGAGTGGTGTATTGAAGTCTCCAACTATTATTGTAGAGATGTCTATTTCTTCCTTCAGTTTTGCCAGTGTTTGCCTCATATATCTTGGGGCATCCTGGTTAGGTGTATATACATTTATGATTGTTATTTCTTCCTGGTGAATTGTTCCTTTTATTAATATATAATGTCCTTCCTTGTCTCTGATAACAGTTTAGCTTTTAAAGTCTACTTCATCCAATATAAGTATAGCTACTCAAACTTTCTGGTTCCTGCATGCATGGAATATCTTCTTCCAGCCTTTCACTTTCATTCTACTGGTATCTTGGGTCTAAGGTAAATCTCTTGTAGATGGCATATAGATGGCTCATATTTTTTTTATCCAGTCCACCAGTCTGTGTCTTTTGATTAGGGAGTTTAATCCATTAATATTCAATGTTATTACTGTAAAGGCTGTTCTTTTTTCACCCATTTTGACCTTTGGGTTTTACCTGTCATGTTTTATTTTCACCACTCTTTTTACACATTTAGTTACTTTTGTGGATATAATCTTCATTTCTAGACTCTCTGCCAAGCCTCTTTCTCTTGTCTTTTCTTTTCAGGCTGTAGAAGTCCCTTTAGCATTTCCTCTAAAACCAGTCTCTCTCTCTCCTCTCTCTCCTCTCTCTCTCTCTCTCTCTCTCTCTCTCTCTCTCTCTCTCTCTCTCTCTCTCTTTGAGGCACTGGGGCCAGGGATTGAACCTGAGACCTCATACATATGTAGGAAGCTGGTGCTTAACCATTGAGCCACATCACAAAGCCAGTCTCTTTCTTATAAACTCTCTCAGTTTCTGTTTTTCTGTCAATATTCTAAACTCACTTTCATTTTGAAAGATAACCTTGCCAGATGTAAGATTCTTGGTTGGCAGTTTTTCTCTTGTAGTGTCTTAAATATATCATACCAGTGCCTTCTTGTCTCCATGGTTTCTGATGAGAAATGGGCAGTTATTCTTATTCAGTATCCCTTATATGTTATCATTGCTTTTCTCTTGCTGCTCTCAGAATTCTCTTTGTCTTTGGTATTTGACATTCTGATTATTATGTGTCTCAGAGTCAGTCTGTTTGGATTTTTTCAGATGGGAGTACATCATGATTCTTGGACATGGATATCTATGTCCTTTAATAGGGTTTGGAAATTTTCTACCATTATTTCTTCAAATATTCTTTCTGCCCCTTTTTTCCTTCTCTTCTCCTTTCGGGACTCCCATGACATGCATGTTTGCATGTCTCTTGCCATCATTTACTTCCCGGAGACCCCTCAATTTTTTCCATCTTTTTCTTCATCTGTTCTTTTATATGTTTGCTTTTGGAGACCATGTTTTTAAGCTCACTACTCCTTCCTTCTGCCTCCTCAAATCTGTTGTTATTTTTAAGTTCAGTGTATTTTTAAGTTTATTTATTGCCTTTCATTCCCATACAATCTGCTGTTTTTCTATGTATGCATTGAATTTATCACATTGAATTTACTAAGGAGATTTGTTTAAACATCTATGATTAGTCATCTCACCTCCTTTATGTCATCTGGAGGCTTCTCCTGTTCCTTTTGCTGGGCCATATCTTCCTGTTTCTTGGTATGGTTTTTAATTTTTGTTGGTGTCTCGGCCTCTGGCTTACTAGCGGTATTCTGGGTGCAGTTTTCTCTTTAGTTTAGTACTATCTTGCCCTTTCTCCATTGTTGGTCATGTAGTAGCAGCCAAGGATGTAGTTCGTGCTGTAAGCTGTGGAGGCTGAATTTGCCTGCATGGCCCCAGGAACCAGTGAAACTTCTCCCAACTCTCTCCTCTGCCAGAGGTAGGGTCAGAGCAGCAGCCATGTGTAATAATCCAAATCGTGCAGGCCAGACTGTCTGTAGTTGCCCAGAGAGACTGATGACGCTTCATACCCCTTCCTCCCCTGCCTGGGGTAGGGATGGAGCTGCATGTGTGGGCAGCAATCTATGTTGTGTCGGTCCAAAATGACCGCAGTTGCCCAGGTAGACTGACGAAGTACCAGCCCCCTCCTCCCTACCAGCTGTAGGGATGGACCTCTGGAGTGCCCAACAATCTAATCTGTGTGACCTGAATGCTCCTGCCATTGCCCTGAGAGGCTGAGGGAGAACTGTTCCTTCTATCCTTTAGGGGGTAGAAATGGAACCACTAACACCCAACAGTTCAGTCCATGTAGGCCGAGAGTACCTCCCATGGCCCAGAGAGGCTGAGGAAATACCAGCCCCCTCCTATCCTATTGGGGCGTAGGGAGTGGAATCCACAGGTACCCACCAGTCCAGGCTGTGTGGGCCAAAAGAGCCTGCCATTGCCTGGAAAGGCTGAGGAAACACAGCTCCCCTCCTATCCTATCTGGGGACTGGGATGGAGCTACAGGAGTCCAACTATTCAGTCTATGTGGGCCAAAAGCACCTGCAGTTAACAGAGATGCTGGGGAAACACTGTCCCTCTCTTATCCTATTTGGGGTGGGGGTGGAGCTACAGGCACCCAACAGTTGAGTTTGTGCAGGCCAAAAGCACCTTCAGTTGCCCTGCCCTGAGAGGCTAAAGAAACACCAGCCCGTCCTATCCTATGGGAGTGTGGGGATGGAGCCCCAGGTGTCCGACTATTCAGTCTGTGCTGGCCAAAAGTGCCTGAAATTACCTGGAGTGGCTGGTGCAGGTCCCCCCAGCTTCTTCCCTGCTGGAGGTGGGGCTGGAGCTTAGGCTAGGGCTGCAGTCTGATCTTGGTGGAAAGAAGCCAGGCCCTATCATCCTTGTGATTTTCCATCAGCCTGGCTTCCCGTCATGCCAGGGGCAGAGTTACAATGGTGGCTACTGGCCTCTTTCTGTCTTGGACCGGTTCAACCTTTAGCTTTTCTTAGAATTATGCTTTAGCCAGCCCAATTTACTCATCAGTAGCTGAAGTCGGTAGTCAACTATCTCTTCTTCCCCTTTTTGGGGAAATGGAACTTCCAACTCCAGTCACGGAATAGCTCCTGAGGCGGCTCGTGCTGCCAGAGCAGGTTGGGCACTGGCCTCCACGGTGTGGAGGGCTCTGCTCACAAATCTTCTTTGCAGATGGGCTGTCTCCTTCTTCCATTTTTTTCAAGGATGTTGCAGGATGCTCTTCTGGTCTCCTTGGCCCCCAAACAAGTGCTCTAGATAGCTCTGGGTGATTACTAACTGCCCTGTAGCAGGAGCTGACTCTTGGAGCTCCTTACTCTGCTGCCATCTTGCCCCCATCAGCTTATGTTTTGAAAATATCATCTGCAACCCATCCATGAGATAAGCCAGACATTTAAAGTCTGACCACACTCTGCTGGCAAGGATGTGGTCATATAGGTACTTGTGGGTTGTAAACTGCTGTGACTACCTTGGAGAGCAGTTTTGCCATGTCTGGTAAAGTTGAGGGTGCACATACCCTTTGACTCAGTGATTTCACTCCCTGATGTCTGCCCTAGAGAAATTCTTAGATATTTGTAGATGTCCACTTTAGCACTGCCTGTAACAGTGAAAGTTTGGAGATGTTCATCCTTAAGAAAATGCAAAAAAAAATCGAGTGTGAATAATATGATGCAATGGTAAAAGTAAGTAAAATGAATGAAACAAGTGCAATGGTTCTCAACCTTTTTAAAAAATATATATTGTTTAGGAGGTACCTGGGTTTGAATTCAGGACCTCGTATATGGGAAGCAGGAGCTCAAATCACTGAGCTATACCTGTTCCCTGGTTATCAACCTTTTTCAGTCTGAAAGCATAATATAAAATTAATAAGGTAAGTTGGAGAATTATATATACAGTGATCATTCACTCAACAAATATTTATGGAGCACCTGCTAGGTGCCAGGCTCTGTCTAGCACTGGGGATACAGCAGTGAGCAAAGCAGACAAAACCCCCTAGGCTTGGGGAGCTTACATGCTGGCAGGGGGAGACAGGCAATAAGCAAAGAAGTGAAATATCCATTATATTGTATGGTGAGAGTGGCAGTGTGATTATGTAGGCACCTGTCTTTAGTTTTCAGCGCTCTTGTGTGAAGGTGATGATACCTGACGCACATTCCAGTTTCCTCTGTTGTTCCAAAAATAACTTTTGAGCTGTTTTGTTTTAAAGCCAGGATCCAAGCAAGGTTCATGCATTGCATAGTGTTGTTATATCTCTTTTAATCTAGCACAGTCCCTCCCTGTTTTTTGTTTTTGTTTTTTATAAAAGCCAAAGGGCAATTTCTCTGCTCCACCTAGAGCCATGGTGCGGGGGAGCCTCAACCTCCCCCACGTCCCACCCTGGATGGTTTGCTCACTCTATTGCTTTGCTTCTGTTCAGTGATCAAGAGTTATCTTTGTACCCAACACACATGAGCAAGAGAGCCCAGGATCTAGAAAGGCTTCAGGGCCAAGCCTGGTGAGGCAGGCTCTGTTCCTGCCCGAGTGGAGCACCACAATTCCCTGAGGCAAGCAGGGCAGGAGTTCTGCTTGGTGAAGGACGGGCCAGCAGTGGTGGCCCCTGAGGCAGCCTCAGGGGCCCTGAGCCCTGGGCCCTGAGCCTGCCAGCCAAGGAGGCTTGGACCATTTTGTGAACTTGAGTTTCCTCATCTGTCTGGGAAAGAGGCTGGTGACCATTAGATTTAAGGGGAGAAGGCAGGGCCAGTTCATTCATTCCTTTGTTCAGTGAGTATTCATGGAGCATCTATTGGGTGCCAAACCAGGTTTGGGGGATGAGATAATGAAGGACACATGGTCGCTGCCCTCACGGAGCTCCCAGGCTTATGGTGAAGCAGAAAAGTCAGATGCGGCAAGACCAGTGATGATGTCCTGGGTGCGGTGGCAACAGAGAGGCAGGTGTGACCCTCAGCCAGGAGGGATCATCTATGCTGGGACTCGGGGGAGCGTGGGAAGTAACCATGAGAAGGGAAAGAAGGGGGAAGTCCAGGCAGAGTCCACCTTGAGCAGCAGCCTGACAAGCTCAAGGAATTGAGAAACTGTTGTGTGGCTGAAGCTGAGAGGAAGGAGAAATAGGATGGGGTTGGTGGGCAGTGCCTAGTCACCCAGGCTCTGAGAAAGCTTGGAAGTAGGGAAGGATGAATTCAAGGTTGAGTCTGTTCATGTTTTCTTTTGTTCTGGTCAAAATTTTATTGACATATGCCACACAGAAAAATGCACATGTCATAAGAGTGCAGTGCAATGAGTTTTCACAGAGTTCCAGATTAAGGAACAGAACCTTGCCAGCCTCACACAAGCCCCTGCTAGTGCAGGGGCTCCCTTCAGGCATGACCCCTGCCGAGAATAACAGCCATCTGACCTTCACCTTCCTAGATTAGTTTTGCCTGGTCTTGACCTTGATATAAACAGAATCACATAGTGTGTGTTCTGTGGTGTTTAGCTTCTCTCACTAAACAGAAGGTCTATAAATTCCCCTGTGGTATTTCTTGCAGCTGTACTGCTCATCCCGGTTGCTGTAGAGTTTTCCATTGTGCGAATGGTGCTGACCATGGGCCTTGGGGCAGCTTCCTTGGCTTACTATAAATAGCACTGCTGTACACTTTCTTTTGGTGGACAGGTGCAACTTTGTGTCAGGAGTGGACTGACTGGGTCATGGGTTATGCATTGTTTCTGCTTTAATAGAAACTGCCAGACAGTTTTCCAAACTGTTTGCACCAGTTTATCCTCCCTGTCAGCATTCTGGTTTCTCCACTAGTGCTCAGAAATGCTGGGTTACAGTCTGAGCTCCTTGTCACTGTCCCCTGCCAGCTCCAGTACCCAGGGGCGCCCACCCCAGTTCTAGGCTTTAACCCACATCCCTCAGAAGCCAAAGCCAAAGGGCTAAAGTGGATTTGGGGAGTCTGACACCCTGCAGCGGAGGGCTCTGAGCCCCCTGGGGAGGTGGGAAGAGCTTGGCAGGGCTCCGAAAATCTCCCTGAGCACCTGTGAAGCAGAGAGGAGGTCACAGTTTGAGCGTGCCAGGGAGAGGATGTGGTGGAGGGCGCGTTTGTGCTGCGGATGACGGTGCCTGAGACCACGGGTCTGCTGCAGGAGGCAGGAAATGCATGCGCTAGCCACCTGGGGCCACAGAGCACGGGCTGGGCTCCCCGGGCCCCGGGCGGGGACGACATACCCCTCTCGCCCCATCACACCATTTCTCCTTCAAACATAGGAGACCAGGGCTGGCAGCATCGTGGGCTCTGGCTGCTGCAGAGGGAATAGAATCAGACATAAAGAAGGACGCCCCCCTGGGACATATGGGAATGGGCTCCGAGAACCGGGACAGGTGCCAACAGGGTGAACGCAGGCAATGGGCAGGGAGAGGCAGGGCTGCACCCAGCCCAGGGTGTAATACAGGGCCCCTGGGGCTGCCAGCCCATGGGGGGGGCCTCTGTCACAGCTGGTCAGCTATTTGTTTAGTCAACAAAATACCCATTCGCTCAGTCAACAAACCTTGAGATCAAGAGACCACCCACCACAGAGGGTGGAAAGGGTGGGGAGCAGAGGCAGCTCAGACCAGGCCCCAGGGCCACTGTGCGGCATGACAGTGGTCTGAAGGGCAATCCTGGCGTTCTGCAGTGCACAGCCCTGCCCAGCTGTACATGGTGGTCCCCTGGGAACTCACAGTCTAGGTGGAACAAAGGCTGGGGATGGGGGCAGGAGAGTGGTAATCAGGGCCCCCTGGAGCGTCTGCAGGGCGTCGGTTGCTCCTTCCTTTGGGAAGGATTGTCCTTCTGCAGGAGAAGGAAGTGAAAGGCTCAGAGGGCAGAGGAAACAGCAGGGGCAAAGGCCTGGAGGAGGAGGGAGCACCCAGGCTGTTCCAGGCCCAGACCACCAAAACTTGGTCGGGCCGGAGCCCAGCTCCAAGCCTGGACATGTGTCAGGCCCAGGGCTGCCGCTCCGGCTGGGAAGGGGGTGTGCTGAGAAAGAGGCAGGGCCCCTGGTTTGGGGGCGCAGCCGCAGAGCCTGCCCAGAGGAGCAGAGCTCAGCTGCAACTGGCCCTCCGCCCCCACCTGCCCCAGCTCAGCCCCCTCAGGGCTTCCTGGGCTTTCGGTCCATAGTCACTCAACCAAGATTTACTGAGCCCCCGCTCTGTGCTGTTTCAGTTCCTAGGAATAAAACAGTGAACAAGATAGACAAGGTCCTGGGGGGAGTTTGAGGGGGGAAACAAACAAGATACTATCGATGGTAAGAAGCTCTGAAGAGGAAATAAAACAGGGTGATGCTAAGCGGAGTAACTGGGTTGTGGGGTGGGGCTGGTCTGAGAAAACCATTTATGTCAAGGTGACAGTTAAGCAAGTCACAGGGGTGAGAATGAGCCTGGCCATGGGGAGAGCAGGAGGGCGGCAGGCAGGGGGCAGGAGCACTGAGGGGCAGTCGAGGCTCTCAAGCCAGGCCAGTGTGGAGCCAGGTGATGGGGGGAGGGAGACCTGAGAGGCAAGAAGGGGCTAGGACGGGCAGGGCCCTGTGAATGCACTACAGGGTTTGGACTTTTTTACCTAAGTGCACGGGAGGCTACCGAAGCAGAAGAGTGACGTGGTGTGAATTACAAAACAAAACAAAAGAGCCAGGAGGCTACTCCCACAGACCAGGCAAGATGGCAGTGGCTGGGGTTTTGGTAGGGAAAGTGGAGAGAATAGGTGCTCCCTACACATAATTGGGAGGTTTACGGATGGATTGGATGTAGGGAATGAGGGAAAACACAAAGCTAGGATGCTTCCCGGGCTTCAGGCCTTAGACCTTAGTGGTTGGTGGTGACATTTATGGCTGTGGGGAAGATGGGGAGAAGCAGGCTTGGGATGAATAAACCACAAGCCCTGTTTTAGATGTTTTACGCTTGAGAATGGGAAGTTAGTTATTGTACAAGTTTTCTGCTGCTGCTAGAACAGATTACCACAAACTTGAGGGTTAGAATAACATGAATTTATTATCCTACGATTCTGGAGGTCAGGAGTTCGAAATAGGTTTTCTGGGTTAAAATCAAGTGTCAGCAGGGCAGTGTTTCTTCTGAAGGCTCTAGAGGAGAATCCATTTCCTTGCCTTTTCCAGATTCTAGAGGCCCCCCACATTCCTTGGCTCGTGGCCTCCTCCATCTTCAAATCTCTCTCTTTTATAAGGATCCTTATCAAATTGATCACATTGGGCCCACCTGAATAATCCAGAATAATCTCCCCATCCCATGATTGTTAATTTAAGCACATCTGCAGCGTCCCTTTTGCCATGGGAGGTGACACACTCACAGGTTTCAGGGATTGGGATTCTGCCTGCCACAACTATGTCAGTCCAACATCTTATGGAGAGATGTGTGGCTCCGGAGGTAGAGGCAGGAATCTCAGTGTTTAAGGGTGTACTGAAGCTACAGGACCAAGGAGAGCGCCAGGGAGAGTGTGCTAATGAGGACGAGAAGGCCAGGGCACCAGGACTCCAGTCACGTTTAGAGGCTGGGCAGCAAAAGAGCCAGCAGAGTTGTCGGAGAAGGAACGATGAGAGGGGTAAGGGGAACCAAGAAGAAAGTGTTTCTAGGAGGAGGTGGTCACCTATGTCCAGGGCTGCTGAGAGGTTGAGGGAGATGAGGACAGAAAGCCATCCAATGGATTTGGCAAAATGGGTATCACTGGTGACCTTGACAAGAACTGTGTCAGCAGGTGGAAGTCAGCTTGGGGTGGGACGCACACACGTGGATGTGGACTTTATTGTCATCTGTAAACCATGCAGATATGTGAGTGATGTATTTCCTAATTTTAAAAATGTAGAGTGATGGGAGATGAGGAAGTGGAGGCAGTACCTCATTCCTGTCCCGGTCCTGTGCTTGCTGGTCTACCCCCCCCCCCCACCAGCCACATCATGACCTTTCAGAAGTATAGACATCATGAGCTTCCTCTTACTAAGTCTCCGTGGCTTCCTACCGCTCTCAGCATAAAGATCTTGGACTTGGTTTGCTGTTTCCAGACTGAGTCTCAGGTCCCTTCCTCACCATCCCCTACACATACCTCCCAGGATGGGGAGCTCACTTCCTGCTTCTGGGCAGCCCAGTCCTCTCTTGGCAGTGTCAACTGTGAGAGTGTTTGGGCTGACATTAACTCCTCTTCCATCTCCTCGGTTTAGTTGTGGCATGGGGGGCAGGAGTTTGCAGTTGGAACCACATCTCCTGAGGCTGCCATAATCAGGCTGAGGTGTCAGTCCCCCAACTCTGGTTCTGACTGACCTATAGGATAGGGGCATCTGCATGCTCTTTTCAGGAACTACCATCACTGAGGCCAGGTGGGGCAGACTCCCTGGGTAGCTACCAGGAAGTCGGTGCTGTCCCCAAAGAACCAACTGTGCTGCTAGTGGCTTCCTGGTTTCCCCCATTCCCACCCCCACAAGAGAGCAGAGAGAACTCATTTACCGCCAACACCACCCCCACCTCTGTCAGGAGTTTGGGAGGGCAGACAGAGAGGGGTTGCATTTAACCGTTTCCTGCCTGGAGCTGTGTAGAGGTCGAGTTGAGCAAATGCCTCCCCACAATGCGTAGTCTGCAGCCCTGCTGGGAGTCTGCCTGCCTTTCCAGGTCAGGGCCTTCTCCTGGCCAGGCAGGGTGATGTGAGCCTATGAGCCTGGAGTGGGAAGACTGTGCCTAGGCAGGCAGGGAGGAGAAGTGGATCAACAGCCAGCTCAGCTCCGCTGTCCCTACCCTCCCACACAGGCTCTTGGTCACTAGCCATAGGACCAGTAGGACAACAGGACCCGTGCATCGATGCTCCCTCAGCCAGGATGAGATCCACTGTCGACCAGTAGGTAAGTCAGCCCAACTCCAGGAGATACTCCCCAGGACTGCCTTTCTAGGAATCCCGCTCATCCCAGCTCAAATGCAGCCGCACCTAATGCAGTATAGTCCACCGCCGGACTCCACACCACCCCTGGCAATCCAGCCCAGCTGAATGCCCAGTCCCACCTCAACCCAGTCGTGATCCCCAGCCCACCTTTCCCAACCCAATCCTAACAACAAAACTGATACCTGAAAGCCACTGAATGTTCATCCAGTGTCCAACACTTGCTAGGTGCTTTATCCTCTTTGAATACTCACAACCATACCGTTTTACAGAAGAGAAGGCCGAAGTTCAGAGAAGTTGAGTCCTTTGGTTCTGGTATGACTGAAGTCACAGAACTAGTGTTGGTGGCTTTACAGATGCAAACCCAAATTTGCCTGGCTCCAGAACCCAACCTATGCCAACACAACCCATCACACCTCCATGGAACCCAACCCTCCCTGTCCCCGTCCCTGGCCATCATATTGTCTAGCATGAGGTCTGGCATATATCAGGCACTCAGCGAATACCATTCAAACGAATGACAAATGAAACTAATTCATTCATTAACCCAACTCTACCCATCCTACCCAGTCTGACTCAAGCCACACATTTACTGACCACCACTCAGCTGAGTAAAGTGGAATCCTTGTCTCTGTGAGGGCCACTGAGTTCAACAAAATTCAGTCTCTGCACTGGAAGAGTACACAGTCTGGCAAGTCACCAAGTGGCATTGTGGCTCAAAAATAAGATAGTGTCCCGAAGCCCACAGTGCTGGATGAAGGACTGTCCCTTCTGCCCCTGGGGTTGTGGGGCAGCAGGATTTCCCAGAGGAAGCACTTTGCAGCTGGAGGGCTCATTGGGTTTGCACAGCCAGTCCCTCAGGCCCTTGCACATGTCTCTGGGGCCCCCCACCCCCAGGTAGTGCTCCTCCACCTGCCGGCCTAGACCAGAAGCCGGGAGGACTAGCACCAGGTCTCGGTCATTTCTGGATCCCCATCGCCCTCTGGCACAGGGCTGCATGCTGAGCAAACACCAAGGAGCATTTGTCAAAAGAGTCCCTGGGGACAGGCACCCTGGGTGTGTCCAGGCCTGTCCTTGAAGGCTCCCACCCAGCTTCTAGAGGTTGCTCTCATTGGCCAGTGTTTCCCCACTGGGCCCTGACCAAGGTGGCCGTGTACCCTCTGACCTTGGCTCCCGGAAGCCCTCCCTTCTCATCTGAGTTTAACTATTTCAGAGCATGTCCCTGTCTCAAAGGGAAGGCACCGGGGAGTGACAGTTGTCCGGAGCCACCATGGTGTTTTGGTGAGTGTGCAAGGGGTGGGGGGATGGAGGGTCTCAGGGGAGCTGGCTCTGACCCTCGAGCTCGACCCTGGTGTTGACTATGGCAGTCCTGACTGGCGTGTGGTCTCCCTGGTGCTAGCCTCAGGCCTGACCACTGCTCTGACCCCTATGCTGATCTGGGTACTCTGTGTGACCCTGACCTCAGCTCTGACCCCAGCACTGACCCCTACCCTCATGAGGGGTGACAAAGCTGTTCCTGTGTCCCCTGGCTGCTTCAGGCACTGAGTACTGGGATGGGGTGATGGTGTGGCTGTAGCTAGGGGGCCTGCAGGGACACATTTTTCCACTCCCCTTCCCACCCTGGCCCCCAGATCTGCATTCAAATGACAGCCCGGCAGTCCCACAGCCTCACCTCAGAACTCACAGGCACCTGCAGTCTACTGACCCCAGACTTCCGTCTCCAGGCCCAATTCAACTTCTCTGACATTGGTAAGGATTGGACGTTCACTGGCCTTGGCCAGCTCTACAGAGATCTTCTCAGGTCCCCAAGGAGAGGTGCCAGCCCACGGCAGAGGCTGAGGGGCACAGCAGCCCGGTGAGGGACAAGGCAGGTCCCAGCCGCCCCCCGGGAAAGGAATCAGGACAGAGTCAAGAGTGGGCTTGCCTAAATCAAACAAAAATAAAAAAAGAGCAATGACAACAAAACACACATGCACAAAAGAGTGGGTTTGCCTAGATGTGAACAAGGGGCCTTTCTAGATCTGATTTTTTCCATGTATATTTCTTAAAGAAAAGCGCCTGGATCCAGGTGAACACATGGATGCTGGAGACTGCTCCAGGAACAAAAAACGTAGTACGGAGGAGGATGAGAACACAGCCAGGCACCGCCGGGCCCTGGAGGAGGAGGAGGAGGAAGAGGAGGAGGAAGCTGGTGAGCAGAGGCAGATCTGAGTTGCTCCCAGAGGGCAGACCTCCAGGCTGGCAACCTCCAGGGGTGAGGTGTGCCTAGGACAGGTAGAGGGGGAGCAATGGCTGAATTCCACAGCCCTGGCCAGTCCTGGCTCATCCCACTCCATCTTACAGATAGGGAAACTAAGGCCCAGAAAACAGGAGTGATGGGAGTGATTTGCACAGCAGATCAGAGTCTGAGCCTGCATTAGCGCACTCTTTCTGCCTTTGAGACAAAAGCTTCATTCTGGGAAACTTCACTGACTTCCTCCCTGAAATGAGCCCTAGGGGCTTGACTGGGGGCATGTGCCCTGCAGGGCAGGACATGCTGCCCTCACTCCTGCCCACTCCTGACCTGCTCCCTGTGTGGTCCAGGCACCGAGATCGCCATCATCCTGGATGGTTCAGGAAGCATTGACCCCCCAGACTTCCAGAGAGCCAAAGATTTCATCTCCAACATGATGAAGAACTTTTATGAGAAGTGCTTTGAGGTGAGCTTCCCTGAGAGCTGGTCTCACATACTCCGTTATCTAGTGCTGTGTAACAGTCAAAACTTAGTGGCTTAAAACCACCACCATTTTTTTTGCTCACAATTCTGTGGGTCAGCTGTTTGGGCTGGACTCAGCTGGGTGGTTCTTCTGCTCGTCTTGTCTGGGATTATGCTGCAACTGTGGGCTTTTGGTAGCTTGACCAGGACTGACTGGCCTCAGATGGCCTCGCTCACTTGTCTGGCAGTTGGTGCTGGCTGTTAGCTGGACCACATATCTCCAGCAGGCCAGGCCAACTTTTTCATGGCAGCAACATTCCAAGAGGGCAAGACCCACTGTGCAAACACATTCAAGTCTCTGATTACATCACATTTGCTGATGTTCCATTGGCCAACAGAAGTCATATGGCCAATCCCAGCA
This sequence comes from Dasypus novemcinctus, assembly GCF_030445035.2. Taxonomy (NCBI): domain Eukaryota; kingdom Metazoa; phylum Chordata; class Mammalia; order Cingulata; family Dasypodidae; genus Dasypus; species Dasypus novemcinctus. Next base: position 28,913,359 of record NC_080693.1, read on the forward strand.
TCAGTGTGGAAGGGGACTACACAGGGAGATGCATTTAATTCATTGGGGTCCATTACTATCACATCCTCCTCCAGCTTACTTGCTGAGATTTTCTCAGCATCTTTCTTAGTATCTCCTCCTGCCCTGGGACAAGGTGGAATCAGTGGATTCTTCCACTGCTTCCAGGGGAAGCCAGCCAAGGGGCAGGAGCAGCTTTGGGCATGGTGGCTCTGCCAAGCTCTTCTCCACCTCAGCCTCTCCTTTCCAGTGCCGCTTTGCCCTAGTCCAATACGGGCAAGTGATCCAGACTGAGTTTGACCTTCTTGACAGCCAGGATGTGATGGCCTCCCTTGCCAAAGTCCAGAACATCACTCAGGTGATGGATGTCACCAGGACTGCCTCAGCCATGCAGCATGTCCTGTGAGTATGAGGGCAGTGGGAATTAGCTGAGCACCTCCAGGGTGTGGCTCTGGCCCTGCCCAGAGGCTCCAGACATCATGTCTGGAGAAGGCTCTGGACTGAACCATAAAGAGGACGGATCAGGCCCTAGCTCTTTCGAGGCTAAGAATGGACATGCGGTCTTCTAGTCCAACCTTGGCTGACAGGGTGTTCTCCAAAAACTCTTCCAAAAACTTCCTATTGTGAAAGGCAACATTGCACAGTGCTTACAGGAAGCAAATAGCTCCAGTTTGTACCTGTGTGACCTTGGTCAAGTTGCCTAACCTCTCTGTGCTTCAATTTCCTCACTTTTAAAATGAAAATAATAACAGTACTTGCCTCATAGGATTTTGTGAGGATTATGGTTAAAATATGTACAGTGCCTGGCACATAATAAGTGCTATGTAAGTATTAGCCATTGTCAATCATAACACTGCTACTTTTGCACACACAAAGAAGGAGTAGGCTCAAGTGCTGTCCAGCACCTTTTTACTGGGAGCAGGTGGGGAGCCAGAACATCTGTGTTGCGGCCCCACCTCTGCTCAGCGCATTGTGTGATGTGGGGCATCCTCATCCCTCTTTGTTCCCCATTTGGGAGGGCTCTTTAATCCCCCCAATTCTAAAACAGGTCAGTGAATGCAGTCTCCCCCGGGCTCAGCCGTCCATCCAGTGTGCCCTTCTTCATTTACTCTCCCCTACTTAGAGACAACATCTTCACGCCAAGTCGTGGTTCCAGAAAAAATGCACTGAAGGTCATGGTGGTGCTCACTGATGGGGACATATTCCGTGACCCCCTCAACCTCACGACTGTCATCAGCTCCCCAAAGATGCAAGGTGTTGAGCGCTTTGCCATCGGGGTAAGAGCCAGGAGCTGGGGGAAGTGCCACCTGACCCCACACAGCCTGGGATGGGGGGTGGGGGGACCCAGCAGTCCTGAGGAAGGCTTCTGGTTTTCCATCACCCTCTGTAAAGAGTGCACCCAAACCTTGCTCTAGCCACAAAAACACACCTCAACTTCTCTTCTCCTGGTACCCATGGCCTGTGCCCCCTGGGTCGTCCCATAGACGGTTCCTTTCCCAGGAGAGCCACAGCTCACTTGCTGAGCAGTGGTGGGAGCCCACAGAGCTGGGCCTTGGAGGACAGAAAGGAGTGGCTCGCTGGGGGCACAGGGGAGGTGGGAAAGACTTTGCAGGCAGAGGTGAGAAGGAGCCTGGTGTTTTCAGGAAAAACCATGTAGTTTGGGAAAGCTGGAGGGTACGTGGGTGAGAACAGGGAGCAAGGAAGGAGGGAGATGGGTGACAGAGGGTGCTGAAGGCCAAACCAAGGGGCTCAGCCCTCTCCCTGGGCCTGGAGAGCCCCCAGGGCCCGAGGTTTCAGGGGAGCAAGCCCACATGGCACTGGCCCACTGACCCTGGGCCTCTGTGCAGGTTGGAAGTGCGTTTGAGAAGGAGAAGACTGACAAAGAGCTGAAGCTGATTGCCTCGGACCCAGACGAGACCCATGCCTTCAAGGTGACCAACTACACGGCGCTGGATGGGCTGCTGAGCAAGCTGCAGCAGAGCATCATTCACATGGAAGGTGGGGGCTCCAGGCCCGGCAGGCCCGAGCCCTGCTTCTGCCCTACCTCCAGGTGGCACCCCGAGCAACATCCTTCCCCTCTCTGAGCCTCAGTTTCTCCATCTCTAAAAAAACAATAACACCTCCAGTCCCTCCTTACTCTGAACTGGTCCTGGAGAACCAAGAATGACTGGGGTGTAGTTCCTGCTCCCAGGGGCTCACCGACGAGGAAACCAGGGCCCAGAAGGATGGAGTGAACTACCCAGTCCTATGCAGCCAGCAGTTCCCAAAGCGTGGGCCAGACCCAGGAGGAGCCCGGCGCTCTTGCCATCACAGCCTGGGAGCAGGGCCAGGCCAATAAACCATCCCCCTTCCCTCCCCCTTCCCCCCACTGCTACCTCCCCCCCTCCCCCGCCCCAGCGACCTCCCTATGCTTCTTGGCTTCCAGGCACGGTGGGAGAGGCCCTTCACTACCAGATGGCACAGGTTGGGTTCAGCGCCCAGATCCTGGACAAGGTACGTGGTAGACTTGGTCCCAGGCTCTCTCATGGAGGGGGGCAGGAGGGGCCTGCCAGAGGACGGGCCCCAGTGACACCTGGGGCCGGGGGCTCCTGGCTCACAGTGCAGGGCTCTGCATCCCATGGTGATGACCCTGAAGCACCTCCTGGGTGCTTCATTTTAGGACAAAGGGAAACACTTGTGCTTGCTTGTCCTTCTCTGAACCTTGGAGACAGATGGAATAATGGTCATAGTTATTACAGAAAGTCGTTTTGTCCTGTGTGCTCAGGGATGGAGTAATTCCTATTAATACAGACCAGGAGACAGGATCTGGCCTGGAGGCTTGCTTACTTTTCCCCCTGACGGACTGTTCTCCTTAGCTGGGAAGAAACACTGGCTTGATGGGCTGGGGCGGGTGGGCTTGCCCGGGGGAAGGGCAGTTAGCGCCTTCACTCAACACCGTGCCAGGCCGAGGACAGTGCCGGGACAACCCTCTTGCTCACCCAGGCTTTTACTTTCTGCTCGTGATCCGGGCCCCTGGCGGGCTTCTGCTCTGGGGCATGCAGAGCACTGGAGGCGCAGGAACGGGGCATCCCGGGCAGGACCGGCACAGGGCCGCCGGCACACCCCTTCTCCCGCAAGGCTCGCGGGCCCCGGCGTCCCCCGGCTCAGACGGGCCTCCACATGTGTCCCCTGCAGGGGCAGGTGCTGCTCGGCGCCGTGGGGGCCTTCGACTGGTCGGGGGGCGCGCTGCTCTACGACCCCCACAGCTGCTGCAGCCGCTTCCTGAACCAGACGGCGGACGCGGAGGCTGCGCAGTACAGCTACCTGGGTGAGGGCAGGGCCAGCGTAGGTCCCGGCCGGGAATTACCATCTCCACCAGGGGTCCCGGGGCGGCGGCGTCCCCATTACGAACGGTGGCACGTGCGCCCCCAGCTCTCACCTTGGTGCGCACCTCCTGCGTGCATGACCGTGGGTGGTGATTGTGGGTGTTTTTAGCGTGCGCCCCGCATTGGCCAATGTGGGGGTGGGATCCCTGCCTTGGGGCTGATTTTTAGGGTGAGCAGCGTCATGCGTCCCGTTTGGCTCGCCTCCCCCGGCCACGGCAAAGGGCCGGCTGCGAAGGTGGGGAGCCTGGGGACGGCCGGTGGCGCCCCCGTGCGCGGCAGCATCGACCTTCCTCTCCCCGCGCAGGTTACACGGTGGCCGTGCTGCACAAGGCCTCGGGCAGGACCTTTGTGGCGGGGGCTCCACGGCACAGGCGGTGGGGGACCGTGTTTGCCATCCAGGAGGGCAGGGAGGCCAACTTCGTTCCAGTGCTGGAGGGAGTGCAGGTACCCTTCTCATGCTAGCCTGGGGCTCCTGAGGCCGGGGTGGGGTGGGGGGTGGGGCGGGGGTGTGGGGGTGTGGGGGTGTGGCACACAGTGGACAGCACTCAGGCAGCACCCCGGTCTCCCCCAGCTCTGCACGTCTGATTCCCAGGTGGTTTCTCTATTGTGGGGCATGGAAGGCTCACCCACTGCACTGCCTCTCTCTGGAACGACCCAAACTTGGTGGTCCAGGAAGAGCAGCAGCAGGGGTCTGGCTTCCTGTGGGGGTGGCAGAGGGCCCCCCCAGCCCTCCCAGGAAGCTGAGCTTCTCCTGTGCTGCAGGTGGGGTCCTATTTTGGCTCTGAGTTGTGCCCTGTGGACATCAACATGGATGGGACCACAGACCTCTTGCTGGTAGCTGCGCCGTTTTACCATGTTCAAGGAGAAGAAGGCAGAGTCTACGTGTACCGCTTGAATGAAAAGGTGGGGGAGTCTTCAGTTTCACCAGCTTGTGAGGCTCTGGGCACTCAGCCTGGCGCGAAGGCCGTGGAAACTGGGAATTCGCTGTCCCGTAGGGTAATGATGGGAGGGAGGTGTGTCTATGGAGTAGTAGCTCTGCTCCCCCACTTTCCTCATCCAAGGGCATCCCTTAGAGCTGCACAGGTGACAAAGCCCATTTTGTTCAGACTCTCACTTGTTTCTCACAATAACTATGGGAGGTAGCTGTCACCTCCACTTGACATCTCCAATGAGATGAGGACGCTGACTTGCTCAAGTTTACATAACAAGCGTGTGGTGGAGCCACGACCAGAACCCAGGCCTTCCACCTGCCAGTCCAGTGCCCCTAATGGCGGGAGCAGAGGAGCAGGCCCTGGGTCCTGAACTGCAAAGCTGGAGGGTCCCAGCCTCACCATGGGCTCACTGTGTGACCTCGGGAAGGTCCTCTTCTGAGCCTTGGAGAATCAGAATCAACGAGCCTGGGGAACCTGCTTCCTGGTGTGGTCATGGGGTAGGTGCTCTGTGCCCCTCTTCTGAGGTCTCAGCTGCCTGTTTCCTTTACAGAGTGATTCCTTCTCCTTGGCACACACGCTGAATGGGCTCCCTGGGTTCACCTATGCCCGGTTTGGTTTTGCCATGGCGGCAGTGGGAGATATCAGTCAGGATAAGCTCACAGATGTGGCCATCGGGGCCCCCCCTGGAGGGTTTTGGGACAGACGATGGCGACAGCTTCGGCAGCGTGTACATCTACAATGGACGCCGGGATGGCCTCTCCGCCAGCCACTCGCAGGTGACCCATGGGGCTTCACAGTGCCCACCTCTCCCTTGCCTCTATTCTGGGGCTCTGGCCTCCCCCCAGCTGTGATGGCTGAGCCCCGACTCAGGCCTACCACTAAGTGTAGTGGAAGCCTCGGGGGGCTGCGAGTGCCCAGTGAAGGAGAGAAATCCCGCGCCTGTGGAGGTGCCAGGCCAGCACCTCCCCCCGACCCTTCTGGTGAGGGCAGGGGGAGGCTGTGGTGATGTCCACCTACCCCTTGCCCTGTAACTCCCTCCTTCTTTGGTATTTCTGACTGTGGACATGCCTTGGGTCCCTCCTTCCTCTCTTTCCCTCCCTTCTCTGGCTCCTGCCCCCCACCCAACCCCTTCATGCCTTAACTCTCATCCCCAGGGCTCCACAGCCAGTCACTCAACACCACATCTTTTGTGGGTGCCTTCCCCCACCTCCAGCTCCTGCTTCCCTTCAGACTTCAGCCCTGTATGCCTGGCTGCCTCCTGAGCACCTCCACCTGGGTGGCTGCAGGCAGCTCATGCTCACCCTGCCCAGCAGGAAGCACCCCCTGCCCCCGAGGCCCGCTGCTCACCCTGCCATCACCCAGACCTCCGGCCTCTTGCTCACCCTGCACGGCGTGTCAGCCCCCAGGACCTGAGTCTCCCATCCAGCTCGCTGCCAAGTCCAGCCCCTCCTCTCCGAGCCTGCCATGCTCCCACGTGGGCCTTGTGGTCTCTCCCCCAGACTCCCGCCTCCTCCAGCCCCCACTGTGGGTTGCTGGTCGCATTTCTAAAATTCAGTTCTGATTATGTCCCTTCTTCAAAAAAGCCTTTGATGCCACACCCTTCCCCCCACCGCAGGTCCCACCCTGGTCCCACATGAAGCTGCATCATATCCAGATCTCCTTGTCCTCTGTCCCCTGCGCTCGCCCCTGGCTGCTTCCTCTGAGGACCCTGCTTTCCTCACTCTGGCCTTTCTGCCAGGAGTGCCCACCCTCCTCTCTGCCTGTAACTCCTACCTGCCTCTGGGAAGCCTTGCCCTTCTCTTTCCTCTTGCTAGATTGAGGGCTCCTGGGGTGGGGACTGCGCCTCATCGTGCCAATCTGAACAGGACTGAAGTTTCTTTCCCTCCCTCTTTCCCCCTCCGCCCCACCCCACTCCCACCCCCACCCCATGTTTCTCCCCACACAGCGGATCAGAGCCTCAGCAGTGGCCCCAGGACTCCACTACTTCGGCACATCCCTAGACGGTGGCTTTGACTTCAGTGGCGACGGCCTTGCCGACATCACCGTGGGCACACTGGGCCGAGCGGCTGTGCTCCGGTAGGCGTCTGCCCCGCCTTCCGGAGTGCCAGGCCCCGGCCTCACTTGTTGCCTGATGGGGGTGGGGTAAGCGCAGTGGCTGAGGGCACGGGCTCCAGAGTCTGCCCGTCTGGGTTAGAACCTCAGCTCTCACCTAACTGTGTGCCCTTGGGCAGTTTATTTTACTTTTGTAAGTCCCAATTTCCTCATCTATAAATGAAAATAATAATAGCACGTATCTCAACAGGATTAAATGAGGAGCTGTGTGCAAAGTACTTAGCATCAGTGTTGGTGATGTTGATGATGATGAATTTCAGAGCTTCTGCGATGAATTATCAAAATGAATTACTGAGTCCCATGGCTATAAATAGTTACTATAAACATGCCAGTGGACCCCTCTGCCTTGTCCTCCACTCAGCTCCAGACTTCGCTGTCTACTCAACACCCTCTTGGCTGTTGCTCCCAGGCCTCTCCAAGTTAACATGTCTAAAATGGAGCTCTCTTCTCACGCACCCTTCTTTTCTCAACTTCCCCTCTCCCAGTCTTCCCATCTCAGCAAATGGCACCACCATCCACCCAAAGGTTCAGGGCAAAACCCTAGGAGTCACCCTGGATTCCTCTTTTTCCTGCCTCAGGCACCCCAACAGTTTTCTTGACTCTGCTTCTAAATATCTCTAAATTCATCCCCTTCTGTCCATCTCTCCTGTTACTTTGCAGTATTAGACATCATCATCTTTCACCTGGACCACTGCCAGGAATTTTCCCTATTTCCACTTCCTCTGGTCTACTCTCCAAACAGCAACCAGAGCAGAGCGATCCCTTCACTCTGCTGTTTAAAATCCCCCAGTGGCTCCTTCTTGGAGTAAAAGCTGCAGAGCCTACGTCACTCCTCCATTTCCATCTCCTGTTTTTTTTTTTTTTTAAAGGAATGAGGCTCTTTTTTTTTTTTCTTTTTAAATTTATTTCTCTCCCTTCCCCCCCCCCACCCTGGTTGTCTGTTCTCTGTGTCTGTTTTGCTGGGTCTTCTTTGTCCGCTTCTGTTGTTGTCAGCGGCACGGGAATCTGTGTTTCTTTTGTTGCGTCATCTTGTTGTGTCAGCTTTCCATGTGCGGCGCCATTCCTGGGCAGGCTGCACTTTCTTTCGCGCTGGGTGGCTCTGCTTACGGGGCACACTCCTTGCGCATGGGGCTCCCCTACGCGGGGGGCACCCCTGCGTGGCAGGGCACTCCTTGTGTGCATCAGCACTGCGCGTGGGCCAGCTCCACATGGGTCAAGTAGGCCGGGGTTCGAACTGTGGACCTCTCATATGGTATGCGGATGCCCTAACCACTGGGCCAAGTCTGCCGCCTCCATCTCCTGTTAATACCCTCTCTCTTATTAATTATGCTCCGGTCATGCTGACCTTTTTTTTCCCCAAATGAACCAGGCTCATTCCTGCCACAGGCCCTTGGCACTAGTTCTTTCTGCCTGGGATTCTTTTCCCCCAGATCTTCACCTGGTTGACTCTTTCTTGTTAACAGGTCCCAACTTATATGCCCCTTGTCAGTGAAGCCTTCCCTGACCACCCAGTCTAAGTAGCCCCCAGCCTCTGTTACCTTATCCTGCCTTATTTTTATCTTAGCATTACCACTACAATATTTTCCTTTCCCTCCTCCTCTTCTTCCTCCTTCTTATTTTCCTGCAGTCTGCTTTCCTACTAGAGAAGGTTATGAGGACCCAGAACCAATATCACTTAACATATTGGAGATGTTAAAAAAAAAACTCATCAAATGAAGGAAGGCATCAGCCGAGCACTGACTGAGAAGCCCTCTGGTCACTTCTCATCGTCCTATTTGCTGTTGTTTTAGCTCAAGACCTGTGGTTCACTTGATGGTGTCCATGACCTTCACTCCCGGGGCACTGCCCATTGGCTTCAGCAACAGCGTGAACGTGCACGTGTGCTTTGAAATTGGCTCTGCCACCCCAACCGCTGAGTCAGGTAATGGGCAGCCTAGCTGACCTGCTGCAGGGTTGTGGTCTCCCCCGGTTGGGTTATATAAGAGGAAGAGAAAGAGGACTGTGTGGGTGTGGGTTTACATGGGGCGTTGGCGTGAAGTCCCTGGTCTTGAAATCCTTCTATTAGCGCTAAGCGCTAAGCTGTGTTAGGGTCAGTGAACTAGGAGCTGCCCAGGAAAGGGTGGCCTGATGTTGAGTCCACATGCTGAAGGGGTTTATCTGACCTTATTGGGAAGAGGGGAATTGGGTCCCGTCCTCAGGATTCAAGGGTTGACTTTCTGAAAGAAGGAAGAGATTCAGAAAAAGGGGCGAAACGCCATCTCCCTGAAGGTATGCCCTCGTGTGTGCCCGTGTGTGTGCAAGGGCTCCTGGGAAGCACCTAGCCAAAGAAGGGGCCCAAGGGTCTGGGGTCCTAGCTGGACACTCTCTTTCCTCCTCTCTTCTTTGGATCGTCCTGTCTTCTGTTCTTCCCCTTCCTCTTTCTCTCGGATTTATATTCTCTCTCTACCTCAACTCCCCGTGTCTCCCTCCACATGCCCTTATCTAAGGCTCATTGGGGACTGCTTCCCGAGGCAGAGGGTGGGCCTGGCTTTCATGGCCCAGCTAATTCCTGGCGACTCAAGAACTCCCCTCCAGATTAATTCCTTCGCAATGGTCCCCAAGAGTTAATCTCTCCGTGCTGATCCCTGAGATGTCTCTGCTGCTCGTGGCTCAGAGAGCCCTCTCCCAGTGAGGGGTGGTGGTGGTGATGGTGGTGTGCTGGGGGGTGCTTTGCCTCAGAAGTAGGGCGTTCTTGAATCTGGGGGTAGAAAATGACAGGCTGAGCCATCCCAGCAGACAAGCTACAATATTAGGGCACAGTGCCTGGGTGACTGTGTGACATTGGGCAGGTGTCTTTTCTTCTCTGGGGCCAATCTGTGTTCTGAACAGTAAGGGAGTTGGCCCAGGTCATCTCTGCTGTCCTTGGGTTTTGCTCTGTGTTTTCTCTCTCCATTGCCTGTATTTCCTCTTCGTTTTCTTCTCCAGCGCCAGCCTCCTCTCTGAACCTCCCTCCATAAGGAAGGCGGCCTCAGCCTTGGGAATGTGCTGGTCTGGGTTTGGGGCTGATGCCCTGAGGGTTCCTAGCTAGGGGCCAGAAGACCATGAGAAAAAGCCTGTGAAATGAGGAAGGAACTTGGAAGTCCGCCCCAGAGAAGTGTCTGCATGGGAATATCGTTCAGGAGGAGCTCGGAAGGTTCCTCAGGGAGGCTGGGGGACCCTCTGTCTGGGGCTTACCCATCCCAGCCTCATCAGGAAGGTCTTCATCTCCAGGCCTCAGAGAGACATCTCTCAACTTCACATTGGACGTGGATGTGGAGAAGCAGAGGAAAAGGCTACAGTGTTCAGACGGGAAAGGTTGTCTCAGCCACTTTAGGGAGTGGAGCAGTGACTCGCGTCTTTGTGAGGATCTCTTGCTCATCCCCACAGAGGGAGAGGTAAGTGGAGGCCTTTAGAAGAGGGTTCTGTGTCCTTGAGAGAAGATTCGAGGTACTTGCAGTGAAGGATACAGACCCCTGCTTACAAATAAGGCAGTGAAGGTAATGATAATAGATCTAGAACCCTAATGGTTTAGGAAATGGAGGCAATTCTTCTAGAAAACCAAATTTTAAAAACCTGAAACTGAACTCTATATCTCTGAGCTTCCTAGAAACCTGGACAAAAAGGGAAATGCTCTCATTGCTGACATTTTACTTGGTAATAAATGAGGAAGAATGGTCGTCCCTCTCCAATGTTATCTAACCTCACTGACAATAACTGTGTGGCTGAGGGGCCTTATAGGGGTTACTGTCAGAAAAGGAACAAATTCAAGGTAGAAGTGACAGGTTTTATCTTTCAGAAAGATTTACTCCTGGCAAAGGCACCCAAAAACATGAAAAAATGTATTTGTCCAGACTCAGAGCCTGACAGGACCTAGAACTTTGGACCTCTCTGAATTATTTATTCCAAAAAACAAACTCAAGAATTATGGTTCTGACTTACATTTGTTCCCAAGATGATTGTTAATTCGATTAGGAATTTTTCTCGCCATTTCATAGCCTTCTTTAAATAAAAGCCCGACTGTAATTTTCCACCAGGGATTCATACTCACTTATGTTCATGTACTCAAAACTCTTATGGCAGAAAGGCTTGTTTAAACACAGAATGGCAAATGGAAGCAGAACACGTGAGTTTACAGTTCTGCCTGGGTCACAGTACAAGCCTCAAGAGGTGTGACCGCCTCATCTCCAAGTTTTACCTCCATGCTCCTTTAGAAGCACATGCTGCTTTGTAAAGCCCAGACATGACCATGTCTCTTCCCTTCAGTGGCTCCCATTTGCCCTCCAAACGAAGTCCAAGCCAGTTCTTAACTCCTGATGGCCTGTGCTTCCCTTGCGATTGCAGTGGGACTGTGAGAAGTTATGAGTTGCAAGGCCACACAGGGGCCAATCAAGGAAGATTTTTCAAAAGCTCTTAGTGGCTTCGTCAAAGAAAGTTTCCTTTCAGCCTGGCTGATCTGGAAGATGCTTAGGACTTCCAACTCATCGCTTTCATTGTTTATTTCTTATTATGACTACATCAAAGTTAAAAACATTCTCCTTGTCATCTACTCCTCCATGCCCAACTTGAACTCTGCTTTCCTTGACCCGGCAGCTCTGTCAGGAGGACTGCTTCTCCAACATCAGCATCCAAGTCAACTACCAACTGTATACCCCCGACGGCCACAGAGACCGTCCCCACCCCATCCTGGACAACTACACTAAGCCCTCTGCCACCTTCCAGGTAACTCTCCCAAGACTAGGACCCTCCTAGGAGCCATCCCCCAGAAAGGACCTGCTCCCCTGACTTCAAAGAGGGTTAGAGTTGGGAGGAACTTACAAAGCAACCCCAGCAAAAGCGAACAGGGTAAAACCACCGTGCAAATGGGGAAATTGAGCCCCTGAGAGGGTTAACTTGCCCAGGGCCTCGTGGTGGGTAACTCAGGTCTCCAAATCACCCCCAGGGTCAATTCCTTCATGTTCACAAAAAGTGCTTGTTCAGATTTAATGAAGCACATAAATGAGTGTGTCCCGGGGCCCTCACTTGGGAAGGGTCTTGTTTTTGGGGTGGGGGAGAGTGCTTACTGGCGCCCTCCTGTCCTGTGCTGCAGAGGATACCCCTTGGTGTACTTGCCCACCAGGCCTACACAGGGCCTTCAGACTAAATGTCTGGCCCCACCAAACCTGCCCCCTAACCTTTCCTCCTAATGCCCATTGGTGCAGCTAAGACCTGCGGGCAGTGTCATGGGAAATTTTTCTCACGACTAAGGGAAATCAGAGGGGGGTAAAGAAACAGTCAGGTTTCCTGATCCTGTGATTTTGTTCCTACCCAGACCCTGGCCCCCAGGCTATTCTGTCAATTCTTATTTAGTCTTAGGGAGTATAGAAAAACCAGTGGGAACAAAGTGACAACATGAGCATTAAAAAGGAATCATTCCCGCAAAATAATAAACAAAAGATAACAAAAACAACAACTACAAAAAAGTAATCATTCAGGGGAGCCAGTGTAGCTCAGTGCTTGAGCACCTGCTTCCCAGGAACGAGGTCCTGGGTTCACTCCTCAGTACTTCCATGCTGGTGCAGAAAAGCTTCAGGTAACATAGGACCCTCATGACTATCCCATATTTTTTATAATAGTGTTCTATAATAATTGAACTATATAAACTATTAGTAACATAATTGGGGCAACTGTTCTGTTGCTCATCTGCCCAGGAAGAAGGAGAATCAGGCTTCCTATGAGCAAATACTGTCGTCTTAATTTTTTATGTAAAGATATTTTATTTTCAATTTCTAATAGTGTATTCTTTTTTTTTTTTAAGATTTATTTATTTTATTTCTCTCCTCCCCGCACCATCGCAGTTGTCTGTTCTCTGTGTTTATTTTGCTGCGTGTTCTTCCTTGTCCTCTTCTGTTGTTGTCAGCGGCACAGGAATCTGTGTTTTTTCTTGTTGCGTCATCTTGTTGTGTCAGCTCTCTGTGTGTGCGGCACCATTCCTGGGCAGGCTGCACTTTCTTTCACCCTGGGTGACTCTCCTTACGGGGCGCACTCCTTGCACGTGGGGCTCCCCTACGCAGGGACACCCCTGCGTGGCATGGCACTCCTTGTACGCATTAGCACTGCGCATGGGCCAGCTCCACACGGGTCAAGGAGGCCCGGGCTTTGAACCGCGGACCTCCCATGTGGTAGACGGACGCCCTAACCACTGGGCCAAGTTCGCTTCCCCCTGTGTATTCTTTTTAAAGAAGTTTTAAACTTGGTATTGGCAGCAAGTTAGATGATTTAAAAAAATTTGGAACTAATGTAATATAGCTTTTGTGATACATAGATTATCACTAATTGTGTATATTCTGCTTTAAAATTTTTTTTATTTTGAAATAATTGCCTTAAATGAATAGTTCAAAGAATTCCCATGTTCCCTTTCAATTTCCCAGTGTTAACATTTTGCCGTATTTGTTTTATCATTCTTTCTTTCTCTCTGCACACATTATTGCTTCTGAAACATTTGAGATTAAGTTACAGATATGATGCTGCTTTACCCCCCAATACTTTAGTATATAATTCCTAAAAATTACTTAACCACAGAACAGTGATGAGAATAAGGAAATTCACATTGATGAAATACCATTATTCAGAATGGGTGTAGCTCAGTGGTTGACTGCCTGGTTCCCATGTACAAGGTCCTGGGTTTAATCTCTGGTACCTCAAAAAAAAACAACAAACCCAAAAGTGCAAAATACTATCTACTCTACATATAGACCTTATTCAAATTTCTCCAATTGGCCTTTTTTAAAAAAATATTTATTTTTATTTTTATTCCCCCACCCCACTTGTCCGTTCTCTGTGTCCATTTGCTGTGTGTTCTTCTGTGTCCACTTGTATTCTTGTCAGCGGCACTGGGAAACTTTGGCTTTTTTGTTGCGTCATCTTGTTGCATCAGCTCTCCGTGTGTGTGGCGCCATTCCCCGGCAGGCTGCACTTTGTTTCACGCTGGGCAGCTCTCCTTACGGGGTGCACTCCTTGCACATGGGGCTGCCCTATGTGGGGGACACCCCTGCGTGGCACGGCACTCCTTGCGCGCTTCAGCACTGCGTGTGGGCCAGCTCCACACGGGTCAAGGAGGCCCGGGGTTTGAACCCTGGACCATCATGTGGTAGGAGGTAGGTGGAAGCTCTGTCAGTAAGAGCCAAATCTGCTTCCCCCAAATGGCCTTTTAATGTCATTTATAGCAAAAGAAAAAAATAATTCAGGTTCAGGACCATTCCTGGCATTTTGTTGTCATTTATGTTTAGTGCCCTTTAACCTGTAACGGTTTCTCGCTCTTTCTTTGTCTTTAATGGCCTAACGTTTTTGAAGGGCACAGGCCAGTTATTTTGTAGAATGTTCTTCAATTTGAGTTTGTCTGCTATTTTCTCATGATTAAATTCAGACTATGAATTTTTGGCAGGAATATCACAGAAGTAATATTGTGTCCTCAGTGCATCATATTAGGAGGCACATCATGTTTTATTTGTCCCATTATGGTAATTTCCCCCTTGTAATTAGTAAGTATATTATGGGGAGATGCTTTGAGACTATTTCATACTCTATTTAACATCCATTCACAATTTTTACTTTAATCAATTTAACTATGATGATTTGGCAAAGAAATTTAAAAAATTTTTTCTCCCTATAAAATGGGTGAGGAGAAATTATCTGGTGTTAGGCATTTAGATATTTCCAGAGAATGAGTTCTAGTTGGGAGGTTAGGTGGTTTAACTGTGTTCTCTTTCACTGGGGTTGGATGAATGAGAGCAGGTTACTTGGCTATATTAAACACAAAACAGAACAAAACAAAACAAAAAGCCTGCGTGAAACCAGTGCCCCAGCCAGATGGAGGTCCAGACTCTGACTTCTGCAAATTGCATCTCCCTTCACCAGGAAATAGGAAGTCTCCTTCCTAGCTCTGGGCTCCCATTCCAGCCCTAGCCCATGATAGCAGTTCTTGCATAAAACTGCTGAAGCGAACACTACCCACTAGGGAAATAAAGGCAGAGATTTCCCGGTTAAGGAGCTGGCTATGTTTCCTTCATAATAGAAAAAAGACCTTGCTTTTTTAGACATTTTGATTTTTCAACCTGGATTGGATCTTTTGGACCGGATGTAACTTTCTAAATTAGTTTGTTTTAGTGTAGCAAGATTGCAAAGGAAATATTTAACCTACAGAGAAAACTGGTCACGGGAGCAGAGGACCTGGCAGGACTGGACCTTGGCAATGTTTGGTTAGGTACCCCTTATTCCTGCTCCCTGCTGTTCCTGCCTGTACTGGAAAGGACTGAAGAGGCTTTGCTTCACATAGTTTTTCCTCCCTAATTGTTCACAGTAGTGAGTTGCGAGTGTTGGCTTATGTCGCATGATGTGTGATGGGCACACCCACCATTGTAAGATGGTCGCCCATCTTTGACCTTGGCCGGAGGCCTGACTCACAGTGTGCCTGTGTGGAAGGACCAAGCACATCCCCTAGCCCTGACTGTCCTCACAGGGTGGATGAGGGAATGTCACAGTCACAGCTCATGTGGCCAGGTGGCCCGTCAGCCTTCCCATCCCTGAAACTGCCCTTCTTAGAGTAAGCAGGGCAGGCATGTCCTATGGAGATCACCAAACGGAGCTGCTGGGGATGGGTGCGGGGGATCCCTGGGCTGATCCTGCCCTCTTTGTCTGGTTACAGCTGCCCTACGAGAAGGACTGCAACAATAAGCTGTTTTGTGTTGCTGAATTACACCTGGCCACCACCATCTCAGAGTGAGTCGGATCCAGTCCTCGTGGTTTTTGCAGTTGACTTCCTCTTGAAGCCTTACCTGGGCAAACTCCTCATCAGGATTGATTGCTCACCTCCTCCCCCTGTCCCTCATTGCCCACAAATGGGTTTTGCATTAATTACCTCATTGCATCCTCAGCCACCCAATGAGGGAGGCAAGACAGATTTGCATTCCCATTCCATAGATTAGGAAACTGAGGCTCAGTGGTTGAGGGTCCTGCCTGAGGTCACAGTCACAATTTGGTGAACTTGAACCCAGGTCTCTTGACATCGTGGTATGTTCATGACCAGTGACCTCATTCCTGGGACTCTCCAGTGAGAGGTAACATCTTCCCTGGCTCAGGTTCACCTCTTGGCCAAATTCATTCACTCATTCATCAAATATGTATCAAGTATCTACTCTGTGCCAGGTGGAAAACACTGAAAAATCCCTGACCTTCTGTACTTTTAGGGGGAAAAGACAATTAAGTAAATTATCTAGTGTATTTTGATGATATGTGCTATGGAGAAAAATAAGGAAAGGAAGATGGGAGGGGGTGCTTGGCAGGGGTGGAGTTGCAATTTTAAACAGGGTGATCTGGGAAGGGCTTACTGAGAAGGTGACCAAATTTTGGCCAACACAGGAGGTGGGGGGAACAAGCTACGTGGGTGTCTGAGGGAAGAGCTATGGCAAATACCCTGTGATGGGAGCTTGCCTGGCAAGGGCACCAGTGTTGTGGGAGTGGAGCAAGGGAAGGGAGAGTAGTAGGAGAAGAGGTCAGAGAAATAATGGGGGGTGTGTGTGTGAGGGTATTTAGGGTTCCTGCACAAGGGCTTTTACTGTGAGCTGGGAAGCCAGGAGGCACATGATGTTGCATTTTAACAGGATCCCTCTTGTTGCTGAGTTGAGAATAGCGAGTAGGAGCAAAGAGATAATAAGGAGCTATTATAATAGCTCAGGGGAGAGATGGTGGTGGCTTGGGCCAAGGTGGTAGCCGTGAAAGTGGTTATATTCTGAAGTTAGAGCTCACAGGATTTGCCGACAGATTGGATGAGGGAAGGAGAGGGGTGTAAGCCTGAGCATCTAGAGCTGCACTATGCAGGACAGTAGCCACTAGCCCACATTTGGCTATTTAACTTTTTAAGTTAATTAAACTTAAATTAAAAATTTAGTTTCTCCATTGTACCAGCCACATATCAAGTGCTCAGCATCCAGTATGGCTAGTGCTATCAGACAGTGAAGAAACAGAACATTTCCATCGCTGCAAAAAGTTCTATTGGACTTAAAAAGTTCATTTGCACTTGGTGAACTTGAACTCAGGTCTCTTGACATCCTGAGGAAGCTATTTTCATGACCCAGTCATCCGCACTCTAAGGACTACTCTACTTAGAGGTAATGTCTCAATTTAGGCTGATGGAATTGACAGTGACTGAATTGGGGAAGACTTGGGAAGAATGGTCTCAGGAGGCAGGATGGGGAGTGAGAGATCATGAGTTTGGTTTTGGATGCGGTGGTCTGTCCTGCCCGGCCCTCCCATATACATGTGCAGGAATTGCAGTTCCAACGTGGCTGGCTTAGCCTTGCCCATCCCAATCACTAGGGACTCAATTCCAGGCATTACAGTGTTTGGGAATCCAGCCTAACAAGCGGATGCAGCTGTTTCCAACAGGGGATTTAGTTAGAGCCAAAAACTACCTCTTAGCCATCTCCTTGGGGAATATAGCCACAACACATGCTGCTTGCCCTGCAGCACCCCCTTGTGTACATAGCAAAAGATTCAAAAGTATTACTGCACTTGCATGGTAGGTAACCGATTGTATTGTTGGCTTTTGAACTTTCTGAGGACATGGATTCCCTAAGGCAGGGGTTCTTAGCCTTTTTTGTTCCATGGACCCCTTTGCCAGTCAGGTGGAAACCGTGGACCCCTTTCTAAGTCCACAATATACTGTGGAATATTTAATATATTTAATTATTAAGATAATTATTTAATTATCATACCTGCATCAGTAGGTCCCCACAAGAATAATGTTTTTTTGAATTTCTGTTCAAGCTCATTGACCCCTTGTTAAGAATTCCTGCCCTAAGGAGTCTTATGAAAGCTGCACACCCCTCTTCCTAGAAGATTATGTGTTTACATAAATCTTCCCTGCCCCACCCCATAGCTCCCTTATCTGTTTGCTCATTTTTTGCTTGTTGTTGTTTTTTGTTGTTGCTTGTTGTCTCCTCTTTTTCACTCAATGTCTGCTTGTTGTCTGCTCATTGTTTGTCTTCTTTAGGAGGCACCAGGCACCAAACCCGGGACCTCCCAAGTGGGAGGTGGGTGCTCAACTGCTTGGGCCACATCTACTCCCTACATAAATCTTTACATTCAAGACCCTCTGAAACTGTCTCTGGACCTCAGGTTAAGAACCATTGTTAAATATTCGGATGCCTCTCAGATCTCTCTCCTGGGCTCTAAAAACAGTATATCCAATGGACATTGCAATGTCTCTGCCTGCTACCCTACATGCATGTTTCATCATGTCCCAAACCAAGCTCCTCGTCCTCCACCACCTGCTCTTCCTCCTGGGTTCACTCCCCCACTGATCCAGGCTGGAAACTCAGGAACATCCTTGACGGCTCTGGCTTTGGCTCTGCTCACAGTATGGCCTTACTGCTCCTAGTTTCCACCCCTTCTCTCCATCCCCCTCCTACTGTCTCCTTTCAGGCACATGCCATCTCAGATATAACTGATTTCTGCCTCCTGTCTCTCCTTCCAATCAGCCCATCTCCTTCTCAGCTGCTAGAGTGATTTAAAAAAACAACAACACATCTTATTACTTCTCAGAGCTGCACATTAATGACATCTTTGGGCATTTCAGAAGATTAAAAATTGTCCTTGCACGTTTAATGTGTTTTTCTGTATGTCTCAACTACTGGTTGAACAGATTCATGCCTTAAGTCAAAACCTGTCAATTGGAAGGGCCTTCATGACCTTGTGGATAGGAAAGCCAAGGCCAAAGTAAGGTGATACTCTTTGAAGCAGGGACAGTGTCTGTCTTCTGCACATAGAAAGCACTCAAATACCCGCTGAATGGATGGATTTGCCTAGGGTCATAGTGAATTGGTGGTAGAAACAGAATTTGGTCCCAATCCTCCCAACTCCCTTCTTGGGCAGAACTCAGGCAGATTAGGTTAGCCTCTTGAGGCTTCTGTTTCCTCCTCCATTATGAGGGTCCCTGGCACATGGTAAGCACCAAATACCTGGGGGCCTTTATTATCATCTCACACATCATTGGAGGGGATGTGGCAGTCCAGGAGTTTGCTTATGTTGAGGGAAAGATGATGTAGGTGAAACGTATCCTTTAGACAATTTATCTGAGAAGCTGACTGAGAATGTGCTATTACATTGCATCGAGAGTTTATGTATTAAGTAAACTGGTAACATATTTATCTACCCTTATACCCTGTGCAGGCAGGAGTTGGTGGTGGGTCTCACAAAGGAGCTGAACATGACCATTAGTGTAACTAACTCTGGGGAAGATTCCTACATGACAAGCATGGCTCTGGAATACCCCAGAAATTTACAGTTTAAGAGGCTACAAAAGGTAACTATGAGGATATCTCTAAAAATATGCCACTCCTGCCGTTCTTTACTGCATACCTGCTTTTTAAATTTTTTATTTTTATTTTTAATGGTAAACTCCTACCCGTCCTTTGTCACCAGCCTCATCCTGGTCCATCCAAAAAAAAATTTTTTTTTATTAACTAGCTGAATCCCCTCCAATCCTTCCATGTGTCATTAATCCAATCAAGCCATTCTCTGCCTCAAAACCTTTCAATGGCACAATTTTGCTGCACAATCACCCCTCCCTGGCTGCAGCCTTTGTTCTTTTTCTTTAAACACATTTTAACTATGGTAACAAATATACAATTTAAATTTCCTGTGTTAAATATTTTCGAGTATACAATTCGGTGATATTAATCACATTCACAATGTTGTGGCACCATCACCACTGTCCATTACCCACACTTTTCCATAACCTCAAACAGAAATTGTGTACCCATTAAGCAGCCACTCCCTATCTCCCACCCCACCCCTAAGCCCTGGTAACCCACTTTCTGTCTCTGTGAAATCTGCCACCTTTCTTAACCAGGATTCTGGGAGATACCTAAGCTCTAATGCCCTTTTCACTGAGAAAGTAAATGTTAGCTTGAACTGGGAAAGTAAAATTCTGCCCTCCCATCCATCAGGCTGGGATCACAGAGACACAAAGCAAGCAGCAAAGATAATAGGAAACAATGTTTCTTTCAAGGACACCCTGCAGCTGTAAAGTATCATAACATGGAAAAATTTTGTTCTCTAAATTCGTAGGCTGCCAGACACTTTCCTGTTTGAAGTTATATCAGTAATTATGAAACCATCTTGCTCTTGCCTGAAGAATCTAAGTTACATTGACAAAGAGAAACAGCCTCAATTTCCAACCAAGGTGCAGAGCTTCAGATAAAGCTTTCCACACCTATATTAACTTTATAGTTCCCAAGGACATGGGTCCCTGGATCCACTTCGCACTCTAGACCCGCTGTTAACCCACAGCCCTAGTTTGCTTTGAGCCTTTCATTTAAATTTCACCTAAGTTCTATCCTTTCCCAGAAACCTTAAAAAACCTTAAAAAATTCTCACCACTCACCACAGTGGGGTTTTCCTCATTGCAGTGAGTCAATAAACCTGATTTTGCCCAACTACAGGTTAGTGACCGTGACTGAGCTAGGGCAGCCTCCATTATCTGAAAAGAATTACTTATCTCCTATGCATCTAGAATGGAACTATTTATTTACCATTCTTGAGAGGATTACTGTTTTCTTAATCCAAATCATTTTATGTGACCCACGATTGAGAAAGGCTACATGGCAGTGCCTGGGCCCATCCAGCCCATCTAAGTATCTTAAATTTGTATTGGTCCAAAGCCCAGTTAAATATCTCCTTTCCCGATTCCTGCTGATTGAAATTAATCTCTTTTTCCACTGTTTTTCTCTCACAGAACCACTTCTCAGGCCTCTTATTTAAGTTCCCCAATGATCTACCACTAAGTCCTCCTGCCCATTTGTAAGGAAGGCAGGGATCAAGTCTGATTTTTTGTGTGTTTTTTGTGTGCAGTAGAGAATCAGTGGATATTTGTTGAACCGATGTAAGGAAATGGCTCTTTTTACCCTTTGAGAACAGTGTCTTCTGTGTTAACAGCCTGCCTCTCTAGACATTCAGTGTGATGACCCTAAGCCAAATGCTTCTATCCTGGTCATGAACTGCAAGATTGGTCACCCCGTGTTCAAGAGGTTGTCTGTGAGTCTGCTCTGATTGGTTGGCTCTTCCCATTACCCTGGAATTGGTGCCTCCTACATCCCAGTCTCACCTGAGTCAGTTGTGGTCGCCTCACTTCCCTTCACGTACAATCAATCCATAGCAGTGCTTAGAACTGATACATTTGATCTTAAGTAGGTACGGTGAGGTGGGAGGGAGTTTCCCAGTATACAGCCATAGACAAACTGTTGGCTCACCTTAGTTAAGCAGGGGTAGTATGGAAGGAGCATCAGACTAAAAGTTCCTGCTCTGCTACTGATTATCTTTGTGCTCCTGGGCACAAATAATGCCACCTGCCCTGCTTACTCTATACTGACTTTTAGAGGCTCAAGTGAAATAGATGTGGAAGTATGCCGTGCCACACAAACATGAGGAGTGATGTTTCTTAGGTCTGTTTAGTGACTAGGAAGCAATTTGAATTGGGAATGGCATCAAGAAGAATCAAGTAAACTGTTTTCTTGTCCCCTTTAAAACAGGCCAACTTTGCAGTAGTTTGGCAGCTAAAGGAGCATAACTTTCCAAACAGGACAGCAAACATCACTGTAATTATCACCAAGTAAGTAGAGCCTACATCAGAGCAGGCTTGGGCTGTGACCCTGGAAGAAATCTGCCTCCTACATGCACGCTGTGGGAGCTATACCCTCACTGCCCAGGAAGGAAGGGAACAAACAGAAGGCACTGTGTCCCGTTGTAACTCGGCTTTCCCTTCTTGTTATCAAAGATATTTCACTTTCTGTTCTTCACACTCAAAGTGGTAACATGGTATAGTCTGGGGTGAGCCTTGGGCTGGGAGAATAGCCTTCTAATTCTGGCTCATTTAGCTTCAGAATAGCTTGGTCATCTGCAGTCTCTATGTTTGGGGATGGGTGGGGCATGGTGTTGGGAAGTGATTCTCAAATGGGGGCAATTCTGCCCTCCAGAGGCAATGCCTGGGAGACATTTTTGATAGTCTTAACTGGGAGTGGGGGGACAGTTTTGTGTACTACTTGCATCTAGTGGATACAGGCCAGGGATGCTGCTAAACATCCTGTAATGCACAGGCCAGCTTCCACATCAAAGTATTACCTGGCCCAAAACGATATCAGGAGTGCCAAGATTGAGAAACTGGTTAAATCAATGTTTCTCCAAGTGTTATCTTTAGCACCCCCCTTTCAGCCTTGCATTAGAATCACCAGGGGTGC
The DNA here is from genome assembly GCF_030445035.2 of Dasypus novemcinctus. Taxonomy (NCBI): domain Eukaryota; kingdom Metazoa; phylum Chordata; class Mammalia; order Cingulata; family Dasypodidae; genus Dasypus; species Dasypus novemcinctus. The sequence goes on from NC_080693.1 coordinate 28,935,052, forward strand.
TTGTTAAAATGCAGATTTCTCAGTCCCACCCCAGACTAATAGAGTCAACCAAGGGGAATCCCAAAAACCTGCATTTTTAACAAACTCTCCATTTAATACTTCTGCATACTCCCTGCTTTTCTGAGACTTTTCTTCTGACCCCTGATGACCCTGAGAAGGCAAGGTACAGAAGCAGCTATTACTGTACAAAGCAGGGATGCTGAGAACTGACACCCTTATTTCTTAGTTCCAATGAAAATAGGACTTCTGTCACAAAGAACCACACACTTCAAGTCAGACGTGTCTTCACTGCAGTTCTTTCAAAGTAAGTAATGCCAAGGTACCAACACTAGTTGCCTGCTCGTGCCTGGGGGATTAGTTTCAGGCATTATTTTCTCTTAGGGATGTAACTGTTGAGGGTGGATGTGGGCATCATCCTTCTCAGAGAAGAGACTGCTTAGAACCGAGGCTTTAACATTGACCACTAGGGCACTAACAATTTGGCTAGAAATCCCATTGTGATCATCAGAGGAGGAACAGTGTCAATTGGTCTTGCCACAGAAGGGTATAGATGTGATGCTAAAGACAGAAGATGAGAGGGGCAATGAGGTTGTGAAGGAGTAAGAAAAGTAAGATCATACTGAGGAGTGCTAGGGATAGAACCACCTCAACCATACAGAGTTCAAATATTCCATCCCATCCCAAATGCCCTATAGCCACTTTACATCTTGACATCCAACTTTGATTCCTAAGATGTGGTGCCCTCTGCCCTAGTGTATACAATTGGTAGCATTCAAGATCATTCAGAATGAGAAGGGAACCTTGAGGCCTAACATGTGTCCTCTCAATTGCAGACCATCAGTGATGTACATGAACACAAGCCGGGGACTTTCTGACCGCAAAGAATTCCTGTTCAGTGTAAGTGCTTAGTGCCTATGACTGCAAAGCTACAGGTGGCTAAGCAACCCCAGCTTTGACTTCCCACTTTCTAATTTTATTTTTCAGATACACGGAGAAAATCTCTTTGGTGCAAAATTCCAGTTGCAAATTTGTGTTCCAACCAAAATACAAGGTTTCCAGATTGTAAGAGTGGAGAACGTGACAAAAACTCAGGTACTTTGAGGTGGTTCTTTATTCTATCACTATTATATCTCTTTCCAGTGACTATGGATTTCAGAGGTATAAAAACTAGAGATCTTGGGAGTGGATATGGCTCAAGCGATTGAGCACCTGCCTCCCACCTGGGGGATTCCTGGGTTGGATTCCTGGTCCCTCCTGAAACAACAAATGAGTAAAACAAACAAAAAGCCAACTCAGGGGAGCTGATGTGGCTCAGTGGTTGAGGGCTGGCTCCCACATACAAGGTCCTGGGTTCGATCTCTGGCCCTAGTACCTAAAAAAAAAACTAGAGTCCCAGAAAAGGAGTAAAACTAGATTACCATGGGAAAACTTGAGTAAATTGCTAGTCATGTTCAGAAAGAATATCATCCACTCAGATCTTAAAGTAATATCTTCATTTTTCTCCCTTTGATGAAAAATAAGATTTAAACCTTTGTAGTAGCTATGGAAACATTTATTTTCCCTTTGGAAACTGATAAATTCTGCTTCTCTATGTGATTGAGTGAGCTTGACAAACACGTGGCATTTCTTACCAATCTCCTTATAAATTGGCTACCATCTTCCATTCTACTCTCCCTCCAGTCTGTTTCTCTTAGTCTGCTCTGCTACAGCTTCTTTGCTTTCAGCTGTGAGTCCCTATCTGTAGTCTGATCCCCAAATCCAATCTAAAATGACACCTAAAACGACAGGCTCTGATCAATATGGCAGTGGAAGCCTTGGGCCTTCTTTTTTTTCCCCCCAGTCTACATAGTGTCAGGGCTCAAAAATTTAAAAATGGACAGGAATTTACAGATGGACTGCTGACAGCTAGACAGAGGCGTTATACATTGTAAACATTTGTTCTCATGTCTTGTTTATTTTTTAAGAACAGTAAGTTTAAACTTTCTGGCAGTACCACTTGGAAACAAAATTCTTGTTTGAAGAGCTGATTGAAAATATGTGAGAATGGGAAGTCCACCCTGCTACTGCTCTTGGGATGGAGACTGAAAACAGCACCAGGGGCTTCAAGACCAGCGCCTTCTTAGTTTGGGGGAGGGGAGTAAGGCACATTTCACTTACTTAAATAGACTGTGATGGCAGAGCAGTTCAGTGGCAGAACTGAAGTCCAGCACTGTCTTATGGAAATGCTGGATCTGTTTCTTTACTCGCCTCATGGCAGAAGTGGTAGATTTATTCTTGAAGGCCACGTCTTTCAGAATCTTATCTGTGAGGTAATGTAGCCAGAGCACATTATTATAAGGGTGGTATTCATCCCAGCAGTTGTTGTTTTCCTTCCTCATTAGCCTGTAGATCTCAAACTGGTAGTCTCCTTTACCTGTAAATAGGTCCTCATCCATGGAAATGTCACAGAAAACCACAATGCCATCCCGCTCCAAGCGTGAAAGGGTATAGTCAATGATGCTGACATGCAGCCCACGGGTGGGGATAGTGCATGTCTTCCCGTTGAGGGTGTAATGGAGCTCTTTAAGGTTAGTTTTCTTTAAGAGTACGTTTCCCCAGTGTAAGTCTCGGTGCTCAAAGCGCAGGGATGCCTCTGCGACTGCGAGGGATGCAGTGATCTGGTGTAAAATGCTCTTTGCAGTGGCGATGGAGGGCAACCTTGTTTTCATTCGCTCTAAGTCAATCCCTCCAAACTCAAATTCGAGCACAATGAAGAGCTGGTCGTCTTCAAAAAAGTCAGGTCGGTCATTTGCAGATCCTCTGGCTGAGTTATAGTGATCCCAGGCTCTGAGGAGCAAGGAAGGATAAGAACCTTGGACACAATGCACTGCGTTCAGCCCAATAAAGCCTTCTGTGCGGTTGCACACCTCATCAGACAAGAGGCTCAACTCTTTGGATATGATGATCTCTGGCAGGATTTCTTCAAAGGTTTTTTGATGGGCTCCATTGACTAAATCTTGTCCTTCAATAGCGATGATTTTTAGGGCTACAGGTTTGTGATTAGCAATTGTCTGAAATACTTCGCCAAACACCCCTTCTCCAATCTTCTCGCAGGATTCCAGTTTTTCTTTGGAAAGGCAACAGCTAAAGGGAACAGGACCTTTCTGATTGCATTCCCCATAAACCTTTTTAGCATCAGATGCCTTTTTATCTGCAATATGTAGAGTCCTTAAAGGGCTTAGCAAATACATGGAAGAGGAGTGCCAAGGGGACTGAGCACTATTTGCTCTGTTCATGACAGGAAGGTTTGAATATTCTGACATGAAGGACCCAGAGGGAGAACTGGCACTGGCATAGCTATTGCACACTTCTGATACAGCAGTCACAATCTTCTTCTTGTGGAAATTGAAGGACACCCTGGTTTTGGTCCAAGAACAGGCATCCTGTAAATGAGTCAGGTCCTGGGTGAAGGATGAATCTTTTCCCATCTTTTGGCCCTTTTTAAACCGGTGGTAAGGGAGGGAGGTTTCCACTGCCTCCTGATGTTTTCTCTTCCTGCGTCGCCCAGTTCTTTCGGGCCTATTGATTTTTCCAGGTGTCATACAGCCCTTGCAACCACTGGCCTCCTTATATTCTATCGGGACAGTCCCTTGAGACTCATTCTCTTGGCAAGAGTCTGTGGTCCTCCTCTTACCTGTACTTGACAAACCCAGGCCCTCCAGCCTGTCTCCTACCGGTTCTCTTTTACAGGACTCCCTCATATTCTTGCCATCTGCCCCAAACTCAGAACCTTCAGGGTTTCCCGAGTTCATAATGCTAAAGAGAGCTGACCTGAGGGTGGAACGGGTTTGGTAGGCAACCCTGGTGAACTTGCCTCCTCCTGTAGCTGTCTCCTGGGAGCCGGGGAGGGATGCTCCGTCCGGGGAGGCTGGCGGAAAGTGTAAGCCGCTGGGAACTTTAGAGGCTGCATCAGGAGTGGGAGAGGGGCCGGCACTGATGACACGATCTCCAGGCGCCGGGAACCCAGGTCCGGGGCTGCCGGCAGAGGCCGGAGAGCTGAAGAGGGAGGCACTGGTGCCCAGCTCGTCGCCGTCTTTGGACCGGCTGCACGCACTGAGGTCCGGGCTGAGGCGGCCCGGGTTGCTGTTGGGGAAGGGCGGCGGTCGGAGCGGGTCGCAGGGGGTACTGCACTTTTGCGGGGGCCGGTCTCGCAGCCTCAGGCGTCTTGGGGTCACAGCCAGGCTCGGCCGGTCCTTGGAGATTCGGCCGCCAGGGCGCCTCCGTCGTTGACGGACCGGGCTTCCGGGGAAGTCCGGGTCTTCAGGATCATCGGAAGCGATAGATTGCGAGGGGCCGCCGCCGCTGGCTTCGCTGCTGCTGCTGCTGCTGAAGATACGCTTTCGGTCTAGCGGCGGAAACCACTGCGCCGCTGCCCGCCCCGGCCGCCGCCGCGGCCTCCCGCCACCAGCAGCCCCGTACGTTCGGAAGAGTCCGTTCCTGCGTCGCCGGAGCGAGGCCGCCATGGCCGGCACCCGCCAAGCAGTTCAAATGCAAACACCGCGAGACTTCCTCGCGACGCGTACGCACCCGCCGGCCGGCCTCTCGGCCGGGTCCTAGCGCCCGGCTCTGCGCATGCGCCTCTCGTCCGTCTCGCGGCAACGTGGGAGGGGGAGGTAACAAGGGTGCTTTTGCTTTCTGATTGTCGTTGCTCTCGTTTCAGAATCACCATGAGTGCAACCGGACTCTGCAGACCTTTTGTGGGAGTGATGCGGTTCAGGCGAGCGCGGCCGTTCCCATGGCGGGTGACACGAGGAGATCCCAGGTTATCACTTTTCCGAGTTCACCCTCCCACCCCAGGACCTCTTTAACTTTGTCCCTGGGACGCCTTTGCTTGGGCCAGGCTGACCGCGGTAACGGCTTACGCTCAGTGTTCTGGGACCTTTTGGTGCCCTGTCCTCAGTGCCGAGTGTTAAGTTTTTCAGCCTTTGCAAACGAAAAGAGATTATACCTATTAAATTTTCCTTTTCCAGCGTGTGGAAGAATGGATTTTAGTGAGCTGTCCAGTCACTTCAGATAAAGAAAATATTACCGTGGTTGCAGAGCTTTCCTTTAGTCAATCTGAGAAGGTACTTGGGACTGTAAAATACTGCAGATTTGATTACCCAGCTGCTCAGGGACCTCTCCCTTAGAAAGGATGATAGCATCTCAAATATAACATGTCCAAAACAGACCAATCTTCTGTTCCAACTGTTCCTTACCCACTAAGCTCCACCTGTTTACTCAGGCCAAAATCCTAGAAATTACCTGTGACTCCTTTTTCTACACCCTCCTGTTCATTCCAGCAGCTAGCTCTGTCATTCTACCTTCAAAATATACCCTAAATCCATCTACTTCTTTCTATCACCATTTTTTTTTTCAAAGATTTATTTTATTTCATTTTTAATTGTCTTCCCTGCCCCCCTTGTTGTTTTTGCTGGCTGTCTGTGGTTAGCTCTCCACCGAGGCACAGACCAACTTGCCTTCACCAGGAGGCACCAGGAATCAAACCCAGGGAGCCAAATCACCTGGGTCATATCTGCTTCCCATTGCTTTTGTTCTTGCCATGGCCTCTGCAAGTCCTTTTCACATAACAGCTACTGATCTTATAAAAGCAAATATTAGATTATACCACTCTCCTGCTTAAGAAAAAAAAAGGAAAAGTATTGTTTAAATATGCTTAGAGGGAAGTGGACTTGTCCCAGTGGATGGGGCATCCACCTACCACATGGGAGGTCCACTGTACAAACCCTGGGCCTCCTTGACCCGTGTGGAGCTGGCCCATGCACAGTGCTGATGCGCGCAAGGAGTGCCCTGCCCACGCAGGGGTGTCCCCAGCGTAGGGGAGCCCCACGCACAAGGAGTGTGCCCCGTAAGGAGAGCCACCCAGCGCGAAAGAAATTTCAGCCTGCCCAGGAATGGCGCTGCACACACGGAGAGCTGACACAACAAGATAATGCAACAAAAAAGAGATGTAGATTCCTGGTGCTGCTGACAAGAATGAAAGTGGACACAGAGAACAGACAACTGGGGTGGGGGTGGGGGGGGGAGAGGGAAATAAACAAAAATAAAAAATAATAAAAAATATATATATATACTTAGACTAAAATCCATACATTTTTCATGACCTACAAGGCCCTAGTGATCTGGTCCCTCCTTCTTCAACTTCCTCTCTTAGCACTCCTCTCCTCACCGCTTCTTATACTTCAGCTATTCTATCCTCTCTTCTTCCAGCTTGCCAAGACTGTTCTGGCCACAGGACTTTTGTACTTGTTTCTTTATGACACTTTCCTTTCTCCATATCTTCATGTGGGTGGTTTCTTCTTATGTTCAGTCCAGATGTCACCTTCTTAGAGAAGCCTTCTCTGATCACTCATTTTAAAGTGGGGACTACTGATCTAGTTTAACAACTTGCAGTGATCCCAGTGACCGTGATGAGACCTTATCTGAAGCAGTAGCAATGGGGTTGGAAAAAAGGGACTAAAAAGGGTGCAAAAAGACTGAAAAAGGACTGTCAGGAATTTTTTGGAAGTGGGATGGGATGCGGTAGGGGTACAGCATGAGGTGAAGGGTGAACGAAAAGAAGTTGAGGAATAATGGGTAGATTGTAGTTTGGGTGGCATTGGCATTGTGTAGGCAAGGACCATTAGCTAGGTTAAGGGATCCTGGAGAAAGAACATGTTTAAAGGGAAAGGTAGTGAGTGATGTCCAAAACAATGAGTCCATATCTCAAATATGTTTTCCTCCTCCCATCTTATAGTTACTAAATGATGTAACTGAACTGCAGATCCTTGGTGAAATATCTTTTGACAAATGTCTGTACGAGGGGCTGAATGCAGAGAACCACAGAACCAAGGTAATCCCTGTTTTCTGTTTTTCTTAGTAGTAGTCTGGGAAAATTGCCTGGCTTTGAGTCCCCGCACAAGCAATCTGCTCTTGCTCTTTTCCTGTTGCCCAGTCTTCTGAACTTGGCTCTGCCACCAACTGCTTTTGTGACCTTGAGTGAGTCGGCTGCTTCTGCTTCAAGTGTTTCAGGGTAAGATGAGGCAACTGAGTAAGAGGACGAAGCTGCAGCGGTCTAAGCTGAAACAACTAGCTTGGAATAAACAGCAATATATATACATTGATTTGAAAATGTATTTTTTTAAAACCTTCTCTACGTGAGAAACTTTTGTGTGTGTCCCTGTTAACTCCCTAGTGTGCAGGATCAGTGTTTAGTTATAGTATTTGTGGTGGTTTGGAGCTACGTACCCCAGAAAAACACGTTCTTAAGCTTAATCCATTCTTGTGGGTGTGAACCCTTGTAAATAGGACCTTTTGATGGGGTCATTTCAGATAAGGCGTTGCCCAGGATGGATCTTAATCCTATTATTGCAGGCCTTATACTAGTGTCACAGAGAGAGAAAGATGCCACCCAGGGGCAGCCAGAAGCTGAAAGTCAAAAGAACCTAGAAGGGAAGGGAGAGGCCAGGAGAGGCTGTCATGTGCATTGCTATGTGATAGAGGAGCCAAGGACCAAGGATCACCTGCAGCCAGCATCAACACAGGTCTTTGGGAAGAGAGCAGTGCCTTGATGACGCTTTGATTTGGACTTCTTCTGGCCTCAAAACCAATAAATTCCTATTTTTTAAGCCAACCCATTGCATGGCGTAGCAGTTTGATATGGTTATGAATTCCAAAAATAGATATTGGATTATGTTTGTAATCTGGTCTGTACCTGGGCGTGATTAAGTTATGATTAGGACTTTGATTGGGCCACATCATTAGGGTGGAGTGGGGACTCACAGATAAAAGACTTGGCAAAGGACAGAGCTGAGGGTTTCTGATCTTGTAGTTTCGATGCTGAAGCCTTAAGCTGGGACCCCAGAAAGTAGACAGAAGCGAGCCCTGGGAAGAGAGCAACCCTGAGAGTAGAGAGAAGCCTGGGGAAGGGAGGATCTCAGGAAGCCTGAACCCTTGCAGATATTGACAGCCATCTTGCTACAACATGTGAAAATATACTTTGGTGAGGGAAGCAACCTACGCTTTATGGGCTGGTATCTGTATGCTCTTACCCAAATAAATACCCTTTATGAAAACCAACCAATTTCTGGTATTTTGCATCAGCACCCCTTTAGCTGACCAATACAGAATTTAGTACCGAGGAGTCCGGAAGTGCTTTTGCAATTACCAAAATGCTGGAAAAGTTTTATAAATGGGTAAGGAGTATGTTTTGGAGGAATTGTGAGATGCTTGGAAGAAAAGACCTACAGTGATTTGAAGAGACTGTTGACAGCAATATGGACACTAAAGAGACTTTTTATGATGCCTTAGAAGTAAATGAAAAAAGAAAAAAGTAAATGATGAAATTATTATTGGAAACTGGAGGAAAGACGATCCATGTTTTTAAAGATTCAAAGAACTTAGGAAGATTAACTCCTGGTGTTTTATGGAAGGCATAATTTGAAAATGGCAAGCCTGGGCATTTAGTTGAAGAAATTTCCAAAGTAAACCTGGAGAATGCAGCTTGGCTTCTGCTTGCAGCTTATAGCAAAATGCAAGACAAGAGAGATATACTGAGGACTGAACTCTCAAGCACAAAGGAAACAGAAAGTAATTCTGGAATTCAAGATCCCAGATGAAAGTCCCATTGGAGGACTTTAACTAAACTTGGAACTTGTAAATCAGGATTGAGGATGCAGTTATCTCGGAAAGACCTCTGGAAAGTCTTACTGTCTGATGGCTTGGATCCCTGCTTCTTGCATGCTAATCCAGCAAGGTTTTTGAGAGAACTGTATGAACTGTTCGCTGACAGTCAAGAGACTGACAGTCCACTGTCAGTTTGGACTAAAAGGGACATGGAAACGAAAGACTGAAGGAGAAAGAGCTTTAAGAGGAAAACCATAAAAGCTGAGATCTAGAATTAAGATATCACCTTGGGCCAAGAGAGGAACCCCACCCATGTGTACAGAGAGGGTGAGTTTGCACCAGCAGTGGAAGAGGGTGGATGCTTCCATCCGATGTTCTGGCAGAGTTTTGCCACCCTAGGGTACAGAGAGGGTGGAGCGTATTCCTCAAGGATTGGGCAGTTAGGGTCAGTACCCCACAGATCTGAGAGGGGTGGACCTGTCCCCCATGGATTAGGGAAGGCCAGGTGGTCAACTCATTGCTCTGAGAGGGTTGAGCCTGTTAGCCAAAGGTTAGGGGGAATGTTGTCTTCATGTCACTGTACTAGGGGGGTTAAGACTCTTAACCCAAATATTGGGTAAGGTGTGGCAATCACCCCAATATTCTTAGAGGGTGAGGTCTGGAGCTTGGTCTACACCCAGATGCCTGATGAGAGTGGAACCAAGAAAATGGCCATTGGGTAAGCATGTAGAAAGGGTGGGTTCCCATAAGGCCCCAAGGAGAAGAAACATCATCTTAAGAATGACTCTCAGACTTTGAAATGAAAGGAGGATGTCCTGCAGGTTTACTGAACTGTAGAGGACCCTTGACTCATGTTTCCCTCCTAATTTCTCCTTATTGTAATGAAAATGTTTATCCTTTGTTGTCCATTTGTGTATTGGAAACAGATAAATTGTTTTGTAGGTTTCAGAGGTCATTAGCTGACAGGACTTTGCCGCAAGACAAACTGTGTTTCTTTAAATTGTGATATGATTTAGTACTTATATTGTTACTGATTTAATGTTTTTTTAATATTGTAATGTCTTTTTGGAATTCAGAGGGAGGAGTGTAGCAGTTTGATATGGTTATAAATTCCAAAAATAGATATTAGATTATGTTTGTAATCAGGTCTGTACCTGGGCGTGATTAGGTTATGATTAGGGCTTTGATTGGGCCATGTCATTAGAGTGAAAGACATGGCAAAGGACAGAGTTGAGGGTTTTTGATCTTGGAGTTTTGATGTTGGAATTTGATACTGAAGCCTTAAGCTGGAGCCCCAGGAAGTAATTTCACAGAGGAAAGAAAAGCAAGCCCCAGGAAGCGAGGAGCCCTGAACCCAGAGAAAAGCCTGAGGAAGGGAGGAACCCGGGAAGCCTGAACCCTGGCAGGCATCAGCAGCCATCTTGCTCCAACACATGAAAATAGACTTTGGTGAGGGAAGTAACTTATGCTTTATGGCCTGGTATCTGTAAGCTCCTACCCCAAATAAATACCCTTTATAAAAATCAACCAATTTCTGGTATTTTGCATCAGGACCCTTTTGGCTGACTCATATACATGGTATTTTCTTTAGCAACAAGTAAACTGAAACAGTATTAAACAGTTAAAATACTCAGAAATACATGGTTCTTTTGTAAGACTTAGACTGAGTACCAGAACTCTTGGGATATGTGTTGCAGAAGTGACCAGAAGTCAAACTCATCTCTGATCTATAGGCAAAATGCTCTGTTATTGTTATCCCACATTTTCGTTCTTGTTGACACTTGCCTGGTTGTGCTGCTGGTTTCAGAGATGATCCATCCATGAGCTCTTTAGTCACATATGATTCCTGACCAGACTGAATGTCAGGAGAATGAAACTAGATTACTGATTGTTAGGTCCTCAAATTTCTACCCTGTAGAAGAAATGTCTCTAGACATGTCAAATAGCATTTCCTTTTTGTTTTCAAGCATTTCTAATACAGAAAATTACATGGAAGAAATAAAAGTGGCCTGTTATCCCACTGCCCAGATTTTAAACAATAAAAGTAATGGTATAATCCATGCAGTACAGCAGTGCTCCAAAATGTATTCACCAAAAGAGGGTGTTGATATGGGAGGGGTGGGGTAAATGGGAACCTCTTATATTTTTTTAATGTAACATTTTTTGTGATCTATGTATCTTCAAAAAATATATAATAGAAAAATTTAAAAAGATGGAGAAGAAAAAAAGTGGAACCTGAAGATACAACTAAATTGTTGCAATCTCATATTAAAACTTGAATGGATTTAAAAAAAAAAAGTAATGGGAAGAAAATCCAAGCATTGCAGAAAAGTATAAAATGAAAAATAAAAGTTCCTTCACTCCCTCCCTTTTTATACCCCCCAGTCCCTCTTCCTCAAGGGAGTTATTGTTATGAGTTTCTTACAGGGGAGTGGATGTAGTTCAAGTGGTTGAGCGCCTGCTTCTAATGTACAAGGTCCTGGGTTGAATGCCAGGTGCCTCCTAAAAAAAAGTTGCTTGTATACACACTCTTGTATAATGTATTTTCTCCTCGTACATACTGATGCTTTTATTTCTGTAGCATAGACTCTCCCAAGTTATTTTCCTTTCTTTAAATGCAATATTGTAAGCAATGAATTAAGTAATTCCCAAAAATAAATACCTCACTTACAATGAATCTGCACGTATAAATAGCTGTGTACCCAAATGCACTCCAGCAAGTGCACCATGGAGCATATGCTGAGGGCGGCAGAGCCAGCGTCGCTTTCCTGGCTCCTTTGACCCTTGTGCTCTGCTGTCTCCTTGTGTGGATAACATCTCACCTCATGGCCAAAGCTGCCATATCTATATATTTCCGTGTGACAAAGTACAAAGTACAAAGGAGGAGGCAAAAGGTCTGTAGCAAAAGGATTTTGTCTTCATGGGCCTCTCCCTTTCCGGGGAGGAAAAATCTTTCCTAAAAACTCCCAGCAGATATCCCCTTACATCTTATCCATGAACCTAACCCGCTGCCTTAGCTTTTTGGCTGCTCTGACAAATACCACACAATGGGTTGGCTTAAACAATGGGAATTTATTGTCTCACAGTTTTGGAGACTAGAAGGCCTCCTGTGGCTGGTAGCATTCTGGTGCTAGCATGCTACAGTCCTGGGGGATCCCATGTCAGTGTCCTTTCTTGTCTCTCTTCTGGGTTCCCACTGATTTCTGTGGCCTTCTCCAACTCTGGATTTAGGTTTCCTCACTGTGTAAGACTCCCAGTAATCCAGATTAAGTCCAAACCTTAACTAAAATAACATCTTTAAGAGTTCCCATTTACCATGGGGTCACACTCACAGGGACATGGAGTAATATTAAGAACATGTCTAAATTGGATGCATAATTCAGTCTACACACCAGCATTTATAACTTTAATTGGAAGAGGCTTTAAGTTTGTTCATACCTTCTTTGCAGAAATCCTCTCAAAAACATCTGTGACCTTGGTCCTTAAACAGTTGCGTAAGTGGAGCTTGGAGTTTGGGACAGGCAGAGAGGTCTTAATGGTTCTTTGGCCCCACTTAAATACTGGGAACCTACTCTGGCATGGTCTGCAGACTGGCCAGTTGGTTGGGATCTCGGGAGGGCTGTTGTCTGAGTCTCACTGGAGCAGCACATCTTACAGACATGCTGGACCTGTCCATAAGAAGAGCACTTAGACTCCTGAAATTGAGAGCCTTTGGAAAGGCTGGGGATGAGAGGGTTCTGCAAATGAACACAATGCCATTTCACATTTCTTATTGTGTCCCTGAGATAACATACAGCACTTTGAGTCTGGTGAAGAGCAGACCAGTGTCTTTGCCGTTTATTTCATGTGGGAAAAATATAATGCCAAAGACTAACGATTTGTACAAGATCAAGAAGAGCTGCCAGAACAGAATTGGAAAGGACTTGGACAGTGTAGATCATCCTGTGGAAGGTCACGAGTAGGGGGCTCAAGGACCGTAGGAAATGATATTGGCATAGCTGGATGTAGAATCCTGGTTTTTGTCTCCCAGTCCAGTGTTCTTTAAAACCTACAGACTTCAGTTCTCTGGGACTCTGTCAAGCTGTCAGAGAATCGTTACTTTGACAGAAGGTCACAATCTCCTGACAGACTGAGCTCTTCTAGATAAGAGACCAAAATCATTTTTTATAAAGGATTTTGGATCATTAGATATTTTTAGATGTGCATCAGGAAGCATTTAACATTTTTGCTTTACTGTCATCAGTCTTAATCAATACACGAGATGTTGCCACATCTTCATATTTTGCTTCTTAAAGTAATGTGAAAATTTTTCTCATTTACTTCACCTAATTTCATGGATTATCTGTTTGTCTTTTTGTAGATCACTGTCATCCTTCTGAAAGATGAGGAGTACTATGCTCTGCCTATCATCATTGGAAGCAGTATTGGCCTGCTGGTTTTGATTATAATCGTAGTCATCTTATTCAAGGTCAGTTCTACTCAGGTTCCTGAAGGTGAGGGGACTAAACCGGGCGTGGTGGTGGGTACAGTACTCTGGTCGTTCAGCCAGCCCCCGGCTCTAGAGTGGCCAGCCTGGCCTTGTAAGCCACTCTTCCCTCCTCCTTCAGCCCCCACACTCCCTATTTAGGCACATTTGTAAAACAGTTTCTGTCTGGACATGATAAAAATCTAATTGAGTCTGGTGAGCTCTTCCTAAGACAAATCTGACTGTCCGTCTGCTGTTTAAATTCTTTCCTTGGCTTCCCGTCTCAATGTTCAGACTCTCTCTAGTGTTCTTCAAGGCCCCTCCACTTTCTGTCCTCTGCCCGCCCCCCAAGTCTTGCTTTTTTCTCCAGGCATGCTGAGCTGTTCCCAAGAAGGCTCGTTTCTCCATGCCTACACACAGGCCACCCCCGTGCCGGGAGCGCCCTTCCTCATTTCTTCGCCTCGTTCACGCTCTTCTCTTGAAACTCAGCCCGGAGATTCCCGAGTCCTCTGGGTGGCCTTATATGCTTTTCCTGTGTGCTCCATTCTCTAAACCCTTCCAAGTGGCAGTCATCACACTGTGTTTTTAGTATTTCTCTTCCTATTAGCTTGTGAGCTTCTTGATATCAGAGGCTGAGTCCCTTATCTTTCTGTCCCCAGCATAGTAGCCTGTACTGAGTCTTTTTACATTAAGATTGAGCTCCATTATAGATGAAACTAACACGTCATGGAATTCTTTAGGTTAAAAAGGTGACTGTGCTCTGGGTCTTCAGAGGAAGGTGAGAAATCACCTCTGCTTGGGGAATGAGCATCAGGAAAGGCTTCTGGAAAGGCAGCGTTTAAGAAAGGTCCTGAAGGATTGGACTCGGGGAGAGATTCAGAGGAAGGGGTGTCAGCAAGGAAAAGCAGAGGAGCTCAGGGACTATTTAGGCAACAGCCAGATGAATCGTTTTGTAAAGCACATGAATATCTTGGGCCTTTAATTGGGCTTCCCCTCCCTTTGTTTTAGTGTGGCTTTTTTAAAAGGAAGTATCAGCAGTCGAACTTGGACAGCATGAGGAAGGCCCAGCCGAATTCAGAGAATCTGTATACAGAAGAAGATTAGGACCTGCTGCTTCATCCATTGGGAGAGACCATCAGCTAATCCTTGGATGTCTTGGGACTTGATGTCTCACTGCTTACCTTTTCCTTTAGGATAATCTAGAGCAGCATCTAACAAATTGTATATAGAATATTGATTTGTAACTGTGCATTAGTCTGTGCTTAAGGTTAATATGCTAATATACTTTTGAGATTCCATACCCCCCCTTGCTCTCCCTGCCAGGAGGCATTAGGAAGCATTTCATGACCTTATTTGCTCAAGAAGGCTTTTTTCTTGGCATTTCTATTAACATCTCCCAAAACAGTATTCTGCAAAGTACATCTTGGGGGACAGTGATCTGAAACTACTCCCAGTCTAGTATCTTCAAAATCCTAAGATACCACCTATTATTTCAAATCAGGCCACAAAAAGCACCCCAAACAAAATTAAAAAGTAGGAAAACAGCCACCAAATAGTAACTAGAAAGAAGACAACGATTTTGTTCTGTAGTTTGCGTCTGCTCTATGTATGAACATGTCCATCTAATAAGTATTGTGTTAGTTCATATCTGGCGTCCTGCTTAGTGGATTGCTTGGGGAAACTTTAATTCTTTAGTAAATACTGTCAGTGGGGGAGAGACCTTGTCACAGGAGGAAATGGAACCTGGCCTGGGAGTTGGGGGCACAGAGGTTAGGGCCCAGACCTTCTTATAGGCTGGCTTTTCTCTTAGCATCTTTTTTATTTTTATGCCCATGCTGTTAAAACTTGACAGACTCTCTCCACTCCCAGCTGTACAATGGAACTGTCTTTGTTTTTGTGGACTATAAAGGTTGTAAAATATTAAACAGTACAGACTTATATAATGTAGAAAGTACATCTTATGGTCCCATGGTTGTCTTCTATATCTAATTTAGATGTTTTAATTTCTGGTATGTGTTTACAAATGTGACCTAAGGAATTTACCCTGATTTTCTCCCCCTACTCCGAAGCATAACTGATTTTCACAGCACCACTTACTGAAATACTACCACCTTCTCTGCTTATTTCTGCTTTCCCTATATCCAAGGGCTGGAGGCTTTGAACATTTCTCAGATTCCCTTGCAGTGGGGTTCTCTTAATAGTTCAGGTCTTGCCAGTGAGAGACAGTCACATGAGGGGGGGAAGATGGGAGAAGCCATTCTCTGGTCCTGGCAGTGGAGGTGGTAGCAGTGGCAGTAGCCCGTGAATAAGTGTGCACTCCTGTGAGGAAGGCAGCTTCCTGCAACTCCTCATCTCTTGGTAACACCAACTTCCCCATTTTTGTTCTCCAGCCCTTGCTACAAATTTGAAACTTAATTCCTTGTGTTAAATCCCTTTCTGCTTAAAATACCTAGAGTGACTTCTTTTTTCTTGACTGGTCTTTAAATCTGTTATTTCAAAATGGAAAGTGGATTTGGCCCAACAGATAGGGTGTCTGCTTACCACATGGGAGGTCCACGGTTCAAACCCTGGGCCTCCTTGACCCCTGTGGAGCTGGCCCATGCGCAGTGCTGATGCGCGCAAGGAGTGCCCTGCCACGCAGGGGTGTCCCCTGCATAGGGGAGCCCCATGCACAAGGAGTGCGCCCCGTAAGGAGAGCTGCCCAGTGCAAAAAAAGTGCAGCCTGCCCAGAAATGGTGCCTCACACACAGAGAGCTGACACAGCAAGATGATGCAACAAAAATGAGACACAGATTCTTGGTGCCGCTGATAAGAATTCAAGTGGACACAGAGGAACACATAGTGAATGGACACAGAGAGCAGACAACTGGGGGTGGGGCAGGAAAGGGGAGAGAAAAAAAATTTTTTTTAAATTTCATCTTATTATTTCTTCAATAACAGTTTTTGTATCATTTATTGCAGTACCATTGATTTGAAATTCTATAGAATTCCTGTATATATATGTGGGGGAAGGGGGTGACTGGACATTTCAGTGTGTTTTATTGTTCAGTTTATTCCTGGCCTCTCTTTCTCCCACTTCTAATCTCTCTTTCTAAAAGTAAACACTGCTAATTTTTAAAATATCCCTTCAAATACACCAGCATAAATGGCATTAGATTGTATGTAATGTTCTGCTCTTTGCTTTTGTTTATCAAATAGTTCTTAGATATCTTTCAGTAGCAACACCTGCAGATCTACCTTACTCTTTTTAGCAGCATCATAATATACCATGACATCTATGGATATGTCAGAATTTATTTAACAAGTCCCTAAAGGCGGATATTTAGGTTGTATCCACTTTTTTTTTTAATTCTAAAGGAAAGGTGTGATGAACATCTTTAAATGAGTATCCTGGTGTACTTTTCGAGTATATTAATGGGCAAATTCCTAGGACAATTACTGACTTAAAGGCTCTGTGCATTTAAAATTTTCATAGATGGTGGCATATTGGGCTCCAAAAATATTTTACCAATTTATGCTCCCTGTTAGAATATGTGGAAGTGCCATTCTGTACCCCTGCCACCACTTTGAGTTTTATCAAATTTTAACTGTTTTACCTATCTGAGCAGTGTGAAGAATTGTTCCTGTTTCTGATTCTGCAGATTTGATTGTAGCTTTGTGGTAAATTTTGATATCTGATAGGGCAAGTTTTCATTCTATTAAAAATAATTATTGGCCATATTATCTCAGATTATTCTTAGTGTTGGTTTTTCAGATTTCCAAAAGAAACCCTTTGGGGTTTTATTTTGAATGTTCAGGTTGAGTTAAAGAGACTTGATTCTGTCTTCCTACACAAAAGTATGGTGTTTCTCCACTTGATTAAATTTTTTTTTTTCAGGAGGTATTGGGAATTGAACCTGTGACCTCATACATGGGAAGCAGGCACTCAACCACTGAGCTATACCCGCTCCCCCACTTGCTTAGATTTTTAAAAATACAGCAAGGTTTTATAATTTTCTTTATAGATATCTTAATTTATAAAGACTTTTATTTCCAGTCGTATTATTTTTTTGTTGCTTTTGTGGAAAATATCTTTATTTCCCTGATGAGTATTTGTATTTGGAACAATTGGTTGTTTTTGAATATTTCTCTTATCTAGCAATTTTACTAAACTTTTTGTTTTTTGACGGCTTTTCATTTGATTATCTTGGATTTTCTAAGGAAACAGTCCTACCAGCGAGTAACAGTAATTTTGACTCTTTGGGTTTTTTTAAAAAGAGATTTATTTATTTCCCCCCTTCTCCTCCTCCCACCCTGCTGTTTCTGCTGTGTTTTTTCTTCTCATTTTCTCTCCTCTAGGATTCACCGGGATTTCATCCTGGAGACTCCTGATGTGGAGAGAGGTTTCCCGTCAATTGCGCCACCTCAGTTCCTGGTCTCTGCTGTGCTTCACCTTGACTCTCCCCTTGTCTCTCTTTTGTTGTATCATCTTGCTGCATGACTCACTTGCGTGGGCACTGGCTCACCACGCGGGCACTTGTGCTCACTGGCTCACCCCATGAGCACTGGCTTGCCATGTGGGCATACTTTCTCTTTTTTCTTTTTCGCCAGGAGGCCCCAGGGATTGAACCCAGGTCCTCCCGTGTGGTAGACAGAAGCCCTATCACTTGAGCCACATCTCCTTCCCAGGAATTTGCTTTTCAAGTTGTGTCTTTAAAATGTATCCATCCATATATTTGGATTAAATTAAATTTAAGATAAATTTTGCTTAGAATTCTAATCTTAAGTATAAACCGTAACTTATCAAAGCATAGTCCAAACACTATACAATAATGCTACCATTTAGTTTGATATGCTTCATCTGAAAACTTATCTTACAAACAGGAGTTTTGCCCTACTTCTCCAGAATAAATGTCCCTATGTATAAAATTTTAGATGATAATCAAAAGATTCAAATAATTCATGCTACGCATTTTCCTTCATTGGGCTTTGATAAAAACAGAGCCATCTAGTGTTGGAACACCATCTTCCTTCTCAGTTACATTCTCTGTAGTGCCGGAAGCTGACACAATAGCCACTGTTTTGTTTGTTGAAGCTGTCTTTTCAGTTTCTCAGCAGTAGCTGCACAAACAGCAGCAATCTCATCACTTTCAAAGTCACAGTCAGGAATTGACTTTGATGAGAACTGTTAGTTCTGCTGCTGATTCACTCTTTTTAATCCTCTGTGCCACTTTCTGCTGCTCCTGGAGTGTTCCTGCCCAAGAAAGGTCTTCTTTCCATATTTCAGGGGTCATTGGACAGATGTGAAGGGAAGGGCTACTTGAAAACTTCAAATTGCTTCATCCATTTTAAAATTTTTTTTTTATTTTTTTATTTTATTGACTTTGTAATAATATTACATTAAAAATATATATGTGAGGTCCCATTCAACCCCACCCCCCCACCCCACCTCTCCCCCCCCAGCAACACTCCCTCCCATCATCATGACACATCCATTGGATTTGGTAAGTACATCTTTGGGCACCTCTGCACCTCATAGTCAATGGTCCACATCATGGCCCATACTCTCCCCCATTCCATCCAGTGGGCCCTGTGAGGATATACAATGTCCGGTGATTGCCTCTGAAGCACCATCCAGGGCAGCTCCATGTCCCAAAGATGCCTCCACCTCTCATCTCTTCCTGCCTTTCCCCATACCCATCAGCCACCATGTCCACTTTTCCCAATCCAATGCCACCTCTTCTATGTGGACATTGGATTGGTTGTGTCCATTGCACCTCTATGTCAAGAGGAGGCTCAGATTCCACATGGATGCTGGATGCAATCCTCCCACTTTAAGTTGTAATCACTCTAGGCTCCATGGTGTGGTGGTTGTCCTTCTTCAACTCCATCTTAGCTCTTGTCCTTCTTCAACTCCATCTTAGCTGAGTGTGGTAAGTCCAATAAAACAGATTGTAGGTGCTGGAGTCTGTTGAGGCTCAGGACCTGGCTATCACATTGTCAGTCCAGAGATTCAAATCCCCTAAATATATCTTAAACCCCAACATTAACTGCACCTCCAGCACATTAGCATGAAAGTCTTATGAAGGGAGATCCCATCTGAGTCCAGATTCATCACACATAAACACCATTTCCAAAGAGGGGCCATCTGACCTGGTAGTTAACCCCATCGGCCATGACCATAACTCCCATGGGTCTCTTTAGCCCTCAAAGGAACCAATATCTGGGGGTTGTATCTGCTTTATCTGTCTCTCTGACTCTGCTCAGTTGTGCATAAGGGCAATCCTTCTGCCAGCCTCCAGACTCTTTTTTAGAAACTCGTAGCCATATAAACTCATTTCTCCTTTCCATTTCCCCCTTACTTTAGGTCAAACAGCATTTTAAAGTCATGTTATTTTATGTAGACAGGGATATTCTGCTGATCCGCATTGAACCTTCCGTATAAGGTCATTTTCCAGTTGCATCATCAGTTGGTAGTTGATAGTGGTCCCTCGGTGCCAGGGAGGCTCATCCCCGGGTGTCATGTCCCACGCTGGGGGGAAGGCATTGCATTTACATGCTGAGTTTGGCTTCGAGACTGGCCACATTTGAGTAACATGAAGGCTGACAGGAGGAAATTCCCAGGCACAATGTTGCTCTAGGCCTTGTTCTTATTTTAGGCTTATCAGCTCACAAGCATAGTCATTAGCATCAGGGGCTCACTGTTGAACCCTCACTCCCTCCCGGTCCCCGCCGCTGCACCTGGGAGACTGTCGCTGCTCCCCTAGGGACCACGACAGAACACCACTGGCCAGGAACCCAGTACCCCCCCTGCTGTGGTTTTTAATTGTTACCACTATGAGTATATCCAAACATTACCATGCACCCTGGACATATGTTCTGTACAGCTCCCTGTCAGCCATATATCACCTGTCAATGGCATCCCATACCAGTATCCCTCCATTGCCATTGTTGAAACACTCTGTGTTCCAGAACTCCCCGAAATTTGAAGCCCAATATAATGTCAGGGTCCCTTACTAGGGAATGGCATATAGCGATGCTTCATCCATTTTGTCCTTCAGCTCTCTGTTGTCATGTTGTTCTATTGTCTGTCTTCTTACCCTTTAGTTTGCCCTTCCTAATCATCTTCATTTCTAAACTCTTCTCCAGATTTCTTGCCCTTGTTTTTTCCTTTCAGGCTGCAGTACCCCCTTTAGTATTCTTGCAAATCTGGTCTTTTGGTAACATATTCTATGTTTTTTTTGGTCTGTGAAGACTTTGAACTCACCCTCATTTTTGAAGGACAGCTTTGCCAGATACAGAATTCTTAGCTGGCCGTTTTTCTCTTTCAGTACCTTAAATACATCATACCACTTTCTTCTCTCCATGGTTTCTGATGAGAGGTCGGCACTTATTCTTACTGAGTTTCCCTTTATGTGATGCTTTGCTTTTCTCTTATTGCTTTCAGAATCCTCTCTTTATCTCTGATATTTATCATTCTGAATAGTAGGTGTCTTGGGGTAGGTCTGTTTGGATTTATTCTGTTTGGGGTGCATTGTCCTTGGATATTGGTATTTGTGTCCTTCATAAAGAGTTGAGTTTTTGGTCATTATTTCCTCAAGTCTTCTTTCTGCCCCTTTTCCATTCTCTTCTCCTTCTGGGACACTGATAATGTGAATGTTTATGTGTTTTGTGTTGTCATTCGGTTCCCTGAGACTCTGTTCCATTTTTCCATTCTCTTCTATTTCTGTTCTCCTGTCTTTTCCAGTTCAGATGCTCTGTCTTTGAAATCACTAATTTTGTCTTCAAGCAATTCAAATCTGCTCTTATGTGCTGCTAATGTATTTTTAATCTCATCCATCATGCCTTTCATTCCCATAAGGTCTGTTACTTTTCTTTGCAGGTTTTCAAATAGTTCTTTATGCTCTCCCAAAGATTTATTTTTATTTATTTCTTGCCCCTGCCCCACCCCACCCCCCACCCGTTGTCTGCTCTCTGTGTCCATTCCCTGTGTGTTCTTCTGTGTCCGCTTGCATTCTTGTCACGTGGCGCTGGGAATCTGTGTCTCTTTTTGTTGCGAAATCTTGCTGCGTCAGCTCCTGGGTGGGCTGCACTCTTTTCACACAGGGCAGCTCTCCTTGCAGAACACACTCCTTGTGCATGGGGCACCCCTACGCAGGGGGTGCCTTTGCGTGGCACAGCACTCCTAGTGCATGACAGCACTGTGCGTGGGCCAGCTCACCACACGGGCCAGGAGGCCCTAGGTACTGAACCCTGGACCTCCTATTTGGTAGGCAGGTGCTCTACCAGTTGAGCCACATCTGCTTCCCTTCCAGTGTCTTCTTAATATACTTTATTTCTTTAGTCATATTTTCTTTAAATTCTTTGAAGTGATTTAGGAGAGTTGTGTGATTATCACTGATTAATTGTATTAAATCCTGTATCTCTTTAGGATATTTGGTTTGTTCTTTTGCCTGGGCTGTCTCTTCCTGTTTCCTAGAATGGCTTATAATTTTTTGCTGATGTCTAGGCATCTGAATTTGTGAAATTGGTGAATTTACTCTGATAGCTAATTTCTCTCTCTTGCCTGTATTTTTTTCTCACAGGTCTTTGATATTTGGTTCAACTTAATCTTTAAAATTGCCCCAAAATAATAAAAAAACAACAACAAAAAATAAACAAAGAAAAAAATTGTCCAGCTTAAGTTTTCAAAATTGGACCACGAACTAACTAGTGGAGCACAGATTTTCTCCCAGGGGTTGGATCCAGAGCTGGAACAGGTTTTGCCCATGCAGTTTCCAGATGGGCCAGCAGATGGCACGAGTCCGTGCACCTTTCCATGGAGGTGTTTCAGTCTGGGCCTTCCTGTGCTCCTGTGTGAATCTCCAGATCGGAAATTCAAAGCGGGCTCTGCTGGCCTTATTTACTGATGAAAAGCACCCTGACCTCCCCTCCCTTTTCCCTTGAAACAGCTGACAGGGAAGATGTCTGTCCCCCTCAGTTGGCTACAGTGAGTCAGGGGTTTTGCCTCAGCTTAATACCTTGGGGGTGGGGAGGCAAGCCCTTCCTGGGCCCCACGGGGGCTTGGCAACTCACGTTTGTCGTTTTGGCTTCTTCATCTCTCTGTCCCTCACCCTCCTGGGAGTTGTGTAACACTGTCCTGGTCTGTGGACCCCAAAGCAAGTCCCTTGGACAGCTTTTGGCTCTTTCTTCGTTGTTTTTCTGAGCACATTCAGCTCTGCCTGTTAGTCTGTGGCCATCTTCCTGCAATCCTCTATCACGTTTTTTTTTTTAAAGATTTATTTGTTTATTTCTCTCCCCTTCCCCTCCCACCCCAGTTGTCTGTTCTCTGTGTCTATTTGCCTTGTGTTCTTTGTCCGCTTCTGTTGTTGTCAGCGGCATGGGAATCTGTGTCTCTTTTTGTTGTGTCATCTTGTGTCAGCTCGCCGTGTGTGCAGTGCCATTCTTGGGCAGGCTGCACTTTCTTTCACACTGGGCGGCTCTCCTTACGGGTGCACTCCTTGCGCATGGGGCTTCCTTGCGCATGGGGCTTCCCTACGCGGGGCACACCCCTGCGTGGCAGGGCACTCCTTGTGTGCATCAGCACTGCGCGTGGGCCAGCTCCACACGGGTCAAGGAGGCCCTGGGTTTGAACCACGGACCTCCCATGTGGTAGACGGACGCCCTAACCTCTGGGCCAAGTCCGCTTCCCTATCATGTATTTTTTCATCTCTTCACCCATTGGCTTGTTTTCAAATGTGTGAAATAAAACATAACTTCACAAAGAAATCAGCTATACTGAAATATGATGATCAGAACATTTTTGGGAATTTTTGGTATTGAGATACATGTGCAACAGGTCCATAACGACCACAATTTCAAAATAGTAATGAGCTTAAAATATATTTTAAGATATCTGCAACAGCTGTAATGTGATAAGAACATATCTGATTTCTAATGCTGTCAAGGTTTGCTGCCTACGTTTATAATGGGAGGAAATGTTAGATTTTAGTTAATAGTCAAAATAAATGATTTTTTCCCCCATCTAAGTTCACAGACATCCTACTCTATTTATTCTGGGTCCTGCCATTTTTCTGTAGGTAAATGTCCAGCTTCCTCCCCCAACATAACTTTAAAATGATTTTGAAAATTCCTATTTAATGAAAGCAAGTATCCGACACTGGACTTTGTACTTTTGCAGCTCCAGGAGGTGTTATCCCTGCTTTACCAAGGGGGAAGCAACTTCCCCCAGGCCTGTATTTGGCAGAGCCAGTGTTCCAACAGAAGGTTTTTGGATCTCTAGTCTTTTTCCACAACAGCTTCATTACAGATTCTGGGCACAGCACAGGTGACAGCCCATGCTTCTCACACTTCAGTGGGCTCAGTCAGGGTCCTGAGCGCCACCTGCCAGAGACGCAGACGCTGTAGTGTGGGTCATGCCTGGGAATCTGCTGTGGGCAACACTCAGCGATGCGGGTGCAAGGGCCACACCCTGTGAGGTACTAGTTAGGAGATCAGAGTGGGCTCATCTGATTGCACCGTCAGGGGTAGCCCTCAGCACAGGCTCCAAGTCTTTTTTTTTTTTTTTTTGTGCTTCTAATGCACTTTTTTTTTATTGACTTTGTAATAATATTACATTAAAAATATATATGTGAGGTCCCATTCAACCCCACCCCCCCACCCCCCCCTCTCCCCCCCCAACAACACTCGTTCCCATCATCATGACACATCCATTGGATTTGGTAAGTACATCTTTGGGCACCTCTGCACCTCATAGACAATGGTCCACATCATAGGCTCCAAGTCTTGATGACTAGTAAGTTGCTTCAGGAGACACATTTAGCATAAGCCTTTACTGAATTATTTCTATTGGCCTCTTCTGTGAATATAAATAAAGTCTTAGTCACTTTGAGTAGTCTATCCCAAACACTTCAAACACACAGGCTAACGGGCAGAGGCAGTGCAGGCAGCCGCCCCCCGCCCTCCCTTCTGCAAGCATGGCTCGCAGCTTCACCAGGGTTCTGTGGTACAAAGACTGGGAAAGGCCTGTCCTGCCCTCAGAAGCCTGCAGGACAGATAGGACATACCCCAACGTAGCAGCAAGGGAGAAAGCGATGGGCTCCCTAAGTCAGAGACACTGGCCTTCGGGGATTTAGAGACCCCTCCGTGAAGGACACAGCCATGTGTGAACTGAGCCTCGGAGCCCTGAAGGGCTGAGGAGAGGTCAGCCTGGCGAAGGCCTGCGGGTGGGCAGTAAAGACGCGATCAAGCCCGGTAGGCTGAGTGCAGTGTGTGTACTGGGGGGTAGAAACGAGGGCGGAAAGGCAGGTGGGTCCTAGTGCAGGACCAGGTTGGCGGGTTCAGGATTCAGTCCGTTATCCCAGAGTGATAAGGAACCACTGAGTTTTTGATCAGCGTAGTGACATTATTAGAGTTGTGCGTTAGGAAAATTTAACCAGGCCAGTAGGAAGTTAGGGGCATTGGCAGGGGTGGGTGGGGCTGGGGCGGTAGGGATAATTTATCCAACAGACATTGAGAACCTACTGAGTATTAAGCTCTGGGATCAAATACACATTTAAGAGAGGCCTGGTTCATACGATTAAAGAGTATAAATTCTACGTCAGGCTTGTGCGCAGGAATTCTGGGAAGTCACAAGCACGACTGATGTTTTATGTGAGGATTTCCCACTGTCATTCCATTACCCTTTCCGTCCTGTGAGCTTGAGGGGAGTGCAGAGGTGGAGATGGATGGAGAAAGCCATGAAAGCTTGGGGAGAAATTGCTGCAGGGGCAGGAGGAAGAGCAAGATGACTTTGGCTCTAAGATTGACTGTATGCAAACTGTCACTGCCGTGTGGGTTTCACTGACTCAGGTTTGAATCTTTACCTTTTAAGTACCTCACACCCAGTGAACCAGCATTTGACTCTGCTCTTTAAGTGTCCAATACCTCACCATTTTTTTTCCCAGGTTGCATTTTGGGAGCTGAGTAAAGAGTACCAACCCATTAATTAGGATGGGTCACAGGAGCTGCTGATGGGCTGGGAAACGCTTCTCCCGGAGAGGTGCTTCCTTTTTCCTATTGACTGTATGTAAACGACATTAATAATGCATCAGCTATTTCTTAAATGGCTAAATACTGTCTATTAATGGAATGTGTTTGTCATAGCAGGACTGCCCAGAGCAGAAGAAAAATTAAAGGATAAGTTGTTTGCGGGGCCCTCTGTGAAGCCCTGTCCATGCCCTGTCTCTTGGCCATCCAAGGGTACTTTCGACTCTGGAAGAAAGGCTGGGTCTGCAGGCGGTCCTCCAGGGCCCTCCTTGTCTCGTAATGAACTTCTGTGCCTGGGTACAGATTCACATCTACCCCCAGGCCTTGCACAAGCTCTCCCCATTGGGGTGGAAAGTAGAACCAGGTTGTACTAGATATAAGTGCCATCTGAACCTGAGGGGAAGGCTTTATTTCACTCTCACTAGGGCTGAGAGAGTCTTGGGAGGCTGTGGTAGTGACCAAGTGACACCTCCAGGCACCTGAAGGAAACAGCGATGTTACTGGCAACTCCTGCAGCTACCCACCTGCAGCTGATGTTTTTCCTCTTAGAAGCTCTTTCTGTTTATCTTTGGAGAAACGGATGCTTTTCTTGATTGAGGGGTGACCTCTTGCCTCTAAGGGTTCACCCCATCGTACTGTACTGCCTTTTCATCCTATAAAATTCATAAGAAGGAGGAGAGAATGGTGTGGAGAGAGGTAATCACAGGCAGGAAGGTCTTTTTCCCCCTAAGTAGAGCCCCCAGCAATTTCTTTAGGGGTGGGGCAGGGAGGGGAGGAAGAAAGGGGTCTGTCTGTCTGTCTCCCTCAATTCCAGATGCCTGAGGATCCAGCATGGTGTTTACCGGGTACTGCCCCAGACCTAAGAGTGTATCAAGATGACTTCAGAAGTGAGTGTAAACCCCAAAAAGCAGCAGACAGGCAGGGTGTAACTCAGTCGTTTGAGCATCTGCTTTCCATGTACAATGTCCTGGGTTCAATCCCTGGTACCTCCTAAAAAAATAAAAATAAAATTAAAAGCAATAGACAGAATTTGGCAAGTCTTAAGAGTACATGAAATGAAGTTTGAAAAGAAAACGCCCTTTCTAAATGTACTATGTAATTCCCCATTATTTCACTGCAGGTGGCATAAATCATCTACATAGACAAAGCTTGTGAACCAGATGAGACTGGTTCCCTTATACAGGTGGGACAGCACTCTTTAGAATGAAGCTGATGGGAATGCAGGTGTGGTCCTACCGCAGTGGGAGGGGGGAGGCGAGGCGGGGAGGGGCTTGGCCCTGAAGATCAGCCGCCCAGCTCTGCCTCCCGGCCCAGGGGTTGAGGTTACTGGACCCAGCCAGTAGTTGGCATGCCATGGCAGCGTTCTTGGCCCCTGGGCAGTGGGAGCTGCTGCAGCAGGTTCCCGAACTGTTGACTGAGCCCCACCTCTCAATGGCATCCTGACCTAGCAGGAAGGTGGCCCTTTGGCTCTCTGCCTTCCCCGGGACCTCAGCCCCTGCAGTGCCGGCCCTGCACAGTGGCATCCAGAAGAGACTGAGGGCTCCAGAGGACAGAGCCCCAAGTGGAGGGCCCGTCAGCCTTTGGATTTCATTTCATCAAGTGTGAAACGGGTGAATCAAGCGAGGTGCTGGGGAAACTGTACAGCACCACGCTCCTGGTGACAATGGTGATGATTTCTTGGGCTGAGTCAAATCGCCTGGATTCAGATTCTGGTACAGCTGCTTATTAGTGGTATGATTGTGGACACACATGACCTCTTAGGGAAAATGAGGGTGCAGTAGTTTCAGCCATGGCAGAGGCAAGCACCAGCAGAGTGGCGGTGACAGCTAGCTGCCGACAGGACAGGTGCCTGGCAACACACAGTAGGTGCTCAGGAAAGCGCTGATGCAGGCTAGTGGGAGGTTCTGCCGTGTGAGCTGGGACCAGTCACCCCATCTGCAAAGTTAAAGCTGTGATGTCAGGAATTGCCCTGGACCCTTGTGGCACGTGCTGCAGGCTGCCTGGCCCCATCGCTGCCTTCCCCATGTGCCACTTGTGGGAGGGTGTGGGGCCTTGCAATGCTTTGCACGGGACCAAGAGCCTCTGGAGCCCTTCTCCGGGCTACACTTCGATTCCGGAGACTCTTGTGGGGGCCCTTAGAGATTACCGTCCCTTTCCCCCCGGCCTAGAATTTTAGGCCTCACCCTGGAGCAGTGTTGTCAGGTTGGGGCTACATCTCCTGAGTATGAGAGAGCTGGGGGTGGGGGGGGTGGGAGGACCGAGGGAGAAGCTGGGGACAACAACGAAGCTCGTCCCCCAGGACAGGATGGCAGCCCCCAATCCCCTCCCTGTTTAAAAATACAGGCCTCGGTTGCTCACTCATCCAGGAAACGAGTCTTGTAGAGTCGTGGTGCTGGGCGCTGGGATACAGAGATGTCGGAAGGCAGGCTCCCTGCCCGCCTGGGGCTTACGACCTGGGTAGGGGGTGAAGCTAACAAGCCATGTCAGACCCAAGTGCTCCCCTGGGATAAGAGGGTCATGGAGTGGGGCTGGGAGCTACATTTGGTGGGTGGAAATGAGAAGGGGCCTTCTTCAGGAAATAGCATTTGAACTGAAATTAATGAAAAGATGCAAAAATCTGTGGTTCCCAAAGGACAGTTTGAAAACAAAATGCAGATCCCCAGGCCCAATCCTTGACATGGTATATGAGCATCTGAGGGTTGTGACCCAGGAGCTTGCTATTTTGTTGTTCTCCCAAATGACTCCCATGCACACTAAAACTGGAGACCTACTGCCCTGGTGGATTTAGGGTCCCGTCCATCTCCAAGAGCATGTGGTTCAGGGCAGAGGACGTGTGTGGGGGCCTGGCCTGGGGAGAGGAGCAGGACGCTTAGGGGCAGGTGGCAGGGTGCAGCCAGGTCCTGCCTTTCTAGCTCTGTCCTTGGCTCTAATGGTGTCTGGCACGGCCCTGCCCTGTCTGGCTTTTCATTCCACGTGTTGTGTCAGTCCTAGCGGCCTGGATTAGGGCTCTCTTACTTGGGGAACCATTTCCAACAGCCAGCGCATGCGCTCTCCCCAGGCGTAGTTGAGGATCCTGGGGCTCGGTTGCCTGAGCCCACCCCGCCCCCCACTGTGTGCCCTGGGCCTGGGTCAGTGATCATTCTGTGGGCGCACGGCCCTGCGTGGCTGCTGACTCCCCCTGAGCACGGGGTTTTAGATTTGTGGCCACTGCTGCAGTAGCAACGCCCGCCGCTTGATGGCACTGGACTCAGGCAGCTCTGGATCTGAGGCGTCCTGGCCTGGGGCCCCCTGGAGAGTGGTGGGGGGCCAGGGCGTCCCAGGAAGCCAGAAAACACCTGCCTCCCTGGATATCCTTGCACCAGGTGAACACCTATTGTGTTTTCCTCCAAGTATTCTTTGTCCCTTCTTCACCCCCATTGCCTGTGCTGCGGGTCCCTCCGCCCTGGGCCTCAGTTTCCCCATCCGTCCAGTAAGAAGAAACCTGTAGGGTTTCTTGGGGAATAGAGAAAGGGAATTTTCCTTTAAAAGGAGCCCTTCCTCCCTTCCGTTCCTCGCCCCCTCACTCCTTCAGCCCAGCGCTCCGTTCTCCCAGCAGGAGCAACCACTCCGCGCGGTCCAGCAGGCTCTGGGAGTGTCCCCTCAGGCCACTGGCTGGGGAGGACCGGCCGGTGGTGTCACTGTGTCAGGGGAGGAGGAGGAAGAGGTGGCGGCAAGGTCGCAGTCGGGCCTCCAGCCCTGCCCAGCCCAGCTCCCCGGGGGAGACTTTACGGGCCGCCCCCGCCCCTGCGGCTCCCGCGCTCCCGCGCGCCCTGCGCGCCCTGCCCGCCCTGCCCGCGGGAGCCGCGCCTGCGGGGCCGCCGCAGCGCCGAGGAGGCACCAGGGCCGCGCCGGGCGGCGGGCAGGGGCCGGCGGGCGGGCGGGGAGCCCGGGGCCACGCGCCCATGCGGCGCCGCGGGGGCCCGGCGGTCCGCAGGCCCAGGTGAGGGGGCACCATGGGGCAGGGGGGCTGGAAAGGGCTCTGCCTGTCGCTGTTCGACTACAAGACGGAAAAGTATGTCATCGCCAAGAACAAGAAGGTGGGCCTGCTCTACCGGCTGCTGCAGGTCTCCATCCTGGTGTACCTGGTGGTGTGAGTCCCCCGGGGCTTTGGGGGCGGGGGGGGGGGGGTGGCGGGGGGGAGGGGTGGCCGCCCGCGGCAGGGTCCTGGAATTTGCGTGTGGGCACGTGTCCCCTGTAGTTGGGGGTCTGTGATCCTGTTCATGGCGGGGCCCTCCCTGGCCCTGGGGTGTCAGGGTGGGGAGTATGGAAGGAGGCCTCTGCCCTCCCCACGGACTCTAAATGTCCTGAGATGTGGGCAGTGGATCCTGCGTGTCTCCATTTAGAAGATTCTCCCTGGGCAGCTCTTTTCCCCGGGGCTGGGGCCCCCAGGGTTAGGGAAGGGGACAGGGATGTAGGGGGCGGGGGCCACAGCTGTCCCCCTCAGAGCCTCCTGGGGCCCTATCCTGGCGGCAGCCCCAGGGCCAGGCAGGTTATTTATAACCACTGAGTGTCAGTGCCATGCTTGGGGCTGGGCAGCTCATGAGCCTGGCATGTTCTCCAGTCACTTCCGGTCAACTTGTCACCCTCCACCCCCCGACCCCACCCCCCCCCCCCCCGCCTGACCCCAGTGACTGGCCTCTGGTATCCAGGCAGGGTCCTGCCAGAAACCTCTACCCCTGCATGCAGCTTGACCACCCACCTCCCCATCCCCATCCCGTCTGACAGATGGGGTGCCACCAGCCCAGGGTGCGGCTCAGAGGTTGCTCAGCCAGGGACTGTTCAGAGCCCTCGCCCCTTCCCAGAGAAGCAGGTGGAGGGAGGAAGTGACTCCTTCCTTCTTTTACTCATTTCCTGACTGCAGACGCTCCTTCTCGGGGGACAGCCCTGGCCTCACCTCACTCCCTCCTGGAGGGCAAGCCAAGGGGACCTGAGCGTTGTCCTTAAGGCGGCTGGCCCTCTCCCGCCGAGGACCTTCCCGCGAGCTGGTCCTCAGCCGCTTGGCTAGCTCCCACTCATCCTTCAGACCTGGGTTCTCACAAAACCACCTCCTTTCCATGGCATGACCGTAGTGTACTCATGCTTATTTGGGGGATCCTTTGCTTAATGTCTGTGTGTGACTCCCTGCCAGCCCAGGATGCCATGAGGGCGGGGCCTGGCGTCACTTAGGAAACAGGTGATGGAATGAATGAGAGAATGAATGAAGCTGCTCCTTGCACGTGTGCAGGATGTTCCTGCCAGGGCTGAGCTGGGTCTCCGGCTGAAGGGCTGGTTTGTTGCCGGCCTCTCGGTTCCCTGGCTACGTGACTGCCTGGGCACCCCGGCTCTGTCCGAGGAGCGGGGAGGGCAGGCACATCCTGGTTGGCACCTGCTGAACAGACACTGCCCACTATCCCACACTGTGACCTTGCTGCCCTCTCTGGGCCTCAGTTTCCCTAACTTTAACAAGAGGTTGACCTGGACAGTCTCTAATGGTAACTGCGTTGGCAGTAAGGACTTGTGTCATTGAACCCATTTTCTGCTGCACAATTTCACAAGCCATCTCATTTTGTAAAAATATTAATTTTGAAATAATTTTAGATTTAATGCAAAAGTAACAGGACTGATACAAATGTTTTTGAATACCCTCACCTAGATTCCCCAAATGTTAACATTTTACTACACTTGTGTAATCCTTCTTTTTTCTCTCCACATACACAGCACATATATGTTTGTTTGTTTTTGGAACTTTTAAGACTAAGTTACAGGTAAGCCCTAAATACTTTAGTGTGTATTTCTTAAAAACAAGAAATTCTCTTACTTACCCAGGTACAAATATGAAAGTCAGGAAATTAACATTAAGACCATATCATGGGGGAGCAGTTGTAGCTCAGTGGTTGAGCATCGGCTTCCCATGTATGAGGTCCAGGGTTCAATCCCCGGCCCAGTACCTTCCCCCCCCAAAATAAAAATAAAAATAAACAGACCATATTATGGTCTAATCCTAAGGCTTTTTGTAAATTGTCCTAAGAATTATCTCTATAGCAAAAGAAAATCTGAAATCATGCCTAGCCTTCAGTTGTCATGTCTTCTTTATTTCCTTAATCTGGATTCCTGAGCCTTTCTTTGTATTTTTGATGTTGACAGTTTTTGAAGAGTACAGCATTTTAAAAAATGCATTTTTTGAGATAAAATTCATATAACCTAAAATTCACCATTTAACCATTTAATATTATACAATTCAAATGTCAGGCACCCAGAGCGGGTGTAGCTCAGTGTTGAGCACCTGCTTTGCATGTATGAGGTCTCGGGTTCAGTGTAACCATTATCACTATCTAATTCCAGAATATTTCCAACACCTCAGTAAGAAACCCAATACCCAATAGCAGTCAGTCCCTCTCCTTCCCCCAGCCTCTTGCAACCACTAATCTACTTTCTGCCTGTGTGGATTTGCCTATTTTATCTTTTTTTTTTTTTGAAAGGAGGTACCGGGCATTGAACCCGGCACCTTGTACATGGGAAATAGGCAATCGACTACTGAGCTACACCCACTCTCTTTTCTATTCATTTTATATAAATGAAAAGATACAATATGTGGTCTGTTATGTCTGGCTTCTTTCAGTTAGCATAATGTTTTCAAGGGTCATCCATGTTCCATGTATCAGTACTTTATTCCTTTTTGTTGGCTGAATAATATCCCATTATATGGATATACCATATGTATATGGATGGAATGGTTTATCCATTCATCAATTGATGGGCATCTGGGTTCTTATACTTTTGGGCTATTATGAATGATGCTATGGATGTTCATGTACATGTTTTTGTGTGGACATATGTTTGCAGGTCTTTTTTTAATCAGTATCTTTTTTTTTTTAAGATTTACTTTTTATTTCTCTCCCCTTCCCCCCCCCCCCACTCCCAGCCCCATTGTCTGCTTTTTGTGTCCACCCGCTGTGGGTGTTCTTCTGTGTCTGCTTGGATTCTTGTCTGCAGCACCGGGAATCCGCACATCTCTTCATCGTGTCATCTTGCTGCGTCAGCTCTCTCTGTGTGCTGCGCCCCTCCTGGGCAGGCTGCGCTTTTGTCACATGGGGCGGCTCTCCTTACAGGGCACGCTCCTTGTGTGTGGGGCTGCCTTATGTGGGGGTCCCTGTGTGGCAGGGCACTCCTTGCACGCATCAGCACTGTGCGTGGGCCAGCTCATCAAATGGGTCAGGAGGCCCGAGGTTTGAACCCTGGACCTCCCATGTGGTAGGCGGATGCCCTATCAGTTGAGCCAAATCTACTTCCCAGGTCTTTTGGATATATACCTAGATGTTGAATTGCTGGGTCTTATGATAATTCCAGTTAACCTTTTGAGGAACTGCCAAACTGTTTTCCTTAGCACCTAAACCATTTTACATTCCTACCAGCAATGAAGAAGGGTTTTGATTTCTCCTCACCTTCACTAACACTTACTTTCCTTTTGTCTTGATTATAGCCGTCCAAGTGTGTGAAATGGTATCTCACTGTGTATGCATTTGTCTAATAACTAAGGATGTTGAGCATCTTTTCATGTGCTCATTGGTCATTTATTTATCTTTGGAGAAATATCTATTCAAATCCTTTGCCCACTTTAATTGGTCGTCTTTTTATTGCTGAGAATTAGGAGTCCCTTCTTCCTCCCTCCCTCCCTCCCTTTCTGTGTTAAGAAATATTAATTTTGTTTAACCAGGTTTCACAGCTGCATATTTAATTCTATAAAAACTTTATAGATTGTACAGTTTATATATAGTTCAAACTAATGAGCAAAAAAGTAAGTCCCACAGATGCAAAAATAGTGTACCAGTTGATTCAAGGCAGAGGCAGATTTACACGCTGTCCAGCTCTCCATGTGGCCAGGGAGGTGATCAGTTCTAAGTATAAACTTCAAAACTGTACAAAAATAGGGTTTTGATTTTATTTCATTCTTCCTACATTCATTATGATTGCAAGCTCAGCAGCCTGACTGATAATCAGCACGTGGAGTCAGGAATCAGTCACCACTAGGAGTTCCTTCTATTTAGTAGAACCTGATCAGATACATAATTTGCAAATGTTCTCCCATTCTGTGAGTTATCTTTTCACTTTCTTGGTGGTGTCCTTTGATGCACCAAGTTTTTGGTTTTGACAAAGTCCAAATCATCTCTTTTTCTTTTTGTTGCTTGTGGTTTTGGTGTCAAAGAGATTTTATACTCTTATTTTGTAGAATGCCCCTCAGTTTGTGTTTGTTTTACGTCACCACATGGTACGTTTCAGGCTGCGTAACCTCTCTTTAACCTTCCCCTCGACCATGGAGGGTGGCATTGTTAACCCCGTGTCACAGGTTGGAAGCTGAAGCTCAGATATTTCATTGGCCGGAGGCCACACAGCCAGGACTTGGTTGAACCAGCAGCCCTGGCCTGCCGGCCCTGGGGCCTCAGGTCCTGAGAACGGAGATCTGTGGTCTCTCTGGCCTCTTGAGAGCCTCCCCTCACCCCCCGCCCCCCACCTCTGCAGTTGCCTGTTGCCTCTGCTGCCTGCAGGGCGGGGTGTCAGGCCCTGGTGAGAGCTGTGGCCCCTGCCTGGGAGCTGGGGACGGCAGGGCCCTGAGCCTGCCCCACCCGCCCTGCTCGGGGAGACTTCCTGAGGGCAACAGCACAGCTGAGGCCCCCCCGCCGCCCCTCCCACAGGTGGGTGTTCCTGGTGAAGAAGGGCTACCAAGACACGGACACCTCCGTGCAGAGTGCGGTCATTACCAAAGTCAAGGGCGTGGCCTTCACCAACACCTCGGAGCTGGGAGAGCGGCTCTGGGACGTGGCCGACTACGTCATCCCGCCCCAGGTCAGGGCCCCCACCCGGCGCTGGCGCCCAGGCTGGCAGGGCCTGGTTGGGAGGGAGCGGCCGGGGAGACGCTGCTCGCCTTGCCCCAGCCCGCCCCGGGCCACCACGCATCCTGTGCCTTGGCTCGGGAGGGCACACGGGGTTTGCAGAGAGACACTGTCCAGATCCTTCTCGCCACCACCCCTGTGCTCCCTGACGGTTCAGCAAATAACGGCTGAGACGAGCTGGGGCCCAAAGAGCTCCCAGCCCGATGTGGGTCGGGTGGCTTGGCACAGGGAACAGAGTTATTTTCACAGCAGGCAACTCGGGGCCTCTTGATGGGAGCCCCGCCCGTCTATTAGCCGCTGCCCTGGAAGCAGCTCCCTGTCCTGCCAGAACTGGCCTGGGTCGGGCCTGGGCCAACCCCTGCACAGCCCTTCCTCTCCCAGATGGGGGAGCTGGGTCAGACTCAGGGTTAGTGGGGTGGGGGCGGTAAGGGGTTGTAGGCCTGGGAGGGACCTATCAAAGGACTTCAAAGACCCCAGGGCCAGCAGGCAGATGGGAACGTCCCCAGCCCCCAGCAGAAGCCCCTCCCCTATCCTAAGGGGCAGGAGGAGGGTCCCAGCCTCTCTCTGCTTCCGCAGGGAGAGAGCGTCTTCTTTGTGGTGACCAACTTGATCGTGACCCCCAACCAGCGGCAGGACACCTGCGCTGAGGTCTGATGCGGCACAGGGAGATGGGAGGAGGCGGCAGGCGTGGGTGGGGTCTAGCCTTCTCCCAGAGGAGAGCTCCTACCTGCCCGGTGCCCGGGAGGCGTGGCCTGCCCTGCTGGGGGCAGAGCTTTAATGGGGGCTCTAAGGGGTGTGTGGTCCCCGCAGGCCCTGGGGCCGGGAGAAGCCCTGTTCTCAGCCCGGGGTGGGGCCTGGCTCAGCCAAGTCCCGCAGGGGCCCTCCCCACCCAGGCCCCCTCTCACCCGCAGAGTGAAGGCATTCCCGATGCAGAGTGCAAGGAGGACGGGGACTGCGCCCCCGGGGAGGCGGTAGTGGCAGGAAATGGTGAGGCCTGCGGTGGCAGGGGCTGGGTGGGGGCGCCTGGAGCCGAGGCCCTGGCAGTGGCCCTGTCCCCACAGGAGTGAAGACCGGCCGTTGCCTGAGGGCGCGGAGCGCGGAGAAGGGCACCTGTGAGGTCTTCGCCTGGTGCCCCGTGGAGGCCAAGTCCAAGCCCTCGTGAGTGGCCGGTCCTCGGGGCCTGGGGATGCCCCCAGGGAGCAGATCTGCACCCCCCCCAGGGGCCTCCTTCCGAGGGGGCTGCAGCACCCCAGGGAACCGGCTCCTGCCCATCATGCCGCAGGCCGGGGCGCGGGGAGGCAGGGGCAGCCTCCTGACAGGCTCTCCGGCTTGGCTTTCAGGAAGGTGCTCCTGGGCGGGGCCGAGGACTTCACAGTTTACATCAAGAACTCCATTCGTTTCCCCAAGTTCAACTTCTCCAAGTAAGGACGTGGGGCTGGCCTGCTGGGACCCTGGCGGGGGATGCGGGCCCCCTGGCCTCCCCGCGGCGTGCGTGGGCCTGAGCGCGTGAGTGCGTGGTGTCCGCATGTGGCCGAACCCCTGGTGACCGGCCGTGGGGGGCCCGGGCCCGTGCGGGAGGGGGGTGCTGGCGGGGGAAGCGGGTCAGGGCTCCAGTCGGGGTAAAGCCAGGGCTCGGCCTGGACATGGCACGTCTCACCCTTCTCCCCGGGCTGCTGACGGCCTCCACCCAGGACCAATGTGCTGGACGCCAAAGACAGCTCTTTCCTCAAAACCTGTCGCTTTGGCCCCAACAACCACTACTGCCCCATCTTCCGCCTGGGGTCGCTGGTCAGCTGGGCTGGGAGCAGCTTCCGGGAGATGGCCTTGGAGGTGGGTCGTGTGCTCTGCCAAGAGGGGTGGGGAGGGGACCATGGGGCTGGGGCGGCCCCACAACTCACCTGCCGTCTTCAGAAGAGGCCAGAGGCCCTCAGGGAGGGCTCAGGGGAGGACGGCCCACGGTGAGGGACTAGCCCCCCGCCCCCCGGAGCCCCTGCGCCAGTCCGCATTCCCCCGGCCCAGGGAGGGTGGGGACCTGGGCTTGACTCACTGTGATCTTCCGTGCCATCTTCCGTGCCGTGGTACGACCCTCGGCGGCCGCCGCCACCCCCACCTGCGCCCTGGTGTTCTCCCTCGTGAGTGACACCTGCGTGCAGAGCTGTTTGGAGAACCCAGTACCACGACGTGTGTCCCTTGCAGAGGGGCCGGGCTGTAGGCTGCCCATCGCGGGCAGTAGACAGACCTGACTCCCCCATCCCGCTCTGGCCTCACTGCGGACTCTTTCTTCTTCGCCCCTGGGTGAACTCTAGGGCAGGGCAATCTCAGATAATGGGATTCAGGCACAAGGGCAGTCTCTTTTCAGAAATTACAATGTCCCATCCAGTGCAGTGACCTGAGCCCGTGACTCGATTCTAAGACACGCGCTGCCTGCCCTCAGCGTGGGGGGTGTCCTCCGGGGAGTGCAGCCCCTGCTCCCTCTCCCACCGTGTGCGCCTCCAGGGCCAGGCTCGGGGCGAGGTGGTCACAGGTTCTCCCCTGGGGTACATTATTCTTGTTATTTTTACCACTCTGATTGCTGTTAGATAATCCCCCTGGGAACTTCCATCTGCAATCCCCATGACAGCTGGGCTACTGCTTCTTGGGGCTTCAGCCCTCCACCCTGCGCATCTGGGGTCCACTCCACACAGACCCTCTGTTGGGGTCTCCTGGTCCCTCTGGGGGCTCAGTCAGGCAGCCCCCCATGCCAGAAGCCTCCAGCAAGCTCTCCCAGTGGCCCTGGGGTGGCGCGCCCACCGTCACAGGGCACCCCCAGGCTCCTCTGCTCTGCTCCTCCGTCTGACGTTCGCTTCTCTCCAGTAGATTTCTCAGCTGAATCTGCTCAATTCCCCCAATCCAGGGAGTGCTTACAAAGCTCTCTGGGTTCTCCCGGTTAGGTTTCCTCACAAGCAGATGTCCGCACTCCCCGCCTCTTCCACCTTAACCTCTCGATTCCCTTGAGGTGAGGGCTGAGCGGGGCCCCTGGGCCGGGCTGCGGCCGGCCGCTGCTTTAGGCAGTGCTGCCCTCGCGGCCTGGGCAGGCTTGGTGCCTGCTCCCTGCTTCCTGGTCTTCGGGGCATCGAAGAGGCTGAGCCCAGAGCACCCATATCAGGCACATGTATGAAGTGCCTGTTCCATGGCAGGGGCTCACTCCGCTCCGGGGAGCCCCCTCCTCCCCTGAAGCATGGGGTGGGGCCAGAGCCCGTGCCCTCCCCGTCCC
Organism: Dasypus novemcinctus; assembly: GCF_030445035.2. Lineage (NCBI taxonomy): Eukaryota > Metazoa > Chordata > Mammalia > Cingulata > Dasypodidae > Dasypus > Dasypus novemcinctus. The sequence continues at coordinate 28,972,325 of NC_080693.1, forward strand.
CCCTCTTCCTCCCCCTGCTCGGTGCAGGGCCCATCTGTGGTCTGTGACTTGCATCCATCTCCAGAAACTCTTTGCACTGATCCTTGTCTCTTTTTCATCAAGGGCGGTGTGATAGGAATTCAGATTGAATGGGACTGTGACCTGGATAAAGCTGCCTCTGAATGCAACCCTCACTATTCTTTTAGCCGTCTAGACAACAAATTTGCAGAAAAGTCAATATCCTCTGGGTATAACTTCAGGTAATGGGGGCTCGGCCTGCCACCTTGTACTCTGACCACGTTTCATGTCCTTTCTGGGCGCCGGTGCTGAGACAGCCCTTCCTGGGGGGAGCAGGTGGGTGTCAGAGCTGGAGGCCGTGGAGAAGCGGGGGTCCCAGCCCAGTGGCCGGGGACAGGCACATGTCATGGCTTGGCTTCCTGCCAGGTCGGTCCCTCAGCGCTTTGGCGGTCCAGCCAAAGGGAAACCCCTTTCCCCTTGGGAACATCGGGCAGGGATTTAAAATATCTGTATGACTCTTTAGTACCTGGCTCACTGAGAGGGTCTGCAACCTCTCCCGGGGCTGCCGATGAGCTGGGGTCAGCGGAGTGCTTGTAAATCCCTTCCCTAAAACTTGCAAAGCTGCGTGGCCCAACAAGGAAGGCCCAGCCAGGCTGAGCTCTGCCCACCCTGTCTCCTCCAGATTTGCCAAATACTACCGAGATGCAGCTGGGGTGGAGTTCCGCACCCTGATGAAAGCCTACGGGATCCGCTTCGATGTGATGGTGAATGGCAAGGTGCGTGGGGGTCCTCTGAGGCTGGGCGGGGGGGCAGGGGAGGTTGGGAGGGGGCCCTGGGCGGGCTTGGGCTGGAGTCCCTGGGGACCTGCTCACCCTGCCTTCTCCCTTCAGGCAGGGAAGTTTAACATCATCCCCACTGTCATCAACGTCGGCTCTGGGGTGGCGCTCATGGGTGCTGTGAGTATCTGCCTCCTCCTTTCCCTTCCTACCCTCCCGCCGGGCAGCTAACCCGAGGGTCCGGGAGGTACCAACGCCCCAGCAGAAGGTGAGCTGGGGAGATCAGAGTAGATGTTGGAAAGAGGACTTCTGGGATTTCACGCCCTGCCAGCTGCCCAGGTGGCAGGGACTGCCCGAGTTGCTCGGGGCTGCATGGGGTTTGGGTCAGCCCCCAGCCGTGCTGGGACCCCAGGTCAGCCCTTGACCTTCTTAAGTGCTGCCTCCACTTCCACTAAGAGGAGGAGCAGGTGATGCGGGGTTTCTCGGCCTCAGCACTGTTGACCTTTCAGGCTACACAATTCTGAGTTGTGGGGGGCTGTCCTCTGCACTGCAGGATGTTTAACAGCACCCTGGCCTCTACCCACAAGAGGCCAGTAACACTTCCCTCATGACAGCCCGAAATGTCTCCACATTGTCCCATGTCCCCTGGGGGCAAAATTGCTTCCACTGAGCACCACTGGGCTAAAGGGATGAGAGGCAGGGAGCACAGCTCTGCAGTCCTTCCTAGAGGTGGCCCTTCAGCCTGGCAGAGGGGGAGCTCACGGAAGGAGAGGAAGTAGTGGCTAGAGCGCAGGGCAAGGCTCTTTGGAATCTCTGTAATGCTCCCGTGTGCTTTTGGAAGGTTGTTAAAACACACAGGGAGGTAATGAGCCACTTGTGTCCAGCCAGCCAGCCCCTTTCCAAGGTTTCTGTAAGCCTCTCCCCTATTCGTCTCCTGGGTGACCAGAACAGTTCACTGGAGGGTGCCACCAGCACTTAGGACGCACTTTTCATTAAGACAAGAAAATTGTGTCCCGAAACAGGACCCACAGAGGCCATGCTCCTGAACGATGGTAGGTGACAGATTTCTCTTCATGGCAAGCAGTCATTGTTGTTCCATTCGTTAGGGAACCCTGGGTGTTTATTAGTGACTTTCTTAGGAGGGGCCTGCCTTCAGTCACCACTTTCTCAGGATGTGGGTAAAACTGGGACCCGGGGCAGCTGGGTGGAGGCACGTGAGATGAAGGCAGTGGTGCCGGGAGAAGGTGGTGGCAGAGGCCAGGGCTGGTGCTCTCGGTGAACAAGGGATCGCTAATATTTTTGGCATCTGGGGAGAAAGGAGGCGAGCAGGGGCCAGCCACCGAGGGCCTCCCTGCCCGCTCCCACCCCCTCCTCAGCCCTTGGCCAACGCCCTCCCTGCCGCTGGGAGCGGGCGCCCTCTGGCGGAGGAGCGGGGCCTTGCCTCAGCCCCTGGTCTGCAGTGCGGTGGTCGGCGGGAGCGGATGCCCGCTGGGCTAGTTCAGGGCTTGTAGGTCGGTCTGGGTGCCCCGCCCCCACCCGTTTCTCACACTGACCCCAGAGGGATCTTTCTAAAGTACCACAACTCAGACCCTGTCACTCGCCTACTCTCAAACCCTTGAGTGCCTCCCCATAGGCCGGGGACTTCACAACACTCTAAGAAGCTTACCGGCTGGCCCCTCCACCCCCCCCAAAGTGTCTCCAGCTCTTCTCCACAGGCCCTGTGGCCCCTCCCATGCATTTCTACCTCAGAAATGCCTTCCTCCGACTTCCTTTGTGGTGTGCAAACTCCTGCTCGGCCCTCGGTGCTCAGCTAGCCTCCCTCCCCAGGCTGAGAGAAGCCTGGTCTCCTCCGTCCCCGTTCCTCTCCTTATCGTGGAACATGCCGTTCTGTCCCATCGTTTGCTTGCTTTCTCCCTCACCCGAGGGAGAGGCCCCAGAGGGTCTGCGTTGCCTTAGCCCTCCTCGCACCTCGGCGCTGCAGCTGGCACGGGGTGGGCACTCACGCGTTGAATAAATGATTGAGCGGGGTCAGCGCAGGGCAGGGCAGAGGGCGAGGTGCGAGGTTCTGACCTTGGTCCTGCCTTGGACCCGCTTCGTGCCTTTCTGAGCTGCTTCCTCATCTGCTCAGGGGGCCCTTGGTGCGTCCTCTCGGGATGACCGTGGGGTCAAGTGGCATGAAGCACCCCGAGCAGCCGGCCTAAAGTGGGTGCCCTCCTGAGCCAGGGACCCCAACTCTTTTGCAGGGGGCTTTCTTCTGTGACCTGGTACTCATCTACCTCATCAAAAAGAGCCACTTTTACCGGGGCAAGAAGTACGAGGAAGTGAGGTCAGTTACGCTTCTTTGCCAGTGGCCCGAGGGGAGCCCCGTGCTCCCTCAGCCCTCTGGTCTCCCTGGCTTTGAACCTTTTATGTGGTTTTGTTTTTGGCATTTGGGATGTGGCCGCAAGGGGGAGCGTGGGAGCTCACAGCCCCTGGCAGGGCCAGGGAGATGGAATGTTCTGAGGGCATGCTCCACAGAACTGGGCTCAGTCTCACAGCAGCAGCCTCAGAAGAAAGGTCACAGCCTGTGGGCAGGAGACCTGGCTAACAGGCCTGGCTTTGCCACTGCCTCTCTGTGTGACTCTGGACAAGTCCCAGGCCTCTCTGGGCCTCAGTTTCTTCTATCTGCGAAATGAGAGGTGATGTACATATGGTGCTTTCCAGCTCTTATGTTTTAGTATTCTTGGACTTGGCACTTCTGGTGGGCAGGGTTGAAGGAAGTTGGAGTGGTCAGAGAAGAACACAACAGATTCCTGCCGCCCCCCCACACACACTGCAAGGGCCTATTTCCAGGCTCTTCCCAGCTGTGGGTTTGGCCCTTGGCTTAGCTGTGTGTGTGTGAGAGAGAAAAAGAGGGAGAGAGAAAGCATGTGTGCACATGCACTCAGAGCAGCAGGGCAGTGTGGGTGGGAAACGTGGATACCAGGGGGAGGGCAGGGAGAGGCAGCCCTTCTGGGGACGACTTTCTGGAGGAGCTGGAATCAGAATGGGAATCGCAGATAGTGAGGTTTCCACAGGACCTGGGGTCTCCCTCAGCCCCACCACAGCCTGGGACCGTGGGTGAGGGTTGTGGTTGACCCGGATTACACTCCGCCCGCAGACTGAGCTCCAGCCCTGGCTTTAGGCTGAGCCCTGAGCCCGCTGCTGGAGGGACGAGGGTAGCGCCCCCTGCAGGACGAGTCCTCAGGCCCACACTGGGAGCGGCTGCCCTTGGGCCGATGGGGATTAATGGGTCGTGTCCTGCCAGGGGCCGAGAGGCCCGCGCACAGCTGGCAGAGTCCACGCGGCGGGCTGGGGCCTGGGAGGCCGAGGATGCGACGGGGCCAGGCCCGGGGCTGCGGGGCCGCACGGAGCCGGAGGGGCAGCAGCGGGAGCAGCCTGAGGCTCAGGACGGAGGCGGCCGGATGGGGGATGGCTGCGTGTGCCCGCAGCGCCTCGAGGGCTGCGCCCAGCCTGCCAGGTGAGGGGCCGTGGGGCCCGAGGACTGGGGCCTGCAGAGCCAGTGGCCCCAGCAGGGTATTCTGCTCCGGGGCGATCTGGCCACAACTGGGAGGGCCCATCCAAGCTAGTCTGGGGGTGGTGGGGTGGTGCTTTGGCTCCTCCTTGATCTTCACTAGCTTCCCAAGTCCCCTAAAAAACTGTAAGCTGAGCGTGCTTGTGGTGCTAGCCCAGCGTTCAGATATCGTAACACAGCGCTTACTCTCTGCCAGGCACTGCTCTGAGCCTTGTATGAACTCACTGAAGCTTCTCAGCAACTTAATGAGGTGGATATTAACATTCCATGTGTTAGTAATGGGGAAACCGAGGCACCGACTGGTTAAGTAACTTGCCCAAGTCCCACAGCTAAGAAACGGCAGCACTGGGATTTGAACCCAGCTGGTGTGTCACTAGAGTTCAGTTCTTCACTGGGCTATTTTGCCTTATCAAGCCCTCTTCCCTGCCCGTCCCACTCCCCCTGGAACAGATTACTCCCTTAAACTTCTCTTCTGTGCTGAAATTCTGGTACTGCCTCAGCCCCGGGAGGCTGGTGGCTGTGCTGACAAGTGACCCTCGGCTGATCTTCACTGGGCGTTGCCCAACAGGCCCTGAGCAGCCTGGCCTTTCCTACAGAGATGACCGCAGCCTGGCGCAGAGAGGGAGCCCCAGCTGAGCCAGGCCTGCTCTGCCTCTGTCTTGCTGTGTGCCCTTGAGCAGGTGCCTGGCCCTTTCTGGGCCTCGTGTTCCTTTCTTTTCAGTGGGGCCTGGATGCAGGGGACCTTTCAGCCTGGGACAGTGGGTGAGGGTTGTGTTTGGCCCAGATTAAACTGCACCTGCAGACTGAGCTCCAGCCTGACTTTTAAGGACTAGCCCTGGGCCCTGACCCTGTTTTGACTCTCCTTTTATAAGCTAGATCCCCAGGGAGTTCAGTGGCCCTGGCTGCACTTTCCTCTGGCCCCCAGCGTGCATTCCTTGGTGACTCAGGGATTAGCAACCTCCAGCCAGGAGCTGGGCCTGGGCAGTGAAGGAGTGAGAAATATACTGGGGCGAGCGGAGAGGAGTGAGGGAAGATGGAGAGGCTGGGGGGCCGGCAGTGGAGGTGGGGATCCAGCTGTGGCTTCGCGGGTGCTTGCCTGTACTCCTCAGCCTGCGAGGGGGAGAATGACCCTTGCTGGCTTTGCGAGCTGGCTTGGTCTCGGCCCAGCCTTGCCTGCTGTGCAAAGCTCTGTGCTCAGGGGCCTAGGGTCTGGCTGCCACCGTGGTCGCTGCTGCTCACTGCCTCAGCCTAAGTACCTCCATGTGTTGGGGCTGCTGCCAGGGACCCCAAAAGACTGCCCCTCTCTGTCACGGCCAAGAATGCTCTACCTGCCTGCTGCTAGGGAGAGGCGGCTGCGTGTGTCTGTCTTTAGGAAGGCCACCTGGTCCACAGGGTTCCTAACAATTCTGCCTCTGTGTGCCCCTTGTCCCCCACCCTCGCATAGGTCTGGTCACCTGGGGAATGGAAAGGTGAACGTGGAGCAACTGCAGACCCTGCAGACAGTGGAGACGTAGCAAGAGGTGTCAGCTGGAGCAGATTCCGGGAAGGCATCCCACAGCTCTGACCTGGGAAGAGGATTCTTGGAGCCTGCCTGGGGCAGGAGCTTCCAGGCACACCCTTCTCCCCTGCACCCCGGCAGGAGCCTTGGGATCTCACTACAGGCTTTTTGTTGTGTGAGGAGGGGAGCCACCCAGTGGCCACCATGGCTCAGATCTGGAAGCGTCGAGACTAGCGTGTTTTAATTTTTTCTGAGACCCTGCTTGGACATCCATCCATTCATTGGGCAGTAAACATTTATTGATTGCCTGCTATGGGCTGGGCCCTAACCAAAACACGTAAATGAGACACTGAGCTGGCCCTCGGGGAGGGAAACAGGTGCAAGTCCCTCCAGAGCCAACAGAGGCATGGCAGGCAGGCCCGCCACTCCGGCCAGCCTCCAGCGTCTAGCTGAGGATCCGCAAATCCCTGTAGAGAACGATGGCTCCTCAGAGAAGGCCCCTGAGCAACATCAATGGGACATTTGATTTTGCCTCAAGGAGTGAAGTTTACATGTGGCCAGCTTGGCAGCTAGCAAAGAACCTGACCATTCGGGAGACAGCGGGCTCTTGAGAGGAAGACAGACTCCAAGGCCTTGTAGAGAAGACGGGGAAGGCGAGGCAGGTGGCTCCTGCTCCGTTCTGACCGGCCTGCCTGGGGACGCTCTGGGCTTAGTGACGGCCGTATGCCACATGTTCCTGCCTGTGTGGGTGGGCTCTTGCTGTTCTGTGGGGCTGTGTGTCCCGGCCCTGCTTCCCTTGCTCTCTCCTCAAAGGCTTGGTCTGAAGCGTTATTACGATAATGGATGGGAAATAATCACTTAGCAGGTTTAAACAGTTGTCAGGGAGTCACAATGACTAGGGAGTTCAGATCTGGACCCCCATTTCCACCCACCCCATCCTGCAGAACTTGGCTGCTTCCCTCCAAGTATGGTCTGTGGGCTGGCAGGATGGGCAGCACCCAGGAGCTTGTTAGAAACGCAGTCTACTAAACCAGAATCTTGCATTTTAACAAGATTCCAAGGTGACTGGTGCACACATTAAAGTCTGAGAAACCCTGAATGAGGAGCTACGCAAAGCCCTGGTTCTGAGGAAAAGGCTAGCTTTGGAGGGTGGAGCCAATTTCTAGGTCAGATTTCCATGCCCGCTACTTTGATGCCAGGATTCCTCCCTAGCAGCTCTTCTCCTCCACCCAGGGAAAGCGCCATTCTGCTGACTTTATTTAAATGGAAATGTTTTGACACCGTACTATTTGTGATTCAAAATGCAAAAGTTACAAAAGAATACAGTGAAAAGCTTCCCTCCCACCGCTCCGAGGGCCACAGGAACCAAGAGGCTCCCTTACTGGCTAAGAAACCACTTGGTTACTCACTCAGGCAGGAGCCTTTCCTGATGCCTGAATGAAGACCAAGCCTCCTGTATCAGGAATGGCCCTGACGCCACATGCTTATGCACTGGGTCTGAGGAGCCAGGCAAGCTCACTTCTTCCTATCCTTTCTGTCTGCTAAACCCAAGAAGAAGGGAAACCCAGAGCCCATCGCTCACTATCGTGTGAACCACTCAGCAGAAATGTCTTGCCCTGCTGCCCTGACTTACCAAGTCCCAGGGGCTAGGTTTGGGCAGCTCCCGGGACACGGGGGAATGTCCTCTTTGGGAGGCTTTTCTCTAAGGCCTCCTTCCTGTCAGGAGCACCTGGTTCTCCTCTTCACATAGGAGGTGGTAAGCATCCTTTTCTAGGGTGTGTGGATCAGAACTGCCTGGCAGAAGGTCCCTGGCGAAGCTGCCACTGGGGCAGAGGGGCATGGTCCCCAACAGGAACCCTTTTAGATCATCCTTCACCTTGGTGCATCTGGGAACCTGTCGACAAGCGCAGTGTACCCTCTGAATTGAAAGTGAAAAATCGGTTTGGCCCATTAAGGTGTTTAATTTCCTCAGTAAAGCAAATCCTTGGATTTTTACAATCTAGCATGTTACCTTTAAGATTGGGAGTGAAAAGGGCAGGGTTCTTTCTGAATCCTGCCTGCTTAGAAGTTGGTCTGGTTTCTTTTAGCCTGCTTTTGGAAATGCTGGGCCACATTCATATGATCTGGTGCAGTCATATTGTTTCATATTGGACTGAAATGTTTTCCTCCAGTTATTCATTCATTTAGTAAAGTATTTTTGAGTACCTACTGTGTGTCAGGTGTGGGACTAAATGCTGGTGATACAGGGGTGAGCAACACAGACACGCTGCCTGCCCTCAAGTGCTGTGGTCTAGAGGGGAGTTGAATCTTAGCCAAATGGTCACACATATAATCACTTGGATTGAATAGGGTGCTTTGGTAGTTTTCAACAGGGAGTAGGGGTGAGTCAGGGAAGGTTTCCCCAAGGAGATGACATAGCAACTGAAATCTGAAAGATGAATAGCAGTGTAGGGAAGGGGTAGCATTGCAGGGAAGAAAACCACACATGTAAAGAAACACCTTGATGTGGGAAGGAGTGTCCAAGGAACTGGATGGAGACCGTGTTGCTGGAACCCAGGGGAAGAGGGGAGAGTAGTGGTAGACGTCTGGAAAGGTCCTAGAAATGTGCCCCATCCCTGATGTCATCTATTATCCTTACTGTTTTTGAGGATTTCTGTCAATCATGTTGACTCCTTAATTTTGAGTTGTCTTCATTAAACATTAGTGTCACAGAGGACTTACTCAACCTAGACTGAGCCCAGCAACACTTTCCAGGTGGCCTCTCTACTACATGTCCAGAGCCCTGTGCTCAGAAAGGCCCCTTCCAGCTTCTGGTTGCATGCTCTGCCCATGTTGGCTTGCTTTTCACACAGCTCCCTCCCCCACCCCCACCCCCACTCCCTTTTTTTTGCATAATGTTAGTGCATGAGTGGGATGCTCATTAACCCTGTAGAAACTTTTTTTTAATAGGGAGAAGTGAAGCAGGAACTTGAGCTCTTTTCAAACTTGGGAAAGCCCCTTACCTTTGGGAATGGGTTGCTTCATCAGGAAGGTGAGAACACTGGCCTCCCAAGAGCCCCTTTCCATTCTGCTGGTCCAGGACCACAGGAATTGTGTATGTCTATGTTCAGACCCTAGCCTATACCTACCCACCTAGGGTTTTCCTAACAATTGAGTTATCCCATGGCTGGGAGTACCATGATGCTGGCCAACAGGAAATTTGTAAATTGGGTGCTATCAATATGGCATTACAGGGACCAGCCACGAAAGATCAAAGTGCCCTCTACTCCTGGTGCAGGGGCCACCAGGACTGACCAGTCACTGCTGCCTTTTTGCCCTCCACCAGTGCTTCCTGTTTCTCAGGGGCTAGCTGCCCCATTGGGGGACCAGTCATCAAGGGACACATGACTTCTCCAGGTATCTAAGGACCCCAGCTAAGGACTACAGTGCCCCTGGAGACTCCCTAAGTCACCCCACTTGGAATGGCATCCTGTATGTCTGGAAAAGGGCTCCATTTGCTTCCAACCCTCTCCCCAGACTCAAGTGATGCAACTCCTCAGAGCATACTCTGGACCCAAGGACCCAAGGACACTCTTTCCAGGAGACTTCACCTTTCTGCCAACTGCTTCCCCTTAAGCCAGTATGCAGAATTAAAGTGGGGGAGGTGGCAAACATTTTCTGGGACCTGCCCAATATATGTATTCTATCACAGTTTTATTTGGTTATAAAGTAAAAAGTTGTCAACTTTAAATGTGTTTTGATTTCTTTTCAATGACCACCCCATATTTCAGGAGAAAGCATAGGGAGCAAGCAAGAAGGAAGGAGGTAGAGCCAACAAACAATTAGTAAATAAGATACTACGTTTCTCATTTTCTTTGCAAAGAAATGCAAATGAAAAAAAACACCCACATTTCTCTTTAAATGAGCAAACATTAAAATAAAGTTAAACCCTTTCCAAGCAGTGACAACCTCCCCACAAAAACATGCCTCTTGCAAAGACCTCCTTCATCCCTCTCCAGAAGAGGAAACGAGGAAACACAAGAGGAGCTTGGTATGGTGCCCCAGTTCCTACTTCATGGGTGTAAAATGCACAGGATGCTATAAAATCACCAGGATCTTTAGCCATGCACAAACAGTAGTTCTGTGTTGGCTGCTCCACTGTTCTCTGCCAACCTACTGGAGGAAAAGCAAGGCTTACTGAAGGATGCTCCTTCAGACAGAAGCAGCACTAAAAACACCCTGATTAAGATGACGGGGAACTATCCCAATAAACATTTTGGATGTAAAATAAAAGACAAGGAAGGCACTGGTAAAACTAGTACTTTTCATTCAATGTGTATAATCTGATAAAACTCTGGACAGCATGTGGTATCAAGTTTTTATCCTCTGCCTTAGGAGCTTATTAGATTCCCTCAAAAATGATAAAACATGAAGACATTGATTGCAATGTTTTCTATAATAGTGAACATTTCAAACAAACTTAATGCCCAATAGGAGACTAGTTAAGTCAGCTCATTTATCCCCCTTCCCTTTTTCTCCTTCCCAGTAGGACCCACTCTGCTTTCTCCTTACTCTCCACCAGGAATAAACCTTCCCTTCCCACTCAAAGATACTGAGAGGATTGTGGGAGGCTCAAGTATCAATGTGCAGACCACAAACAAGAGGATCTCCAATGTGGGGCAGGGAAAGGGTTCAGAGGAGGTTTTTGAGAGAGAGGGAGGCAAAGCTGTGGCCTTAACTCCTTGGCGTGAAAACATGGTCCAGAATCCAAAATGGAATTCAGGAGGCCTGGGTCCCAGATCCATTTTTATTATATCTAAATATCCTTGCATTAGATGATGGCTCATGGGCTACCTACTCTCTATAAAAGGGGGCTTGGAGTTAGGCTTTCAGGTCTCCTTCTGTTCTAAAACCGATTCGTTTAAAAAAAAAAATCCAAACCGTATCACATCACTCATGACGTCCAAACCAACCCCCCTCCCCCCCAATCAAGACCAAACTCCCACTATGGCCCTCCATGATCTGGCTCAGGTCTACCTCATAACCTCTTCTTTTCCTCTCCAGATACAGGCCAAATTCCTTCCTGCCCAATGACCCTAACACATGCCCTTCCTGCAAGCAACCTCTTCCTCACACTTGGCTGGTTTCAGTTCAATCTCTGGCTCTCCGATGAAATGTTATTTCCTCAAGAAGCCTTTGCTAGGTCTCCATCACCCCCCACCCCCCGCCCCCCGCGGGCTCCTATGTACTCTTTTCATAGCACTTATCATAGTGTAAGTATTTGTGAAATGAGGTAATGCTGGTCTCCCCAGCTAAGACCATAAATTCCACAAGCAACATGTTCATTATGATAACTCTAATGTGACAGTATTTATTTCTTGAGTCAATGAATGAGTTTTTTTTCATTCAGGCTTTCAGGTCCCCTTCTGAAAAGAGAGGATCATGGGTTGGCATACAGAAGACATTTACACTCTAATAAAACCAAAAGTTTAGCTTAAAAGTCCCAACAGTCTCAGTATAATCTTCACTAGAAATATTCTAGAAAAATATGCTTTTTTTTTTTTTTATTATGGAAAAGACAGCTAGCTGTGACAGGATAACACTCCAACAGAACAAGTGCAATTAAGAGACTTGCATTTTAATCCCAATCCCAGCTCTGCCTCTTCTTAGCTGTGCCTCCTTGGGCAGAGGTATTTAACCTCTCTGAGCCTCAGGTTCTCATCTACAGGGGGACAACACCTATTCCATAGATGCAAGACTTAAATGCAATAATGGGTATAAATTACAAGGCACAACGCCTGGCATATAGAAAACAAATATTAACGGATATTAGTTCTTAGTATATTAACAAATCCTCTCCTTATTCTTAGGATGTTATATGTAAATGCAAAGAAATAACAGAAGGCTAAAATACAGTCCCAGCTCTCCAGGAGACAAAACATGGTAATTTTGAACCTATGACAGACAGGGAGTATGCCTTAAGGTAGAAAAGAACTCCACAAAGTGTCTTACACTTCGTTTAATCTGAATATAACAGGCTCTTCGTCTTCAGATATAAATTATAACGTTACAGAACAAGCAGCGAATTCGACAATTTAAAAACTAAGTAAAGTCTACACGGTGTTAATTTCTAGCAACAGTTTTACCAATCCGGTTTTTAAAAAAAGTCATCCCTGCCCCCATTTCAGTAGACGTGCACCATGCCATAGAGGAAGGTCCAGAACAGGACGTACGTGAAGAGGCCTCCGAAGAGACCTCCTGTAAAAAGAGGTCTTCGTGATTTAAAATATTTGTCCCACCTCCTTCCCGCTTTGAGAATTAGGAGCAGGGAGAGCAGGATGGAGGCAAGCAGGTAGAAGATGAAGCCGTAGAGGCCGGTGAGCCCGAGGATGCCGGCAGTGGCCCCCGACAGCGCTGACACTGAGGTCCGGCAATAATCCAGGACGGCGGCGTTACCCCGCACAGCTGCCTCGCTGATAAACGGCGGCCCTTCCCGCTTGGCCACCACGGCGGCCATCGCACCCGCCGGGGCTCAGCCTCTGCTATCTCGTGGAGCAACGCGGAGCTGCGGAGAAATCCAAGTTACCAGCGCCGCTCGGAGCTCGGCGAGTTGGGTTCACTCTGCCCCCTCCCCCTGGGGCTTCCGAGACCTTGCACCTCTCCAGGGCCTCGGAACTTTAAAGACGGTGAGAAGGTTGAGAGCTTGGGCCAGTCGGTGGGGAGGCACCTCTGCCCTTCCCGCCCAGGCTTGCCCAGTTACCTGGAACACGGCGGAGGACGCAAGTCACTTAGCGTTTCCTCAGACAGACATGGATAAGGGTTCCCGCGGCGCCATCTTGCGCTAGAGGCTGCTGGGAGGGCCCCAACCGCGCCTGCGCCAAGGCCTCGCCCCGCCCCCCGGCGCCTGCGCCGCGGGCTCCCTGGACTCGCTCCGCCCTCTCCCCTCTTCCCTAAGCACGCACTTAAAGGACTCCGAAGGCTGAACGGCGCTCCGGCCGGTGATTGGCTAGAGCGCGATTAACTATTCATGAGGGGGCGGGCCGGGCCGGACTGTCTTTGTTAACCAGAGAGGGCGCGGCCACTGTGAATTTCGCTGCGAGTTTTCCTGAGCGGTGCTGGGTTAAGCTGGAGTGGGGTCGAGATGTCCTATATCCCGGGCCAGCCGGTCACCGCCGTGGTGGTGAGTGCGCTCGCGTGGGCTCCCTCTCGCCTTGACTTGCCCCAATTTGCGGAGCGGTAAACTGACACCCCAAACAAAAGCGTCGGCGCGGGGCCGCTGTCTCCCTAGCGGTAGATGGACATGGCCCGGGACCCAAGAGGCTCCCGAGACCCTGGACGGAGGCCAGGGCCCGCGGAGGAAGGCCCCTGCCGCGGGAGCCTGGGGAAGCGCCGGCTCAGGGTCTCCAGCGGGGCAGCCGCGGGGGGCGGGCGCCGGCCCCGACGTGCGTGAGTCGCAGCCTCTGGAATGAGGAAGTGCTTCCTCCGCCCCAGCCGCCGCCGCCCAGCGGAGGATTTGAGGGGTGGGGGTGGCCGGAGCCTGCACGGGAGCCCCTTTCCCTTCGCTTTCTGCCTCGCCTCCTGGGACTCACCTGCCACTCGCCCCAGAGTGCAGGTTCATACAAGCCGCTCGGTCCCGCTTCCAGCCTTCTCGGGTCTCTGGCTTCCAGCCGCCTTGGCTTGTCTTAGTGCCAGGTGCTATTAGGATAGGACTTGGGAAGAAGGGAGGCTGGGACGTTAGACTTAGACCCAAGGGCACAGCTGGATGGGCCTAGAGGCCAACCCCGTGGCAAGGCGGGGAAACTGAGTCTCAGGAGTCTGGTGATGGCCAGCCCATAAAGCATTCCCTCATCAGGAAGGTCCCAGGTTTCTTGCCTAGTTCTCAGACACGTCAGAAAATGGGAAAAAATGCCTGCGGGGCTGATGATGGGGGAGCTGAAATTCCCAGCCCTGGGGCCAGAGGAATTGGCTGCAGTATCTGGTCTGGCGGGTGGTGGCCAGAAGCCTCTGATAAAGGTGGCATGTGAGAGTGAGCTTAGAGCACCAGCCCAGGCAACAAGGGTGGACCTGAGGACAGCCGTGCTAAGCCTCACCCTGGCTGTACCACCCCGGCTTCTCCAGATCCCTAGCTGCCCCGGAGAGAAGGGGCCAGGTATATTCCCTAGCTGGAAAAAAATGGGGTACAGGTTAGGAACCAGAAAGGGGCAGCAACCTACCTAACCTCAACCAGGCAGCTGGTGACAGGACCCCGACTCCCAGCACATGCACCTGCTCTTTTCTGACCTTGGGGTGCAAAGGTGTGTGTTGGGGAGGGGGAGAAGGCCTGGAGGAACTCTCTCTTACTTTGGGGCATGAGGCCCATAATTCCAGTGGGCCTCAGGGGTCATGCTTCCTGCTCCTCACCCATCACTCATGGTGGTCCAAGGGGATTGCTTAAAGCTGACCATGGCCTCCCCCGAATTCTTCCCCCCAAGACGTCTTCACTTTGTGGCCTTTTGCAGTCCTACCCTCTGGACCTTGTCTTCCTGCCTGAGTGTGGTGGGGAGGGTCTGGTCTCTCCTTCGTGCCTTGGATTGGGGATGGGGTGAGAAGGCATCCTCTCCAGGCCCCCACCCTCTCCCATGTCAACATTTTGAGAATGTTAAAACTAGTTTGGCTTTCCTGAACTCTGGCTCCATAAATCCTTCTGCCCCCTGGACGGTGCCTGGCACTTCCCCTCAACATGCCTATCTTCCTCCTGGCCCGTCTCCGTGGTGGCTGTGTTCAGCAAGTTTAGGCAGCCCTCCTCCGTGAGCTGTCCCCCATCTGTTGAGCTTCTGTTCCTTGTGAGGGGCCTTCTCCCCAGTCCTTACTGACTGCCTGTGTGGCCCTTCAGTTTTTTTTTTTTTCTTTTTCGGGAGGTACGGGGGATTGAACCTGGACCTTGTGCATGTGAGGCAGGTGCTCAACCATTGAGCTACACCTGCCCCCTATGGCACTCAATCTTGACTATGCCCTGCCCCACCCCAGTGGGCTCAGGCTCAAGGTCAGGTGGCCAAACTACTCATCACCCCCTAAAGCCTGGTGCTAGTGATTCCTCCTTTGTGAGGTCCACTCAGGCTCAGATCAAGTCACCACTTTTTTCCCCCCTTCTGTTAAAAACTCAACTTTTGGGGTGGGGTGATCTGGTGTGGCTCAAAGCATCTGGTGGCTCAGGGATGCCTGCTGAACTCCAGAGCATGGTGGGAGAGAGCCCTAGGGCACTCCTGTGTCCTCTACACTGCCTGGGGCTTAGGGAGAACTGCCTTGCCTGCTCCCCACAACCTTCCTGCACTGGCCCCAGCATGACCATCAGTCTCACCTCACTTCCAGTTCATGGCTTGTGATGTCTACTCTGCTCTCATGGACACGTATCCACCGTACCTTCAAGCCTCTGTGCTTGTTCCCTTGGCCAGGAAAGCCTTTCCTCTCCCTTCTGTGCATGTTTGGTCCTCAAGGCCTTTTCAGAACTTCTCCTGTCCTACCCTTGCAGGGCTGGCTCTGCCTCTGAGCTGCCTCAGCAAGGTGCCTGCACCTTTCCTGGGCCTGAGCCTTCTTTGCCCTTGTGGGGTCCCTCCTCTGGGAAAGGGGCCTTGCACCCATGGCAGCCACAGACCCTGGCTCTGTGACCAAGAGGGGCTTAGAGCAAGTGTTGACTAAGGCTGGGGCTGGAGACTATCGGGGCAGGGGGAGAGGCTGGGGACAAGCTGGGGACATGGGGTTGTGTGGGTGGGGCCATGTGGCTGCAGACCAGCTGGATTCCTGCAGAGGGCCCCACCTCCACGGCATGGCTCTGGGCAGGCCGAGCAGTCCCAAGCTGCTGCTGGAGACACAGACCAGATCCCTTCCTCACACTCACTTTTTTGTTTGTCAGCAAAGAGTTGAAATTCATAAGCTGCGTCAAGGTGAGAACTTAATCCTGGGCTTCAGCATTGGAGGTGGAATTGACCAGGATCCCTCCCAGAATCCCTTCTCAGAAGATAAGACGGACAAGGTAAGGCAGGGGGTGGGTGCTGGGGGTCTGGGACCTTGGCTTCCTGGGTCTGGGTGGATGGTGCAGGCCTCATTGCTCTCAAATAGTCCTGAGATGGCTGAAGAAATGATCTGGTGGGAATCAGTGGGGGTGGGGGTGGCCCTCTCCAGCCCTCTTTGGGCCTCCCATCCACCTCACACAGACCCCAGGAGAAGCAGGGGTGGGAGCCCCTGTGGGGTAGGCAAGGCTTCCCAAAAGCCTGAGTGTCTGGCACAGCCTTCACTGGCCCTGTGCATTGTGGGGAGGCTGGATGCAGGGACAGACAGATGGCTGGGAGTACGCCGTGCTGAGGTCTGCCCCACTGATAAGAAGCCAGTTCAGTGACCGTAGCGTCTGACCTGGCCGTTTCTTTTCAGGGCATTTACGTCACACGAGTGTCCGAGGGAGGCCCTGCTGAAATTGCTGGGCTGCAGATTGGAGACAAGATCATGCAGGTAACAGGTGTCCCAAGCAAGGAAACCCAGGGGGTTTGGACCAGGGGGTTCTGAGGCACTTGGGGTTGGGACCCTGCTGGGACATCTAGGAGACTCACCGAAGCTCTTCTGGAGCCCCTGCTGGCTTTCCATCCACTGCATGCCTTGGCCCCCGTGCTTGCTGTCCCCTAACCCTGGGGATTATCAGCTTGGGGGTGCTTGGGTGACCCAGGCCCCTCAAAGCCTGTCCTCCTTCCAGACCCAGAGGGCGGGGAGCTGAGACGTGCTGTGTTCTCTCCCTGGGCCAGGTGAATGGCTGGGACATGACCATGGTCACGCACGACCAGGCCCGGAAGCGGCTCACCAAGCGCTCAGAGGAGGTGGTGCGCCTGCTGGTGACGCGGCAGTCGCTGCAGAAGGCCGTGCAGCAGTCGATGTTGTCCTAGCAGCCTGCCACGTCTCCAAGTGCCTGCCGCCTATTTGTACAGTGACACCACTTCCCCTCTGTCTGCCCCTCCTCCTGGTGTTTGCCCAGTGTGGGCCCCAGCTCAGAAGGGCAGAAGCTGGTCCCAGAGGTATGTCCTTGAGACCTGACCCTCTCTCCTTCCCCTGCCATTGCTGCCTGAGGCTTTGGGAGCAGCTCCCTCCCTTGGGACACTGAGGGTTGACAACAGGGGTCTGGAGGGGAGTTGTAGCCAGCCTGCAGTGAGCACGGGCCATGCCCCTAGCCCCTGCCGCCTGGTCACAGCAGTGCTTGGGCAAGTGGGGGGGACGCCACTTC
Source organism: Dasypus novemcinctus (assembly GCF_030445035.2). Lineage (NCBI taxonomy): Eukaryota > Metazoa > Chordata > Mammalia > Cingulata > Dasypodidae > Dasypus > Dasypus novemcinctus. The sequence goes on from NC_080693.1 coordinate 28,989,370, forward strand.
CTGAGAGCTGCCACAAAGCTGGAAAACGACAGGCGGGCCTGGGCCTTTCCCCCAGGTGGCAGTTGCAGGTCTCAGTCCTCTAAATTCTGCAGTGCCTGTGCCCCCTGCACGTCCCTGCGTAGCCCAAATGGGGGACCTGATACACTACGAAAGGCTCTACCAAGGTTGCAGGCTCTTGTCATCCCATTACATCCCCACTTCCCTGGGTCCACCTGCTTACAGGATTTAGATGAGGTTCAAGGCTGACATTTCAGGGCTGCTCTCAGGATTGCCATTTTTCTCTATGTCTGTGGGTTTAACTTTTGTATTTTTTAATCACAACTTTGATACAAAGCATTTTTATCTTACTATTTGGAGATGCCAATTCTACTTTTGAATTTAGCTCACTAACTCACATCTGGGGTAACTACTACTCTTGGCAAGTTAACAAGCCTTACTTTTGTTCCTGTGGATACACCTGACATCTTGTGCCCAATAAACCATGCTGGAATCCAGAAGGGGTCTGTGCTGAAGCCTGGGGTAGGGTACTGGGGTGGCCTGGGGGTGAGAACTTTGGTTTTAAGGATGGCTGACCTGGCCCCTGCTCCTCTGCGGCAAAGCTGCTGGAAAGCCTGGGGCTGGTGAAGCCCAGATATACCGGGGGAAACACACTGTCCACGGCCGGGACATCTGTGGGGGGTCAGAATAACCTCACTGGAACTGGGAAATGGGGGGGCTTTTGGTGTCACTGTGGAGTCCCTCGGTGCCTCTAATTTCCCTTCCGTAAATCCTGGGAGGGGCCTCATGAACCAAGGGGTTCACAGAGAAGAAAACACCTGCTCCCTGAGACTTGGATCAGCTGGGGTCGGCTGGAGCCCTCACCTGGCAGTGGCAGCATTCCCAGCTCCAAGAAGTCATCACCAGGCGGGAACACAGACCCACACGGCACGGCCAAATCAGATATTTCAGGGAAAGACAAGATTTTGGAATTTCAGGTAAATTCTCCCATTTAAAAAATCACTGCATGTCCCAAATCACTTGGCTCTGGAGGCCTGGTCCGACTGCGGTCTCTGCTTTAGGGAAACAAGACCCTAAGCTCTTTGGTATTTGTTACACCTGGATAAGGGCGACTTTAAGGCCTCTCCTCCTAGTGGCTTGCCCACAGCTTCAGCTGCTTGCCCTTGGTGATGGAAGGTACAAGGACCCCGGGAGACCTACCTGGCCCGGCCTCGAGCAGGAGGCATCTTGCACCAGCCGAGGGCTCCCCTGAATGAAGTGCTGGGTCAGCTTGCGGCCGCCACGGGATGAGCGAACGTTGTACAAGTGAGCAAGTTCACCTCGCTAAGCCCCAGGGACTTGATTTTGAAGGGCAACACGCCCGCCTCCTGGTCTAGCCGGTGCTCAGAGTGTAGAGAGGAAGCAAGTCAGGTTTTAATTAGGGTTATAGGCCCCTTACAGTGACCTCGTAGTGAAAAAGTCTCCCAGGGGATTGACAAGCTCAAGGTGTATAGAAGGCACGTCCTGGGGCCCTCCTCTCCTGCCGTCAGAGGAGCAGCAGCTCTGGGTGGAAGCAGGTTTGGGAACGGTGGGGCCTGTGAGGATTGTGTGAGGTGGTCCCAAGTCCTCTTCTGAGGCTTCTGAATGGGCAAAGCCCTGGGGTCTGGGGAAGGTGAGAGGAGGGGGCCTGCCCCCCCTTCTGGCAGGTAGAACAGGCCTCTAAGGCACGGGCTGGTAGTGTGTATGTCCTGCCTTCTAGGTGGAGGGTAAGGAGCAGGACGGTCTCAGGTGGGCCCTAGCGTCCTGCTGCTGGGAAAGCGGAGGTAGGCAGAGAGGGCGGAGAAAAATCCCCCTGAAAACTCCTAAGGGGGTTAGTCTGATAATCTGACTTTGTGTGACAAAGATCCAGAAGGCTTTGGGCTTGAGTCCAGCTCAGAAGCCATCTGGTAGGCACCTCGGGGCTGAGAAATCCTTCTCCTTACCAGGCCCTGCCCAGGGCCATGGGCACCTCCACTCACAGAAGCTGAGTTATGGAGAACAGGTATCAGGAGTGTGAGTGCTCAGGCAGTGTGGCCTGCAGTGAGGGCCTAAGCCCAAGCCCTGGCCCCTCCGCCACCAGCACCTCTGAGCCCACAGCTCTGGCACCTGGCTGCTTATCTCTGGGAATGTGTCAGAACCTTGGCTCTCCTGGCTGCAAGGTCAGCCCTTCAAGCTGCTCCCAGAAACACTGGAACCTTGGGACAAGGCCTTCAGGTCGAGGCTCAGCACCCTGTCCTGCCTAGGACAGCTGTCAGAACTATGCATATTGCCAGATGCCTTAAAGAAAAGAGAGGTGGTGGCGTCAAGATGCAGGAGGGCCAGAAGCCTGGCCAGGGAGGCCCGGGAAGGGCTAAGGCCTCTAGGAAGGGGCCGCCAGCAGTCTGGCTTTTAGTCTTGGGGCAGAGTCAGGAGAATGTCCCAGAGGGAGGTTCCTGGCCAGCCTGGGAGGGTCCTGGACAGAGGCAGGCTGCTTCATGTTGGAGCTGTCTGGCCCTCAGGAACAGGGTGTTTCTCCATGGTGGGCACACCGAGCCAGCCTTGCACTCCAGACCACTTCTCTAGCCTCTGCTGGGCTGTAGCCTTCCCCAACCAGTGCCCAGGGTCCTGGGTGCTAGTCCAGCTGTTCATACCCTGGTCTCTTTCTGTACAAACAGAAGTGCTGGATGAAGAAGACGATATCGAAGAAGATGGAGAAGAGGCCGAGTCCAAACTTGGTTGGGTCCCCGAAGATCAGTGTCCACTGGTCTGTTAACATCCAGAGGAGAGGGAACTGGTTTTAGATTGGCAGCCCCTAAAGCAGCTGGAGCATGGTAGGGTGATGGGGGGTTGGAGAGGGTTCCTTCACTGCCCAGGGAATCACAAATCCTCCAGTTGTAGCTGCAAAGACCCCTTAGCTGACTGTCACCTTGGGGTCTGGGGTCAGCTTGGATTCCCAGGCTTGCGTGGTCTAGGTTGGGGGTCCCAGGAAGGCTGGCCCTGGCCAGCACCCCCAGCCCACCTGGTGGCCAGCAGGTGACCTGCTGGCTGACTCACCATTATTGTAGGACTGGAAGAACATCTGGAGGAGGCTGAAGCTGCCCCCAGTGAAGTCCAAGAGCACATTGCCGATGCTCCAGCCCTCAGTGCTTTTGTAGTAAAAGTTCATGTAGACCTGGGGTGGGTAGACAGACGGATGGAGGATGGTGAGGGGGCTGGGCAGCTGCCTCATGAGCCTTGTGACCTTCACTCCAAACAAGAGTGGCTCTAATTCCTCCCACTCACGTGCCTGGGCCTTGGATCAAGGAATGCGATGACCTTTGGGTTGTGACGAGCCTTGGTCAAGGGAAACAGCTTGGACTGGGCCTGGGGTCTCATCTGCAAGCACAGCAAAGAGCCCTCCCTCATCGCCTCCCTGCACCTCACAACTCCAACAGACGGAGATGGCACTGCCTTCTTGAGTTTCCTCATCCTTCTTCATCCTAGTACAAAGCTTTATCCTGGCTTTCCAGCAAATGGTTTTTTTCGCCTCCAGTGAAGGTTCTCCCCAGGCTCAGCTGGACTTACTGTTTTGAAGAACATGGGCTGGGAGTCAGACTGCCTGCCTTGGAATTCCAGCTCCATCACCAGAGCTGTGTCACCTTTAGGCGGGTTCTTTGACTTCTCCCCAGCCTTAGTGTCCTCGTAGAGAGGAGTTGAGAGCCCCTCAGCTCGGGCTGGGCGCCCCTGCTATCTTAGGCTCCCCAGGTCTCGTGGGTGGTAACCCTGGACCTCCCCACTCTTCTGGCTGCCCCTACCACATCCTTCCTCCAAGACCACAGAACCCCCGGGCTCCTCTGGCCAGCACTGCCTTCTGCCTTGCCTCGGCCTCTTTAGGTCCTCTCCTAGTCAGCCAGGGTCAGGGCCCTTTCTTTGTCCTGAGATTCTCTCCTGCCCTCTTCCACACTCACTGCCACCTCTCCAGTTCCCAGTTATTCCAGCCTCCCAGGGTTCCCAGCCCCAAGCCTCCCTGCACCCCACTTCCCTCAAGACCTTCCCAACTCAAGCCTTCCTCCCCAGCCCCTGGGACCGGGCCTACTTTCCCAGCCTCAACATTCCTGGCGCTGCTCAGCCAGCCAAGGCCTCCTTGCCGCCTCCCCACCTTCTGCCTGTGCCTTTGTGGCCCTCCCATTGGCCAAGCAATGAATGCTCACTCATCCTTAAGGATCTGTCTCTGTTTCTATGTCCTCCAAGATATCGGCCTCATCCCCCAGTCAAAATGCTCTCTTCCTCAGAGCCCACACAACCCAAAGTTCCCAGGGCTGGGGAAGCTGAAAAGTGGCCTTTCCATTCGAAGTGGGGTGAGTGAGATGAGGCCCTGGATGAAGGGGTGGAAGTCTGCAGTTGGCAGCTAGTTGATATTTGACCTCATCCTAGACCACTGGTGTTTCGTATGCAGATGCCAGCCGCAGGGAGGAAGTGTTTGGTTCTAAGAGCCTGGATCTGATAGGACTGTCTGAGGAGCCTCTAGGGGCCCTTGGCCCACAAGGAGGCCCCTGGAGGGGACCCCCAGGAAGGCATCTCAGCACGGAGTGAAGGATGCAGTCAGTGGTGAGCTCTCTCCAGTCTCCCCTGCTTATCCTGTTGCTACTTGTAAGCGGTGTCAGGGGTGGTGACAGGGGCAGTGGCAGGAGCAGAACTGAAGGCTTGAGGAAGGCCTAAAATGGAGAAGGGGAATGACATGCTGGCTTGCAGCTATGTACTCCCAAAAACAGGTTCTTAATCTTACTCCATTCCTGAGGGTGTGAACCCATTGTAAATAGGCCCTTTTGCTGGGGCTGCTTCAGTTAAGGCATGGCCCAACCAAATCAGACTGGGTCTTAATCCTATTACTGGAGCCCCTGTAGAGAAGGTCACAGAGAGAAGCCATGGCAGAAGCAAGAAGCTGGAAGTCAATGGAACTCAGAAGGAAAAGGAGAAGACACTGCCGTGTCCATTGCCATGGGATGGAAAAGTCAAAGGACCTCCAAGATTGCTGGCCAGAAGATACTGACCCTGGAAGGAAGCAAGTCTTCTAGCCTCTGAAACCATGAGCCTAGACATTCCTGTTGTTAAGCCAATCCATCGCACGGCATTTGTTATCGCAGTTGGGAAACTAAAACACCACGCTCAGCGCTGAGTGTGAGGTCAGAAGTCTCCTGACTCCCTCACGGGATTCCAGGAGCCAGGGACGAGCTGGTGGCCATGGTGGGCTTTCTGCTCAGTGCTGCTCCTGCTGGGCTCACCTCCCCTGCCAGCCAGGAGCTGCCCTTAGGAGCAGAGCCGGGGGTCTGTGCCTCACCCCTCTCATGCTACTGGACATGGAAAATGAGGAAGGCTCTGGAGGTACCTGGGGAAAATACTTGACCAGCGTGACCGCGAGCTTGATGTAGGAGAAGCAGAAGAGGAACTGCAGCCACGTGGTCGCTCCGACTGCAGCCACAATCATGGTGATGAGAGCAAAGAGCCACAGCAGCACCAGGAAGCCGATGGCAGGCCGAGACACACGCTGGTTGCCTTTCTGAGGATGAGAGTGAGGGGCAGGGGGCACAGAGAGCCTGGGGTGACAGAGCCACTGCAGGGTCTCAGGCAGGGGATTGCTGGGGGTGGGTGGGCTGAAGGGGAGAGCATGGAGGGTGAGCACTGGCCCTGAGGCTGCCCATGTAGGGGAGGCCAGCTCTGGCCCTGTGGCCGAGGAAATGCAGGGGGGGAGGACAATTGCAGAGCCAGATGGGCTCTGGCTGGGGTACAGAGTGAGTCAATGGCTGGGCTGGCCTGAGCCACCGGGCCCCCAGCGGGTGGGGTTATGTCCCCAGTGCTGGTCACACCCGTTTTACTCTCCAGGGTGTCCAGCTCAGTCCACCTTGGACTTCCCAGGTACGTCCAGAATGGCAAGAACATCTACTCTCTGCTCCCACTCTGCAGAACTGGGTGCCTGCTCAGAGTTCATTGGGAAGGAGGCCTCACAGCCAAGGGTAAGGAAAGCCCGAGGGTGCATGAGATGGGGGGCAAACAGCCCTGGCTGACCTGGTGTGTGTGAGGGACCCCCCGAGGTAGGTGGTGCAGCTGTAGGAGGTGAAGGCAAAGCTGGCCACATCAGCTCTCTCCGGAAAACCCAGCCCTGACCTTCCCCGGCCCCGTGCTCTCCGTTGGCGAGTGCTGCCACTCAGCGCTCCTCACGCCTCTCCTGAGTCTGCTCCCCACTGGCCCCCTGGACCCCAGGCACACCCAGCTGCCCATAGCGCCTCAAAGGGGAGGGCACCACTCCCTGCTTCTTCTTTATCTCCAGGGGAAAGTAACTCATCTGTGGACTGCATCTTGGCAGTTCACCATTTACTCCTCCCTGGCTGGGTTTAGGGCCTCCACTCTGACTCCACGCGCTGCCTGAGCTTCCCCGTCCAGCACGGCTCAGACTGCTGGGTCCTTACTGCCTCTCTCTGTGTCCCTCACCCCAGACTGGGAGGACCCCGAGGGCTTGGACTCGTATGGGGCCCCCTGTGCCCCTGGTAGGGCCTGCCGTATTATCTGGCACTGGCACGTAAGTAGTGAAGGCACGAGCACACTTCCTTTCTGAGGGTCTCGGTGTCTTCTGGAACACGGCAGGTGTGGGTGGGTGGTGGGAGGCACAGGGCAGCCCAGCAGCCTGTGGAGGGGCCCCTCTCACCTCGTACAGGAAGCACTGCACGATGACAACGAGGGTGAGGACGACCGCGTGCAGGCTGAAGAAGACGTCGTTGCTGTCCACGGGGATCACGCCGTTGGGGTGCTGGATGAAAAACTGCTCCTGTTTGGGGGTGGAGAAACGGGGTGGTGAGGGGCAAGCAGGCCATGGGCCTGCGTGGGTGACTGCGGTGGGCGGGCAGCGCATTACCTTGATGTAGGGCACCCAGAGGAGGCCGACGTTGAACACACTGTAGGCTACAAACCCCGTCAGGTTCAGGGCCACGAAGTCGAAGCTCAGGCCAACGACGCTGGGGGAGGGGTCAGGCAGGCAGGTGAGGCCGGGGTGGGGGGAACGGGACGGGGAGAGCGCACGGGGAAGGAGGGCTGGTCCCCGAGGAGGGCACTGTCCTCACGCCCCTCTGACACCACAACGGTCGCCACCTGCCTCCCTCAGTGCCCTCTCAGTGCCCTCCTTCTCACCTTCCCTACCCCTCTCCGAGGTTTTGCTGCAGAAAGGGAGCCTCTCCCTCATGGCTCCCAGGCAGCAGCCCCCTCGGAGGCCCACGTGGCTAGGTGACTGCAGTAGAGCTCCTGTCCCGGCTGCACAAAGATGCAGACCTAACTGCGGGGGACGGGAACGCCTTTTTGCCACTTTAGCCAGAAGGGCCACTTTCTGCTTTTATCAACAGGCTGTGGAAGCCCTGGCCACAGGGGACCCTGCCTTGGCCAGGTGGGCACATTCACAAACTCAACAAGTATATATTGAGAGGACACAATATTCTCGGGATTACCAGGCTCTTGGGGCTGAGAATGAGCCAGTTCCGGCCCTCCTACTGAAACTGCCCCTTACCAGCCCCTTTGAGGCCACCACTTTCTAACCCACTTTCCCCGGTGGTCCCTGAAGGAAACCCCCAGCTCTCCGCTTCCCCTTCCCATAGTTTCAGGTAGCTCAGAAACGGCTGTCAGGAAAGTGTCCATGTGACAGAGTGGCTGGGGGGAGAGGCTGTGTCAGGAGCAGACACCAGGCCGGGGGGCTCTGCTCTCTGGGCCCTGGGAGGGGTCGACTGAAAGGGGGATGTCTGCACATCAGGTGGGCAGGCAGCCTGGGCGCCATGCTGTGGGTCACCAGTACCCTCAGGGCTGACCGTGCCAACGATCCCCCCAAATGACTGAACTGCACAAGCAGATGACAAACAGGAGTGAGTGAGTGGAGAGCCTCCCACGGGAAATACCCCGGGCAGTGAGGAGGAGACCCAGGGGGCACAGGTGAGGCAGCCCCGTGCCCCGACAGGTCCGTGGGGTAAGGACCGAAGCAGGGGAAGCCCCAGGAGAGGCCGCCCTCCCCTGGGCTGCTGTGGCACTCCATCCCCACAGGCTGAGGGCAAGTTCACAGGAAAATCCTCTTCCTTTGGAGAGATGCCTCTCATGGTGAAGAAGTGCCTATGAATTGGTACCTGGCACCGCAGGGCTACCAACCACCCCAGCCACCAGGTAGGCTTGGCCTGCATGCCCGCCTGAGGTCTGAGGGGCTCAGTGGGCCCATTCTGTCTTTAAAAGGGCCGGGGCTGCTTAATCTCTAAGGCTAAAGGATAAGTCTGGCACCACCGCATGATTTGACAATTCTTCTTTCTGGACCAGAAGGGCGAAGGGCAGAGCAGAGTCAGGGCAAACCTCCCACCCGGCCTGGACGCCGTTTTGCTGCTTTCACGGGGTGAGGGACCAAACGCCCAGCACCGATGTCCTACCCCAGGCTCTTGGCGACAGCCTTCAGGCCGGGACGGGAGCGGCAGAGGAGGGAAGCCTGAGGAGCAGCTGCAGGCAACCACGCTGGGACGCCCGGGGCTCACCAGCCCCAAAGGGATCCGCACACCAAGCTCAGCCTGTTACCTTTTCCGCCTCCAGTTCTTGATCACCTGAGGATAGAAGGAGACGGACCAGGCCACAAAGTAGATCCAGCCGATCACCTGGTTTATGATGCTCACGGTGTTGCTGTGGATCACCAAGAAGCGTATTCTTGGGCTAGAAAGGGATTTGGGGACAAGGATGAGTTGAGGCTAGACTTCTGAAAGAAGTGTCCCCCACCCCACTGCCTCCCTTCTTATCACAGAATGCCCCCCTGGGCCGAGGCCAGCCTACCCAGGCTGTGTGGAATGATTTCCATGCAGATAAATGGTAAGTTGTCCAACATTTTGAGACGTCACTTGAAAAGAGGAATTTGTCACTCCGGGAGGCACCACGACCTATTAGGGAGACTCAGTTCAGTTGGGTGCCACACACAGACGGCCCCTCCGAATGCCCAGCCCCCAGCCCCAGGCTTTGCACTACGGAATGGAGGGACAGCTCAGACGGGCTCCCTGTCTTCACGGAGCTGGCTGACCAAGAAGGGAAACAATGGTCCGACCCACCAAGTCAAGTCTGCCTCCCCGCCATCTCTGTGTTAATTTCTGTGCAGAACAATGGCCTTGATTCCAATGGAAGGTGGGATGGCTCCCTCCTGGTGAAGCCACTATGCAAATTATTCCCCCTCTCTGATCTGTTTGCTTATCTGTAAAATGGGGATAATGAACTACATGTCTGCCCAATATTTATTAAAAGCTCTGCTCCAAGGAAGAGTACTTGGAGGCCTGTCTGCCAATCACTCCCCCTGATAGTCCAGTTCTCCCATGGGGGCAGGGAGCTGGAGGACACCTCTACAGAACAACTGTGCCACCTGACCCCATCTGTTCCCTAGAGAATGCTCTGGCCCCACCCTCTACTATACTGTGTGATATTAAGGGAACGCCCACCCATGCAACTCATTCTCAGAGAATGCTCTTCATTAGGTTTCAAGGCTTCTTTATGAGGACGCTTGAAACACTGTCTTTTGGTCTTAGCCTCAGAATCAGGGGCTTTGCCAGAACAGCTGAAATGGTGTAAGTGGCTGCTGCCAAGCCTAGAGTCCAACGTACAGTCTGCATTTTGCAAGGTACCTCTGCTGTTTTGTTTTCCTCTCACCTAGTTTTTTAAATTAGGAAGTTTTTCCTTGAAATATCGTTTGCATTATTTGTAAATGGCAACTAAATCCCTTCTGGAACCAGGCAGGGAAAAAATGACCGATAGGAGGCAGAATGCAATCTTAACTATCACTACCTCTCACTGTGTGCTTTCTAGGTGCCAGGTGTAATCCTGGACACTTTGTGCTTGCTGTTGCCTTTTAATCCTCACAACCCTCTCATGCAGACATTATTAACCCTATTTCTATGAATGAGGAAACTGGGACATGTCTGGGTGAGGTGCCTCATGTCAGGCTCCTGAGCTGCCTGGCCCCTGAGTTCTAACCAAAGGTTAGGGAGTGGACAGGAGCAGTTAGAGCTGGATTGGGGGTGGGGGGGCGGGGGAGAAGGGGCAGTAAAGCCTGAGTCTGGAAAGGTAGGCGGGTACCCATATAGGTCATCCTATAAATGGACCTGCCTCTGATTATTAAAAAAAAAGTGTTTTAAAATTGGACTATTAGCCTTTAAGCAGCAAAGTACACATATCACAGACTAATGCAATGCTCACACACTGAATATGACCAGCACCCAGATCAAGAAACGGAACATTTCCAGCACCCCAGAAGCCCTGTTCGGCTCCCTCCCAGTCATACCTGATCCCCAAAGATAACTGCTACCCTAACATCATAGATAAGTTCTGTTTGTGCTGCACTGTACAGACATGGACTCATATGGCTCAGGCTCTTTTGCCAGGTTTCTTCTACTTACTGTTGTTTGACTTTTACCAAATTTTAAAAGATGATTCTTTCACTTAGATGTTTGGCCCTAATGGATCAGTGTCCATTTCCCTGAGAATCTAATTGTGATCTATGGATCAAGCCAGACCTCAAGAGAGCTGAGTGCTACAGCCAAGTGACTTTCTTGCCCTGTGCTCTGGCTGTATATCCTTAGGCAGGAGTGTGGGAAGTTATGAGAAATGGCCTTGCTAATGATGTATGGGTTCCTTCAGGGGATACTCTGAAACTTCTCTCTTAGCAGTGCTTTTTTATTATTTTTTAAAGACATTACTTATTTATTTCTCCTCATCCCCTCGTTGTTTGCATTAGCTGTGTCTGTTTGTTGTGTGCTGGTCTTCTCCAGGAGGCACTGGGAACCAAATCTGGGATCTCCCATGTGGTAGGCAGGAGCTCAATCACTTGAGCCACATCCGCTTCCCAGTGCTTTATTGTCAAGATCACAGATTCCCAAACTGTCGTGACAGATCATGCTTGCTAGAGAGCGCCAAGCTAACGTGTAGCCCATCGCTATACAGGCACTTAATAACACACAGGCACTTAAAGTGCCTCACGAGTATCAATCTCATCCCTGGATTCGTCTATTTGTTTTAACCCTTATTTACCCTCTGGGTTGGTGCCTTCCCTATTTATGGATTACATCCTGTTGAACAGTAACTGGCTGGCATCCTTGGTGAAGAAGAAGCAAGGGACACAGAAATAGATACATGTATAAGGGCCAGGAATGGTTATCACTGTGATACCAGCCTCTGGTTCTGGGTTTTAGCAATGACACCCCAGCCAGGTGTCTCAACAGTGCTTCTCAAGCTTTAAGGCAGCCACTAGTTGCCTGGGGCTCCTGCTAATATGCAGATTTTGAATCAGTAAGTCTGAGATGGAGCCCAAGATTCTGCATTTCTAAAACGTTTTCAAGGAAGCCCAATGCGGTTGGCCCATGGAATGCCCTTTGCACAGCAAGGCTTTAGAAAATTTCTCCAGCGTTTTTAAAACCATTTTTACTCATATTTCTTAAGGCTGTCTTACCAATTCCACCTACATGGAAAAAGCATAAAATGTCTATCCCCAAAAAGGCCAACAGGTAAAAAATCAGACTTCTAGAATGATGGAACAGGGGCAGCCTCATGGTCTAAAGATAAGGTGGCTTATTCCCACAAACTCTTAAATGGAGATGTGTTTTTTGTTACCCAGCATTTCTCTATTCATCAGTCAGATTCATTACTTACTTCATCAGGGAGCTCAAGGATAGTAATGTTTTTTGAACGAAATGTGATTTCAAAAGTGATCACCAAGGTTGCATTTAACGGATGCCTATGGAAGACAAGAGCTGGATTACTAAGAAGTTGGTCATTGGGAGATCTCAACCAACCCTCTGGACTTCACCTGGGGCTGTCATTCCTCAAGCAATTAGGGTTAGGGAAAGTTGTGTGCTTGACCCCGAGGGCTAGAAGGGCAGAGTACCTGCTGGTCAGGTGTTTCTATCTTTATCAGGTAGAGATGTCAGGTAGGGGAAAGGTGAGGACAGGGGAAGAGTGGAAATTGGCTGTAAATGCCAAATGAGGTGTCCAGGGTGGGAAGGGCCCCGGCATCCTGCACTGATGGGAAAGGTTGCCCAGAGGAGCTCAGATCTGAGCAGAGATTTGCAGGAAGATCAGGATTTGACCAACTAAGGTGAAGGCACTCCAGGCAGGGCATGAGAAGGGAGCAGGGTGTCCCTGTCCAATTGGATATGGCAGACATGCAGGCTGGGAGTGGAACATGTGAGGATCCCAATCCAGGTTTAGAGCCTGGAGTTAATTTGGAAGGCAGAGGAAAGTCACTCCAGGGTTCTAAAGAGGGGAGAGAGAGTGGTGGTAAGAGGATGACTTGTAAGATTTACCAGGTGTAAAGATGGCAGGCGGGAGCTGGGAATGGAAGGGCAGGCCTGAAGGGGGCCTAGGTACCAAAGTTCTGGTTTGAGATCAGACCTCCTGTGGTCCCAGGAGAAGTGAGAAAGGGGGAGAGTGGTCCAGAGAAAAGGACAGGTTCTAAATCTTCATCTAAGGGAATCCTCATGGCTGGGAGGCAAGAGTAGGGCAAAGGCAGCTGTGGATACAGAAGGCAGAGGCAGGCTCTTGGCATAGTCTGGACTAGGTCGGGACCCTCAGGCCTGAACCAGATATCCACAAGGAAGACTGGACCAAGACTAAGCATGAGAGTTGTGTGACTGGGATCCACCTGATGTGTCACTTCTGCTTCGGGCTCCCTATACAACCTCACAAATGCTGGTCAGCAGCTTAGCTCCTTGCCCCCTGACCTTCAAGGCTCTAAATAGGCAGTCTTGGAAAGGGCCACTTTGAAGGTCACTTGTGGACTCTTCTTGCCTGAGGCTGGGGAAGAAGACTCCCTTCCTCCTCCTCCCAGCAGAAACAAAGATTCAGTGAGGGGTGTGGGGGGGTCCTACTTTGGGACCTCTACCTACAGCCAGTACTTCTCTTTCTATGGCTGGGCTTATAGATAAGAGGCCAAGAGCATTCCACTTGAAATGTGACCAGACAGCCAGGGATTCAGCCCCGAGCAGGTCATGGAATGACAGTGGGGCTGAGCACAGAGCTGGGCCTGGGAACTTACCGAAGAGTGATGTTGACATTGGTTGAGCTGCCATTTTCCAGCTTCACAACAGGAGGAACAGTGAGGTTGATGGTTGACTCTGGCAGGACCCAAATCAATGATGAGTGATTAGGTCAGAGAATTCAGGCTCACAGGAGAAAGTGGGATGAGGGCCCCTGCATCTAAATTTGAGTTCTGATTCTTGATGACCCCTAGTTCTAGGTGGAGACATGGAGGTTCTGAGAGGTTAAGTGATGGGACTGGAATCCCAAGGCCTCATTCTGTTCTTTCCTCTTATGCTGCCAGAGATGGAGCCAGGGGAGGGCACAGGCCCGAGCAGAAAATGTTTCCTTCTCCCCCTCCTTCTGACTGGATCTGAGGGTCTGTGGTTGAGTTACTCAGAAATATTTGAGAACCCTGGGTCCCAAAACGTGTTGCAAGGAATTTGAGTCATGATCTGAGACAGGAAAACAAGGACTTTCACCTGTTCTAAAGAATCCCCTTGGGTTCCCTTACTACCTAACTCAGTCCATTCACTGAGTGCCTTCCTGAGGCCGAATACATTAAGGCACCAAGGGAAGAATGGTGAACAGTACACATCCTTCCACTCTCAGGAGTTTTTTCTCAGCATTATGATGTTTAGACAAATAGGCCCCCTGGGGAGGTCTGGGAAGTACTGAGAAGCAACTTGGCCACAGAGCACGGCCGAATGAGCCGCTCTCACCTCTTCCTGTGTTTGTTTGGGCAGCCCACATCCCTGTCCAACCTCAGGCTCCCAGCACATGCTCCACTGGCCCAGCTCACCTCCCTGGCCTCAAACCCTGACTCGGTATGTGCAGGCTGGAGAGCATGATCACGAATCTTGTGCTCAACGTTGATGAAAATGGTTCTTCCAAGAGTAGAGGCTGCAGGCAGAGCCCAAGTCTCCCCCTACCCAGACCCCTCAAAGGCAGAACATGAGGAATGGAGATGTGAGGTTTTAGATGCTCAGATTGGAAAGGAAATTAAGACGACCTGATTCAACGTTTACTCTGATTCCCCTCCTCAATACCCCAACCCAGCAAGTTCTCTTCCTCTGCCTGGACATCTCCAGGGACGGTGACCCCATCTCCTCCGAGGGAATTGCCTCCCTGGAACCTGCCCCCACAGGTCTGGCTCTGCTACGGGGGCCCAGCAGACCATGCCTCTGCTGCCTTCACCCTGTGCGTGTGTGTGCAGATGGAGGCTCTGTCCCCTGGAGCTGCAGATGTCTAGGCTCCTACAGTTCAGGGTCTCCGGTCTTCCCTAGATCTGGCTGCCTCTGTCTGGATGGGTAGACATTCCCACCCGGGCCCTAGCAGAGGTCAAGCTGCTCAGAGAAGAAGAGGATACCCCCTCCCTTATGTGCAGACTCAGGACCTGGTGGCAGTTCCTTCTTATTCCATACTGACTGCTCTGATACTAATCTGAGGTTCTGTCTTGGGTTGCTCAGCCGGACAAATGTTGGACTTATTGGACCCTGCCTGTTAAATTTTACCTAATAAGCAGAGGCCCGCATTTGATAAGCAAGTTCCTGTCTCCACATGCCTGACAAGACGGCAGCCAGGCCAGGAATGTGGGATGCTGTCTGCGAAAGTGATGCCTCTGCTGGGACAAAGGTCAGCATATGTGGGAGAGCGACAAGGCCTTCACACTTTCCAGAGTCTTTGCATTTTTAAATTAAAGAACCATATCAGGGAACTTTGACTTCCCTTCATTTATTACCACCCAAGACAGCTCACTCAGTAGCTGAGACAGAGCTCTGAAGTCACAAGTTGTATCCTGGCTCCAATACTTCCTAGCTGTGTGACCATGGGGAAGGTACTTAACTTCTCTGAGCCTCATTTTCCTCACCTGAAAAATGGGGAGAATAACAAGACCTATCTTGTGGGTTACTGTGAAATTAACACTTTCTACACAGTCTGGTAATCAGTAAGGACTAAGTATAATAATTGTTAGTTATTATTATTATCACTATGCCTTAATTGCAGGGTGTTTTTAGCCCAAGATGGAAGGTTTTTAGGAGGTACGATCATGAGAAAGGACATTTTAAAGTTTGCTCTAGGTTAGGCGTCTCTGTGGACCATGTGAGAATCACCAAATGAATCACGAGAGCACCCCAGTTTCCCCAAAGAGGCTCTGCTCTTTTTAACTATACCTCCCACTCTGTACCCCGCCCCAGGCCAGCCACGCTGCTCTACTGACAACTCCCCTTTTCTAGAGAGGTGGGTATTATTATTCCTATTTTAGATACAAGGAAACAGAAGCTCCCAAGAGGGAGAGTGTCTTGCCCACACCTGGGACATGGTGGAGGCAGGGTTCAAACCCAGGCCTGTGTGCTTCCGAGCCCAGGTTCTTGCCGGCCACTAGGCCACTAGGCCACCCTTCCTCAAGGTTCCACTGAAAGCAGTCAGGACAAAGTACTCAGAAGGCCAACACCTCATCTACAGTCCTCAGTGATTTCTCCTCAAAGCAAAGAGAAGAGAGCATGGTAGAACGGGGTTAGAAACCCAATCCCAGTTATGTGATTTTATGGTAGCTTCCTCTCTTCTTTAAAGACATTCCAGGGAAGGAGGCAAGGTGATATAGCTATGTGCTGGTCCCAGCTTTGTTACTTTCTAGTTCTGACTTTAGGCAAGAGTTCTACCCTCTCTGGGCCTCAGAGTTTTCCTTCCGCAGAAGCAGGGCAGTGGCTGGATATGTGGTTCTCTCCCAGGGGAGTACGTTAGAATTACTAATGGAAGTTGTAACGCGAACTTGGATGTGGCACAAATACCCAAACACACAGATGCATACACACTTGGGCCTCAGTCCTGGAGAATATGATCCAGCAGGCCTGGAGTGGGACTCTGGTATCTATGTTATTTGTTTTTTTTTTTAACAGGTACCCCCAGGTGACCTGCGGCACAAGCTCAACTGAGAAATGCTAGAGTCTTTCTCAAAGGTCTGAAGGACCCTTCCTTTCTTGAAAATTGCTTATCCACAAGATGTGACTGCAAAGTAACCTGACCAGATTGTCTAACAAACCCAGTAGAACTGATCAAATAACTGTGTCTACTCTGAGATTCAAGAGGCCGATAACTTCTTGGGAAACTCCCACAGGATTTGTGTTGTTTATATAAGGATCATTTGAAAATCTCCAGCCAGAGATTTAAAGTTATATTAGCTTTTTGGCAATAGCCAAGCCCATGATAAAAATAATAGGCCCCTGGCATTCTTGGAGAGCTAGACACAGCTCTTTTCAGAAGGAATTCCAGAAATGTTTTGGGCAGTGGGAGAACTGCTGGAATGATGTGGGCCTGCAAGGGGCCTGCTTCAAGGACAGGCCTCACCAGATGGGAAATCCTGATGTATTTCTCGACAACCGACTTGTGTTCTTTGTGGCCCTAGCTCTGCTTCAGCTGCTGCATCCTGAGTTTTCTCATCTTACCAGGGGATCCCCCTGGGATGTATGGGTGGCAGATCAGGCCACCGAGGTTCGTCACCTCGCCAGCCTCTGCAGCATCTCCCAGGACCCGCAACGCATGCTGTGAGGTCCAAGGGCAGGGTATTAGCCTTTCTTTATAAGGACCACCCCAGATTTTGGGGCTCCACAGTCTGACTTCTAGGAACCAAGTGCTGATTTTGGTGACCCAAAATCCTGGAGCAGAAGGCAGTTATTTGTGGAGCCATCTGGCTCCTTGTAAACCTCCTGGGCTTCTGTCTGTTCCATCAGGCCAGTGTCTGGCCAAGGGGCAGGTGGCATCTGCAGTGATCTGGACAGTCGTAAACCCCTGGCTACAAGAGATCAGTCTACGCACTCCGTGGTCACCATTTCCCTCTGCAAAGTTGATGACCCATTTCTAAACTTACCACATTTCTCCACAAACTTCAGGGGAAAAAGGATGAAAATAAGCAGCCAATTCCTTATCATGTTCTTCAATTTCAAAGAACTAGGAAAGAAAATAAACAGCAAGAGAAGTTGTTAAAGCTCAATCAACTGTGTCAGGTGGACAATATGCCAACGGGAAGTGTGGCACAGGACAGCTCATAACGGACTTTCACTTCATACCTGTGACCTCACAGGCTGTGCATCACAACCTCAGAGAAGAGTATCCTTATCTTTCATTGGTAGATGGAGAAACAGGCTCAGAGCAGCTAATTGGGTTGTGTAAGGGCCCACTCTGAGGAAATGGACAAAGACCTGAATTTTTCCCTCTTCAACTGCTTCCTGCAATGTGGTTAACAGATAGAAAGAATGCAGTTTTCTTGGCTAGTAGGTTTTGTTTTTTCTTCTTCAAAAAGTTATTAAAACTGTGGTCGAATATCTGTGAACCCATAAAACTAACAATTCCATTTTGTGTCCTGGGATGAGAGTCCAAGGGCTAATGGCACCAACTGACCCTAAGCCATTTTTATTCGACAAGTGTCAGCTCTCCAGGACTGACAGGGATCACTCCTCATGGGGACACAGGGATGGACAAGCTCAGAGCTGGCCTGGAGCAGCTTGGATCTAGGAAGGGCGGCAGCCTGCTGCATCTGCATAACCCCACCACATGGCAGGTGAACCAGGGGTCAAGCTGGGTCAGATCAGCTAGGAGGCCTATGCCGTGGTCTCTACGTGCAGCCTCAGTGGACAGTGCTCAGGTCTTCCCAACTTGACCGCCTCTGGGGTTCCTGCAGCCTGAGAGGAGATCTGGGAGCGGTCTGTATGGAAACATCCCTGTTAATATTCTGCCTTCAGTTTCTCAAATGGCCTCCTGGAGCCCTTTGACTCTCCCCCCGCCTTCTGCCTCAAAGAAGTCTACCTGACTCTCCAGCCTGTCTACCTTTACCTGCCCCCATCTCCTCGGGGGGGCCTCCCTTGCCTGGTGCAGCTCTCCCTGATCCATTAAATCTTTTTTTTTTAAACTTTATTTCAACTTCAAAAAACAAATAACAGACAAAGGGCAGCTTAACAAATTATGGAAGCATTACTCTAAAAAATCCTGTCCAGGCACATTTATCTTATTTAAACCAAAAAAACAAACTAAATTGTTTCTCCAGTGTTCTGAAAGATGACCAAATGAGCACAGATTGGTGAAATGACATGACCAGGGTCTCCTTGTTAATGATGAAAAAAAAAAAAGTTGATCATATTCACATCTCATAAAACTAAATCCCACTTTTTTTTCTATTTTTTCTTTGACCTTTAGCATTGACATAGTACCTTCTTTGCCTTTGCTATAAAAAAATACATTATTTACTATAGTCTATAAAATTACATTAGTTATATTTTTCCCACGAATCATCATATTCTTATCCTGTAATAGACATTCTTTTTTTTCATATTCAATATTTGTTTTTTCCTTTTTAAACTTTATTTCTCTCCCCCCCCCCGCCCAGTTGTCTGCTCTCCGTGTCTATTCGCTGCGTGTTCTTCTGTGTCCGCTTGTATTCTTGCGTGGGGCAGCTCTCCTTAAGGGTGCACTCCTTGCATATGGGGCTTCCCTATGTGGGGACACCCCTGTGTGGCAACAGCACTCCTTGTGCGCATCAGTACTGTGTGTGGGCCAGCTCCACAGAGGTCAGGAGGCCCTGGGTTTTTACCTTGGACCTCCCGTCTGGTGGGCAAATCTGCTTCCCGTGGGACATTCTTCTGTATTATTAACCACAATCTCATCTACCACTGAAATCACTACATTATACTATCCTCTAGCAGTTTTTCAATTAACATTAACCTCCCAAGACTACCCATTTCAGCCACAATCACATGTATAAATTAGTAGTTTTAGTCATACCCACTATAATGCGAAACCATCAACTCTATCCATTTCCACATATTTATAATTGAACTTATTAAGCATTCTACATACATTCAGCATCAGCTCCCCCTTTTCAACCCATATTCTGTCTCCTACTAAGCTATATTCTATAGTTTAACTCTCTTAAGTTTATTCATTGTATTTAGTTCACATTAGTGAGACCGTACAATATTCGTCCCTTTGTGTCTGGCTTATTTCACTCAACGTAATTTCCTCAGGATTCATCCATGTTGTCATAAGCATCCCAAGTTAATTTCTTCTTACAGCTGAATAGTATTCCATCGAAGGTCTATATCACATTTTGTTTATGCATTCAGTGGCTGATGAATGCATTAGGCTGTTTCCATCTTTTAGCAATTGTGAATATTACATCGATGAACACTGGTGTGCAAATATGTTTGAGTCCATGCTTTCAGTTCTTCTGCATATATTCCTGATCCATTAGATCTTGCCCTAGGAGCTTTCCCATCTGCTCTGCATTGATTTCCTTATCTTCCGGCCTCCTCTGGAGGCTCTGCCCATGGTGCTCTAACCCGATGTTCCCTGATCTCCACTTTCTGTATTCTGACATGTGGGGAACTGCTCTCCTGTATATATAGAATGGCTGCCCTCTCTCGCATGCCACTCTGTGCTCCTCGTATCTTCTACATGCCCTGAAGTTCAGGTTTCAGTTTGTTTCCTGGGAGAGTCTGGGTTTTCCTCTGGGCAGATGCAGAATCTGGCCTAACCAGCTTCTCTCTCATTCTGCAGGAACAGAATGTAAACTGAGAAACTCAAACACTTGGTCAGCAAAAGTTCCTCAGCCCCAAAGGCTGAAACACCTTGGACGAAAGATGTCAGAGCAGTTAGAGTAAAACTGAGAGATAAGTCAATTAAAACGTTTAAAAAAGGGTCAGATTAATAATTATGCACTACAACTATAACAGTATTTTGTGAAAGCTACAAGGTAGAAATGGACACTTCAGGCCACTGGGCTCTGTTGAGCATGCCCTTCTTCCCATGAAAGTCCTAACCATATTCCAGGTGTATAAAAATGCTCCAGGATATCTCCCTTCCCTCCCAATCACTTACTCCCTCCTTGCAGGAACAGAAGTTAGGGATCTCTTACAGTAACTTCCCTTTGCCAGGAATCCTAGTCAGTGGTGCCTTCTGTTCTACAGCCTGGAACTCCGTGGGTCTCTCTTCTTTAAAGGAGAATACAGGTTGTTGCTAGGAATGTGTGCCTGGAGATAAAAGACTACACAGGTTTGAATCCGACTTTCCCTCCCCTGCATGCTACTTAACTTTCTCCAGCTTTAATTATTCCATTGTGAAAACTAGGACAGTAATACCTACCTCATAAGACTTAACTGATGGGAAGTGGACTTGGCCCAGTGGTTAGGGCATCTGTCTACCACATGGGAGGTCAGCGGTTCAAACCCCAGGCCTCCTTGACCCGTGTGGAGTTGGCCCATGCGCAGTGCTGATGCGCGCAAGGAGTGTCCTGCCACGCAGGGGTGTCTCCCGCGGAGGGGAGCCCCACACACAAGGAGTGTGCCCCGTAAGGTGAGCCACCCAGCGCGGCAGCCTGTCCAAGAATGGCGCCGCACACACAGAGAACTGACACAGCAAGATGATGCAACAAAAAGAGACACAGATTCCCAGTGCCGCTGATAAGAATAGAAGCAGTCATAGAAGAACACATAGCAAATGGACACAGAGAGCAGATGGGAGGGGGGAATAAATTAAAAAAAAAAAAGACTTAAATGAGAAAATGCACTTAAGCATGTATTCTCAAAGGGGATTAAAATTGGTGGAGGGGGGAGGGAAAACTTTAGATATTACAATGGTTTGTGATCCTCCAAAAGGCCAGAGTAGAGTACATAAATGATAAAGAGTATATCATTGGCATTAAAATGTCATGGTGTTGGGGGGTGATTAGGAAAAAAAGTCTAAAAGGCTTGGGGTGTGTGTGTGTGTAATAACTTAAAGAAAGGTTTAGAAACACTGATTGGTTACCACTGTTGC